>NC_073380.1:98994342-100194342 GCF_028641065.1 Leucoraja erinaceus
CTGTTTCCCAGCTATATCTCTAGACTAAAGTAAATGGTACAAAAGCAGCGGAAAGAATCAGAGTGTTGAAAGCCATTCCGTAGATACAGCACAGCCTGTTCTATTCATCAATGACAACTATTGGCACTTAGTAAATGGACGGTGCAATGATAGGGGAAGTGGGGGAATGCTCGCAGAGAAATCTGGTTGGGCAGAGGCATATTCTTTCGACAAGCAGAGGCATATTCTTTCAACTCAGAATTAAGGGACTGAAATTTAGGGGCAACATGAGGGGGAACTTCTTTACTCAGAGAGTGGTAGCGGTGTGGAATGAGCTTCCAGTAGAAGTGGTGGCGGCAGGTTCGTTGGTATCATTTAAAAATAAATTGGATCGGCATATGGATGAGAAGAGAATGGAGGGTTGTGGTATGAGTGCAGGCAGGTGGGACTAAGGGAAAAAAGTTGTTTGGCACGGGCTTGTAGGGCCGAGATGGCCTGTTTCCGTGATGTAATTGTTATATGGTTAAGCAGGGTGGGCACAGACTACAGGAATTCAGCTAGAACCTGAAGTCACCAGGGATGTGTTTGTAAGAAGCAATACGATACAAGCACGTTCTACAAATATCTACACTTTGGGTAACCCTGCCACACAGATAAATGCCCGCAACTGCTTTATCAAGACTTAAGAATAAAGTAGTCACCGCTCCATATAAAGTCCTGAATTAAGCAATGAACTGTAAACTACAAGATCTGCTAATGGCTGAGTCCACAGGAGGTGACAACTCTGAGCGAGAATGCAATTTGAGTGTCGGCTCTTTAAATAGTACTGCTTCAGGGGAAACGGCATTAGCAACACCTGGTTGTTCTGCAACATTATTATTGTATAGCATTGAAGTCGAAAATCAGGTGGGAGATTAATTTTGGCCATTACACCACAACGTACATCATCTGGAAGATTTGTGCCAAGGAGAAAGATCCCACAAGAAAATCAAGAGTCTAATTTCCAACTGGGCTTAAACCAGCCAAAATAGATTGCTCTAATCCATGCTAAGACAATGTTCATGTGCATGGTACCCTTTAACTTTGCTGAGTGAAAAAACTTCTAGGTGAAATTGGACTTTTATTTTGTTTTTTTCCCTCTCATTATCAGTTATGAAAATATTAGATTGCTCTAATCATATCTACCCAGCTAATCTTCAATTCACAGTTCCTCCCCATCTTATGAAAGGTCAACTTAAAGAGTCTGCATATGCGGAGAAGTATTTGAGCGACAGGCAGGATGGATTTATTGGCAGCTGGAGGTTGCAGGAATCTTCTGTCATGGGGGGGGGGGGGGGGGGGGGGGGGGGGGGGGGGGACACACACACACCTTAATTTGTTGCTGCACTTCCAACTTGGGAAGTGTTTGGGTTGTAAACAGTTGTCAGGACCACAATTGTGTAAGAAGGAACTGCAATGCTGGTTTAAACTTAAGATAGGCACAAAAAGCTGGGGTAACTCAAGGGGACAGGAGGAAGGGTCTCGACCCAAAACGTCACCCATTCCTTCTCTCCAGAAATAGTCCAGTCAATCTAGCAAATCTGAGGGGGTTATTTTATAACCATATAACCATATAACAATTACAGCACGGAAACAGGCCATCTCGGCCCTACAAGTCCATGCCGAACAAATTTTGTTCCCCTTAGTCCCACCCATTTTGCAATCACTAATTGCAAAATAATTGAATCTATTGCAGTATATTCCAGTATGGTCCTCTAAACACAATACCAAAAGTCCGAAAAAATCCCAGCATGGGAAAGTGGTGTATGGTTCATAATTTCTTAAATCCAGGAATATGGCAACTTGTCTAACAGGTAGCAGTGGTACTCCACAGTTCAGTCCATTTTCCATGTTTGCCATGACCAGACTTGGAAATGGCCATAGCCTCAATTTGCCTCTTGGTTAAATCAACATTCATCCAGCCGGTGCTGAGAAAGCCAACCCAGTGCAATCCAAATTCTTGGCATGCAGCCCATCTCCCTTCCTAGGTAGAATATACTACAGACCCTCTCCATCTTACGACAGGGTTCTGGCCCTGACAATAGACACAAAAAGCTGAAGTAACTCAGTGGGACCTGGGATGCCTGCAGGCAAGTGGAAAAACTACCCAAACCCGCAGGTCAAATCCTATTCCGTCAACAATCCTGATGACCTACCCATCACCAACCGAGCATTCCCCAACAATACTCTCCTTTCTCCACCTTCCACATGTGCTGAAAGCTGACTAGACAGCAAACCAGCCACACAACCACACACTGGCCTCCAATAGGCCACTCATTACAGGCTCACATGTGACAATCTATCAAGATGAGTTTCAGAACAGCACCAGAAGGGACATATTCATATTTGCAAATGAGTATGCAAATAAATCTTAACGCATTGGTTTGTGCTGTAACTTCAAGGAAGTATTGGTTTTAAGAATGACAATATGAAAATAATTTAAAAGGTATACACTATCTTAATAAAGTTGAGTGTTATTCTCCATTTCAACTGCGAACAGGATTATTTCTTAATGTCTTCAATTTAAGTCTAGGAGAGTGCCATTTGACTATCTGGCATTACCACTCTTCTAAGTAACACAACAGCAAAGGCAGCAGTACACGGTTCATTAAATAACATTGAATTCCATAGCTATGTTGGATTGTTTTACAGTAGGTCAGAAAGGCATTGTTACAGGCTGCTATTGCATCCAGTCTGAAGAAGGGTTTCGGCCCGAAACGTTGCCCATTTCCTTGGCTCCATAGATGCTGCTGCACCCGCTGAGTTTCTCCAGCACTTTCGTCTACCTTCGATTTTCCAGCATCTGCAGTTCCTTCTTAAACATGTAACCTATATAATTGGAAATGTGCATATTTATGTCCAGATGTCCTAAATTGTTGCAAATAAATACCATAGTGGGCCATTATTCTAAAATAAATTCAATCAATTATGGTTCTTGACACTGATTTTTTTAGACCATCCCAGGAGCAAGTTGCAGCTGAGTATATGTTACAATCATCATTGAGAGACTGGTGGATGGGAATTCTGGTTCAAACTGGCTAAAAACTGTCAACACAGCATGGGCAGTGGCTGGCTAGATGTCTGGTGAAAGTCCCGTCCGTACAAGATGCATGCAAAGCTAATTAGTAGGACGACAGATAGCACAATGGGCTAAGAGTTCGGCTGGTGACCGGAAGGTAGCCGGTTCAAATCCCGCTTGGAGTGCATACTGTCGTTGTGTCCTTGGGCAAGACACTTCACCCACCTTTGCCTGTAATGGAATGTTACGGCGGCAGGCGCGGGCACACCGCGACGCCCTGTGTCTCCCTTTCAAGGGAGATGCTAAAAATGCATTTCGTTGTCTCTGTACTGTACACTGACAATGACAATCAATTGAATCATTTCATTTTCATCATTTCATGTTCATTTCATTTCATTTCAATTGGCCTGAAACAAGTAGTGAGTGGGAAGACCAGAAGCTCTTTCTCCAAGATTCAAGAGAGTTATTGTCATGTGTCCCAGATAGGACAATTAAATTCTTGCTTTGCTTCAGCACAACAGAATATAGAAGGCATGAATACAGAACAGATCAGTGTGTCCATATACCATTGTATAAATATATCCCCACATGAATAAATAAAACAGATGAAGTGCAAATAAACAGATAATGGGCTATTAATGTTCAGAGTTTTGTTTGAGTTGAGTTCAATAGCCTGATGGCTGTGGGGGAAAGGCCGTTTCTAAACCTGGATGTTGCAGTTGTCAGGCTCCTGTACCTTCTACCTGAAGGTAGCAGGGAGATGAGTGTGTGTGGCCAGGATGGTGTGGGTCCTTGATGATGCTGCCAGCCTCTTTGAGGCAGCGACTGTGGTAGATCCCCTCGATGGTAGGGAGGTCAGAGCCGATGATGGACTGGGCAGTGTTTACTACTTTTTGTAGTCTTTTCCGTTCCTGGGCGCTCAAGTTGCCGAACCAAGCCACAATGCAACCGGTCAGCATGCTCTCTACTGTGCACCTGTAGAGGTTAGAGAGAGTCGTCCTTGACATACCGACTCCGTAATCTTCTCAGGAAGTAGAGGCGCTGATGTGCGTTCTTTATGATTGCATCAGTGTTCTCGGACCATTTGTATAAATGGTAATAGGTCTTGCATCGTGGCTTGGTTCGGCAATTTGAGCGCCCTGGAGAGGAAAAGACTACAAGAAGTAGTAAACACTGCCCAGTCCATCATCGGCTCAGACCTTCCTTCCATCGAGGGGATCTATCGCAGTCGCTGCCTCAAAAAGGCTGGCAGTATCATCAAAGACCCACACCATCCTGGCCACAGACTCATCTCCCTGCTACCTTCAGGTAGAAGGTACAGGAGGAGCCTGAAGACTGTAATGACCAGGTTCAGGAATAGCTACTTCCCCACAGCCATCAGGCTATTAAACCTGGCTTGGACAAAACTCAGATTATTAATAACCATTTTCTGTTATTTGCACTTTATCAGTTTATTTATTCATGTGTGTATATATTTATATCATGGTATATGGACACATTTATCTGTTTGTAGTAAATGCCTACTATGTTCTGTGTGCTGAAGCAAAGCAAGAATTTAATTGTCCTATACAGGGACACATGACAATAAACTCACTTGAACTTGAACTTGATGTCTCAAAACGCTAAAAAGACTCATGGTTTGCAAACAAGAAATGCCCGCACATTGGAATTGATTTCATGCAGTGTCAACAGGAGTAGTGAAGAACTGATCCTACAAGGACTTGCAGGCAGAAATCTTAACAGGTCTAAATTAGATATGGCCAGGGGAGTGTGACTGCGAGCTGACCAGCATTCTCAACTGCGGCCGATGGTTGTGGGTTCAAATCAGACTCCTAAAGAGCAGGAGACCAAAAACTAGGTTATCAACTTCAGTGCAGTACTGCAGATATACTAATGGTGTGCTGAATACTCTTACGTTCCATCTTTTAGAGTGAACGTAACAGATGTTATGCAACTATTCCAGTTCACAGCAGAGAACTTTCTTTCGGTCCTGACGAATAATTATCTCTCAAATAATATTTCTAAAATAAATTATATTGTCATCAGCACATTGCTGTACCAAAAGCAAATTAGTGCGGATGTGGGTAATTTGAGGTGAATGTGGATCTGATGGTATATTATTGATCTTTAATTAACAAATTGAACAAATTAATTTGGTTTATCTTTTCACAGATACTGCCTGACCTGTAATTTACAGTATGCTATCGTATACTGCAACCTTGCTGTGCATAAATTAATGACCATATTTATTATATTGCAACAACAACTATACTATATGTATATTTAAGAGGGCTAGATGTGGCCCTTGTGGCTAAGGGGATCAGGGGGTATGGAGAGAAGGCAGGTACGGGATACTGAGTTGGATGATCAGCCATGATCATATTGAATGGCGGTGCAGGCTCGAAGGGCCGAATGGTCTAATCCTGCACCTAATTTCTATGTTTATATGTAACAACAGGGCACATCATCCGAGGACGTACACTCCATTGAGGATAAATGGGGACACTGTGGATAGGGTGAGCTGTTTTAAATACCTGGGAGTTCACATCTCTGAGGATATGACATGGACATCACACGCTGCAGCACTCGTGAGTAAGGCAAGGCAGCACCTTTACCACCTCAGGCAATTGAGGAAATTCAGAGTGTCTCTGAGGATCCTCCAGTGCTTCTACGCAGCGACGGTGGAAAGCTTCTTGTCCGGAAATATTACAGTCTGGTTTGGGAACTGCTCTGCCCAGGACAAGAAGGCTCTGCAGAGAGTAGTGCGTTCAGCCGAACGCATTATGGGAACTTCACTCGCCCCCCTGCAGGAACTATACATCAGGAGGTGCAACTCCAGAGCCAATAAAATCATGGGAGACCCCTTCCACCCCAGTAACGGACTGTTCCAGCTGCTACGGTCAGGCAAACGCCTCCGTTGTCATGCTGTGAGAACGGAGAGGTTGAGAAGGAGTTTCTTCCCAGAGGCCATTAGGACTGTAAACGCCTATCTCACCAGGGACTAACTTTACTGAACAACTCTACTATTTTTTTCAAAATTGCTGTTTTTTTCCCTTTTTCCTTCCGCCCACAATATTTAATATGTAAAAGAATATGTGATTCTGTTCCATTCTGTTTGTAGTTTGTTGTTTGTTTGTTTGTTTTTTTGCACAAAGTCCGCGAGCATTGCCACTTTTCATTTCACTGCACATCTTGTAATGTCTATGTGACGAATAAACTTGACTTGATATTACATTAATTTACTATAAAGAGCTAAGGCTATGCTGAATAGAAATAAACAAGTATGTAAATATATTTTTTCTACACAAATGAAAGCCTTTCCTTTAAAAAAAACCTCAAAGCCATTATACTAACGGACCTTTAGAAACATTCCAGCAATTCTCTCAGCACTAGGGCTGGATGACAATTGCAAAACCAGCTCTCTTTAATGAAGATAATATCACACAACTTATTTCATTACCTTAAAACAGCTCTTGCCACATTGGAATTAAAGTTTTCTTCCCCTCATGACACTTGTCATTTCAACTAGTCCTCTAAAATATATATCTTAATATTATCATGGGATCCAACTCAAATTCAACCAGAGGCTTCGATAAGTGCTTCCCAACCTTTTCCAATCCTGTGTTACTGAAACTTTTCTCCCACACAATTCCCACCACCACAAGAATGTTTAAATGGCACACATTTCCAATAAGATTCTAGAGCAATTCCTTACATGTTCACAAAAGTTTTAATTTGTAGATAGATACAAATTGCTCTATTGATTTCTCTAATATTTATTTACTCAAAGTACAAAAGCACATATCAGGATTATTGCCATTAATAATAGATATTGCATGATTCATCAGGCACCAACCCACAAGAACACGACAGGGACAGGGAAAGGAGACACAAGAGACTGCAGATGCTGAAATCTTCCACAAAATACAAACCAATGGGGGACCTTAACGGGTCATGTGTGGTGGAAAATGCAGAGATGTTGTTTCGGATCGAGACCTCTCTTCAATCTGATGATGTCTGAAGAAGAGTCCCAACCAACAATGCTATCTGTCCATTTCCTTCCACAGATGTTACCTGACCCACAGAGTTGCTCCAGCAGTTGCTTTTATTTTGCTCAGGAGCAGGAGCAAGCCACCTGCCTCCTCAAGCCAGAAAACATTCAATACGACTATGGCTGATCTATCTCAGGCTTCAACTTCTCCCTTGCATTAGTTCATCATTACCCTCAATTCCCCCATGCATTTAAAAAAAAATGTATATACCTCCTCTTTAAGTACCTGCAGATATTTAGCCCAGCACAAATGCCCAGGCTGCACGTTCTAGAGTTTCAGCACCCTCTCACTAAGGAGAAGGAAGTCTCAAAAGAAAATATCTTTGTTAAAGGACAGCTCCCGTTCTTGTAATTGCCAATTTATTCAAGAGTCTTCCACTATTGGAGAGAACATTTACTCTACATGCACCCTTATGATCGCACCTTTCATTGACATCACCCCTCATTCTTCTAAACTGCAGATCATTTTAAAGTTGTTAGCCATTTCTGAAAGGCCAATCCTCTGTAGCAAGAGTTGGCCTGGTGGATTTCTTCTGGCCTGCCTCCAATGCCAGTATGTCCTTACAAGGGCACAAGATCAGTACACAGTACACCAGATGTGACCACACCATCACCCAGTACAATTGTGTCACCACTTTTCTAATTCAAAACTCTAACCCGCTTGTAACAAACAATGTGTTATTTGCCTTTGGAACGATTCACTGTAAGTGCCTGCTAACTTGTTACGATTCCTGCACTAGAACACCTGGATCGATCCTCCAGTATTGCGCTCTTCTGCATTCTTGTGAAGGAGCCTGAGGAAGGGTCTGGACCCGAAACGTCACCCATTCCTTCTCTCCAGAGATGCTGCCTGTTCCGCTGAGTTTAAGCCCTGTCCCACTGTAGGAGTTCATTCAAGAGCTCTCCCGAGTTTAAAAACAAAATCAAACTCTTGGAAGCACGTAGAATATACGTAGCGGGTACGTCGGAGCTCTTAGCGGCTCGTAACGCTAACGGCAGGTACTCGGGAAACGCAATAAGCTCAGGAATAATCGTGAAGATTTTTCAACATGTTGAAAAATGTCCACGAGAGCCCCGAGTACCTACGAGCGGCCATTACCGTAAATCTCCGAGTTCGAATCAGGGCAAACTCGGGAGAACTCTTGAATGAACTCGTACAGTGGGACAGGGCTTTTACGCCAGCTTTTTGCGTCTATCTTTAATGAATTTATGAAGGTGGATAGTGGTTATAGGGGATAGTATAGGCTGTATACTATACATATTAAAGCAAAATAGCCCGTGGATTGTGTGTTTAATTGTAAGAGTCCAAAATTTTGCTGTATGACTACAAAAAAAAAACCCCCACACTTGATCAACTTCATTTCACAAAAGCTATTTCATATAGTTAAAGATTTGATATTATTGGCAATGGAGATATCCTAGATATGGAAAAGTGGCAGATGATTCTGGAGGCTCTAGGAAAACCTGCTCCTGGCATGCAGCTCTGCTTAGCGGAAGCGTGTGAGAAAGATTTTAATTTAGATTAAATAACAACTTCATAGAGAGGCCAACTCCAAACCAATCACAGCTAAACTAATATTTTAATGAAGATGAGGAGTTTCAACCCAAACTGTCAACTCTTCGTTTCCCTCTACAGATGCTGCCTGAACCACTGTTCCTCCAACAGCTCTCCTTTGTTT
Organism: Leucoraja erinaceus; assembly: GCF_028641065.1. Taxonomy (NCBI): domain Eukaryota; kingdom Metazoa; phylum Chordata; class Chondrichthyes; order Rajiformes; family Rajidae; genus Leucoraja; species Leucoraja erinaceus. The sequence continues at coordinate 99,003,110 of NC_073380.1, forward strand.
GCTTCAGATTCCAGTGTTTGCAGTCCTTGAGCCTTTATCATGCTACTATTCTGTACCATTATATACCACTGTTACTGAATACAGTTTTGAAAAATTTAACTATTTACCTGAAAACATCAGAAAACGCTAGTGGGAGTCAGAAAACGCTGGTAGGTACAGGCCACATAACAGTAGTAGTGCAGTTGGGGATGGCATTAAACAGGAAATTAAAAATGCGTGCAACAAAGGTAAAACAGTTATAATGGGTGACTTCAATCTACATATAGATTGAGTGAATCAAATTGGCAAGGGTGCTGAGGAAGAGGATTTCTTGGAATGTATGCGGGATAGTTTTCTAAACCAACATGTAGAGGAACCAACGAGAGAGCAGGCTATTCTAGACTGGGTATTGAGTATTGAGGAAGGGTTAGCTAGCAGTCTTGTTGTGCGTGGCCCCTTGGGCAAGAGTGACCATAATATGGTTGAGTTCTTCATTAGGATGGAGAGTGACATTGTTAATTCAGAAACAATGGTTCTGAACTTAAAGAAAGGTAACTTTGAGAGTGTGAGATGTGAATTGGCCAAGATTGACTGGCAATTGATTCTTAAAGGGTTGATGGTGGATATGGAATGGAAGGCATTTAAAGACTGCATGGATGAATTACAACAATTGTTCATCCCAGTTTGGCAAAAGAATAAATCAGGGAAGGTAGTGCATCCATGGATAACAAGGGAAATCAGGGATAGTATCAAAACAAAAGATGAAGCATACAAATTAGCCAGAAAAAAGCAGTCTACCAGAGGACTGGGAGAAATTTAGAGTCCAGCAGAGGAGGACAAAGGGCTTAATTAGGAAAGGGAAAATAGATTTTGAAAGAAAACTGGCAGGGAACATAAAAACTGACTGCAAAAGTTTTTATAGATTTGTGAAGAGAAAAAGATTAGTTAAAACAAATGTAGGTCCCTTGCAGTCAGAAACAGGTGAGTTGATCATGGGGAACAAAGACATGGCAGACCAATTGAATAACTACTTTGGTTCTGTCTTCACTAAGGAAGACATAAATAATCTGCCGGAAATAGCAGGGGACCGGGGGTCAAATGAAATGGAGGAACTGAGTGAAATCCAGGTTAGCTGGGAAGTGGTGTTAGGTAAATTGAATGGATTAAAGGCTGATAAATCCCCAGGGCCAGATAGGCTGCATCCCAGAGTACTTAAACATAGAAACATAGAAATTAGGTGCAGGAGTAGGCCATTCGGCCCTTCGAGCCTGCACCGCCATTCAATATGATCATGGCTGATCATCCAACTCAGTATCCCGTACCTGCCTTCTCTCCATACCCCCTGATCCCCTTAGCCACAAGGGCCACATCTAACTCCCTCTTAAATATAGCCAATGAACTGGCCTCAACTACCCTCTGTGGCAGAGAGTTCCAGAGATTCACCACTCTCTGCGTGAAAAAAGTTCTTCTCATCTCGATTTTAAAGGATTTCCCCTTTATCCTTAAGCTGTGACCCCTTGTCCTGGAAGTGGCCGCAGAAATAGTGGATGCATTAGTGATAATTTTTCAAAACTCTTTAGATTCTGGAGTAGTTCCTGAGGATTGGAGGGTAGCTAATGTAACCCCACTTTTTTTTAAATAGGGAGAGAGAAAAAGGGGAATTACAGACCAGTTAGTCTAACATCGATAGTGGGGAAACTGGATTTATGAAAGGTAAATCATGTCTGACGAATCTTATAGAATTTTTCGAGGATGTAACTAGTAGAGAGGATAAGGGAGAACCAGTGGATGTGTTATATCTGGACTTTCAGAAGGCTTTCGACAAGGTCCCACATAAGAGATTAGTATACAAACTTAAAGCACACGGTATTGGGGGTTCAGTATTGATGTGGATAGAGAACTGGCTGGCAGACAGGAAGCAAAGAGTAGGAATAAACGGGTCCTTTTCACAATGGCAGGCAGTGACTAGTGGGGTACCGCAAGGCTCAGTGCTGGGACCCCAGCTATTTACAATATATATCAATGATTTGGACGATGGAATTGAATGCAACATCTCCAAATTTGCGGATGACACGAAGCTGGGGGGCAGCGTTAGCTGTGAGGAGGATGCTAGGAGGCTGCAAGGTGACTTGGATAGGCTGGGTGAGTGGGCAAATGCATGGCAGATGCAGTTTAATGTGGATAAATGTGAGGTTATCCACTTTGGTGGCAAAAACAGGAAAGTAGACTATTATCTGAATGGTGGCGGATTAGGAAAAGGGGAGATGCAACGAGACCTGGGTGTCATGGTACACCAGTCATTGAAAGTAGGCATGCAGGTGCAGCAGGCAGTGAAGAAAGCGAATGGTATGTTAGCATTCATAGCAAAAAGGATTTGAGTATAGGAGCAGGGAGGTTCTACTGCAGTTGTACATGGTCTTGGTGAGACCACACCTGTAGTATTGCGTAGTTTTGGTCTCCTAATCTGAGAAAAGCCATTTTTGCCATAGAGGGAGTGCAGAGAAGGTTCACCAGACTGATTCCTGGGATGTCAGGACTTTCATATGAAGAAAGACTGGATAGACTCGGCTTGTACTCACTAGAATTTAGAAGACTGAGGGGGGATCTTATAGAAACTTACAAAATTCTTAAGGGGTTGGACAGGCTAGATGCAGGAAGATTGTTCCCAAGGTTGGGGAAGTCCAGAACAAGGGGCCACAGTTTAAGGATAAGGGGGGAATCTTTTAGGACCGAGATGAGAAAAAAAAATTTCACACAGAGAGTGATGAATCTCTGGAATTCTCTGCCACAGAAGGCAGTTGAGGCCAGTTCATTGGCTGTATTTAAGAGGGAGTTAGATGTGGCCCTTGTGGCTAAAGGGATCAGTGGGTATGGAGAGAAGGCAGGTACGGGATACCGAGTTGGATGATCAGCCATAATCATACTGAATGGCGGTGCAGGCTCGAAGGACCGAATGGCCTACTCCTGCACCTAATTTCTATGTTTCTATGTCTCCAAAATCCTTGAGCAAATATGAAGACAGTTCCTATCAATAATACATAAAACAATTCGGCAGCACACCAGATCCTGATGATATACCATTGTACCACAGCTGCCAAGTATTGACTTAAAAATACTTATGCATTTCGTTGTCTCTGTACTGTACACTGACAATGACAATTAAAATTGAATCTGAATCTGAATCTGAAAAAGCTTTTGCACATTCAAGAAGGCTCATCAGCGTCTCTTCTTCCTGAGGAGACTGAAGAAGGTCCATCTGTCTCCTCAGATCCTGGTGAACTTCTACCGCTGCACCATCGAGAGCATCCTTACCAACTGCATCACAGTATGGTATGGCAACTGCTCAGTCTCCGACCGGAAGGCACTGCAGAGGGTGGTGAAAATTGCCCAACGCATCACCGGTTCCACGCTCCCCTCCATTGAGTCTGTCCAAAGCAAGCGCTGTCTGCGGAGGGCGCTCAGCATCGCCAAGGACTGCTCTCACCCCAACCATGGACTGTTTACCCTCCTACCATCCGGGAGGCGCTACAGGTCTCTCCGTTGCCGAACCAGCAGGTCGAGGAACAGCTTCTTTCCGGCGGCTGTCACTCTACTAAACAACGTACCTCGGTGACTGCCAATCACCCCCCCCCCCCCGGACACTTATTATTTATTTTTTTATTCAAATCGTTTGCTATGTCGCTCTTCAAGGGAGATGCTAAATGCATTTCGTTGTCTCTGTACTGTACACTGACAATGACAATTAAAATTGAATCTGAATCTGACATCAAATAAGATCCAAAATACCAAAAGTGACATCTTCAATATATATTGGGTTTTGATGTCTTCAGTGCAATTAAAAACCCCCCCACAAAATACCAACACCACATTCTTCCCAATCTGCAACATCTACTTTGGCTTGTCAATGCACTCCGATTACATTTAGAGTGTATCCTTCATGATCAGCACTGCTCCTGGCATGCAGCTCTGCTTAGCTGAAGCATGCGAGAAAGATTTCAATTTAGATTCAATTTGCAGGTTTTTCAGCGACCTGCTACGATTTGACAATCGCCTGAAAAATCGGCTAAGTGGGACAGGCCGGTTAGGGTCACCTTTATGTTGATTATGAAAGTCCATAAATATTTTGCTACATATTTCTGACAGTCACTGAACAGTGGGTGTGTCCTCTGTGTAATGTCATGGTGAATTGACATTGCTGGCTCTAATGTGACATCACTTATATGTTTAGTTGATCATTGTCACATATACCGAGGTGGAGGGAAAACCTTTTGCTTGCTTGCTACGCAGTCAATGCCATCCACCGTGTACAGATAAAGGATATAGGGTACGACATTTAGTGCATCCTGATTAAAGATAGTTCAAAGATCTCCAATGAGGTAGGTGGGAGGTCAGGACCACACTCCAGCTGATGAAAGGACCACTCAGTTGCCTGTTACAGTTGCAGGCTCTCACAGGTATCAACATTTAGTTCAACAGATGTGATCTCCAAATTCCTAAATGAACACAACACAAAGCAAGCCATATCCCAGGTAGCAAGACGCTGGAAATCCTATATCCAATTGCCCAGACATGTGGATATTTCAGGGGGAAGGGTGGGGGTTGGGAGGGTCAGGAAAGTCTAGTTTTCATTGTAAATAGGAACTATTGTTTATTAGATCAGCTAGATTGAAAATTTCAGAAATAAGTTTGGCATTGGCTCACCGGGTTCCCAAGTGGCGTTCTAACTCACCGAGTAATCTCCTTCCTTCCCTCCTTCCTTCCACTCTCATATTAATGCAGTATCGATTCAATGGAGTCACACTCCCCAGTGTGGCTGGGCTATATTATTCCAGCATATTAGGGCTTTACAGGTGCTGAGGGAGCAGATTTTCTGGACCATTTAATATTATTCCAATCAATACTCTAGTGCACGAAGGTTTATTACTCCACTATAGTGCAGCTTGCCACATCTGCAAAAAGTGATTTACGGGTGTGCGATAGTATTAATTGGAATAACATCCAATGATCTAGAATTGGAATAACATCTAAATGATGCTCAATGAGCACGAGTAATCACATCTAATGATCTGGAAAGTGTGCTGGATTAACGGAGATGAACTTGGAGCAATTGCGTACACCTGGAGTATTGCGTACAGTTTGGTCTCCAAATCTGAGGAAGGACATTCTTGCCATAGAGGGAGTGCAGAGAAGGTTCACCAGACTGATTCCTGGGATGTCAGGACTGTCTTATGAAGAAAGACTGGATAGACTTGGTTTATACTCTCTAGAATTTAGGAGACTGAGAGGGGATCTTATAGAAACTTACAAAATTCTTAAGGGGTTGGACAGGCTAGATGCAGGAAGATTTCTCCCGATGTTGGGGAAGTCCAGGACAAGGGGTCACAGCTTAAGGATAAGGGGGAAATCCTTTAAAACTGAGATGAGAAGAACTTTTTTCACACAGAGAGTGGTGAATCTCTGGAACTCTCTGCCACAGAGGGTAGTCGAGGCCAGTTCATTGGCTATATTTAAGAGGGAGTTAGATGTGGCCCTTGTGGCTAAGGGGATCAGAGGATATGGAGAGAAGGCAGGTACGGGATACTGAGTTGGATGATCAGCCATGATCATATTGAATGGCGGTGCAGGCTCGAAGGGCCGAATGGCCTACTCCTGCACCTATTTTATATGTTTCTATGAACTTCACTGGGGAGTGTGACTACAGACTGAATGGATGCTGCAAAGATGTGAGGAGAGAGTGAGGGAGATGGCTCTCCACAGGGAACTGGGAGCTGGACTAACTGGTGAGGAACAGTGGCTCTGGATTTTATTTTGTACAAAGGCTCAATGGAAACCCAGGGCAAGAACTCGTACCTGGGAAGTCTCTGCAAGGACATGACCACAGTCTATAAATGGATTCACATTATGCAAGCCTGCAATGCAGGTAAAACTTCACACCTAATCTGCCTATTCCTGTGGCCCAAGGGCGGCTAGATGGCGTCTCCTGTCCTTGAATACGAGGGGGTAACACAGATGTGACAGAGATTAGCAACAGCAGCCCGAATGGTGAGGTCCACAGACAAAGCATTCAGGCCAAGGTGCAAGGCTCAACTCAGGGCCACAGGAACTCATGATGCTTGATGAGCATGAGGTATTCAGTCTGTGCGTTGGTCCGTGACATAGGACAGTTTCAGGGGGGAAGCAGTAAAGTCTAGTTCTCATTGTAAATAGGAACTCTTGTTTATCAGATCAGCAAGACTGGAAATCAGCATGACAGATGACATTATTTGAGGGAGTGTTTTGTGCCAAAAAAGGTGCTAGAACCAATGAAAATTGCACTGGGTCAAAGCTTCTGGTAAAAAAAACCCAAATATACAGAAAACCTCTGTGACAATTCAATCTTCAACTACATTGCACCCTTTTATTGGACAATATTAATGGTGATGTGTTATTCAACTGCTACCAGCCTCCTGTTTAGAAGCAAATACTGGTGATGGTCTGAATTCCTTATGTTAGATGTTCTCACAAATCTAAATTGAGAATTATCTTGCATCACAGTAATCACATATTTGCAAATGCTTCACACAATCTACTACAAACAGAGCACCCTTCAGCAAGCACTTGTCCCCACATGGGCTATTCTTTTGCAGCTACCTTCCCTGGACATGTCCTCCACAACAGTTGACTTTGGCTGCTGTTCAAGGGCAGGATGAGTTGAGGGAAAGCTGCAGCATTTAAAAATAATCAAGATCACCCTGTATACACAACTAAATGTTTACATATCCACATTGGGTGTGATCAGCTTTCTTTATTGTTCAACATTTACTTTCCAACCTCAGATGAGTTTGTAATAACTGATAAGGAAGTTGGGAATGAGAAGGGAAATTGTCAAATCATTTCTAAAATTTATGGTACACTTCCACAATTGTTATTGCCAATTTAACATTCATTTTGACACGGGTCTTGAAATGCAACCTCTTTAAGCCACTAATAGTCTAATTGACCAAGTGATTGCATTATGAGAATTGGAGAATTAAGCATCTAGATTTTTTTTTGCACCATTGGTACAGACATTTAGCAAGAAGATAGCTTAATGTGACCAATATACAAACCTTTCCCAGCCTTAAGAGAGGACTAAAAACTCCCTTTTCATCAGCCATATACCATAGAACCATATAACAATTACAGCACGGAAACAGGCCATCTCGACCCTTCTAGTCCGTGCCGAACACGTATTCTCCCCTAGTCCCATATACCTGCATTTAGACCATAACCCTCCATACCTTTCCCATCCATATAACTATCCAATTTATTTTTAAATGATAAAAACGAACCTGCCTCCACCACCTTCACTGGAAGCTCATTCCACACAGCCACCACTCTCCGAGTAAAGAAGTTCCCCCTCATGTTACCCCTAAACTTCAGTCCCTTAATTCTCAAGTCATGTCCCCTTGTTTGAATCTTCCCTACTCTCAGTGGGAAAAGCTTATCCACGTCAACTCTGTCTATCCCTCTCATCATTTTAAAGACCTCTTGATCAAGTCCCCCCTTAACCTTTTGCGCTCCAAAGAATAAAGCCCTAACTTGTTCGGGCTTTATACCTCCAAGCCTTTGCCCAAAACTCTATCATGAAAACTGCAAACCATACGGACGCACATCTACCCACAGGTCTTTGCAAGACGGAAGCCTCTAACACACCAAATGCATGTTTATTCTCTCATACAAAAAGCATTTATTTTGCAGCAAAATAGGTACCTTCTCATTTATATAAAATGTACATATTAAATATTTTTAAACTGTAACTCACTTCGGGCATTCCTTCCTTAAATGATTCACTGTAGCTGCTGTCAGGTGTGCTGCGCTGGTCATCCTTGAGGTAGTTGGCGTGTGTGACAGTGAGCACTTCATATTGATTGCTGCCGAGGTTCTGTTCAAAAATCACCCCTCTCTGTTCATCACTCTCAGCTCTGCTGTAGTGCACAGTGGGTGTCATTGTCCCCGAGTAGCTCGTGGGGTAACCCTCCGTCTTGATGCTAACCACAGCTACTCCTGCCACTGACACAGGCATGTTCTCAGCTGTATTGGCACCATAAGTCTCCCTCTTTGAAACGTCCAAGTGCTCTGGGTGCAAAGACAGGTTCACAGGGAGGGACTTCAGGACTTGCACCCGATTGTCTTGCACATCTAGATTGTTCTGATTTTCAGATGACGGAAGGCAATTTCTGGCAAAGAAAGAAAGCGGGACAAAGAATGCCATCAGAAAATATACTTTCATAATTAATCGAAAGTGGACACCTTCAAATTATAATTTATTAATGTAGTTTCGTTTATACAGCGCAGAAACGGGCCCTTCGGTACACCGGGTCTGCGCCGACCAGCAATCCCCGCACATTAACACTATCCTACACCCACCAGGAACAATTTTTAAATTTACCAAGCCAATGAACCTACAAAACTGTACGTCTTTGGAGTGTGGGAGGAAACCGAAGATCTTGGGGAAAACCCACGCAGGTCACGGGGAGAACGTGCAAACTCCGTACAGACAGCGCCCGTAGTCGGGATCGAAGCTGGGTCTCCTGGCGCTGCATTCGCTGTTAGGCGGCAACTCTACCGCTGCGCCACCGTGACCGCCCTAGTGTTAACTGGTAGCAACAGAAAGCATCTGAACTCTCAGGATTTGTTTCACTTCTATCATATTCCAGAGACCTAGCTATAGCAGAAATTCAGCCCCAGTTGCTAGTTCGATGTATGCTCTCAAATACTGGCTACTGCCTGGAATCACCTACACAAATTTGATTACAGTCAATAGAACAAAATATATGGCAGCTGAAAATTTCACGAAAGTTTAGTGCGAAAAAGGACACACTTCACCACTCAACTTATTCCCCTCCTCTTGCTGATGCATATTCAGCCAGTGACTGAGCTATCCACCAGGAAGGTCGCAGTTTCAGTCTATCCGCCAGATTTTGTTGAAATGGTGGCTCTTGGCAAACCTGAGACAGTGTGAAAGATGGCATTTAAAAAAACCAAGATATCTGTCTCTGTTGCTCCCCAGCTACAAATATTTCCAAGTGATTGCTCAAGGTCAGAATTGTGCTTGGCTGTGATATCCTCTCAGATTTAACTATTGAATAGTCAGTCATACAGCATGGAAACGGGCCCTTCGCCCCCCCAACTTTCCCAATGTCAACCAAGATGCCTCATCTACACTAGTCCCAGCTGCCCGCCTCATATTCCTCCAAACCTTTCCTATCTACGTACCTGTCCAAATGTCTTTTGAATATTGCTTTAGTAACATAGAAAATAGGTGCAGGAGGAGGCCATTCGCCCCCTGGAGCCAGCACCGCCATTCATTGTGATCATGACTGATCGTCCCCTATCAATAACCCGTGCCTGCCTTCTCCCCATATCCCTTGACTCCACTAGCCCCTAGAGCTCTATTTAACTCTCTCTTAAATCCATCCAGTGATTTGGCCTCGACTGCCCTCTGTGGCAGGGAATTCCATACATTCACAACTCTCTGGGTGAAAACGTTTTTTCTCACCTCAGTCTTAAATGACTTAAATCCCCTTTACTCTAAGACTGTGGCCCCTGGTTCTGGACTCGCCCAACATTGGGAACATTTTTTCCTGCATCTACCTTGTCCATTCCTTTTATAATTTTATACGTTTCTATAAGATATCCCCTCATCCTTCTAAACTTCAGTGAATACAAGCCTAGTCTTTTCAATCTTTCCTCATATGACAGTCCCCCCATCCCAGGGATCAATCTCATGAACCTACGCTGCACTGCCTCAATCACAAGGATGTCCTTCCTCAAATTAGGAGACCAAAACTGTACACAATACTCCAGATGTGGTCTCACCAGAGCCCTATACAACTGCAGAAGAACCTCTTTACTCCTATACTGAAACCCTCTGAAGTACCTGCCTCACTACCTCCTCTAGCAGCAGTTAGTGAATATGGCCATTCACATCGGTGCTCAAGGAGAACCAGAGTGAACCAAACCCTATCAAGGAACAAACCTAGGAATGATATAACCATATAACCATATAACAATTACAGCACGGAAACAGGCCATCTCGGCCCTACAAATTCGTGCCGAACAACTTTTTTTCCCCTTAGTCCCACCTGCCTGCACTCATACCATAACCCTCCATTCCCTTCTCATCCATATGCCTATCCAATTTATTTTTAAATGATACCAATGAACCTGCCTCCACCACTTCCACTGGAAGCTCATTCCACGCCGCTACCACTCTCTGAGTAAAGAAGTTCCCCCTCATATTACCCCTAAACTTCTGTCCCTTAATTCTGAAGTCATGTCCTCTTGTTTGAATCTTCCCTATTCTCAAAGGGAAAAGCTTGTCCACATCAACTCTGTCTATCCCTCTCATCATTTTAAAGACCTCTATCAGGTCCTCCCTTAACCTTCTGCGCTCCAGAGAATAAAGACCTAACTTATTCAATCTATCTCTGTAACTTAGTTGTTGAAACCCAGGCAACATTCTAGTAAATCACCTCCTTCAATGATAGTGAAAAAGAAAACACAATTGCTAGCATTGCCTCTTAACTGGATCCACCTTTATAGATCACAGGCCTTGTATCAATATCTTACCAACTAGCTATTCTTTGTGACTCATGCCTTTAAGCTGTTCAGACTTTCAAAAGAAGATTCATCAATGCTAATAAATTAAAAAAACTGCACACAGGGTTTAAAATGTATTGCCCAGTCAGTGTTCCGGATGAGGTCAGAGCTGACCTCGAATCAAACTTGTGATGCTCCTGGCCTTTTTGTTATTAAATTACATCGGGTAGTGCCTTTAACCACCAGGTTGTTGCTGCAACTCATAATTTAATTTTAAGTACAGTAGCAAGTTACTGAATTACGGCATAAAGAACAAATGATGTAATTGTATCAAGAGAGAATATTAGCCAAAAGTCTGAAGCTGCCTCATTATACTTCACTGAAATCAAAGTATGAAATTGGGAAAAGTGAAACGTCACAATTACCCTGAAATTAACACCAAGAAATTGACACCCTTAAATTGCATCTTTTTGGCACCATGTAGACTTAGAATTTCAAAGCACCTTTAAGAGTAAATTACACAATAAATCAGAAAGACATGAGCATTTGTGTCCATTGAACATTACCGAAATAATACAGAGTGGGCAGGTTATGATGTTGACCAGTGTGTAGTTACCCCAGCTCATATCCCCCAGCAACATCATCACTTAACTTAATTCTAATACTAAATATATATCTACTGCAAAGGGGAAACCCTTCATCAATGCTACATAATCAGTTATACAAAATGGAAACTGGCCTTTCATCGCAACTCATCGATGCCAATCAAGATTCCAGGCTAAAAGACTGACTGACTCTCGATCGGAACGCCTGTTGAATGTTTAGTAGAGTGTTAAATTTGTTCACGATATATGTATTTTTATTTCTATTTATTTTTACTGCACACTGAAACACTGGTTGAGCAACGTTTTTTTGTTTCCTCTGGGTATGTGAATACTCAGGAAATGACAATAAAGATATACAATACAATATTTACCCTATCTACAACCCTCATGATTTTATACATCTCCGAGATCACCATCAGCCTCCTGCACTCCTAGAAAGCCCAATCAATTCTTACAACTCAATCTCTCCGGCCCATGCCACAACCTTATAATCTTTTTTGCACCCTCTCTAGCTTAAATCACATCCTTCCTGAAATGCACACATTACAGCAAGTGTAGTCTAAGCAACATTTTACGCAACTGTATCATGACACTGCAACTCTTATAACTCAATGCCATGGCCAATGAAGGCACCCTGTCTGCTAAAGTCACTACTTTCAGGGAATTATATACTTGTATCCTAGATCTATCGGCCGAACAACACTGCCCGGCCTCTGCTTTCATAGTGCATCATCTGCCACCATTTAATTCCCAAAATGCATTTTTTGAAATGCATTTTGGACGTTTATGCAAAATGTGTTTGAAAATCTGTGAATCAAAGTCATACTTCCAGGAAACAGGCATTTGGCCAATCGCATTTGCACCGATCAAACTTCCATTAGCTGTGAGGAGGATGCTAGGAGGCTGCAAGGTGACTTGGATAGGCTGGGTGAGTGGGCAAATGCATGGCAGATGCAGTATAATGTGGATAAATGTGAGGTTATCCACTTTGGTGGCAAAAATAGGAAAGTAGATTATTATCTGAATGGTGGCCGATTAGGAAAGGAGGAGATGCAATGAGACCTGGGTGTCATGGTACACCAGTCATTAAAAGTAGGCATGCAGGTGCAGCAGGCAGTAAAGAAGGCGAATGGTATGTTAGCATTCATAGCAAATGGATTTGAGTATAGGAGCAGGGAGGTTCTACTGCAGTTGTACAGGGTCTCAGTGAGACCACACCTGGAGTATTGCGTACAGTTTTGGTCTCCTACTCTGAGGAAAGACGTTCTTGCCATAGTGGGAGTACAGAGATGGTTCACCAGACTGATTCCTGGGATGTCAGGACTTTCATATGAAGAAAGACTGGATAGACTCGGTTTGTACTCGCTAGAATTTAGAAGATTGAGGGGGGATCTTATAGAAACTTACAAAATTCTTAAGGGGTTGGACAGGCTAGATGCAGGAAGATTGTTCCCGATGTTGGGGAAGTCCAGGACAAGGGGTCACAGTTTAAGGATAAGGGGGAAATCTTTTAGGACCGAGATGAGGAAAACTTTTTTCACACAGAGACTGGTGAATCTCTGGAATTCTCTGCCGCAGAAGGTAGTTGAGGCCAGTTTATTGGCTATATTTAAGAGGGAGTTAGATGTGGCCCTTGTGGCTAAAGGGATCAGGGGGTATGGAGAGAAGGCAGGAACAGGATACTGAGTTGGATGATCAGCGATGATCATATTGAATGGCGGTACAGGCTCGAAGGGCCGAATGGCCTACTCCTGCACCTATTTTCTATGTTTCTATTATATTCACCCCAATTTTCTCCTCACATCCCCACACACTCCCTCCACAATTTTCCATAAGGCCACATAGTAGTCAATTGAACTATGAACAAGCACATATTTCAATCAATCAAAATGTTATTGTCATTCAGAAATACATCAATAAATGCAATTCTGAACGAACTTTCGTTGCATTTGGCTCCCCGTGCAACACAAAATAACAGAAGGATACAATAGATAAAAAGATAAAAAGGATAATAGTGGCGGCACATTATATGGAATTCAAGAGTCTGATGGCTCGGGGGAAGAAGCTGTTGCAAAACCTGGCCGTTCTGCTCCTTATACTACGATATATTTTGCCCGAGGGCAGCAGAGTGAACAATCCATGATGGAGATGTGTGGGGTCCTTTATAATACTGCTGGCCTTGGCCAAGCAACGTTTGCTCGCAATGTCCCCGATTGTGGGGAGGGAAGTCCTGATGATTTGGCATGCAGGATGAAACAAGCACTTTCAAAAGTTTCAAATTCTGCTCATCCACTGAAAGTGATGAGGCAAATGTTGAATGATGTTTTATTGATCTCAGATTTTCTCCATTAAATTGGTGTCAAGGTGATATTGGCAATGGATTTTGTGTTTGGCACCTCCCAGTCAAGTGCTGGAGATATCTGCAAAACGTTGCAGTTAGACATCCGTTATTGCATTAAGTCCCGGATGTTCTATAAACACGTAAAACTAGATTTCTACCTCAAATAATAACGATCACAAGACATTGTCATGATTGCTGATGTACCCATCGTGCAGGATGCCGCAGACTGTATGCATAATCCGTTAGGATTCCATATATCAACTTGCCCCATTGCAGTATAAAAAATCCACTGCTGGCCAAATTCCATTGTGCCATTAAACTTTCAGCTAGCACAGCCAACCAAAAGATAACCGCTGAGCAATTTGGGTTATCCAGTGACTCCAGTTTCAAAGCAACATACGCATGCGCAACAAGTATTCACTGAAGTTCATGCTACTATATAGCACATCTGATATAGTAGACCATCAGTGCATAGTAATAATTCATCTGTTGCTCGGATTACCAAGAGTGCCTAGTCAAGCAGGAGTCAAGCTATACAGTAGGCTCCTGTTCAATTCACAACCTCAGATATGATGATGCTGTCCTCATCTCCACTATACACAGCAAACAGTATATATCACAGCTACAGTTCGTCACCATGTATCAAGCGCTCCAATCTTACTTATCAGCACATTGGGGTGGGAGATTGCAACCTTCACGTGGTCTGCTCTGCTTAGATGAATGCAATCAACCTGGCATGCACAATCAAGTAAGATCAAATAGAACAAGTTGTCCTACAACTTTAGGCTGTGCACACCGTACGCAAGAAGATCAGCACATCCATTTGTTCCAGATACAAAAATTAAACGTCACTTATTCAAACCTCATTCATAAATAAGATTGTGCCATATTTCATACAGATGTCAACTAATCAGACAAGCAAAATTGTCCACGCGCATTTGATTGTGCAAGTACTCCTACACATGTGCAGCTCGGCACCCGAGCATTGTTGATGACTGGCAGCTAAATCACACTGGAGGAGATCAGAGAGAGAGACCTGAAGCATGACCTCCAGCAACTAGAACCAGGAATAATTGTGGAGTGGATCATCTTAGCAAGGTTGGGCAAGAGTCGGAGCTGACTGAATGCAAACATAGGACACTGAAGAGCAGCAGCCATTGTCTTTCTGTGGAAGGAATGTACATTGTGCCCCATGCAGAAACTTATAACGATCTCACTGTTGAGGTGTCACCTCAACAGTACTATGTAAATTTGCTGGATAAAAAGTTTCAAGAATGCTGTAACACCTTTCAACACCCAGTACACGAATAATTTCAGCAGACCAGTGTGCAGGATACCACGTATTGCAGTTGAGTTTGTGGTATAACCCAACTGACCCAACATCACAGTTGACTTCCTAGGTTTGCAGTTCAAGTTTCCAGCTAAGCAAGGTATCAACAGTAAAGGATCCACCATAAATTCTAAGAACAGGGTTTCTGAAAGACTTCCAAATGTACCAACCAACCGTTATGGTGCACTTTACCTGCAAGTTGTTCCACTGCAGCCTCCTCACCAGCACTCACATGCAATCTCAACCTCACCTAATGAATAACCTCCCACTACCCTGCAGGCCACTCATGTCTTGTCACTTGCGGTGCTTGCCACAGTATGTAGTGTCAGCATGTGAGCTGGTGGGTGCAAGTGTGAGATTGAGTGATTGCGTGAGTTTGCCATCACAGTCCTCTTGGGCTTCCTCCACTGCCCAGCCAGGATGCAACTCTGGAATATCTGAAATGAAAGGGGGACAAGGTAGACACTGTGTAATAGGAGAATGCATGTGCATGCTCATACTACCAGCAGCTTATAATCAGGTGGGGGCTGCAGAAGATGCAAGAAACACAGTTAGTTAAAGAGATATCATTGTCCAGCAGCAGGTCTGAAGCCATCAAAAAAACTCAGCAACTGCCGTCCCAGCACAATTTTTCCTTTGAGATACAATATGCAGGCAAACCTTGTCCACTTTCGTTGGTTCTTGCAGCTTCCACCTGTGTGGCACCCTGCCCTGTATTAGAGAGGTGTGTCTGTCACTCACTGTGTTTGGCTGGTCCGACTGTATTTATTTTGATTCATTTCTTCATTTAATTAATTAAAGCAAATTTATTTTTTTGAATAATGGGCATTGTATGCAATTTGCAACCTGGGTGCATGGTTGCCGCTGTTCCACGTGAGTAACAATGAGAACAAGCACATGATCATCAGATTGATAGAAAGAATTGGTACGTTATTGATCGATGTGCAAAAAAAATGGAACGATGCCCAATGTTAGTGGTGCAGTTGATAGCATTTATACATGATAGCAAATGTTGCATTTGATAAAACACTCACTGGCCTCCACCACTAATGTGTGGCCACTGAATAACTTGCAGTACTGCATCCAGCTGTTCAGCTCGTGACACCTGCCACTGACCTCCACACTATTCTTCTCACAGTACATTTGTGCGTATTTCTTGAGGCTCCTGCATTTCCTCCATCAAGGCCTCCCATCCAACTTCCAAATGCAATTATAACACTTGCCCTTATCCCGTGTAAAATCTATAACATTCCCCGGGCCATATTCACTGTGTACATGACTGCTAGCACCTGGTGCAATTGTACGCACCACCCCTTTAAGAAGTACAGGTTAATACTAAACACTGCAAGCTACACTTAACTGGGAATAGCCACTCACAACACCGATCCCTACAGGCATATCCAGCTATTCAAGAACATGCTTTAGTGTTGGCCACTCATCGAAATCCACATTTTTGGTGCCTGCACAATTTCGCTCCCTTGAATGAATGAAAGAATACTCCCTCATTTTTAAGGAATTCTCTGCAACAGATAATACAGGAAACATTGTGCACTTCAAACATCTGTTAGAGAGTAATTATAATTGTCGCTCCATGTCTCAGTCGCCAATGTTTTTTTTATCCAGTTTATACAATATTTTGGGTGCCAAATGTCGACCACAACCCATTCATCTCTTAATTTATGCATTGTCTCAGCTTTATGCAGATCAAAGACGATTAAACCAAGTGTGAACGAGGTAATTGAAAATGTTATCTTGCATTAATGCTGATGATTTGTTTACATGAAGCCATTAAAACACAAATATCTTGGTGCATTTTGAATGTTAGCAGGCACGCTTATAATTTATATATAGGTAGCAATTCTGTAGACAGTGTTTGAATGATTCAGATTCAGATTCAATTCAGACATTCTCAACTGATATTACACTTGATGAAAGCATACATCAGCAAACCTGCCACCATTTTCAACATTCTAAGAGGCTGTCCCACTTTGGCGATTTTTTAGGCAACTGCCGGCGACTGCCATAGTCGACTGGACCCCCCCCCCCCTTCCACCACGACAATGTCTGCGACAAGCTACAACAACCAAGCACCTAGTCGATGTCAAGCTACAGCAAGCTACCAACACCCGGCGACCCATTAGGCTATCCACCTATGACCACACCTACAGCAACCTACGCCCACACAGGCAACAACCGAAGTCAACCTACGCCCACCCTCGACAAGCTACGACCCTGTCGGCGACAACTGAAGACAATTCAGTCGCCGGTACCTGTCGCCTGTTGATGTTGGTAGTCGCCAATGGAATTCACCAAAGTCAGCACCGGCCACAACATACGTCACCTTGCGACAACCTACGTCAGGAGAAGTCAAGCTATGCTCATTGGCGTCAAGCCACTGCCACCAACATTTTTTGAATATGTTGAAAATCCAGCGGCGACCAGAAAGATGCTAAGACTCTTTGGGTGACTGGGGAGACTACTCACGACCATACAGGCGACACCCCGGCGACCATATGGCGACAGCCTAATCGCCTGAAGTCGCCTAAAAGGGACCGGCCCTTAAGGCTTCAATCGGCTTTGTACAAAATTACTTCTAACTATGCAAACATAATGATTCAAAGTCATTAGCATCTCTCCTGACATTCAAGACAACACAGCACTGATTGATTAGACTTCAAGTTTATTAAAAGGAAGAGCAAACAGTCAAAGAGAGAAGTAATCTTTGGGAGAGGGCAAAACATTCCTTAGAAACATAGAAACATAGAAATTAGGTCCAGGAGTAGGCCATTCGGCCCTTCGAGCCTGCACCGCCATTCAATATGATCATGGCTGATCATCCAACTCAGTATCCCGTACCTGCCTTTTCTCCATACCCTCTGATCCCCTTAGCCACAAGGGCCACATCTAACTCCCTCTTAAATATAGCAAATGAACTGGCCTCGACTACCCTCTGTGGCAGAGAGTTCCAGAGATTCACCATTCTCTGTGTGAAAAAAAGTTATTCTCATCTCGGTTTTAAAGGATTTCCCCCTTATCCTTAAGCTGTGACCCCTTGTCCTGGACTTCCCCAACATAAGGAGCAATCTTCCTGCATCTAGCCTGTCCAACCCCTTAAGAATTTTGTAAGTTTCTATAAGATCCCCTCTCAATCTCCTAAATTCTAGAGAGTATAAACCAAGTCTATCCAGTCTTTCTTCATAAGACAGTCCTGACATCCCAGGAATCAGTCTGGTGAACCTTCTCTGTACTCCCTCTGTGGCACTAATGTCCTTCCTCAGATTTGGAGACCAAAACTGTACGCAATACTCCAGGTGTGGTCTCACCAAGACCCTGTACAACTGCAGTAGAACCTCCCTGCTCCTATACTCAAATCCTTAGGCCTAGTTTCTCCCCACACCACTCCCACCCTACCCCCAATATTAGTGCCTCTGGGCTCCATCACTAAACCCACCTGCAACACAAGACCATCAGTTTCAGCTTTACAACATCATGAAATGAACCGACCCTTTGCTAAGGAAATGCTGCATCGTGCCAGGATACAAGGGTTCATAAGGTCTTAAGTGACAGGAGCAGAATTAGGCTATTCGGCTCCATCAAGTCTACACCACCATTCAATCATGGCTGATCTATCTCTCCCTCCTAACCCCATTCTCCTGCCTTCTCCCCATAACCTCTGATGCCCAGGTTGGAGAGCATTGGGAACAGGAAGATCAAAAGATGCAAAGGGAGGATCCGTAGGATCAGAGGACAAAGTGGATAATTACTGGGAAGGAAGAAGAGAATCAAGCACGTGTGGAAGGTGGAGGCAGAATAGGATGAAGGGCGGGTGTAAGGAGATGAGGGATCAGCAGGACACTGAAGGAGAAATTAGGTCAGAGGATTTAATGGGTACAAGGGGAGTAAATGAGGAAGTGGCACAAAGCAAGGATGTCAGTGCTGGAGTTCATCTATGTATGCTGCTATGTATGTGTGCATATTTAGTTTGCCAGGTGCCTATGCATGTCAACAAAAATGCAGCAGAGCTTGGTCCCCAATTATCTTTGACCCACTTGCCACTCCATCAAAGACCTCGGCATTGAAGGCTCTGCACTCAGCTGGCTCCGTTCCTACCTTTCCAACAGATCCCACTTCATCTCTCTCCACAACCACACCTCTGCTACAGCCACAGTCACTCAAGGCGTTCCCCAAGGCTCCATACTCGGCCCCCTCCTCTTCATCATCTACATCCTCCCCCTTGGTCAGATACTCCGCCACTTCAACCTGGACTTCCACTGTTACGCTGATGACACCCAGATCTACCTTGGCACCAAATCCCCCCCCTTTTCCCATATCAACTCCTGTTTGTCAGCTATAAAAACCTGGATGCAACATAACTTCCTCAAACTCAACAGCGATGACAGAATTCCTCCTCATAGGCTCCAAAGCCACACTCAGCAAAATCAATAACCCCACTCTCACCATCGACGGCACCACTGTCTCCCCATCTCCCCAGGCCCGCAACCTTGGCGTGATCTTTGATTCCACCCTCTCCCTTGAGCCTCACATCCGCCATGTCATTAAAACCTCCTTCTTTCATCTCCGCAACATCGCCAAACTCAGACCCTCTCTCACACCGCCCGCTGCTGAAAGACTCATCCATGCCTTCACCTCCTCCCGACTGGACTATTGCAACTCACTTCTCCTTGGCATCAGCTCCACCTACATCAACCGACTCCAACTGGTCCAGAATGCAGCCGCCCGACTCATCACCCACACCAAATCCTGGCATCACATCACTCCAGTCCTCAAACAACTTCACTGGCTTCCCATCTCCCACCGGATCACCTACAAAATCCTGATCCTCACCTACAAAGCCCTCCACCATCTGGCTCCCCCATATCTCACTGACCTCCTCTCCCCCTACCAACCCTCACGGTCCCTCAGATCCACATCAGCCGGTCTCCTCTCCATCCACAAGTCCAACCTCCGCAGTTTTGGGGACAGAGCCTTCTCCAGGGCAGCTCCCAGGCTCTGGAACTCCCTCCCCCAACTGATCCGCAATTCCGTGTCCCTCACCATCTTCCAGTCCCGCCTCAAGGCCCATCTTTTCACCTCTGCCTATCCTTAGCCCCACATCCCCCTCCCCTTTCATCTGTGCATTAATTGCCTCATATTGTGTTTTGAATTGAATTCTGTCTTTAATTTGTGTGCTAGTCATGTCTCTACTACTTATTTCATTCCCCTTACATGTTTTTCCTCTACCTGCTAAATCTTTGTAAGGTGTCCTTGAGACTTTTGAAAGGCGCCCATAAATAAAATTTATTATTATTATTATTATCATTATCAAAATCTTACTCTGTGAAGCCCCATTTTAAGTTAAGTCAGGCAGTGGCAGCATCCACTCCATAATAGGAGTCAGGACCGAGACAATTAAGACTTTTATGGACAGTCCCAACAACATCTGACCCAATTTCCCTCCGCTATTGCTCAAACACTTTGATATTGACGTTGCAACTCTAAGTGAGACACAGTGGACAGATCGAAGAATAAGGCATTGAGTATATTTCTTTGCCTGGAAGGGCAAACCAAAAAAAGAAACATTGTCTCGACCCAAAGCGGCACAGTTTCTGCACAGATGCTGCTTGACCTGCAGAGTTACTCCAGCTTTTTGTGGCTGTTTGTGGTATAAACCAGCATATGCAGTACCTTCCTACACAAGAAACATGGTCTCCTTGGAATGGAAATCCACAATAATTAATCTCTTGTTTTCTACCAAAAACACCAGAACTAGTTTGATGAGATCCACAACCCAATTAACAGTAAAAGTAAGTCATTCTTGGATTGGAAACTCCACCCTATTTCAAGGGAAATAAAACAATTCTGAAAGCACATGAAAGCTGAAGTCCAATTGGAAACCCGTGACCTAAAGAACATGATGATGAGTGAAAATAGCACAGTGAATCCAGCAACTTGCTCATAACCACAACATGCACGGCTTCTTCAGTGCTGTCACTGTCTGCAGGGAAAACCCTCAAGGTTGCATACCTTGAGATGCAATGGATACAATCTTGCAATGGACAGAGGCCATCAGCACACACTGGAAGAGAACTTTTTTTTTTTTGAAAATATTTTTTATTGGAGATAGGTACATAATCTTTTTTATTGGAGATAGGTACACATCATTACTGTCTTACATTTTGAAATTGATAATATTGTCAGTTATTATTACATTGTCTCCAATACTTTTTGCCTTTTTCTTCATTTTTTTTTAAACTAGATAGAACTAAAGAGATAGATGAAGTAAAGGAAGAAACAAAAACAAAAAAAAAAGAAAAAGAGGGATAGTTAAAGAAGAATGGAAAAATTTATTAAAAATAAAAAACATCGTTCGAGATATGTTCGTACATTTCAGAGTGTAGCATTTCATCCAATCTTTAGCCCGAGTGTTAGTCAGGTTCTTGTGCTGAACTATTCTGACCCTTTAAGTAATCAATAAAAGGAGACCATGTTCCAACGAATAATTCCTGTTTGTCCAACAGGGAAAAGAGAACTTTGATCCGAAACATCACCTATTCCTTCTCTCCAGAGATGCTGCCTAACCCGCTGAGTTACCCCACCATTTTGTGTCTATCCTCAACCATGATCCCGCCTTCGATGCAGAAGCCTTTGGCTCCATCTCACAATAAACCATTTGGTTCAGCCTTGCCATTACCAACAAGTTCTAAAAGGCCACTCGCCAATTGAAGACTCAGGAGCAGATGGTTTCCTTGCTGAATTTCTGAAAAACCTGGTAGAAAAGATCACAAACTCATCTCCCACAAGAGGAGAGTCCAAGGGACCTATGAGACATGGTAAATGTGACCATGTTTAACAAAGGAAATTCATCTGACTGTAGTAACTACAGACCCGTCTCCCTGCAGTATGTTACAGGAAACGTTATAGTTCAGATTGATTCCAGGGGTAACACCCTTCCTGTACCTGCTCCATCAAGCCCTCCTACAAATTTGTTTGCATTTATTATTCTTCTAAACTCTGGAGAATATAGGCCAACCCTACTCATTCTCCTCAGACCTGCCACACCATTACTCAGTCTGGTGAATCTTTACTGCATGCCCGCGGTATATACTTTTTTAGTAAGGAAACGAGGATTATCCATAATACTCCAACTGTGGTCTCACTAAGGTACACAAAAATGCTGGAGAAACTCAGCGGGTGCAGCAGCATCTATGGAGCGAAGGAAATAGGCAACGTTTCGGCCCGAAACCCTTC
This sequence comes from Leucoraja erinaceus, assembly GCF_028641065.1. Taxonomy (NCBI): domain Eukaryota; kingdom Metazoa; phylum Chordata; class Chondrichthyes; order Rajiformes; family Rajidae; genus Leucoraja; species Leucoraja erinaceus. The sequence goes on from NC_073380.1 coordinate 99,025,176, forward strand.
AATGGACAGAGGCCATCAGCACGCACTGTAGCCATTTCTACTGTAGCCACTGTAGTCCACGCACATGGACCCTGTAGATGCTGCTGCACCCGCTGAGTTTCTCCAGCATTTTTGTGTACCTTCGATTTTCCAGCATTTGCAGTTCCTTCTTAAACGCTGTGGTCTCACTAAGGTCATTATAGCATTAAGATATCTTTACCGATTAAGGTCTAAATGAATGGTCTTCAAACTAAATGTTTAATTTGTGTTTCTCTTCTCACAGATGCTGACTAAATGGCTAAGTGTTTCAGCATTTCGTTCTTATTTCTTTAATCTTGCACTCAAATCCTCTTGTAATGTGCCCAACCTGATATGTGTCACTCTCACTGCTTAGGGCTGGTTGTAATGACCCTGCAGAGGAATATGCCCCTGCCACTCAGATGCACAAATGTAGACATTGAGGGATGATATCTAGGTAAGAAATGGATATAAATCTGAATGCAGGCAAATGGAACATAATCAAAGGGAACTACAAATGCTGGTTTATACCATGGATGCAAAATACTAGAGTAAGTCAGCGGGTCAGGCAGCATCTCTGGAGAACATGGACCCGAAACGTTACCTTTTCTCTAGAGATGCTGCCTGACCTGCTGACTTACTCTGGAATTTTATGTCTATCTGCAGGCAAATAAAACTAGCCCAGAATGCCAACTTGGAAGACATGGACAAATTGGGCTGAAGAGCCTATTTCTATGATGTGCAGTTCGATCATTCTTTTGGCAATAGGTTTTGAAAAAATTACCCAGTTAGTTGCTGAAAATCATTTTATGTTACATTGCCCCTACTTATTGATATCGTACTGGGCAAAAAGTTGTAACAATGAGAGTTCAAATCAATTAAAGATTTTCGAAAGAATCTTCGATGAGCTAAGACCCTTCAGTGTTAATCCCTTCAACTTCAAGTTCACATTGATTGCCACATGCACCAGTTGAGGAACAGTGGAATTTGATTTACCTTGCAGTCATAAAATCAAAAATGGCATAAAACACAATAGAATACAACATGATCATCCACCACAGTGTAATCAACATTCTTCACTGTGGTGGAAGGCAATAACATTCAGTCAGTCCTCCTCCTCCTTTGTTCATCCGTGGCGGGGCCGTGAACCCTCCGCAGTCGCCGCTACGGACGACCCGATGTACAGACCCTCGCGCCGGGATGCACGAAACTCTGACGTTGGGACGGATGGACATTCCGTGGCTTGGAGGTGTCGAATCGGCCGCTTCCTACCGGAGACCGGGGCTTCACGATGTTATAGGCCGCAGGCTGGTGGTCGGAGCTTCTCTCCGGTGATCCCTGACTCCACGATGGAAAGTTCACCCTGCGCCCGCGGCTAGAAGCTCAGCAGACCGCGGCTTCGGGATGTTATAGTCCGTGGGCCAGCAATCGGAGCACTTCTTCTGGCGACCCCCCACAACAAGGGATCGCCCGGCTCCGCGATGGAAAGTCCACGCTGCGCCCACTGCTGAAGCTCTGGGCCCGACTCCGGGAGAGGCTGCACCAATCCAAGCTGCGAGGCCAGCGAGGGAGGGCAAAAACGGGGACTCGGAGAAAAGTCGCATTCCACTGAGGTAAGTCACTAAAAAAAAAGTTTCCCTCTATTCCTGCCCCCCCACACACTAAAACACACTTTTAGACATACTAAAAACAAAAAAGAGTCGAAAGGCCAAACAGCTGCTGGCAAGTGTCACCCGTTCGGACACTTCCGGACAATATACATAGAAACATAGAAAATAGGTGCAGGAATAGGCCATTCGGCCCTTCGAGCCTGCACCGCCATTCAATATCATCATGGCTGATCATCCAACTCAGTTTCCTGTACCTGCCTTCTCTCCATACCCCCTGATCCCTTTAGCCACAAGGGCCACATCTAACTCCCTCTTAAATATAGCCAATGAACTGGCCTCAACCACCTTCTGTGGCAGAGAGTTCCAGAGATTCACCACTCTGTGTGAGAAAAATGTTTTTCTCATCTCGGTCCTAAAGGATTTCCCCCTTATCCTTAAACTGTGACCACTTGTCCTGGACTTCCCCAACATCGGGAACAATCTTCCTGCATCTAGCCTGTCCAACCCCTTAAGAATTTTGTACGTTTCTATAAGATCCCCCCTCAATCTCTGCATATGTCTGCATTAATTGCATGATATGGTTAATACAAAAAGTTTTTCCCATAAGAATACAAGAATTATTTTTTTTTTCCACCTGTAGGATGTTTAGAGTTTGGAATGCATTCCCTGAGAGGGTGGTTGGGGCAGGTTATTTCACAACATTTACAAAGTATCAAGACGAGCATTGGAACGGCCAATTCAGATGGCTATGGACCAAGAGCTGGTAAAGACGGGTACTTGATGGTTAACATGGGTCTTCTGGGCCAAAGGGTTTGTTTCTCTGTTGTTTGACTCTTATGACCTTATTGACGTAGAACAGCTGTATTTAAAATCCTCCTTGGATCATTCTGTGCCTGACTTTTTCCTTGCACTTTATGAGAATGTTTATTAAATGATGCCCTATTCAAAGCCTAATGCTGGCTGGCTTCCCATTTTGTACACTCCATAAATGTGAGGTCATTCAGAACACTGCTGTAATCTTTACTGCATGAAAATATTTACTTCAATGCTTACCAAATAAAATTTCAGCAATGCAAATCTAAAGGATAGCTCTTTTTTTAAAAGGAACAGCACAGGCACAAAATGAATCAAATGGCCTTTAATATGGTGAATCTCTGGAACTCTCTGCCGCAGAGGGTAGTCGAGGCCAGTTAATTGGCTATATTTAAGAGGGAGTTAGATGTGGCCCTTGTGGCTAAGGGGATCAGAGGGTATGGAGAGAAGGCAGGTACGGGATACTGAGTTGGATGATCAGCCATGATCATATTGAATGGCGGTGCAGGCTCGAAGGGCCGAATGGCCTACTCCTGCACCTAATTTCTATGTTTCTATGTTAACTGTTTTATTGCAGATCCACTGATCTGAACAAGCCAACCTCCGCAAATTATGAAGGCCACCCTTGCACAGATTCCGATGGCTTTGCAGTTTGGCCCTTCCAACAATGGTAAGCATCGCTGATTTCACAAATACAATCTTTTCATTCCGTGTCCATCTCACCCTATACACAGTCATGATTGACCAAACATATTTCTAAAGTAACAAAGGTACCTTTTCTCTTGATCATCCTGAGCATCAGCTACTTTACCAAGTGGCATGAGCCTCTTATCCCTGGGTACCTAAAAGATACAACAAAATCCAAATATAAAATAACAACAGCTTAGGTTCAGAAGAGGAGACAAGATGGGGAACAGCATCGAGTATTTGAAGCTGACATACCTTGTAGTAGTCATAAAGTAATCCTAAAGCAGCTGCACTATCTTCATCACCATTAATGCTCATCATCGCTTTTGTGGCAGCTGTCAATGGGTTTTCAAGATAGGACTTCCAGGCCTCATCTTCACTGGTGTAGGCATGCCGTGGATGGAAGTTTGAATCGTTCTGTAGTACTACCACCAGACGCTTGCTGCTGCCAAAGGAAGAGAACCAATTTGTTTATTGTTTGATGCCAACTTCAATGGATATTAGTAGGTATCGGACACTGCAGCAGCCTATGTAACAGATCAGGACCGATGGTCACAACTTTGAACAGAGAAGTGCAAAACTAGATTCAACATGTTAGCACCAGAAGAAAGAAGACAATTACCATGGTAACTGTTAGATTGTCTAAAAAAAAATCCACAAGTTCATCGGTGTTCTTCAGGGGAGTTTATCACCCTCCCCCATGACTCTGAAATAGCTGGTAAACTACTCATATAAATATAATCACATCAGCTTTTCAGAATAACCGAGGGCTAGTAATGTGTACGCATCCCAAGAAAGTTTTTTTCAAATATCATCAAGCCTCCATGAAATAGTTAGGTACTTGCATATTGGTAGCTTCATTTCTGCTCCATTGAAAGTATAGAAATAAGATTAGGTAAACTTGTTGAAATGCAATAAATCAAAGTTTTAAATACTGGCCAAATATATTTGGCTTAATTTACTGAAACTGATGTACTCTTGGACACTAGTTATTTCATTGTATTATATCTATTAAAATCATATTCTTCCTCTGTTCCATGTGTTTGATATGGGGGGGGAATGTTCTTACACCTATATGTTTATAAATATTGCTCAATGAAGCTGATGAGAACCAAAGGAGATGATTTATGTCTGGAAGTGAGAAGTATTCGAACCACAAATCAACATCCAGTAAAGCTCAACGAGGACGAAAAATAGGAAGAAAAATATTTAATGCTGTAATGTACTGAATATTTAAAAAAGGCAAACTGTACTATTTTTAAAAAAAAAGTAACTCTGATGTTATAATGTTTGATGGAATGACCTAGGTTAAGTTCAGTAAAAATCCAGGGTCACATTTAGTAGAATTTTACTGGAGAATCCATTGTCAAGATCCAACAGACCTAAACAATCTACCTAGAGTATATAACTCTAAAATACACTTACAGGCCTATTAGTGAACCATTTCTCTCCATCTAAAGGTGTTCACCAAAACGTCAAGGCTAATATGCTACAGCAGTACAGCAAGTACATTGTCAGAGGGGCCATTTTACGGTTAGCTTTTTTCTTAGGCCCAATTTGGTCTCTCCAGAGGACATAGAAGAGTGTAAGGGAAGCGGCCGTTCCAGGTGTCCCATGCCGCTGGGAGGACTCCCCCGACGCCGGAGCACCATCACCCGGCGAAGAACGGCCTGTAACATCGGCCCCCGTAGTGGCGACTGTGGAGGCCTCAATAGGACCGACTATGGGTGGACAAGGGGATGGGGACTGGACTTTGTGCCTTCCCTCATAATGGGAACTATTGTGGCGGGATGCTTTTTATGTTTAAGAGGGAACTGCAGATGCTGGAGAATTGAAGGTTACACAAAAAAGCTGGAGAAACTCAGCGGGTGCAGCAGCATCTATGGAGCGAAGGAAATAGGCAACGTTTCGGGCCGAAACGTTGCCTATTTCCTTCGCTCCATAGATGCTGCTGCACCCGCTGAGTTTCTCCAGCTTTTTTGTGTAACCTGCTTTTTATGTTTATTGTTACATTTCTTTAATGTTGTGCCTTATCTTTATCTGTGTGCTGCATGGCAAGACAAATTTCACTACACATTGGTGTATGTGACAATAAATGTCCTTTGTCCTTTCTCCACCCCTCTGAAGAGGACAATTACCTCTTGCATCCAGCCATTATATCTCTTCCAATTAATATTAATAGAACAGATTATTTGTGTTCATCTTTTGGTACACAACTTGACAATGACATCTCAACACCTCAACAGCCATTGAACTTCACGTTTGGGTGGCACATAGGTGCAGCTAGTACAGGCACTACCTCACAGCACCAGAGACTCACGTTCAACCATGACCTCTGGTGTCATCTGCGAGAAGTTTGCATGTTCTTTGTGTGATTGTGCGGGTTTTCTCTGCCCTAGTTTCCTCCCATAACATAGAAAATAGGTGCAGGAGTAGGCCATCGAGCCCGCACCGCCATTCAATATCATCATGGCTGATCATCCAACTCGGTATCCCGTACCTGCCTTCTCTCCATACCCCCCCGATCCCTTTAGCCACAAGGGCCACATCTAGCTCCCTCTTAAATAAAGCCAATGAACTGGCCTCAACTACCTTCTGTGGCAGAGAATTCCAGAGATTCACCACTCTCTGTGTGAAAAATGTTTTCTGTGTGAAAAATAACCCAAACCTTTGCTGGATGATAGATTAATTGGCCACTGTAACATGCCCCAAATGCATATGTGCGTCGTGGAATATGATGCAAATTGATGAGAATGTAGGGTGAAGGGAAAAAGAAATGGGATTAATGTAGGAGTGTAAATGGTGGTTAATAGTTAGTGTGGACACAATTGGCTGATGGGCCTGTTTCTGGACCTTTCCATCAATCTACTCCAGCTGTAAGAAAATGTGTAAGAAGAAACTGCAGATGCTGGTATATATCAAAGATAGACACAAAATGGAGTAACTCAACATGTCAGGCAAATGAAGAAGGGTTCTGACAAAAAAATGTCAACCATTCCTTTTCTCGTGAGATGCTACCTGACCCACTGAGTTACTCCAGCATTTCATGTGAAAAGGTTATGGAATTAGAAACATAGAAATTAGGTGCAGGAGTAGGCCATTCGGCCCTTCGAGCCTGCACCGCCATTCAATATGATCATGGCTGATCATCTAACTCAGTATCCCGTACCTGCCTTCTCTCCATACCCTCTGATCCCCTTAGCCACAAGGGCCACATCTAACTCCCTCTTTGCTGACAAACATTTGCGAGATCCAATATATAAGTATGCACCTCCCCCCCCCATGTTATGATTGTCCGATATATGTACAACCCATACATACAAAAAAGTATTTGGTAGACCAGCTGGATGGATTTTCCAACTGCAGACATCTTCTGCCATGGAGGAACTCTGCTCGATGCACTGAAAGGTTGAGTTAAACACCTGATTTTTCAACATGCTGCTCTTGGCTTGCTGATACTTTTTATTTACCCATTACAATTCTCAGGAATGGAATCCTGTCGTAACCTGGACCTGTAAAACCTTTCATAAAACCCTATCCGCTTTCCCTGGCCAGGTGTGGGGGTGAGCTGCTGTAATATGTTCCCATGGAAATTTGCAATAAGCAAATATTCCCTGGAGCCCAAGCTAATATTTATCTCTCAATTGGCATAACTACAGCTAATAATCTAATCCTTACCATATTGTTGTTGGTGGGAGTTTCCAGTGTATAAATTGATAGCTCGCATTTTGAGACGGGGAAGTGGGGAGAGGGGTAGGAGAAGCTTCTCATAAGCACACTGGCATGCCTTTCACGTCCACACACAGAACAAGCATCAAAATCTGCAAGCCTGATGACAAGAGAAATGGCAGATGCTGCAATTTGGACCATCAACCCACGGAGGCGTCAGGAGGGGACACGGTGGCGATAGTGGAGGAGTCGGAGTGGCGATCGATGGCGGACCATGTGGGAGTGAGGACGCCACCGTCGGGGTGAGTAATAGAGGAGGACCCGGAGTGGGGGGTTGCCATGAGGGAGGGGGAGAACAAAGGTGGACTGGAGCGGGGTACTTTGTAACTGTGTCAGCACCCTTTACGTGGCGGCTATTACATACCTTGTGTAAGCAGGCAAAGAATTTCACTGTGACTGGTCACATGTGGCAATAAAGTATTAATTAATCCATTCAAATGATGAAGTTTCAACATGAAACATCAATTTGCACCATCCACCTCCACAGATCTGCTTGACCAGCTGAGTTATTTCAAGCAAACCCTAACCATTTGCTTCCAAATGAACGCCAAACCGGGTAATTGAAATCAGATGTAGTGCTTCAACAGGTACAATGAGAAAGACAACTATATGAACTGGATCTCCCCGATCTGACTGAATAACCCATGCTGTAGGTGAGGAAACATGTATACAACTAATAAAAACATAGACATTAACAATTCTACTGTAGCATTGTTACAAATTCCTGTCATCAGTGGCTCTCTCGATCTGCTCACTGCCTGTGCGTGCAACTCGAGAGGCTGTGGGGGGGGGGGGTTAGTAAAATGCAGGTTTTTATTGGTTGTCAGGGAGGGATTTCCTCGTAAGATAAGCTTATGAGGAAATTTCGTTCTGTCATCCCCTTCGCGATTGAAAAAAAAAAAAAACGTTGCTTAACTATTGAATCGCTGGATGAAAATCAGGACAACTTCAACGCCTTCAAAATCGTGGATCGCAAGTTCAGGACAAAGCAAAAGATATGTACTGAAGGATGTTTATTTAACATCTTATCTAATTTTTGGTGTGATTTTATTTTAATCTGGTGATGCGAAATATGTTATTTAGGCCCCAATAGCAGCCATGTCCTGCCTGCCGGCTGTGACTGAGTGCGAGCAAAATCATGGCAGCGGCCACAATCATTATGTAACATTTTTGATAATCAAACATGTCATGTCGTAAGAAAATCTAAATCATCTATATTTTGTGTAATTGTCTATCCATGATCAATATTTTCATACTAAATATCTGACTAAAAACTTCCACAGTACATAGTTTTTATGGATAGACAATTACACAAAATATAGATAATTTAGATGTTCTTATGACATGATTGCGCAAAATTTAATAATTTTGATTATCTTGAGAGTGGATGTTTGTGGATTTTGAACACATGTCTGTGTAAAACAGCCCTTGCCTGCTGCAGTGTTATAAACCAACAGAGTAAAATTTATGGGAATTAAACATTCAATTCTTTCGATTTGGCATAGAAATTCATGACAGAGTGAGATTTTAAAATCATGTTATATTGTGAATTCTTGTGTGAATGGGATCAGTTTGTTATTTGGATACTTTGGCTATTTAAAATTTTATTTTTGGTCTTTTATTAAGAATGGGATATATGTTCAGATCTAGTAATTGTATTGTATTTAGATGAATTTAATTGATTTGATGACACTGACGCAGTGGCGTAGGGTGGGTTTTGAGCGCCTGGGGCAGTTTAAAGTTTTACGCCTCCTCATTAGCGGGGGGGCGGGGCGGGGGGGCGAGGGTAGAGGCGGGGGCAGAGGCGGGGCGGGGAGGGGGGGGGCAGAGGCGGGGGGGGCAGAGGCGGTGGCAGCGGCGGCCTGGCCCGCGTTGTTTTTATACTCACAGCTCCAGGTACCCCTCCTCGCTCCAACGGCTTCCCGGGCCTCTTAATTTTATTTAAAAAATTTATTCAACAATTTTTTTGCGCCCCTAAAAATTTAGCGCCCAGGGCAACCGCCCCACTGCCCCCCCCCCCCCCCCCCCCCACACTACTACACCACTGCACTGACGGCAGCTGGGATAGACACCTAACAAAGCTACGGAAAGGCCTAATGAAACATATCGCCAGGAGATCCCGACGGGAGGGGGGGGGGGGGGGGGGGGGGGGGGGATAAGATTTCCAATAGAACGGAACAAAAGGTTATTGACCCACGCAAAGGACCTGACTACGAGTATAAGATGCATTTGCAGAACCACCATGGCCTAAAATCCATCAGGCGAGAATGAAATGCTTGGAGAAGGAGAAAGAGGTGCAGCGCACAGGCCTTGAACCTGGTGAGACGCAGGAGGAGCCCGGCCAGGACTCATCCCACAGAGCCCAGTCCCTCCACGCACTAGAGTCTTCCAACCCCTGCATAGTAGTTCCACAGCAGTGGATTGAGTGGCCCCCAGCCAGCAACCGGAATGATAAGTTTCTCAAGGTCTTGAGAAACTGATCACCTGGGCAAGGATGAGGTTCAAGCCAACAAAGTCAAGGTCCATGGTGCTGAAGACGGGGAAGGTGACTGACAAATTCCACTTCTTACTATCTGGAACTGCCATTACCTCCTATGAGCCCATAGAGGTGGGCTGTAGAGACTTTGCAGTATGCTCACTCTGCAAAGCCCTCAATCCGTTGGGCATTACGGGGCTGGCAAAGAAGATGCCATTTAATCCGCAAGTGAAGCTGCAGAGAAAGCCACTAGGTGGCTTTGGATTAAGTGGGCTGATCCGTGGGCGATTGCTGCTGGGACGCAAGTCGGGGCCTGATGAATCCTGGCCTAGACAGCAGCATGGAATTAGGCTCCCCATGGAGTAATATGAGCATTGAACACTAGATGGCGCTTACTTTTTCTATCTCATTTTCTAATTAGCTTAATTCATCAATGTGCAACTTTTGGCACTGACGAGTTATGACATCATTCTCAATTATATTTCATCTAAATCTGTGCCAAATTTCAAGTAGTTCCCAGACATGGGTCACGAAAGTTAAATTCTAGATACATTTTTGATGCTTGGCCCCACAGCCTATCACTAGTTCTCAGTATTGTAGCAGACCAGTCCCATGGACAAAGTCCAATGTCCACAATAGGGTAGAGGTGAATCGGACAGTACCCTAGCCGATTGAAGGGCCGCTTAGAAGCCTGACAGTAGGGAAGCAGCTGTTCCAAACTCTGATTGTGCTGCTTTTAAGCTTCTATACCTTCTGCAGGACGGGAGTGGGAAGAATGAGAAATGACCATAGTGGAACAAGTCTTTGATTAGGTTTAGGAAGGATGTTATTAACATCACCCTGAACAACATCTTCTTCGACCCTCACCCTTAATAGTTTCTCCTTCGACTCCTCCCACTCCCACCAAGTCAAAGGTGTATCTATGGGCCCCAGCTATGCTTGCCTCTTTGAAGGGTACGTTGAAAAATCCCTGTTCCAGGCATACACTGGCCATATCCCCGAACTCTATCTCCGTTTCATTGGCGACTGCATCGGCGCTATCTCCTGCACCCATGCAGAGGTTATGGGCTTCATCAACTTCACCACCAATTTCTATCCTGCAATCAAATTCACTTGGACCATCTTCGACACCTCCCTCTCCTTTCTTGATCTCACAGTCCCCATCACAGGAGGTAGACTATCGACTGACGTCTATTACAAACCCACCGACTTCCACAACTATTTCGACCCTGCTTCCTGCAAAGACTCTATCTCCTACTCCCAATTCTCCTCTCTATGCTGCAACTGCGCCCAAGGTTAGGTGTTCCATACCACGACATCCGAGATGTCCTCATTCTTTACGGAACATGGATTCCCCTCTCCCATCGCAGATGAGGCCCTCACACGCGTCTCTGTACCCTGCAGCTCCGCCCTTGCTCCCGCACCCCTAGTTACAACAGAGACAGAGTCCCCTCAGTCCAGGGGTTCCCAACCTTTTTCACCCCATTTACCCCTGGCAACTTTAATAGCACATAACAATGTTATTTCACTAATATATGAACAACTAATGATGAACAGATACCAAATCCAAATACTCAGTCAACGGGAAAATATATGTACAAATTCAGAATCAACAAATTTCCCCCCTGGGTAGGCAAAATGTATCCACTGGGGGTATATTTACCCCAGGTTGGGAACCCTTGCCCTAGTCCATGCCTTTCACCCTATCGGCCATCATATACAACACATAAACCTTTGACAGTTTCGCCACCTCCAATGGGATCCTACCGCTAGTTACATTTTCCCATCTCCACCCCTTTCCGCAGAGCCGTTCCTCCGCAGCTCCCTGGTTATCCCTTCCCTTCCAAACCACACCCTCCCCAGGTACCTTCCCCTGCAGCCACAGGAGATGGAACACCTGTCCCTATACCAACTCCCTCGAATCTGTCCAGGGACCCCGACAGTCCTTTCAGGTTAGCCAGAGGTTCACTTGCACCTCCTCCAACCTCATCTACTGTATCCGTTGTTCAAGATGTGGACTCTTATACATCGGCGAAACCAAACGTGAACTGGGCGATCGTTTCGCTGAACACCTTCGCTCAGTCTACCTGGACTTACCTGATCTCCCGGTTGCTAAACACTTTAATTCCCATTCCCACATTGACCTTTCTGTCTTAATACTCTCCTCCATTGTCAGAGTGAGGCTAAATGCAAATTGGAGGAACAGCAACTCATATTTTGCTTGGGCAGTTTGCAGCCAAGTGGTATGATTTTGATTTCCTCTACCTACTAACCCTGGCATTTCTTCTCTCCATCCCTCCCCCATGCAAGTCGCACCAGCTTCTCATTTTCACCCAACAGACAGCTAACAGTGGCCTGTTTCCTTTATGATCATTTATTTTTTGCATATCTTTTATTCATTGTTCTTTATCTCTCTACATCATCGTCTCTATCTCTCGTTCCTCTTTCGCCAGACAAGTCTGAAGAAATGTCCCGACCCGAAACATCACCCATTCCTTCCCACCAGAGATGTTGCCAGTCCCTCTGAGTTACTCCAGCTTTTTGTGTTTATCTTTGATTATGTTGGCTGATTTATAACATATAACATATAACAATTACAGCACGGAAACAGGCCATCTCGGCCCTACAAGTCCGTGCCGAACAAATTTTATTTCCCCTTAGTCCCACCTGCCTGCGCTCATACCATAACCCTCCATTCCCTTCTCATCCATATGCCTATCCAATTTATTTTTAAATGATACCAATGAACCTGCCTCTACCACTTCCACTGGAAGCTCATTCCACATGATTTGTCAGCAGTTACCTTAAAACTCCAAAACTTTTAATGCACATCTAAGCTGCTAGAAAATGCACACTTTAAGGGCGGTCACGATGGTGCAGCAGTAGAGTTGCTGCCTTACAGCGAATGCTGCGCCGGAGACCCGGGTTCGATCCCGACTTTAGGTGCTCTCTGTACGGAGTTTGTACGTTCTCCCCGTGACCTGCGTGGGTTTTCTCCAAGATCTTCGGTTTCCTCCCACACTCCAAAGACGTACAGGTTTGTAGGTTAATTGGTTTGGTAAATGTAAAAATTGTCACTAGTGGGTGCAGGATAGTGTTAATGTGCGGGGATCGCTAGTCGGCGCATACTCGGTGGGCCGAAGGGCCTGTTTCCACGCTGTATCTCTAAAACTAATATACCTTTAAATATTTTCTTTACATCATATTTGAAGCATTGAATGAATGAATACTTTCACATTACACATTAGGATCAAATTATTTAAAAAATGTGGAGGTCTTGAGGCACTGTCTTCTGATATTCCAGCTTTCCTGTTTACTGGCACTTTGTACCATCAACATATTTGGTCTGAAAGTCCATAAATAAAGGTCTTTCTTTACGTCGTTTTAAGTTTACAGTGTCTAATTATCCAGTCGCCCGCTGTCATTGCTGTTTCAAAGACTTGAAGGTACCAGACAGCTTCCTTTTTTTCTGGCCTACAATTAAATACAAGGGAAATTAGGAACCTATTGACAGGATATGGGGACAGAGTGTTGCAAAACAAAAAAGGCATGCAAGGTCAGAAAAATGCTCATGATCCCAACCACATATTTAATCTACACCAGTATCTTAATATTTGTAACATAGAAACATAGAAAATATGTGCTGGAGGAGGCCATTTGGCCCTTCGAGCCAGCACCGTCATTCATTGTGATCATGGCTGATCGTCCCCTATCAATAACCCGTGCCTGCCTTCTCCCCATATCCCTTGACTCCACTGGCCCCTAGAGCTCTATCTAACTCTCTCTTAAATCCATCCAGTGACTTGGCCTCCACTGCCCTCCGTGGCAGGGAATTCCATAAATTCACAACTCTCTGGGTGAAAACGTTTTTTCTCACCTCAGTCTTAAGTGACCTCCCCTTTTATTCTAAGACTGTGGCCCCTGGTTCTGGACTCGCCCAACATTGGGAATATTTTTCCTGCATCTAGCTTGTCCAGTCCTTTTATAATTTTATATGTTTCTATAAGATATCCCCTCATCCTTCTAAACTCCAGTGAATACAAGCCTAGTCTTTTCAATCTTTCCTCATATGACAGTCCTGTCATCCCAGGGATCAATCTCGTGAACCTACGCTGCACTGCTTCAATCACAAGGATGTCCTTCCTCAATTAGGAGACCAAAACTGTACACAATACTCCAGATGTGGTCTCACCAGTGCCCTATACAACTGCAGAAGAACCTCTTTGGCCCTCTATACTTACCGAGGGAGCTAACGGCAGTCTTCATAACGGCCGTCTATGTACCACCGAGCGCGGACGTAAAGGATGCTATGACAGAACTCTACAACAACATCAATGAGCAGCAGAGGGAACATCCCGATGCTTTCTTCATGGCAGCTAGAGATTTCAACCAGGCAAATCTCACATCTGTTCTGTCTAAATTCTACCAGCTTGTGAACATTGCAACCAGGGGAAAGAACAAACTAGACCTGGTGTACACCAACATTAAAGATGCATATAAAGCAGCCCCCCTCCCCCATATCGGCAACTCTGACCACCTAGCGGTTATGCTCACACCTGCATACAGACCCAGGGTGAAACAGGACAGGCCAACGGTCAAAGAAGTCAGAACATGGCCACAGGGAGCTACGGCAGCACTACAATACTGTTTTGAAACCACACAGTGGGCCATTTCCAGAGAGGCAGCAACAGATGACAGTGGCATTGACCTCCAGGAATATACAGAATCCGTCATCGGATACATCAATAAATGTATTGATGATGTGACGGTGGTTAAAACCGTCAGGAGGCGAGCCAATCAGAAACCTTGGCTAACTGGGGAAGTGTGTTCTCTACTGAGAATCCGGAATGCTGCATTCAAATCTGGGGACAACGCAGCAAACAAACTGGCAAGGGGTAACCTATCCCGGGGGGATCAGGGAAGCGAAGAGGCGGTATGTACAAAAACTTAATAGCCACTTCACAAATGACAAAGACACACGTCGCTTGTGGCAGGGATTTCATACCATCACTGACTACAAGCCCCCCCCCCCTCCCCCGCTGCGGATATGCCAAAACGAGCCCTCTCTACCAGATGAACTGAACGAGTTTTACGCATGGTTAAAAATACCACCCAGCGACCAGTCGCTCAGGCTGTCCACAGCCGGAGTTAAAAAGGCCTTTGCCAGCATCAATCCACGCAAAGCTGCAGGGCCGGATAACATCCCTTGATGTGTTTTAAGGGATTGGGCTGAGAAATTAAAAGATGTCTTTACAGACATTTTTAAACATCTCACTCAGCCAGGCAGTAGTGCCCAACTGTCTCAAAGGTGCCACCATCGTTCCCGTCCCAAAGAAACCCAACCCAGCCTGCCTCAATGACTTTTGTCCAGTGGCTCTCACACCCATACGAATGAAGTGTTTTGAGCGGCTGGTTATGCAGCATATTAAAAATAGTCTCCCTGCTGACCTAGACCCACTGCAGTTCGCTTATAGAGCCAACTGGTCCACAGAGGACGCAGTCTCTACAACACTCAACCTCGCACTGTCACATCTCGACCGGAAGAATTCCTATGCCAGGATCCTCTTTAGAGACTTCAGCTCCGCTTTTAATACAATCATCCCACAGCAGCTGGTGGAGAAGCTGACGCTGTTAAGGGTGGACACTGGCACTTGCAACTGGGTCCTTAACTTTTTATCACAACGGCAGCAGACAGTCAGGGTGGGCAGTCGGACATCAAGAACCATCGCCGTGAGCACTGGCTCACCCCAAGGCTGTGTCCTAAGCCCCCTGCTGTTTAATCTGCTTACACATGACTGTACTGCTAGACTCAGCAACAACTATATCAACAAGTTCGCTGATGACACAACAGTGGTGGGTCTCATCAGAGACAATGATGAGTCGGCATACAGGATGGAGGTGGAGCTGCTCACAGAATGGTGCAGATCCCACAACCTCACTCTTAATGTGGAAAAGACTAAGGAGATGGTGATCGACTTCAGGAGGGCTGGAAAACCACATCACACACTGCTGCATATTGATGGAGCTGCTGTGGAGAGGGTCAGCAGTGTGAAGTTCCTAGGACTCCACCTGGCGGATGACCTGACCTCTACGACCAACACCACAGCAGTGATCAAAAGAGCTCAGCAGCGGCTCCACCCCCTCCGGAGACTAAGGAAAGCAGGTCTCCCTACTGCCCATCTAAGGACCTTCTACAGGGGCACCATCGAAAGCATAATGACCTACGGCATCACTTCCTGGTTTGGGAGCTGTAAGGCTTACGAACAATATCAACTCAACAGGATAGTGAAGACCGCCAGCAGGATCATTGGTGCTCCACTCCCTTTCCTGTTGGAGATATACAAGAAGCGGAGCATCAGTAGAGCCATCTCCACCATCAAGGACCCCTACCACCCATCACACCACATCTTCTCCATCCTGCCATCTGGGAAGAGGTACAGGAGCATCAGCTGCAAAACCAGCAGGATGCCCCTCAGCTTCTTCCCACAGGCAATAAGACTGATTAACGGACTGTGTCCCCTCCCAGAATATCGTTCACCAACACATTCAACCTCGCCAATACTTTGACAGTTAGGCACCTGTCAAAGCAAAGCAACTGGCGGTCGGAATGTCTGTTTTTATTCTATTGTAAATTTTAGGCCTACTTTCTGTTTTTAGACATGGTAATTTTAATTTGTTTTTAATGCTCTATGTATTTATCCTTTTTTATTAACTACACTGAATGGAAACTGATCGAGCAGCATTTTTTCGTTTCCTCTGTGTATGCAAGTACTCAGTGAAAATGATATTAAAGAAATACTGAATACTGAAATCCTCTTCTTAGTTAGGGATATCCGAATGAAAATAAACTGTTTTTCTTTCAATCAATGAAAAAGGATGGAGTACATATGGCTCATGGGAATAAATCCAATTCGGAAAATGTACAAAACAAAGGGAAAAGCAAGGTTAAAACAGAAAAAAAGAGAATACATGTTAGGTTGCTGCTGAAAAAGTCCTAACATACGAGATATACAAGATCTGTAAAGAGGAACTAAACTGCAAGGGATGGGTCTGTAGGAAACTTGACCTGACTGGGCCAGTGAGCTACGAGCTCTGTCACAATAGCGGCAATCAAATAGGAGAGAATGCTTCGAGCTGGAATGCAAAAACAAGGGAATACAAGTCTGGAGAAGGTTGCAGGAACATTTTTGTTTTCACGCAGGCTGCAATATCTGTAATCCATTCTTTGCAGAAGTGATCTAAACAGAATCAAACTGTTTTTAAATGAATTGTACCGGATTTTTGAAGATAATAAGTTTCAAGACATTTGTGGCAAAACAGTGGCCTCCTTCTATGTTATACAATTCTACAAAATAAAACAAACAAAAGCATACATTTACAAAGCACCGTTTAGGAATGTAGGAACATCTAATAAAACAGTCAATTACTTGATCAGTCTTGCAAAGATGACAATTTGTATACTGCAAGCTCCCAGAACAGTAACATTATGTCAATCTGTTGAACATATTTTGATTCAGGGACAAAATTACCCACGACACTAGTGATTATGCCTCTGAATTTCTATCAAATTGTTCACTTTGGTCCGCTATGATCGCGTGGAAGAGCAGAAACCACAAGTTTACCAGATCATCTAAAAAAAATGTTATTCACTTAGAATGCTCTCGGTATCTTCTAAGCCCCAGGCTAGATTCTGTGTTCAGATCTTAGAGCTTTCGCAATTGGACTCAAATGCAAGGCTGTGTATGTTGAACCATTGCTGGCTCTTTAAGATAAGATGAAGCCACAAAAGGATTGTAAGATATTTAAATGTATAGCAGCACATCAGAGCAATTCATTGAATATTGACCTGTCTATGGATGGGAGGGGAGGTCTTCAAGCAAGATTGTAGGGTGGACAAGGGCATGAATGGGAGGCCAGGTTTGAGGTTGGCTACGTGGCAAAGGTCAAAATGGGCTCTTTGAGATTAAAAGGTTTGTAGCAGATCTATTACAACCATGAAAATAGAGGATTTGAATTTTTTTAATTCCAGACTTGTCAAACTCCAACTAAATGGGAGTTTGTTCGCTTATCGCCAAAACAGATCCACAGAAGACGCCATCACCGTAGCTCTCCACTCTGTGCTGAGCCATCTGGAGCAGGGGCAGAGCTACGTCCGGATGCTCTTTGTGGATTTTAGTTCAGCCTTTAATACAATCATCCCGGACATCCTCATTGGTAAACTGGTCACTCTCGGCCTCCCCACTGTCACATGTGCTTGGATTAAGGATTTCCTCACAAACCGGCCCCAGACTGTGAGACTCGGCCCCCACCTCTCCTCCACTCGCAGGTTGAGTACCGGTTCCCCACAGGGCTGTGTGCTAAGCCCCCTCTTATACTGTCTCTACACCTACGACTGTAGTCCGGCCCACAACAACAACCGCATCGTCAAATTTGCTGACGACACTACTGTGGTCGGACTTATTTCAAAGGGAGACGAGGCAGCCTACAGAGAGGAAGTCCTGAAGTTGACAACCTGGTGCTCAGAAAACAATCTGGCTCTGAACACCAGGAAAACAAAAGAGCTCATTGTCGACTTCAGGAGGCACAGCACCGACTTAGTCCCCCTACACATTAACGGCGAGTGTGTGGAGAGGGTCAACACCTTCCGGTTTCTCGGCGTCCATATCGCTGCTGACATCTCCTGGACGGACAACACGACAGCGGTCATCAAGAAGGCTCAGCAGCGGCTGCACTTCCTGAGGGTCCTCAGGAAGCACAACCTGGACTCTAACCTGCTGCTGACCTTCTACCGCTCGTCCATCGAGAGCCTGCTGACATACTGCATTACAGCATGGTATGGCAGCTGCACCATGGCAGACAGGGAGAGGCTTCAGAGGGTAACCAGGACAGCGCAGAGGATCATTGGTTGCCCTCTCCCCTCCCTGATGGACATCTACACCTCCCGCTGCCTTAGCAGGGCAAAGAAGATCATCAAAGACAGCTCCCATCCTGCGTTTGGACTGTTCGACCTGCTGCCCTCTGGAAGGCGCTATAGGTGCATCAAATCCAGGACAAACAGACTCAGGAATAGCTGCTTCCCGAGAATTATATCTACCATAAATTCAAATCCACACATGCACTGACTACACCGCCAACACGGACTTCCATCTGTATATATGTATATATGTATGTAGCGCCGTAGAATTTGTGCACCTATTCTCCCCCCCCCCCCATCTCCCTTCTGTTTTGTTTTTCTGTTTCTTGTTTTTTTGTGTAAAATTGTATGTATGCACTGAGTACGAGCAGCTTTCAGTTTCACTGTACATGTATAGTGACAATAAATGGCATATCTATCTATATCTATCTAAATAAATAGTGGCTGTTAAAGAATGGTGAGTTTCAATTATATTACAGTGGATAATTTGTTCTTTTATTGTAAGCCGTTGACTTGCTTTACCTGTACCTATAGGAAGGAACTGCAGATGTTGGTTTAAACCGGATAGACACAAAAAGCTGGAGTAACTCAGTGGGACAGGCTGCATCTCTGGAGAGAAGGTATGGGTGAAGTTTCCCTTCCCTTCTCTCCAGATGCTGCCCGTCCCACTGAGTTACCTGTATCTACAGACATCTAGCAGCCATGCTCACTGCATTATAAGCCTAACCATGGCCAGCACTTTAAAAACCTGACTTCAAATGTATTCATTGCCTATAATGTCAGTCTTCATCACCTTTCTCTGAAGATGCTAACTCACACTGTGGCACAGTTCCTCAGCTATAGTCTACACTCTACCAGTTTGCTCAGTAGGTTTATTGTGTATTTGGCCCATTCAGCTCCCTTTGCTAATAAGGAAGTGCAGCGTAGGTTTACACGGTTAATTCCCGGGATGGCGGGATTGTCATATGCTGAGAGAATGGAGCAGCTGGGCTTCAGCAGCTGAACTCTGAAGTTTAGAAGGATGAGAGGACATCTTATTGAAACATATAAGATTGTTAAGTGTTTGGACACGCTAGAGGCAGGAAACATGTTCCCGATGTTGGGGGGGGGAGTCCAGAACCAGGGGCCACAGTTTAAGAATAAGGGGTAAGCCATTTAGAACGGAGGCGAGGAAACATTTTTTCCTCACAGAGAGTTGTGAGTCTGTGGAATTCGCCGCCTCAGAGGGTGGTGGAGGCCGGTTCTGTGGATACATTCAGGAGAGAGCTAGATAGGGCTCTTAAAGATAGCGGAGTCAGGGGATATGGGGAGAAGGCAGGAACAGGGGGACTGATTGGGGATGATCAGCCCTGATCACTTTGAACGGCTCGAAGGGCCGAATGGCCTACTCCTGCACCTGTCGTCTATTGTCAAAGCAATTCCTTCATTGCTGTTCTCTTACTTATTTCCCTGTAAACTATTTTCTCTTCCACTCCTCCGTGGAGGTTCCTACCACACACCCACACCAAGGGTAACTTAGAGAAGGCAATTAACACATCATCTTTCTGATGTGGGAAGAAATCACAGAACCTGGAAGGAACCCATCCAGTAAGAGAGAGAAGGCGCAAACAAGGCCGGAGCTCAAGATAAAATTGGGAAAGCTCGAGCTTTGAAGCAGTGGCACTACCAGCTTTGACACCAGGTCATCTCACGGGCAGATTTGAAACAGCTCACCAGGGATAGGTTTCTCCCAATTTTTTTTCCTCTCCGACAAAAGAATCATCACCCTAAGTGGTAGGGTGGCAATGCCAATTAACATATTCTAACTTGTTGATCGTTATCCAGTAAGCATCACCAATCAGCAAGTAACAAACACCAAGGATACGAGAGGACACGTAATAACCATATAACAATTACAGCACAGAAATCTGCCATCTTGGCCCTTCTAGTCCGTGCCGAACACGTATTCTCCCCTAGTCCCATCTACCTGCACTCAGACCATAATCCTCCATTCCTTTCCCATCCATATACCTATCCAATTTATTTTTAAATGATAAAATCGAACCTGCCTCCACCACTTCCACTGGAAGCTCATTCCACACAGCTACCACTCTCCGAGTAAAGAAGTTCCCCCTCATGTTACCCCTAAACTTTTGTCCCTTAATTCTCAAGTCATGTCCTCTTGTTTGAATCTTCCCTACTCTCAATGGGAAAAGCTTGTCCACGTCAACTCTGTCTATCCCTCTCATCATTTTAAAGACCTCTATCAAGTCCCCCCTTAACCTTCTGCGCTCCAGAGAATAAAGACCTAACTTATTCAACCTTTCTCTGTAACTTAGTTGCTGAAACCCAGGCAACATTCTAGTAAATCTCCTCTGTACTCTCACTATTTTGTTGACATCCTTCCTATAATTGAGCGACCAAAATTGTACACCATACTCCAGCATATCACAGTTCGGAACCCAGTTCAGATAATTCCTGCCAACAATTCGGTCAAAATATTCAATTATATCCTATATAATTCCTATATATAGCTGAACTTACTCTAATCCGAGAGACAACTAGACTTCAGTTGCCGGAATCTGTAAGCACAAACAACCTGCTGGAGGAACACAATAGGTTGAGCGGCATCAGTGGAGGGAAATGGACAGTCGGTAGCTCAGGTCAGGGCCCTTCATCTAGACTGAGGAGGCCAATCCTTTCCATCGCTACTTTTCTACCTACTTAATTGTTGTACTCATGTATGGTCTAATTGTACTCACGCATGATATGATTTGACTGGACAGCATGCAAAAAATATGTTTTCACTGTAGCTCAGTACACATGACAATAATAAACCAACACCAATACACACAGCAGCAGGCAAACATAGAAACATAGAAAATAGGCGCAGGAGTAGGCCATTCGGCCCTTCGAGCCTGCACCCCCATTCAATATGATCATGGCTGATCATCCAACTCAGTATCCCGTACCTGCCTTCTCCCAATACCCCCTGATCCCCTTAGTCACAAGGGCCACATCTAACTCCCTCTTAAATATAGCCAGTGAACTGGCTTCAACTACCTTCTGTGACAGAGAATTCCACAGATTCACCACTCTGTGTAAAAAATGATTTTCTCATCTCGGTCCTAAAAGACTTCCCTCTTATCCTTAAACTGTGACCCCTTGTTCTGGACTTCCCCAACATCGGGAACAATATTCCTGCGTCTGGCCTGTCCAACCCCTTAAGAATTTTGTAAGTTTCTATAAGATCCCCCCTCAATCTTCTAAATTCTAGCGAGTACAAGCCGAGTCTATCCAGTCTTTCTTCATATGAAAGTCCTGACATCCCAGGAATCAGTCTGGTGAACCTTCTCTGCACTCCCTCTATGGCAAGAATGTCTTTCCTCAGATTAGGAGACCAAAACTGTACGCAATACTCCAGGCGTGTTCTCACCAAGACCCTGTACAACTGCAGTAGAACTGCAACTGCAGAATAATCATCAAGTGTGTCCAAATAAAATAATTTTGGAAAAGTTATTTACTCTGTTTTACAGTAATGAAACTTTGACTGTAAAGTCATACAAGACCTTTGAAAGCCATCTCCCTGGATGAATTGAAGGATAAAGGGCTTCAAACACTGCCTTTATAAATCGCATGAGAATATGGGACACACCTAGTCACAAATGGTTTTCACAAATGGTTCTCTCGAATGACAGTGGTAAATAACCCCACCAGAATTTCAGCCCTCGGGTACTTGCACAAAGCATTTTGATGGGATAAATGACCCTTTCCTGACCTTGACATTATGACCCCCAATGAAAGGATGTCTGGACAAAAATCCATACACTCACAAAATTCCATTTGCAAGTGAAAGCCTAGAACATAGAACAGTACAAGAACAGGCCCTTCAGCCCACAATGTCACTGCCGAATATGGCAGCAAATTAAATTAATCTCTTCTCCCTGCACGTGATCCATATCCCTCAATTTCCCTGTGTAGCCACGACCATGCCTAGCAGTGCAGTGCAGAGCGAGCATCTACCACTCTCTGTGTGAACAATGTGACCCAAAAATATTCTTTAAACTTTCCCTCTCTGACCTTAAAGCTTTGATATTTCCACTTGGAAAATAGGGTCTGACAGCCTACTATCTACATCTCACATTATTTATATACTTTCCAATCAATCCAAGTTTGTCCAACCTTATAGCTAATATCCTCTTAAGGGCCTGTCCCACGAGCATGCGACCTGCATGCTGTAAGCGCGACCAAACCGGAAGTGGGGGTCGTGTGGGGGCCGCGCTGAGGTCGAGTGATCCCCGTACAGTGCCGGTCCCACCAGCATGTGCCTGCATGCGGCGAGCGCGATCAAACCAGAAGCGGGTGCCGCGCGGAGGTCGAGTGAGTGACGTGAAGTTCGAGCGAAGTCCGCGGGAAGTTTGCGTGTGACGTACGGTGTCAAGACGCTGCGTACGTCGTCGAGACGCTGCGCACGCCCGTCGAGGCGGTGCGTACAGCTTCGAGGTGGCTGCGGGCCGGCAGGCCGTTGCCGCGCGGAATTTTTGAACACGGTCAGTTTTTCGGAGCCCCGCGCGATGTCAGGACCAGCTCAGCACAACTCCACACGGCTCCGGTGCTCAAAGCGGGACCGGCCCAGCATGGCCGTACGGCTCAAGCGACCACGTTAGGCCGTGTTTGCCGCATGGAGTCGCATGCTCGTGGGACAGGCCCTTTATCCAGGCAACATTCTGGTAAACCTCTTCTGCACACTTTCCAAAGCCTCCACATCCTTCCTGTAAAGATGCAACTAGAACAGCATACAAACACCAAATGCAGCCTTTTAAAACTGCAACATGATTTCCTGCCTCTTAAACTCAATGCCTCAACCGATGAAGGCAAGCATTCGATATGCCTATTCAGGCACTAAAGGTTCACTGCACCAACAAAATATGCAACCCAAAAATAAATTGATTAGGAAAATGGGAAACAAAATTAGGAATAATACATTTAAGGGGAAAGAATTAAGCAGTTTACGTGACATCTAAAATGTGAATATTTTCATATTACATGGTCATTCCAAGGCACCAATAAACAAAGGGAAACAGCATATTTTGCCATTTTACTGCACAATGATTTTTATAATAGAACCTACGTGATATCTCTCAATCTCTTGCCATGACCTTGGAGCAAAGTTGAGGGACCCCTCCCCATCACCAGATATAAACAGTATTTTACAGACATGACAAAATAATTCAACATTATTTGGAAGAAGGCACAAATGAAAAATATAACAACAAAAGTATTGGTTGGGTGCAGAACTAAATTTTGATAAGTGTCATCTCAATGACCACAGATGCTTAATTGAAGTGAAGTCATAAACAAAACTACTGCCAAGAATTAATTAAAAAGCCTCAGGAAATGCAGCATATCACAGTTCGGAACCCAGTTCAGATAATTCCCGGCAACAATTCGGTCAAAATACCAATTAAACAAATAACCAGCTCCTTATCCCTCTTAATGGTATAACTCAGTCACTAAGATCATCCACATTTTAAAAATCTCCTCATTTCCCTCTTAAATGTTCTTTAGGAACTAAATGTATTTTTATTATTTCTGTAATACCCTGCATTAATCCTGTAACCAAGCAAATGTCTGAAAATCAGATCATAACACACATTTATCAATTCTATTACCATCTCTGCATTGCACCAATCCTTCTATCCCTTCTTCAATATCATTTTACAGATCAAATATTTACACTAAAAACTAAACCACAGCTAGGTTGCCAACTGAATATTTTAAAATAAATTATTTTTTTAATGAAAGTTTCTACATATGGCTGAATATTTCAAAATAAATTATTTTTTTAATGAAAGTTTCTACATATGGCGCAAACCTCCACACCTTTCGATCTTCTTCAGGTTTTTGCCTCATTACAAGAATTCAGATTTTAAAAAGCCTCCGCGATGTTCAGTTCCATTTAGTGGTGCAAGTTTGCAGACTTTGACCACTAGGCACATAACCAAGAGAAATGCCATGCTCAACCAATATTTGCATCAATGTACTTGTATGAGAGTTGACTAGGTTGGTGCATACACGAGAAGTGGACATCCTGCCAAAGGGGCATGCCATCCCACTCTACCACAGTCACTGATCGCATTAGGTTCGGCACAGTGGTGCAGCTGTAGAGTTGCTGCCTTACAACAAATGCAGCGCCAGAAACCTGGGTTCGATCCTGACTACGGGTGCTGTCTGTACGCAGTTTATACGTTCTCCCCGTGATCTGCGTGGGTTTTCTCTGAGATCTTCGGTTTCCTCCCACACTCAAAAGACGCGCAGGTATCTAGGCTTGGCAAATGAAAAAATTGTCCCTAGCGAGTATAGGATAGTGTTAATGTGTGGGGATCGCTGGTCGGCGCGGACCCGGTGGGCCAAAAGGGCCTGTTTCTGCGCTGTATCTCTAAACTAAAAAAATAGCCTGTAATACTGTACGTGTAGGCTCAACATGCCCCTTTAAAAACACCTAATTTAAATTCCTACGCACTCCCTTATCATTAGATAAGCAGCATTCTGAGCCAAATTCTACATTAACTGACACTGGAAAGTTGAGGCAACACTTTGACCAAGCTTCAGTTGAGATCTGCTAATTTAGCACAGGTTGCATTCCCAGTCTGTATATTTAGAAACATAGAAACTAGGTGCAGGAGTAGGCCATTCGGCCCTTCGAGCCTGCACCGTCATTCAATATGATCATGGCTGATCATCCAACTCAGTTTCCCGTACCTGCCTTCTCTCCATACCCCCTGATCCCCTTAGCCACAAGGGCCACATCTAACTCCCTCTTAAATATAGCCAATGAACTGGCCTCAACTACCCTCTGTGGCAGAGAGTTCCAGAGATTCACCACTCTCTGTGTGAAAAAACCACACTAGTTATATGAGGTCCTAAGAAAGGTTTCGGCCTGAAACGTTGCCTATTTCCTTTGCTCCATAGATGCTGCTGCTGCACCCGCTGAGTTTCTCCAGCACTTTTGTCTACCTCCTAACAGACTAATGAGTAAAGAACATGGCTGGTCCATTTCTTAGATCTAAGGCTTAACTCTGTATGTAATTAGTTGCTCTCAACTGTGCAATTATTGGAAGATTAGCAATACCAACACCCAGGAATGTTTATGTCTGCTGGACAGGAAGGAGAAACATGTCACAGTACCATTCTTCAAAAAGATAGTTTTGAAATTCCAAGAACAAATTGCTGAATCCTAATCCAGCAAAAGAATATTGTTTCTTACTATGAATATGATGAGGGTGGTCATTAAACTCACAAATCACCTATTTAGAAATATTTCAGTCTTTCCCTGACAGCTTAGTTTAGAAGGATGAGGAGGGGGTTTCTTATAGAAACATATAAAATTATAAAAGAACTGGGCAAGCTAGATGCAGGAAAAATGGTCCCAATGTTGGGCGAGTCCAGAACCAGGGGCCACAGTCTTAGAATAAAGGGGAGGTCATTTAAGACTGAGGTGAGAAAAAAAAAAAAACTTTTTCACCCAGAGAGTTGTGAATTTATGAAATTCCCTGCCACAGAGGGCAGTGGAGGCCAAATCACTGGATGGATTTAAGAGAGAGTTAGATAGAGCTCTAGGGGGCTAGTGGAGTCAAGGGATATGGGGAGAAGGCAGGCACGGGTTATTGATAGGGGACGATCAGCCATGATCACAATTGATGGTGGTGCTGGCTCGAAGGGCTGAATGGCCTCCTCCTGCACCTATTTTCTATGTTTCTATGTAGCTCACAATTGTTTCCCAAATAATTCCAGCAGTTTACCTCTACACCATTAATTGGAAATCTGCTCCATAATGAAACTATGACAACTCCCAAAGTCTGTCCCAATCTTACTTTTGGACGAGAACATAGCGATATTCTTTTCTCCCCATTTATTGAAATTTAAACTAATACGGAAAAGATAAATCTGTAAAGTAACTATTCCTCTGGTTACATGTTAAATTAACTCAAACATCTCTCATTTTCAGCCTTTTCCCTTATTATTTCATCAGGCTCCCTGGCTCTTCACTGTCATCTACATCACTTAAATGTCCCATTTGTATCTTTATGAACAAATCTAGAGACTGTACCAAGGCATTATTTACTTTGAAGATGATAACCATATAACCATATACCAATTACAGCACGGAAACAGGCCATCTCGACCCTTCTAGTCCGTGCCGAACGCATAATCTCCCCTAGTCCCATATACCTGCGCTCAGACCATAACCCTCCATTCCCTTCCCATCCATATAACTATCCAATTTATTTTTAAATGATAAAAACGAAGCTGCCTCCACCACCTTCACTGGAAGCTCATTCCACACAGCCACCACTCTCTGAGTAAAGAAGTTCCCCCTCATGTTACCCCTAAACTTCAGTCCCTTAATTCTCATGTCATGTCCCCTTGTTTGAATCTTCCCTACTCTCAGTGGGAAAAGCTTTTCCACGTTAACTCTGTCCATCCCTCTCATCATTTTAAAACCCTCTATCAAGTCCCCCCTTAACCTTCTGCACTCCAAAGAATAAAGCCCTAACTTGTTCAACCTTTCTCTGTAACTGTACTGTAACTGTAATAGATATGATAAAAGTGTATTCTACTCTTCAGGTTATACAGTCCAAGATTTTGTTTTAGCTTTGTTGACTGCCACTCCCCGTTGACTGAGCATGTTCAGCGTTCAGTCACTAAAGCTCATCGTTCTCTTAGTGTCTTATATAGATATTTACTCACTCATGACGTGTCCATGTGCAGTACATTACAATTACCACCCTTGTGCCCTGATGCAATTTTCACATCACTCATACATGGGATTAGATCATTTCCCTCGTTTAACTCCCTCTTTAGCATTTAAAATAAGTTGTCACAAGAACAACCCTGACTAGATAATAAAAACTGAAAATGCTGGAAAACTCAGCAGGTCAGCCAGAATTTGTAAAAAAAGAAAAAAAAAGAAAAACAGTCAATGCTTGATTTCAGATTTCCAACATATGCTATTTTTCTGATGGGCACTTACTGGTCAATCCTGAAGCAGCCTTTACCAGCCTTTCATATTTTGGCCACAATCCCCTTCACCATCAACGCTACCCTTATCCAGCAATCTCTCACATAATCCCATTCCTCCAGGGCTCTGGCTGTGAAGCTCTTTACCACACACGTGACCAAATCTCCAAACCCCCCGCTAGACACTTATTTGATCCATGGCTCCACAGCTAATCTTCAATACAATTCTATCTGCCCCCATACAAATCCCATGTCCCAAAACTGCAAACCTGCATCCAACAACCAAAATCAATTTAGATAATATACTCATCCCCTCCCCTACCCCGAGCATGTCCCGTGTCTCCACCACCCTCCCAAGCACATATCCTGATCCTAGAGTTCAAATAATGAAGGGAAATCTCTCTGCCACCATATAGTCAAGTCAAGTCAAGTTTATTTGTCACATACACATACAAGATGTGCAGTGAAATGAAAGTGGCAATGCTCGCGGACTTTTGTGCAAAAGACAAACAACCAAACAAACTATAAACACAATCATAACACACATATTCTTTTACATAATAAATAATGGAAGGAAAAACGCTCAGTAGAGTTAGTCCCTGGTGAGATAGGCGTTTACAGTCCGAATGGCCTCTGGGAAGAAACTCCTTCTCAACCTCTCCGTTCTCACCGCATGGCAATGGAGGCGTTTGCCTGACCGTAGCAGCTGGAACAGTCCTTTGCAGGGGTGGAAGGGGTCTCTCATGATATTGTTGGCTCTGGAGTTGCACCTCCTGATGTATAGTTCCTGCAGGGGGGCAAGTGAAGTTCCCATAGTGCGTTCGGCCGAACGCACTACTCTCTGCAGAGCCTTCTTGTCCTTGGCAGAGCAGTTCCCAAACCAGATGGTAATGTTCCCGGACAAGATGCTTTCCACTGCCGCTGTGTAGAAGCACTGGAGGATCCTCAGAGACACTCTGAATATACACCCTCCTACAACTGTTACTGGGCCTCACCAGCCTTCCTTCCTTAATCCCCTCAGGCCATTTTCAACCATAGGCAACAGATTTTACTTCCCAAAAATGTATAATATCCATTCAGTTTCACCAAAAAGGCCTTATCCAAAACAATATTTAGCATTCCTCTGTATCATTAGTCTTGTATTCCCATATGGGCATATTAGAATTATTTGGCAAATGTCATTCAGTCAGGTTACTAATAGTAGACATGGATTGTAAATCTCAATTTTATCCTTGCATTAAAGACAATCTTAATGGCCAGAGTGGAAGAAATTAATCTTGCTTACATGGGATACAATTCTTCTCCAGCTTCTTCATTACAAATAACAAAGATATCACTCATTTGTGATGCCATTTACAGTCAAATTGCAAATTCAATAAACACACATTATGATGTAGGATTCTAAATACCAAAGCTAATTGGTGTAATCTTCATTTGAGCGTAACTATTTTTTCAGCAATATGACTCACTTAAATGTTTTTAAAACCAAGCTGAAAACAGGTTGTTACTCCCTCCCATTGAATTAGTTGCAAGACTAAACCTAAACCATTCACCTAACAAAGGTGGTACAGGCTCCTTTCCAGTATACATCCTAGTTTATCAATATAATACGCCACGACTCAAACTATTTTGGATTGCATGACCAAAATTCCCAGCAAAGGAACATACTTCAAGGCAATTGCTTTTGGTAGAACATTTGGAATGGATATTCCAAACAGCACCAAAATATGGTGACATACAGTATGCGTGTTGTGCTAAAGAATTTCACTGTTCAGTGCACACGTGACAATATAGACCAATCTTTCCAATTATCTCCCTAAACTGCATAAATGTTAATTGTTTAAGCAAAGGCCCAATTAACAAGTTCACATTTACTATTATTCTCCAAATTTACTCTGGTGCATGTTGTCCTTCTGATGGTTGATAATTAAAAAAATACAATTGTTAAAACACAAATCATTTGTTTATAAAGAAAGGTAAATGGTTATTTATGGCCCATATATTATTACCTCTCGAATTGTTGTCAGACTCATAGCAACATGCTGACTTAAGGCTTGATCTGCAAGTGTTCTGAGGAAAGACATTCTTGCCATAGAGGGAGGGAGTACAGAGAAGGTTCACCAGACTGATTCCTGGGATGTCAGGACTTTCATATGAAAAAAGACTGGATAGACTCGGCTTGTACCCGCTAGAATATAGAAGATTGAGGGGAGATCTTATAGAAACGTACAAAATTCTTAAGGGGTTGGACAGGCTAGATGCAGGAAGATTGTTCCCGATGTTGCGGAAGTCCAGAAGAAGGGGTCACAGTTTAAGAATAAGGGGGAAATCGTTTAGGACCGAGATGAGAAAAATATTTTTCACACAGAGAGTGGTGAATCTCTGGAATTCTCAGCCACAGAAGGTAGTTGATGTCAGTTCATTGGCTATATTTAAGAGGGAGTTAGATGTGGCCCTTGTGGCTAAAGGGATCGGGGGTATGGAGAGAAGGCCTGGTACGGGATACTCAGTTGGATGATCAGCTTTGATCATATTGAATGGAGGTGCAGGCTCGAAGGGCCGAATGGCCTACTCCTGCACCTATTTTCTATGTTTCTATGTTCTATTGTACTGTAAAAACAGATATCACTGGAAATACTCAGCAGATTTGGCAGCATGTGCGGGAAGAGGTTATATTTCAGGTCAATGACGTTTCAAGAATCAGTAAAGCTATTTACACCATTGCCAAAACGGAAAACAAATATGAAGTTGTGGACAAAATTCTCAGAAAACCCAATATCAATTCCAAATGTTGGTCTGAAACATCAAATCTGTTTCTCACTCCATTATCTGTAGATTATATCCAGCATTGTAAGTTTTTACTTCATAACTTCAGCAATGACAGAATACCAATCGATGGTGGCCAATGCCATCTTCATCACTGTCCTGTGCTGGGGTAGCAGGGCAAAGGCCGCAAACGCCAACAGAATTAACAAGCTCATCAGGAAGACTGGCTCCCCCCTGGGGGTGGAGTTGGATTCACTGGAGATAGTCTTGGAGGGGAGGATGCTCCTCAAACTGCAGAACATCTTGGACAATGCAGCTCACCCCCTCCGTGACACACTGGTCAACCCGAAGTGCACCTTCAGCAACAGATTGGTTCTACCAAGATGCAGCACAGATCACCCACAGGAGATTCATTTCCCCTGTGGCTATCAAACTGTACAACTCCTCTCCCTTCTGTCGTGGGGTAGACCGGTTCCCATTCCCCCTCCCCAATCCTTGCACATCCCCAATCCTGGACTTTACACTGGTCACTTTAATCTCATGTATCTTGTTGTGTTTTATGGCCAAATTCCCTCCTGGGATAATTCCATTGTAATGTATCATGTTTTTGGATTATTGTTGAAATAATTCCAAAGCAATTAAAATTGGAACGCTAAAAATTCTCGGCAGATCAAACAGCATCCTCTGGAGACAGTTAGAGTGGACCTTTAACCCGAGTTACTTCCAACACTGTCTACTGCAAACCCAGGTGATGCCACTTTGTTGCAGTATTATGTAATATTGGGTTTTGGGACACTCCAATGGATTGTTTTGAGGGTCGTTGATGCAATTATTGAGGCTTCCTCAAACTAGCAAAGGAGATCCCACCAATATATATATTTATTTTTTTAAGTGGATAACAGATTAACACGATAGTAACTAACAAGAGCACCACCCACTCACTCAATATCCCCACCAAAATTAACGCAACTACAAGGGGAAGAAACCTCCTGGCCGTGGTTCTCTATAAAAGTAGTGAGATGTCCTTTGGCCGGCACCTCGAGCGAAGAAGCAACGCTTTGCTTGGAACCTTCCTGCTCACATTATTCTTGTCCACCGACGGTGGTTTTAAAGGGTTAGGAAATTACAAAGGCCTGTTGCTAAGTTGTTTTTTTTTTTTTTAAGTGTTCTACAAAATAATACATAAAGTATACACAGGGTAGAATATTGTCAACCATTGATGGCATGGGTGCAACAAAAGTGCTGTCTCCCTGATGGAAGGGCCAAAGCACCCGGTTCGGGCCGGCAGGAAGATCTCCGGAGCCGGCAGCAACCGAGGGCAGGTTTCCTTTGTGTATGGATTTTTTGGGGGGGAGAGAGACACACACACACTTAGAAATAATGTAGGAGTTCCCAATTCCTTTACACCACATACTAGGCGAGGCTGTGTGCTGGAGTCGTCTCTCCTTCCTGGTGTTTAAATAAGTTACATACATTGGCAGAGTTTCCATTTGTAACCTGACATCCAGTTTGGAGGGGGGGGGAAGAGGGGCAGAGGAAGGGAGAGGAAATACACAAGTGTCCGCTCCCGACTGCGACCCAGTCAGGCGGGCATTGGCTTGCAGCCGCCAGTGCCTCCTGGTTTACCGAGCGAGGGAGAGGGGGCGCGATGTAGATCAGCGTGGGTGTGGGACTGCGATCTCTCTCCCCGCTAGTAGTGGAAACCCAACCCAGGTAACAGCAGAGAGGGGACCCCCGCCAACACAGCACTTAGCACCGGGGGCTACCAACACCGCCGTACCTCCTTTACCCCCCACCAACCCCCCCTCCCCAAACAACAACAGTGGTCTCCAACCCAAAACAAGTTGCATGTGTTATGGTCATGTTGTAGCCCCTTGATCCTACTTCAGAAAAATGGCCGATGAAAGTTGTGGTGGGTGTTGTGTTGGATATTTATGGCAAGCACCAAGTTTCGTGGATCCGAAAAGGTAAATGTTTGGGCATTAACAAAGGACAATCATCATGGCAAAAACTTGTTAGACTGTGTGAGAAATGTGGATAAAGGGACACCGGTTTATCGAGTTTGGGAGGGAGGGGGGAGGGGGAGAAGACCCATTAAAAGATACAGCAGCCGATAAACACAGTCAGTCAGAACCAGTAGGCTCACTTACTTGTCCGTCTCCTGTGACATATTTCTCCAGCTCTTCCCGGCTTCTCTTCTCGCGGAACTGGACTTTCAAGTCGGTGCGGTGTGGTCTGACTGCAGAACCCGGACTACAGGTAATTCCTCTTTTCACAGAACCGGTGCGATGAGAACAGCCCTCGATTCACCTGGACTTACATGAGAGACACGGGAGATCAAATCAACGCCCTTTTTCCCCCCTCTCTCAACAAAAGTGCATACAATGGTTAGATTGTGGATAGGTTGGGTATGGTGATAAAGTATAGAGGGCTACCCCAACCCCCCACCCCAACACCCCCCAAAAAAAACAACAAATGATATTTTTACAAGGTGTGTATAAAAATGCAATTTCAACTGGGTGAGGTGCTGCACGGAAGAAAAAAAGTTACTTTTTTGCAGACTGCGCGCTTTCAGATTCCTGTGGGCGGCACCAGGCGTCGAAACCAGGTGAGTGAGTGGATGAAAGGTGCATTGGTCCGCCTACCTTTAATGAACCCAGGGACAGAGAGTGAGAGGTACTGCACCTGAGGGAGTGCGCTGGGTAACTAGCCTTGGAGCGAGAGAGAAAAAAAACACACGAGCAGAGGTGAATGCGGAGACGGAGAGGAGCGTGGATGTTGGTAAAGAACTGGGGAAGGAGGACAGACAGTGGCTGGAGGCTGTTGAATTGGCCGTGAAATGTACACGCTGCCGCGAAACGGACACAAGACCACGCGAGGACAGTGGGGACACTGGCAGAGAGAGTTGAAGTAACACTTCTTCAGCGCTAAAATCAAACATCTTGCTAAAAGACGATATGTATTAAGTGGAGGAAACTGAATGGTCTAAGAGTGAAGTTGGACGAATATGTGACTGCACCTTGTTAGAGGGGATATCTGGCGACCGCATGCAAACTGTTTTTTTTTCCATTAGGATTACTGTATAATTAACAACTATTCAGGCCATCATGAAATATACTGTCAATCATCATCCACTTTGACACCTGTTATTGGCACTGGAATGGAGTCAAATCGGAATAAACCCATTCCATGAACAATTTTCTAGTTTATATTTCCTTAAAGCAACAACCTGGAGTCATTTCAAGGGAGTAATCTAATCTCAGGAATCGCATGACAGATTATGAACCACTAGTTTGCTTTCATATTTTATAATGCCACTTGATTTGATTTCCGCTTTGTAATTATTCTCGGGTACTGTACCCATTATTCACATTTCTGATACAAACTAATGCAGCTTCTGATTGTAAACTTAGGGTGTATAGTAAGTTATCTAATGCATTTTATTATTTCCACTTTCTCAAAATGCCTTATTAAATGTATAAGATAATTATAAGCAGTTGAATAAGGGGTGGGAAATTATAAGTTTTGGCTTCTTCCTGCTCCTTTTCGGACACATATGATTTCATTTATTTATAGATATTGTTTATGACACTCTATATATATTCTTGTTTTGTTTTTTTGTATGCTGTTTCACACTTGCGTTTTATTTTATTCTGTTCGAAATAAATAATTAAATAAATGAATAAATAAAGATGCAAATGTGAAAATTAAATGCATATCTAGTTGATATGATTGTTTTGTTAAACATTCATGCATGCACACAGGTCAGGATTCGATTTGTGGGTAAATATCTATGCAGACCAAAAAGAATGTCTAATCCCAGGTCTAAATATCCAGTTGGTTGGAGCAAAGCAAATAACTGATGTAATTGAACAGGTTGTAGAAATAAGAAAAGTAGCCAAGATTTCCTTTCCTGATTACCATATAAACAATCCCTATTGAGAGTAGAGAAATAGCGGTAGCCAATCAGCTATAACAAAGGCGACAAGTCCATGCCAGAGTACCCTGTGCTGGTGAGTAACTCATTAGCATAGACTGTGATTGCTTGCAAGTTGGGAAAATATTCATTTGGCTGGGGTCCCAGTCTGCAGCAGCATCGTACTGAGGAAACGTTCCCGAACGTGGACAGTGATCTAGCATTTGGGAGGAAAAGAAGGGAGAGAGGAGATATTTGGGGGAAAACACTGGGAAAGTAAGCATCAATTATCAGACTCATCAGGACTTTAGAATTTCTAATGTAATATTAGTTTTGTGCGGGGGTTCTAGGGGAATTGGGGTGATGAAACTTGACTGGAGAAGTTAGAGCAGAGGTTGATTTTCTTTGGGGAACAGCACACAACAATAACTTTTACCACAGTACATGGGACAATAAACTAAACTGATCTGAACATCAAAAATAAAATAGTATTTTACTGGAATAATTGGATAATGTCAAGGTGAAATAGCATTATGCAATATAAACATTGGACAATATTTTGTAAATAAATGGTATGGATGTTAGAAATCCAAGCTGCTTTAAATATTCAGCAGCTTGAGCTTGACTTCCTGTCAGTCGGGGTGTAACCTATATATCTGAAAGGAAGAAGGGGCATTTTAATTTCTGTTTTTCAGTAAGTTTATATTTAAAACATGAACTTGTCTCTGCTTCTCAGGAAGTTGCTCAATCTCGGTGTCTACAGCAAATCCTCTTCTGTTTTCAGGGCGAGTTGTGTCAGAAATGGATAAACAGAAACCAACAAATCCTTATGAAAAAACAATGGAATACAGTGAATTTAGCAAAGATTTATTTGAGATATTACAGATTCACCATCTTTTGTATAATAACAACAAAGCAACTATCAGCTTATAGAAACATAGAAATTAGGTGCAGGAGTAGGCCATTCGGCCCTTCGAGCCTGCACCGCCATTTAATATGATCATGGCTGATCATCCAACTCAGTATCCCGTACCTGCCTTCTCTCCATACCCTCTGATCCCCTTGGCCACAAGGGCCACATCTAACTCCCTCTTAAATATAGCCAATGAACTGGCCTCGACTACCCTCTGTGGCAGAGAGTTCCAGAGATTCACCACTCTCTATGTGAAAAAAGTTCTTCTCATCTCGGTTTTAAAGGATTTCCCCTTTATCCTTAAGCTGTGACCCCTTGTCCTGTTATGATATCCATCAATATTGGTTTGCCAGTTATTAAGTATTTTGCATTACATGGAATGGATGCAGGAATGAGCTTGTAGCTAAATATGTAAATACAACAAAGAACAGTCCATATTCTTGTCAGCTTGATTTTTACCTCACTGATAAGGTGCGTGGCATTGCCATCCATAGTCAAATGAAAGCAATTAGATAAAAGTTAAAATGGTAATTTTCTTTACCATACAGAAAAAACAAATATCTGTTAATATGGGTGAAACCGTGACTATGTATTAACAAAATATTTGGTAACAAGAGTTTTTCTAAAGACCAGCTCGCTGCCAAAACTGCAATGCACAATTTACCTTCTGAGGAGGCTCTGCTCTTTCAATGTATGCAGTAAGATGTTCTGTCGGTGGTGCCCAGTGCCATCTTCTACGCTGTCATGTGCTGGTGTAGCAAGGCGAAGGCCACGGACGGCAACAGAATCAACAAGCTCATCAGGAAGGCTGGCTGCATCCTGGGAGAGGAGTTGGATTAATTGGCGGTGGTCTTGGAGGGGAGGAGGATCTTCAAACTGTAGAGCATATGGATATACAGCTCACCCCCTCCATGACACACTGGTCAACCTGAGGAGCACCTTCAGCAACAGACTGGCTCGACCAAGATGCAGCACAGAACACCGCAGGAGATCCCTTTTTCCCTGTGGCTATCAAACGTCTCCCTCTACTGTCATGGCGTAGCCTCCCCCCCCCCCCCCCCCTCCGGCCGTCCCCCCCCCCCCCCACCCCCCCCCCCCAACCCCTCTTATATTTACACATCCCCAATCCTGGACTTTTCACTTATCACTAATTCCATGTTTCATGTATCTTGTTGTGTTTTATGTCTGTTGACAGACCAATTTCCCTCCTGGGATAAATAAAGTTCTATCGTATCGTCCAGGTGAAGTAGGATTTGCAATACAAATATTTCTAATGAAGGTTCCTGACCCGAACTGTCGCCTTTCCATTTTACGCAAGATATGTGGGAACGGTGACTAGTGGGGTGTCGCTGGTCCCAGTGCTGGGACCCAAGATATTTACAATATATATTAACGATTTAGATGAGGGAATTAAACGTGACAACAATCTCCAAGTTTGCGGATGACACAAAGCTGATGGCAGTGTGAGCTGCGAGGAGGATGCTACGTGGGTGCAGGGTGACTTGGAAAATTGGGTGAGTGGGCAGATGCATGGCAGATGCAGTATAATGTGGATAAATGTGAGGTTATCCTCTTTGGTGGCAAGAACAGGAAGGCAGAT
This sequence comes from Leucoraja erinaceus, assembly GCF_028641065.1. NCBI lineage: Eukaryota > Metazoa > Chordata > Chondrichthyes > Rajiformes > Rajidae > Leucoraja > Leucoraja erinaceus. The sequence continues at coordinate 99,061,597 of NC_073380.1, forward strand.
TATTATCTGAATGGTGTCACATTAGGAAAAGGGGAGGTGCAACGAGACCTAGGTTTGCTTGTACACCAGTCACTGAAAGTAAGCATGTAGGTACCGCAGGCAGTGAAGATAGCTAATGTCGTGTTGGCCTTCATTGCGAGAGGATTTGAGTATAGGAGCAAGCAGGTACTACTGCAGTTGTACATGGCCTTGGTTAGCCTGCACCTGGAGTATTGTGTGTTGTGGCCATTTGGCATGTTTGGTGTGTCATTAATTATGGCATGTGTCTTTAAATTTTAGACTGCCCGTAATTATGTGGGTGGTATTTATGATGTATTCTAGGGCATGTTTGGAGCTAGGTTTCTTGTGCAGAAGCTTAGGTTTTAGATTAGTTTTTGACTTGCATGAGGAAGGCATACCCTTTGACCATGTATAGTGTAACGGAGACACGAGGAGTTTTCTAACCTTTAAAGCGGTATACTGGAGTTCGATGAAGATTAAAGTGTATGAGTCGGAAGAAGGTTCGATGTACTTATTGTTTTTCATCAAAAATAAAGAATCTATTAATCAAAAGACTGTGTTATGAAGATTTATCTGTGAAGAAGCTCTGAAGGTCTCTGACGGAGAGCTCACATGTGTATTACGACATTCTCCTGAATCATGTAGTCCAATTAGTGGCTAGAGGGAGTAATCTCTTGAACGATATAAAAATCTGCTGCTACATTAAGTCAAAGGATACCTCTGATGCGGGATGAAACCCAGTCCCAGAGAGTGGAACAGACGACTTGCCTAAGATCTCGAAAGAGGTTTTGGCCAGAAGACTAGTTCCAGCCGAGGAACTGAAGACAAAAGATCTTGGCCAGAGATGGCCTTGAAGTCTATCGACAGCGATGAGACTTATCTGAAGATCTGAAGACATTATCAATTGTGTGTAGATATCAACTATTATTTCTTTGAATTTTGAAGCTGCAAAGCTTTAATTTTAAATGGTTTCTGTAAGAAGAGCCAGATAAATGAATGCCAGCCACTAGCTTGGAAGATAGTCATAAAAAGTGTTTTTCTAATTTGCCTGGAGAAATCCAGACGTCCGACCTTGGAAACTTTTGAAGCCTTGATAACACACATTCCTTCTGAACTAATGTCACTGCTAACCCGTGGATGTTGATGAGATGTTGGCTACAATCTCAACTTGTTATTGTTCTGCTGAAAATGTTGACAAAACAAAATTAGAGCAACCAGCAGAGGACTTTGTTCGTTCAATTTAAAGACTTGGCAATCTGCCAAGACCAGTTTGAATCTTGGAACCTGAAAAAAGAAGAAGTCATGCCTGAGGAACCACAAGGTAGCAAAGTCAAGCTCAGTCAAGGACAAGCTGCCTACCTGAAAGAAACTAAGAAGGAGGAAAACTTGATATGGGAACAAGTTAACGAGTCAATTGAAAGCTACAGAGAACTCGTGTATCGAGAAGAAACGGATAATACACATGCTGCCTACCTAAAAGAAACTGAGCAGGAGAGAAACAAATTATGGAAACAGGTTACCAGATTAATTGAAAAACAGAAGAAACTGATGGAATCAGTACAGAACGCGATCAAAGTAGAATCTAATATGGGCAAATTATGGAACCTCTGTCAAGAGGTTCGAACAAAACAAAATGTGCTGCTGTGTTCACAGCCACCTCAGGAAGAACGCGAGCGACACACCCAGTGGTATAATGATCAGGTGGATATATTCAATGGTTTGATGGATGAGGCGGAGGAGTGGTTATCAAAAATGATACCACAACTTACGCGCTTAACAGCTGGAGGTGCGATGCAACAAGATGCCAGAGAGGAAGATGAAATTTCACCACGAGATAATATCTCGAAAGTATCTACACGAAGATCAGGACATCAATCTGGTTCTGCAGCCAGCTCAGTATCAAGGGTTTCTGCTCGATTGGGAGTTGAAGCTGATCTAGCCGCTCTCTCAATAGAAGCGGATGCCTTGAAGAAGAAACATGAGATTGAGCAAGAAGAAAAGATGAGATGACGAGAAGAACAGATGAAGAAAGAGATAACTCGACAAAAGGAAGAGATGAGGCGACAAAAGGAACAACTGGAACTAGACACAAAGATGGCGGTGGCCAGATTCAAGATTCAAGATTCAATTTAATTGTCATTTGGACCCCTTGAGGTCCAAACGAAATGCCGTTTCTGCAGCCATACATTACAAACAAATAGATCCAAGACACAACATAATTTACATAAACATCCATCACATCGCTGTGATGGAAGGCCAAAAAAACTTATCTCTCCACTGCACTCTTCCCCCCCCCCGATGTCAGAGTCAAAGTCAAAGCCCCCGGCTGGCAATGGCGATTGTCCCGCGGCCATTAAAGCCACGCCGGGTGGTGCGAGGTCGCACACCGAGTCTTGGTGTTAGAGCCCCCGGCGTGCGCTCGCAGAGTCCCGCGCCCATTCCAAGCCGCGCGGGGCGGTGATGTAAGGCCCCGCTCCAGGAGCTCTTTGACCTCGCAACTCGGGCGGGGGAAGTCGCCGTTGCGAGAGCCCTGAAAAGTGGTCTCTCTCCAGGGACCCGCAGGCTCCCAGTGCCGCCGTCCGCCAGACCCGCAGTTGCGAAGAAGGAGATACTGGAAAGAGATGGTTCAAGATGCAGCTCTAGATGACTGAAGACGATGAACTCTGGCCAAGAGGAAATACTGCTCCAAGTGAGTCAGCAGTTGGATCAATTCCACAATCGAGGTCCACCGGATTTAATGGCTTTGAAAACCCATTGGAACAGAGTAAGATGGGTAAAACTTCATCTCAGCAAATGAGTGCTAGATCGAAACAAAGTACATATGGAGCGTCTGTAGATGCTCGGGACAAACCAATAGCAGTCCCCGCTTTTCCGAGGCCTAGTGCACAGGCTGGAATAAGCCAGTTTGAGCCAAGGCCTGTCTATCGTTCGCTGGAGCCAAGCCAAGGTTATCAGGATGGATTATTGGCTTGAGTGAATAAGCAAGCTGAATTCAACCAGATCATAGCTCAACAAAACACCTCTCACTCTACCACCAGCAGAAATTCCTACATATGATGGTGATCCTTTGCGGTATGAAGCTTTTGTAAGGGCATTAGAAGAGAAAGTTACGGATGAAAAACAGTGCTTACGATTTCTGGTGAAGTACACAAGCGGAAATGTTCAGGCACTTGTAGAAAGTTGTCAAAATGTGCCAGACAGCCATGGCCCTAAAAAGGCAAGAAGGTTACTTAAAGAATGTTTTGGTAATGAACAGAGAATTGCTAACGCATACATGGAGAAAGCCCACGCTTGGAAAGAAATCATGGGGAGGCATTGAGTAAATATGCAATATTTCTGAGAGGTTGTTGCAGCTTGATGACAAATCTTGGCCACATGAAGGAAATGAATCTTGCGAGTAATACTCATCATTAGCAAGTTGCCCAGAATACTGAGAGAAAGGTGGAGATATGGCCCCTTGAGAAGGAATAACGAAAAGTGGAATCAGAAGAACTATCCTACCATTGCTGTTAATCAAATATCTACTGATAAATTAGAAAAGCTGATGATGAAGCAATACAATCATGACTTCAATGAAAGAGCCAATAAGGAATCTTTAGAAATGTTGTATGAAGAGTTGAAGTGCATGGATATTATGAACTACTCAGTAAAGATTGACGGACACTATTATCTCGACTTACCTTTCAAACAAGAAAGTGTTAATTTGCTGAATAATCATTCTATGGCAGAGCAAAGCCACCAGAATTTGAAACGCAAGTCTGGCGAGAATACTAAATTTCATGAAGTAATAATCACTTTTAAGTTAGGGCTTTATTCTTTGGAGCGCAGAAGGTTAAGGGGGGACTTGATAGAGGTTTTTAAAATGATGAGAGGGATAGACAGAGTTGACGTGGAAAAGCTTTTCCCACTGAGAGTAGTGAAGATTCAAACAAGAGGACATGACATGAGAATTAAGGGACTGAAGTTTAGGGGTAACATGAGGGGGAACTTCTTTACTCAGAGAGTGGTAGCTGTGTGGAATGAGCTTCCAGTGAAGGTGGTGGAGGCAGGTTCATTTTTATCATTTAAAAATAAATTGGATAGTTATATGGATGGGAAGGGAATGGAGGGTTATGGTCTGAGCGCAGGTATATGGGACTATGGGAGATTATGTGTTCGGCACGGACTAGAAGGGTCGAGATAGCCTGTTTCCGTGCTGTAATTGTTATATGGTTATATGGTTATAAGAATAATTGCTACATGGATGATTGCTGAAAATACATGTCTACTGAGCAGGAAGCAATTAGAAACATAGAAACATAGAAATTAGGTGCAGGAGTAGGCCATTCGGCCCTTCGAGCCTGCACCGCCATTCAATATGATCATGGCTGATCATCCAACTCAGTATCCCGTACCTGCCTTCTCTCCATACCCCCTGATCCCCTTGGCCACAAGGGCCACATCTAACTCCCTCTTAAATATAGCCAATGAACTGGCCTCAACTACCCTCTGTGGCAGAGAGTTCCAGAGATTCACCACTCAGCAATTCAACCAGTAAGACATCTGACTTCCCTCTGCAGTAAGGGAGGATTCACACTTTCTAAGTGGAGTAGGGACAATTATGAAAAGCATTCCACCAGATGATAGAGCCAAAGCAACCAGAGAGTTGGATTTGGACAGACAATCTGTCAATGGAAAGAGCATTGGGAGTTACTAATGTTAACACAAAAGAAAATCCTGCGGATGAAGTTCCCAGAGGACTGACGGCGAACCGCTTTTTAAGTGTTAAGAGATGGATCAATGAGTGTAACGGAGACAAAAGGTGTTTTCTAACCTTTAAAGCGATATGCTGGAATTCAATGAAGATTAAAGTGTACAAGTCGGAAGACGGTTGGATGTATCTGTGAAGAAGCTCTGAAGGTCTCATGGTGAGCTCACATGCGTATTACGACATTCTCCTTAATCATGAAGTCCAATTAGTGGCTAGAGGGAGTAATCTCTTGAACGATATAAAAATCTGCCGCTACATTGGGTGCAATTTTGGTCTCCTTATTTCAGGAAGGACATTATTGCTATTGAGGGATTGCAGCGTAAGCCAGCAAGCAAGTCATTTCAGCAACAATGCAATTCAAAGTGTTTTACACAAAGTAGCAATGTTACAAAATTTTGAGATTTTAAATTTCAAGTCTGCAATTTATCCCATTAGATAAAGCATAAAAAGAAGTTTAATTTGACACCTAATTCACTTTCATATCTCAAGTATTTAAAAGGTTATGGCCATTTTCATACTCGGAAATTGGCATCTTGTTCCCTATTGATTTTCTAAGGACATAACAAAAAAGCTGTGATCGTGGACAGTCAAAAGCCCATAACTTTCTTAAAAATTAAGAGAACTGAATGAAATTTTCAGTTATCATAGATCGCAGCATTCTGAAACAAATATAAAATAATCTTACTTGGATGACCTGAAATTAAAGCATATAATTAGTTAGTTACCCAATTGTAGCTAATTCCAAACTTCAATTACTAGATCTAAACATCTATCCATTTCTTAATAAATGATTAACATTTTTAAATAGCCTAAGTGTCCAAATAATATTCACAAATATTCACAATAAAACATGATTTTAAAATCTCATTTACATTAATTTATAGGCCAAATGGAAGGAATTTAGTGTTCAATTGCTGTAAATTAAAGTCCATTTAAATCAGCTTTCTAGTGGGATCCTGTGAACGCGCTGGTTTAGAATGTTCACATTGCGGTAGATTTGTGCCCTCAAATGCCCAGAAAAATACTGCGGGATATAATGGGGCCCAAATTAGCTACTCGCAACATTAAACTTTGTATAAAGGGATCTTAAGAAGCCCTTTTTAACATAAAAAATAAACAGCCTACCTTCCGTTTTCCCCTGTATGAGATCCGACCCGTTGCTGGCAGTAGCGGGTTTAGAGGTTAATTTTAACCTACTATAACAAGTAAATAAAGCCCTTAAAACTAATAATAGCCCAAGCGACGGAATCTTCCAGCGATTTTTCATTAATAATTAACTAGACTGAACATCCTCGATTAGAACAGCCTAGGGAAAATTGCGTTTTAAACCCGCCCCCCTCTAAACGGCGCCAAAATCGCGCACACGGGCTGGGACAGATTTTCAGCGATGCTTCAGGTACGTTTTGCAACATACCTACACAAAGCATTAAAAAGCAATCAAAACTAATCAAGTCATTGAAAAGAATAGAAAATAAAAACAAGCTAAAATAGAACAAGACAAGTATAAAATACAAGAATAAATGTTACAATGCAGTGTAAGAAATTAATAATTATTTAATTTAAGTAAAAGCAGCAGGCGAGTTGGAGCGGACCTACATTTTTCTGGAAGTTTGTTCCATATATGTGGTGCATAAAAACTAAACGCTGCTTCTCTCTGTCTAGTTCTGACTCTGGGGACAGAAAGCAGACTTGTCCCAGCCGACCTCAGAGGTCTGGATGGTTCATAATGTAGCAGATCAGAAATGTATTTTGGCCCGAGACCATTCAATGCTTTATAAATCAACAGTAATATTTTGAAATTAATTCTTTGACAGACTGGAAGTCTGTGTAAAGACCTCAAAACTGGAGTGATGTGATTCACTTTCTTGGTCTTGGAGAGGACTTGAGCAGCAGCCTTCTGAATCAGCTGAAATCGATTTTTTAGTGAGACCTGTGAAGACAGCATTACAAAAGTCAAGTCTACTGAAGATAAATGCATGGACATGTTTTTCCAAATCCTGCTGAACCATAAGTCCTTTAACCCTTGATATAATCTTAAGGTGATTGTAGGCTGACTTAGTAATTGTCTTAATGTGGCTGTTGAAATTCAGGCCTGAGTCCATGATTACATCAAGAGTTCTGGCTTTGTCCGTGGTTTGTAACATTGCCGATTGAAGAGTTAGGTTCACCAGGTTATTTCCCAGGATGGTGGGCCTGACATATGAAGAAATAATAGGTCGACTGGGCTTGTATTAACTGGAATTTAGAAGGATGAGAGGTGATCTTATAGAAACATATAACATTCCTAACGGATTGGACAGGCTAGATGCAGGAAAAATGTTCCCCATGTTGGGGGAGTCCAGAAACAGGGGTCACAGTTTAAGAATAAGCGATTTAGGACTGAGAAGAGGAAAAACCTTTTCACCCAAAGTTGTGAATCTGTGGAATTCTCTGCCACAGAAGGCAGTGGAGGCCAAATCACCGGATGTTTTCAAGAGAGAGTTAGATTTAGCTCTTAGGCTGAAGGAATCAAGGGATATGAGAAAAAAGCAGGAATGGGGTACTGATTGTAGATGATAACTATGATCATATTGTATGGCAGTGCTGGCTCGAAGGGCCGATGACACACTCCTGCACCTATTTGTTTCTATGCTGCCTGATTCACTGAGCTATTCCAGCACTTTTTGGTTGTAAACCAATATCTACCAGTCTTTCTCTCTAACCTATCTTTAACTGTTTTCCAAACAGCTCGTGTCTCAGAATCCTATTTGAAAAAAAATCTTGACCAAACCCACTCTTATTTTTGCTTGCTCTACGTGTTCTTTTGGGTGAACTTTTAAATATTTACTTCATTTAAAATATTATGTAAATATTTTGTTGTATTTGATATCCATTTCTTGTTTCATGCCGAAGATAGACACAAAATGCTGGAGTAACTCAGCGGGACAGGCAGCATCTCTGGAGAGAAGGAATGGGTGACGTTTTGGGCCGAGTCCCCTCTTCACACTGATGTCAGGGGAGAGGGAGATAAGGAAGTGTAAGGTGTGAAAACGGGATAAAAGGAATGGCGATCAAGGAACATGTAGAATAAATCATTGTTAGCTGGGAGGTAACAACAAAGCAAACAGAGATAAAATGAAGTCAGAAACGGTAAGGTACACAAAAATGCTGGAGAAACTCAGCGGGTGCAGCAGCATCTATGGAGCGAAGGAAATAGGCAACGTTTCGAGCCGAAACCCTTCTTCGGACTGATGGGGGGGGCGGGGCGGGGAGAAGAAAGGAAAAAGAAGGAGGAGCCCGAGGGCTGGGGGATGGGAGGAGACAGCCCGAGGGCTGAGGAAGGGGAGGAGACAGCAAGGGCTAACAAAATTGGGAGAATTCAATGTTCATGCCCGCAGGATGCAGACTCCCCAAGCAATACAATACAATACAATACAATTTATTTGTCACTTGAACCTCATAGAGGCTCAAGTGAAATGTTGTTTCTGCAGCCATACATACAAGAAAAATAAAGACCCAAGACACAACACAATTTACACAGACATCCATCACAGCGCATCTCCACCTCGCTGTGATGGAAGGCAAAAAAAAACGTATCTCTCCCCTGCACTTCCCTCTCCCCCCGATGTCAGAGTCAAAGCCCCCGGCGGGCGATAACAATTGTCCCGCGGCCATTAACGCCGCGCCGGGTGATGCAAGGCCGCTCTCCGGGTCTTGTTGTTGGAGCCCCGGGCGGGCGCTGGCAAAGTCCCGCAGCCGTTGAAGCCACGTCGGGCGATGATGTAAGGCCCCGCTCCAGGTCATCCTCGACCCTGCTACTCGGGCGGGTGAAGTCGCCGTTGCGGAAGCCCCGAAAAGCGGTCTCCCAGCAGGGACCCGCGGGCTCCCGATATCACTGTCCACCAGACCTGCGGTAAGCCTCCGAATCTCCGAGGGTCGGGTCGCAGCAGCGCGCCACCACCGCTCCTCCCGCTCCGGACTCGGCCAGCTCCATGATGGTGAGTAGGTCCGCAGCTCCGTGACTGGAGCCCCAGGACGTTCCTGCTGGAGGCCGCTCCACGGTGCAGCCCCAACGACAATGGAGACCCGACAGGGAAAGGTCGGGTTCTCCGTGCAGGGGAACATTTTTTAAAGTTTCCCCCCCCAACCCCCGCCCCCCACACACACACACACCCCATCAAAAAAATAAAAACTACATTAAAACGGGGCAAAAAATAACAAAAAGACAGACGGACTGCAGAGGCCGCTGCGACGTGAGTCGCGCCGCCCACCCAAGTGGAATATGAGGTAAGACTGGTCGGAGAACTGGGAAGGGGATGGAAAGAGAGGGAAAGCAAGGGTTACTTGGAGTTGGAGAAGTCAATGTTCACACCGCTGAACCTGCCCAAGTGAAATATGAGGCATTGTTGCAATCCTATTTCCTCCTCCTCTGACATTGGAGGAAGCCCAGGACAGAAAGGTCACTGTGGGAATGGGAGGGGGAATGATTCCTGTCTTCTGTAAGGACACCACCTATTTCTCTTGGCTTCTCTACACTGATCATGTTCTCAATATTGAGTTTTCGGTTCTAAAATCTCTGAAATGTCCTTTCTCAGAATACAAGGTTTTCACTCTACCCTAGTTGGAGCTGTCATTTGCTTTTCCTCTGATTCCTAGAGATTTATTTCACAGCCAACTCTTTCCACAAACCAGAAGATTATTGTGTCAATTCCACCAGCCTCTGCATCCAGTGTGGTATACTTTGCCATTTCTGCCAGCTGCAAAAGGATCCCATCACCAGCCACTTTGTCCCGTCCAGCCACTCATTGTTCTGTTTTCTGCAATGATCATATTCTCTGTGACTCCTTGGTCAACTCATTCCTCCCTCCCTATCCCTGGCACATTCCCCTGCGACTATAAAAAGTGTGATACTTCTCTCCACCGGGAATATAAACTACAACAACCCTTCCAGATGAGGCATGATTGATGTACACCTCCTCCTACCATGTCGATTCGGTGCTCTCAATATGGCCTCCCCTACATCAGCGAGACCAAATTGGGCAACCACTTTGAAGAGCAACTGCGTTCTGCCAGCCATGGCTATTTTGGGCATCCAGTTCCATGTCACTTCAGCTTTCATTCCCAATCCCACACTGACTTCCCTGTAATAGGCCTTTTCCATTGATACAGTGAGGCCAAATGCAATCTAGGAGAACACAACCTCATATTCCACTTGAGTCACCTACAACCCAAAGATATGACATTCCCACCGACCTAAACCACCCCGTCCCCAGGTACCTTCCCCAACAGCTGTAGGGGATGCAACATCTATCCCTTTTCCTCCTCCCTCGACTCTGTCCAGGGACCCTGACAGTTCTTTCAGGTGAGGCAGACTTTCACTTGTATCCCCTCCAATCTCATCTACTGTTGCAGGTGTGGACTCCAATATACCGGTGAGACCAAGTGCAGACTGGGCAATCGTTTTGCTGAACACCTTTGTTCCGTCTGCCTTGACCTAAATGATCTCCCGGTGGCCAAATAGTTAAACTCCTCCACCCCATATAACCATATAACAATTACAGCACGGAAACAGGCCATCTCGACCCTTCTAGTCCGTGCCGAACACATAATCTCCCCTAGTCCCATATACCTGCGCTCAGACCATAACCCTCCATTCCCTTCCCATCCATATAACTATCCAATTTATTTTTAAATGATAAAAACGAACCTGCCTCCACCACCTTCACTGGAAGCTCATTCCACACAGCTACCACTCTCTGAGTAAAGAAATTCCCCCTCATGTTACCCCTAAAGTTCAGTCCCTTAATTCTCATGTCATGTCCCCTTGGTTGAATCTTCCCTACTCTCAGTGGGAAAAGCTTTTTCCACGTCAACTCTGTCTATCCCTCTCATCATTTTAAAAACCTCTATCAAGTACCCCCTTAACCTTCTGCGCTCCAAAGAATAAAGCCCTAACTTGATCAACCTTTCTCTGTAAACCATGCCCATACTGGCCTTTTGATCCAGGGCCTCTTTCACTGACAGGGTGAGGCCAAATGCAGATTGGAAGAACAACACCTCTTATTTCGCTTGGGCAGCATACAACCCAATGGTATAAATATTGATTTCTCTAACTTCAAGTAAACCTTGCAATCCCTCTCTCTCTGTCCCTCCCCCCCCCATCCAGTTGTCATACGAGTTTCACTGTCTATACAACAGCCAACAATGGACCATTGTGGGCTCCACCTTTCCTTGATCATTGTTGCTTTTTGCATATCTCTCATTCATTTGTTCTATGTGCGGTTTATATCTTTTAATTCCCTTCCCCCTGACTCTCGATCTGAAGAAGGGTCTCGACTCGAAACATCACCTGTTCCTTTTCTCCAGAGATTCTCCACGACCTGCTGAGTTACTCCAGCTTTTTGCGTCTCTGTAGAATCCATTACCTTACGTTGAGTGATTGGGACACTGCCAGGAACTGTCCCATGCATCTATTAAAACAAGAACATTTGAGTTTGATCTTTTTTGCAGGAAATCACATGCAAACTTTTCATTCTACATCAGGATCTGGCAAAATTACCGCCTCTACTGGCTGAACCCATAGATCTGAGGTAAATGAAAATGTTCCTATGCCAATCCTGATTGAGATCATAGAATCGAACACAATTGTGTGCCACCCCAAAACCCTTCAGATTCTGTAACAGGATACAAGTTTTCAACTCATTTTACCCTCCAGTTCTGATACCATTAACCATTACCAATTGCAAGTAAACTGGCCATCCTTCTTACTTAAATAGCCATTGTTCTTGCGGAACCTAAATTACATTTTGTTTTAACATCAAAGGCTTAAGGGGGAACCTCATTAAAGTTAATGGTTATTGTGGTGAGCAAATTGAACCTATATTATAGGGCAGGATAATACAATTCTTTCAACTTATTTCCCCATATGTTTTGATTAATTTTATATAGAACATAGAACAGTATAGCACAGGATCTGGCCATTTGGCCCATGATGTCTGTGTTAAACACGATGCCTAGTTTAACTCATTCCTTCTACCTGCATGTGCTTCATATCCTTCCATTCCCTGCATATTCATGTGTCTACCTAAAAGCCTTTTAAACACTATCGTATTTGCTTTCCTCAACACCCCTGGAAAAGTATTCTAGGTATCAACCACTCTCTATATGTATAAACATTTCTGGCCCTGTACATTTCCTTTAAACTTGCTTCCCCTGACCTTGTAGCTATTTGACATTTCCACACTCGGGGAAATTGTTCTGACTGTCCACCCTATTTATGCCTCTCATAATCCTCTAAACAATTTTTATGTCACCCCTCAGCCATAGAAAATAATACAAGTTTGGATATAGAATACACTGAAGAGCAACACTAAACCTTCCAAGGATATGCATCATTCTCCGACTGTGCATATTATCAAGAGCATCTGTTGCATTTCCTTCACACCACATCTCTAACACGTCCATCGTTACTGCAGAAGGAGCTTGGACGGGTAATCCGTTGCAGGCAGAATAAGCTATTTATCTCAATAACTTTTATCAGACAAGATGACAAACTTATTCATTAAACTTACTTAGCTCTCCAGAGATGCTGCCTGTCTCGTTGAGTTACTCCAGCATTTTGTGTCTACCATTGAATAACTTAAGGGCCTGTCCCACCAGCATGCGGCAAGCGCGACCTAAAGTGGTCGCTTGAGCCGTATGGCCTCGCGGGGCCGGTCCCACTTGGATTGCTGGAGCCGTATGGAGTTGTGCGTGGCTGGTCCCGACAGCGCGGGGCTCCGAAAAACTGACACTGTCCATAAATTCCGAGCGGCAACGTCCTGTCGACCCACAGCCGCATTGAGGCCGTACGCAGCGCCTCGACGGCGTACGCCTAGCACATGGCTTTGCGCGAGGATGTCCCCGCTCGGCGTGCCGTTGCGTGATGACGTAACCGCCCGACGCCGTGCGACGTCCAAATTCAGACGGCCCGCCTCCTGCCCAGCTGATTGGTGAGTATGATATCGAGACCAGCCCCGCACAACTCCAGACGGCTCCGCGGTTGGAAGTGGGACCGGCCCCACGAGGCCGTACGCCTCAAGCCACCACGTTTGGTCGCGCTAGACGCATGCAATCGCATAATTTGAATAGGCCTTTGTGAGGTAAATAAAATGTTTGGCTATCAGACCACACCACAGAAGTGTTCAACTTAAAGCGCGTGATCCATTGAGCAGCACGTTTTACAATGTGGTTCTGATTACGTTTTTGAGAAATTCCAGAAAAAAATCAATAATGGTCAATCTCTTGTGAAGTTTTCTCTCTGAATGTATTGGCATCTTACTGTGCCACATTAACATGGTTGGTTGAATGACATGTATATATTCATACCATTCTCTGGGAGTTTATTCAACATAAATTGTTCTTGATATGGGTAAAACCTTGGCCTGTTCATATCATGAACCATCTGGAAAAGACAATCGTGTCAAAGACAAAATCCAGAAAACACTAAATACCTGTATACCATAATTTATCAAAGGATTTAATCATCTGCTATTATGTACTCAAATTTGCTGATGCTCTGCAGTTTTATTGCTTCTCTCCGCAGTTATTTCCAAGTTACCACCCTCTGTGTAAACAAATTAAATCAAAGTTTTTTTGCATTATTTTCTGAGTTGGTTCACTGATGAAGTTTTGTGGCAAAGGCAACAACACAAACATTATTAGGCCCCAGTCCATCTGTACATCTAATGACCTCACATTTAACTTTATAATTTAGTTTAGAGATACAGCGCGGAAACAGGCCTTTCGGCCCATTGAGTCTGTGCCGACCAGCGATTTCCCCACACACCCCGAACTTCTTGTGGCATTTTGTTTGTTTACAGAATCAGTAAATGATGCCAACATTGAAAGTGGTCCGTGAGTATATCCTAGTTGATAGTAATATCAATATAGCTAATCCAGCTCCCCACCCTCTCCCTATGGCCCTGTAAATTATTTCTTTTTGGATATTTATCTAGCTTTCTTTGAAGACTACAAGTGAGTCTACCTTCACAAGTACCTCTCGCAGTGCATTTCAGATCTTGGCCATTCATGATTTAAATTAATGTTTCCTTATGCATTTTTGCTGCTTCTGTAAAGCAACTTCATACTGATAAAAGCTTGACCTGAAATGTTAACTCCATTTCTTTTTCCACAAATGCTGAACATTTCCAGCAGTTTTTAATATATATTTCCAATATCTGCAGTTTTTATTGTGCTTTTATTCAATGTCCCCAACTTCAAGATCCTACCACAAATGAGGATAGTTTCTCTCTACCTGTTCAGAGTTATACAAATTGGATTCAGGCCATTCAGCCCACAACCTCCATGCTGGTCATTAGGCACACCTCCATACCATGAAGGATTTGCCCTTCATGATTTTAAATCCTCTTACAAATTCCTCTGTTTTATGGAGAACAATTCCAGCTTGTCCAATGTCTTCACAAAACTAGAAACATGAAGCTGCCAATGCTGCTTTACAAAAAAAAGACACAAAGTACTGGAGTAACTCAGCAGGTCTGGCAGCATCCTTGGAGAACATCCACAACCATCTGCCTAGAAACATAGAAACATAGAAAATAGGTGCAGGAGTAGGCCATTCGGCCCTTCGAACCTGCACCGCCATTCAATATGATCATGGCTGATCATCCAACTCAGTATCCTGTACCTGCCTTCTCTCCATACCCCCTGATCCCTTTAGCCACAAGGGCCACATCTAACTCCCTCTTAAATATAGCCAATGAACTGGCCTCAACTACCTTCTGTGGCAGAGAATTCCAGAGATTCACCACTCTCTGTGTGAAAAATGTTTTTCTCATCTCGGTCCTAAAATATTTCCCCCTTATCCTTAAACTGTGACCCCTTGTTCTGGACTTCCCCAACATCGGGAACAATCTTCCTGCATCTAGCCTGTCCAACCCTTTAAGAATTGTGTACGTTTCTATAAGATCCCCTCTCAATCTTCTAAATTCTAGCGAGTACAAGCTGAGTCTATCCAGTCTTTCTTCATATGAAAGTCCTGACATCCCAGGAATCAGTCTGGTGAACCTTCTCAGTACTCCCTCTGTGGCAAGAATGTCCTTCCTCAGATTAGTAGACCAAAACTGTACACAATACTCCAGGTGTGGTCTCAACAAGACCCTGTACAACTGCAAAAACAACAAAAACAACATCCTTCCTATCAAAAAAATCCCTTGTCTGTGTTCTCCTATAACTTGCAAGGGTCCTGACCCGAAACATCACCTATCTATATGCTCCAGCAATGCTGCCTGATCTGCTGAGTTACTCCAGCACACCTTTTTTTTTTGTAAACCAGCATCTAATTCCTTAGAAAAAAAGCCGGAGTAACTCAGTGGGTCAGACAGCATCTCTGGAGAAAAGACATCTACAGTTCCTTAATTGTACAGGCAGCAGACTCACACTGACAGTCCACTCGCAGCGCAGTGCCACACGTTGATATACACACCCATTCTGCGGCTTAGAACAATACTAGAATTGGCTGCTAATTAGTCTAGAAATGGGCTGGTAATTATTCTAATTGGCACGATCATGCAACCATCAAAATACCTTTCCAAAACAAACAAAGACACAAAGTGGATGAAGTATTATATGGTGAAACCTGAAGATCTGTTTTGCATTTTATTCCCCAACACATTGTCATGTTAAACAGAATTGCCTGTGCCACATCATTCTATTTCGACCTCAATCTTCAGGTCCCTGTGGAGCTGGGGTTTTACCCTTGAGGCACAGTGCGGCTTCCAATCCAAGAATGTTGCGTATTTGCAGTTAATTATCTCCTGATTCTCCCAATCATTTCTATCTGTCTTGCTTTGTTTGTTTGTAGTGATGCCAAGAGCGCCTATGACAAAATGCTCATTATGTCAGGGTGAACACACTGGCTGGGAATTGACATAGAAACATAGAAATTAGGTGCAGGAGTAGGCCATTCAGCCCTTCGAGCCTGCACCACCATTCAATATGATCATGGCTGATCATCCAACTCAGTATCCCATACCTGCCTTCTCTCCATACCTCCTGATCCCCTCAGCCACAAGGGCCACATCTAACTCCCTCTTAAATATAGCCAATGAACTGGCCTCAACTACCCTCTGTGGCAGAGAGTTCCAGCGATTCACCTGTGTGAAAAAAGTTCTTCTCATCTCGGTTTTAAAGGACTTCCCCCTTATCCTTAAGCTGCGACCCCTTGTCCTGGACCTCCCCAACATTGGGAACAATCTTCCTGCATCTAGCCTGTCCAACCCCTTAAGAATTTTGTAAGTTTCTATAAGGTCCCCTCTCAATCTTCTAAATTCTAGAGAGTATAAACCAAGTCTATCCAGTCTTTCTTCATAAGACAATGATGGTTGGGGCATTGTCCAAGATACTAATTTTCTTGCTGCAATATTTCTATTATTGCTGATGCTTTGGGCCCAGATTGATGGAGAGAGCAAAGCATTATAGATGGTCATCCATCCATCGGTTACTGGTAGCTGTCAAGGGAAGCTGCTGGAAGGCGTTGCGGAGCCATGCAAGAGCGGTCCCGGCGGCCAGCGAGGAACAAGCACGGACTCGGTGGCCTACGAGAGCAAAGACCCGGCGGGCCACCTGGTTCGCCGTTGCGAAGAAGGGCCCAGTCGGCTGCTGCCTGCAGGGGGAAGGTCAGATGTCCTGGACCAGAGAGAGCCGTCAGTGACTGCATACATGAGGAGAAGGACAGCTGCAGGAGGCGCCCCCCGAGATACTGTGGCAGTCGGGTGTGGAGAGGGCCAAGGGCTTGCAGCAGCCTGGGGCTTACCTGACCGTACCTGGGTCAGGGATTCTCCAGTAATTCTAACATGTGGACTGGACTTTGGACTTTTTTTTTTTTCTTTGTAAACGCACCAAAATATGATGACCGTTCATTTGGGGGTTGTGTAAAAGAATTTCACTGTGCTGTGCATACGTGACAATAAAGAACTATTGAACCATCACATGCGCTGTGGACCTCCTTATGAACCAAAACCCAAACGCTGGAGTAACTCAGCGGGTCAGGCAGCATCCCTGGAGAACTTGGATGGGGGATGTTTCGGGTCGGGACTGTTCTTCAGGCTGATTGTAGCTGGGGGTGAAGTCAAGTCAAGTCACTTTTATTTTTATAGCACATTTAAAAAACAACTCTCGTTGGCCAAAGTGCTTTACATTGGTGGAGGTACTAACGTTATACAACATTGGTTCATAGATTAAGTACATACATAAATACATACATATAGCCCTCACTCAGAGGACGTCAAGAAAGGCTTGACAGTAAAGATGAGTTTTAAGTCTCAACTTAAAGGAGTCGATGGAGGGGGCAGTTCTGATGGGAAGGGGGATGCTGTTCCACAGTCTAGGAGCTGCAACCGCAAAGGCGCGGTGGCCCCCGAGCTTATGCCTAGACCGCGGGACGTTCAGTAACCCCAAGTCGGCCGATCTGAGGGACCTGGAGCTGGAGTGGTGGGTAAGCAGACAGTTGATGTAGGAGGGGGCAAGCCCGTTGAGGGCTTTGTAAACATAAAGAAGGATCAGAGAAGGAAAGCTGGAAGAAAGGAGGGGCAGTACAAAGCATGACAGGTAGTAGGTGAACACAGAACTGAAGAAGGGTTTCGGCCCCGAAACGTCGCCTATTTCCTTCGCTCCATAGATGCTGCTGCTGCACCCGCTGAGTTTCTCCAGCAATTTTGTGTACCAGTAGGTGAACACAGATGAGGGAGGGTTTTGATAGGCAAATGGTTTGATAATGACCTGAGATTTAAAAAAAAACAGAAGGCGTGAGACAAATCGATTGAAATGTTGTGAGTGTTGAAGTCGGAGAAAGGAATGGAGATGGAGGGGGGGGAAGGGAAAAATAAACGTGAGTCCAGGTGGGGAACGGCAGTGGGAGTTGAAAGGAAGGGGTGTGTGGAGGAGGAAAGGGAGGGGGTGGGGCAGATGGTTGTTAGAGGATAGCTAAACCTGGAGAATTCAATTTTTAGTATACTGAGGTGCTTTCAAAGCACGGACCTAAGGCTCTCAGTATCATCTCAAAAGCTTTGTCTCCACTTTAAGTGTTCGAGGCAAGGGATTCCCAGGAGTCAGAGCAGTTATTACACTTTTTGACACTGACTGAGAAAAACAATGTATTTTCTTCTGCCCACCTGGTCATCTCTTGCCATGATGGGGCTTGGAATAGAGTGCTTTAAAACTCTGTTCTTGGGCATGTGAACAACAGGATCTCCCAAAGGTGTTGACTGAATATAGCTAGGGATAGTGTTGGAGATGATGGCCTTGGAGGGGATGTTTAATTTGAATAACATTGGGTTGTAAGCTACCCAAGCGGAATATGGGATGCTGACACTTCAGTTTGCATGTGGTTTTACTCTGGCTATGGAGGAGGCTCAGAACAGAAAGATCAGAATGGGAAAGGGAGTTAAAATGGTTAGTATCCAGAAGATCCAGTGGACCTTGGCAGATCAATGCAACTGGTTTGGCAAAGTGGTCACGAGTCTATGCTTGGTCTGCAATGTACAGGAGGCCACATCGGGAATTTCGGATGCAGTAGATTAAGTTAAAGGAGGTGCATGTGATCCTCTGTCTCATCTGGAAGGACTGTTGGAATACCACACAAAGTAAGGCTTTGCCATATCTCAGTAGTCATGACAATAATAAACCAATACCAATTGATTATTGGTCCTGACTACGGGTGCTGCCTGTACGGAGTTTGTACGTTCTCCCTAAGACCTGCGTGGGTTTTCTCCGGGTGCTCCGGTTTCCTCCCGCACTCCAAAGACATACAGGTTTGTAGGCTAATTGGCTTGATAAAAACTGTAAATTGTCGCTAGTATGTGTGGGGATAGTGTTAGTGTTAGTGTGTGGGGATCGCTGGTCGGAGCAGACTTGGTTGGCCAAAGGGCCTGTTTACGTTCGGTATCTCTAAACTAAACTGAACTAAACCAAGACAACGTACATACACGTCACCATCTGAAGCAGGTGAGAAATGACTCCAGCATTCATTATCTGCAAAATAAAGATCCTCTGAAAGACCTGGGAAACATGGACAACTTCCAGAAGCCGCATCTCAATACAAAACAATACAATACAATTTATTTGTTATCATTTGAACCTCTTGAGGTTCAAACGAAATTTGGTTTCTGCAGTCATACACACAAGAAAAAGAACCAAGACACAACACAATTTACACAAACATCCATCACAGTGAATCTCCACCAAAGTCTTATCTCTCCCCTGCGCTCCTCCCGATGTCAGAGTCAAAGTCCCCAGCGGGCGATGGTAAGTGTCCCGCGGCCATTAAAGCCGCGCCGGGCGATGCAAGGCCGCGCTCCGGGTCTTGGTGTTGGAGCCCCCGGCGGGCGCTAGCAAGTCCCACGGCCGTTAAAGCCGCGCCGGGCGATGTAATGCCCCGCTCCAGGTACTTTTCAACCCCGTAACTTGGGCGGGAAAAGTCGCCGTTGCGGAAGCCCCAAAAAGCGTTCTTTCTTACACCAGGGACCCGCTGGCTCCCGGTGTCACTGTCCACCGGACCTGCGGTTGCAGTCTCCGAATCTCCGGAGTCGGGCCGCAGCAGCGCGCCACCACAGCTCTCCACGCTCCAAACATATAACATATAACAATTACAGCACGGAAACAGGCCATCTCGGCCCTACAAGTTCATGCCGAACAATTTTTTTTTTTTCCCCTTCGTCCCACCTGCCTGCACTCATACCATAACCCTCCATTCCCTTCTCATCCATATGCCTATCCAATTTACTTTTAAATGATACCAATGAACCTGCCTCCACCACTTCCACTGGGAGCTCATTCCACACCGCCACCACTCTCTGCGTAAAGAAGTTCCCCCTCATATTATCCCTAAACTTCTGTCCCTTAATTCTGAAGTAATGTCCTCTTGTTTGAATCTTCCCTATTCTCAAAGGGAAAAGCTTGTCCACATCAACTCTGTCTATCCCTCTCATCATTTTAAAGACCTCTATCAGGTCGCCCCTTAACCTTCTGCGCTCCAGAGAATAAAGACCTAACTTATTCAACCTATCTCTGTAACTTAGTTGTTGAAACCCAGGCAACCTTCTAGTAAATCTCCTCTGTACTCTCTCTATTTTGTTGACATCCTTCCTATAATTGTGCGACCAAAATTGTACACCATTCTCCAGATTTGGTCTCACCAATGCCTTGTACAATTTTAACATTACCTGCTAACCATGAACCTTGTCCCTGCACCCATCTCCATGGTCCTCGGTAGATGCGGTAAACATTACATCCCAGCTTCTATACTCAATGCTCTGATTTATAAAGGCTAGCATACCAAAAGCTTTCTTTACCACCCTATCTATATGAGATTCCACCTTCAAGGAACTATGCACGGTTATACCCAGATCCCTCTGTTCAACTGTATTCTTCAATTCCCTACCATTTACCATGTACGTCCTATTTTGATTTGTCCTGCCAAGGTGTAGCACCTCACATTTATCAGCATTAAACTCCATCTGCCATCTTTCAGCCCATTTTTCCAAATGGCCTAAATCACTCTGTAGACTTTGGAAATCCTCTTCATTATCCACAACACCCCCTATCTTGGTATCATCTGCATACTTACTAATCCAATTTACCACACCTTCATCCAGATCATTGATGTACATGACAAACAACAAAGGACCTAACACAGATCCCTGAGGCACCCCACTAGTCACCTGCCTCCAACCCGATAAACAGCCATCCACCATTACCCTCTGGCTTCTCCCATTCAGCCACTGTTGAATCCATCTTGCTATTCCTGCATTTATACCCAACAGTTGAACCTTCTTAACCAACCTTCCATGAGGAACCTTGTCAAAGGCCTTACTAAAGTCCATATAGACAACATCCACTGCCTTACCCTCATCAATTTCCCTAGTAACCTCTTCAAAAAATTCAAGAAGATTAGTCAAACATGACCTTCCAGGCACAAATCCATGTTGACTGTTCCTAATCAGACCCTGTTTATCTAGATGCTTATATATATTATCTCTGTATCTTTTCCATTAATTTGCCCACCACTGAAGTCAAACTAACAGGTCTATAATTGCTAGGTTTACTCTTAGAACCCTTTTTAAACAATGGAACAACATGCGCAGTACGCCTCGGGGACTATTCCCGTTTCTAATGACATTTGAAATATTTCTGTCATAGCCCCGGCTATTTCTACACTAACTTCCCTCAATGTCCTAGGGAATATCCTGTCAGGACCTGGAGACTTATCCACTTTTATATTTTTCAAAAGTGTCAGTACTTCTTTTACTTTGAACCTCATAGTATCCATAGCTACTCTACTAGTTTCCCTTACCTCACATAATTCAATATCCTTCTCCTTGGTGAATACCGAAGAAAAAAAAATTGTTCAATATCTCCCCCATCTCTTTTGGCTCTGCAGATAGCTGTCCACTCTGTCTCTCCAATGGACCAATTTTATCCCTCCTTATCCTTTTGCTATTAATATAGCTGTAGAAACCCTTTGGATTGACTTTCACCTTACTTGCCAAAGCAACCTCATATCTTCTTTTAGCTTTTCTAATTTATTTCTTAACATTCTTTTTACATTCCTTATACTCCTCAAGCACCTCATTTACTTCATGCTGCCTATAATTATTGTAGATCTCCCTCTTTTTCCGAACAAGATGTCCAATTTCCCTTGAAAACCAGGGCTCTTTCCAATTTTTACTGTTTCCTTTCAACCGAACAGGAACATAAAGATTCTGTACTCTTAAAATTTCCCCTTTAAATGTCCTCCATTTCTCTTCTACATCTTTCCCATAAAACAAAATGTCCCAGTTCACTCCTTTTAAATCATCTCGCATCGCTTCAAAGTTAGCCTTTCTCCAATCAAAAATCTCAACCCTAGGTCCAGTTCTGACCCTCTCCATAATTATATTGAAACTAATGGAATTGTGATCACTGGACCCGAAGTGCTCCCCAACGCATACCTCCGCCACCTGTCCAGTCTCATTTCCTAACAGGAGGTCCAGCACTGCCCCTCCTCTAGTAGGTACCTCTATGTATTGCTGCAAAAAACTATCCTGCACACATTTTACAAACTCCAACCCCATCCAGCCCATTTACAGAATGTGTTTCCCAGTCTATGTGTGGAAAGTTGAAATCTCCCACAATCACTACCTTGTGCTTACTACTAATCTCTGCTATCTCCTTACATATTTGCTCTTCCAATTCTCGTTCCCCGTTTGGCGGTCTATAATACACCCCTATAAGTGTTGCTACACCTTTCCCACTTCTCAATTCCACCCAAATAGCCTCCCTAGATGAGCCCTCCAATCTATCCTGCCAAAGCACTGCTGTAATATCTTCCCTGACTAGCAATGCAACACCTCCACCTCTTGCCCCTCCAATTCTATCACACCTGAAGCAACGAAATCCTGGAATATTTAGTTTCCAATCACAGCCCTCCTGCAACCACGTTTCACTGATCGCCACAACATCATACTTCCAGGTGTCTATCCAGACTCTAAGCTCATCCACCTTTCTTACAATGCTCCTAGCATTAAAATATGCACATTTAAGAAAACCCCCGTCTCTTATTCTCGGCCACGGCCAGCTCCGCGATGGTGGGTAAGTCCACAGGCTCCGCGACTGGAGCCCCAGGTCGTTCCGGTTGGAGGCCGCTCCACGGTGCTCGGCCCCAACGACAACGGAGACCCGACAAAGAAAAGGTCGGGTTCCCCGTACAGGGATCAAAGACACACATACAATTAACCAGAACCTTTACTACATTATTGTAACAGTGGCATACTGTGGGAAAGGGTCTTTTTAGGTCAAAACCAGCACAAATACACATGGTCCACTGCCTTCCCACATGGACAACATACAACATACATTGCACTGAATGCCACCAATGCTGAGATCCTCAAATTAACTGGCAACACAAACAGTCTAATGCCAACATCCCCTCCACTATCCCTAGCTATATTCAGACAACACCTTTGGGATGATCCTGTTGTCCACATGCCCAAGAACAGAGTATTAAAGCACTCTATTCCAAGCCCCATCATGGCAAGAGATGACCAGGTGGGCAGAAGAAAATACAGCGTTTTTCTCAACGTCAGTGTCAAAAAGTGAAATAACTGCTCTGACTCCTGGGAATCCCTTGCCTGGGATCACTTAAAGTGGAGAAGAAGCTTTTGAGATGATACTGAGAGCCTCAGGTCCGTGCTTTGGAAGCACCTGGACACCCTCAGTACAGAAAGCAGAAGAGTAAGAGGTCATTTCGCCCACTTCAAACTAACCCATCCATCCCAGCAGGCATATCCAGTATTGTCAAGACTTTGGGCCCTCATTAGCCCCATCAGTCACCTCACAACGCAGAGAACTCAAGTGGAAGGAGATCATCCTCAATCGTGGGGGTGGGGAGGGAAGAGGAGAAAACATCTGAGAAGAAGGTGTATTAATGCAACATTAACTGAACTATTAGCTCCCCGATGGATGCAAAGGAATTCAAGTGCCGTGTAGGCACAAGCAACTGCAGATGCTGCAATCATGTGTAGAACACAAAGTGCTGGAGTAACAGCAGGTCAGGCAGCATCTCTGGAGGACATGGATAAGCAGGGTGAAGAAAGGTCCTGACCTGAAACATCATTTATCCATGTCTTCCAGAAGTGCTCCCTAACCTGATGAGTTACTCCAACAGCCCTGTGTTAAAAAAAACCCTGTCATTACACTTTTTTCACACACAGAGTGGTGAATCTCTGGAACTCTCTGCCGCAGAGGGTAGTTGAGGCCAGTTCATTGGCTATATTTAAGAGGGAGTTAGATGTGGCCCTTGTGGCTAAGGGGATCAGAGGGTATGGAGAGAAGGCAGGTACGGGATACTGAGTTGGATGATCAGCCATGATCATATTGAATGGCGGTGCAGGCTCGAAGGGCCGAATGGCCTACTCCTGCACCTAATTTCTATGTTTCTATGTTTCTATTAAAACATCACCACAGTTCCTCCTGCCCCTCTTGCACCCCTTTATCCCCCTGACCCCAACTTTCACTCCTGTCATGAAAAAATGGCCGAGGGCCTTTGTGCTGCTGGCTCCAACACCATGTGGTCATACTCATGGCTGGGTCACATTGCTCCTCCCCTCACACAAGGAATCTCCGTAGTGGCACCACAGGGTCCTGCTGTTCTTCCCCTTTAAACCACAGTACTTCCAATGCCCACCCTACACTGCTCCTCACACCACCCTCCCCTCTCAACCCCCATCAACCCCCCACAGTACCTTCCCCAAACCCGAAGGTTCACCAGACTGATTCCTGGGATGTCAGGACCTTCATATGAAGAAAGATTGGATAGACTCGGCTTGTACTCGCTAGAATTTAGAAGGTTGAGGGGGGATCTTATAGAAACGTACAAAACTCTTAACGGGTTGGACAGGCTAGATGCTGGAAGATTGTTCCCGATGTTGGGGAAGTTCAGAACAAGGGGTCACAGTTTAAGGATAAGGGGGAAATCTTTTAGGAATGAGATGAGAAAAACATTATTCACACAGGGATTGGTGAATCTGTGGAATTCTCTGCCACAGAAGGTAGTTGAGGCCAGTTCATTGGCTATATTTAAGAGGGAGTTAGATGTGGCCCTGTGGCTAAAGGTATCATGGGGTATGGAGAGAAGGCAGGTACAGGATACTGAGTTGGATGATCAGCCATGATCATATTGAATGACGGTGCAGGCTCGAAGGGCCGAATGGCCTACTCCTGCACCTATTTTCTATGTTTCTATGTTTCTAACCTCCCTCCACTCCTCTGAGCCCAACCCTCGCCCGTCATGAAAAAAGAGTCTGAAGAAGGATCTCAGCCCAAAGGCATCTATCTATCCATGTTCTCCAGAGATGCTGCCTGACCTCCTGGGTTGTTCCAGCACTTTGTATCCTTTTGTGAGTTACTCCAGCACTTTGCCATCAGATGACACTGCACCAGCTGCCATTCAAATGTGTTAATTGTCCCAAAGTCTTAGATCACAAAAATAGTTTTGGCTGATTAAACAGAAGAATCGGTTTAATTCTTCAAAAAGACCCAAGGATCCATAAAACTATTGATTGCCTCAAATCAAAATGTAATCACTCTGCCTAGACATTAATAAAATGATAATGACAACCTGGATGTCGACTTTTTCCAAAAGTAGAAAAACGTTATTAGTTCCCTTTTTCAGCTTGAGTTGGTGCTCTGCTTGCAATATTACAGATTAATCCTTTAAAATATTACAGATTAATCCTTTGTATAGTTTTCACTCATAATTTAGGCTCCCCACACAAAGGATCAATCTTTAGGTCTGTGTCTGGAGACAGAATAGCCTCTTTGTTGCCCTGCAATCAGGACTGGACTGGACACAGCACTCAAAGTATAGCTGATCAAAGCAGAGGACAGATTAATCACACTGTCCTTTGACGTACTCAAACTACGCTTCATTAACTGTCTGGATTGCTGCTCAGCCTTGGTCAGACAGTGTCAATTTTGCTCTGTGCACAAACCCCACCACCCCCCTCCTATCATTCTTCATCCTGAGCTATTTTAACATAGAAACACATAGAAAATAGGTGCAGGAGTAGGCCATTCGGCCCTTCGAGCCTGCACCGCCATTCAATATGATCATGGCTGATCATCCAACTCAGTATCCTGTACCTGCCTTCTCTCCATACCCCCTGATCCCTTTAGCCACAAGGGCCACATCTAACTCCCTCTTAAATATAGCCAGTTTAAGGATAAGGGGGAAGTCTTTTAGAACTGGCGTCAACTACCTTCTGTGGCAGAGAATTCCACAGATTCACCGCTCTCTGTGTGAAAAATGTTTTTCTCATCTCGGTCCTAAAAGACTTCCCCTTTATCTTTAAACTGTGACCCCTTGTTCTGGACTTCCCCAAGATCGGGAACAATCTTCCTGCATCTAGCCTGTCCAACCCCTTAAGAATTTTGTAAGTTTCTATACGATCCCCACTCAATCTTCTAAATTCTAGTGAGTACAAGCCAAATCAATCCAGTCATTTTTCATAGAAACATAGAAAATAGGTGCAGGAGTAGGCCATTCGGCCCTTCGTGCCTGCACCGCCATTCAATATGATTATGGCTGATCATCCAACTCAGTATCCCGTACCTGCCTTCTCTCCATACCCTCTGATCCCCTTGGCCACAAGGGCCACATCTAACTCCCTCTTAAATATAGCCAATGAACTGACCTCAACTATGTTCTGTGGCAGAGAATTCCACAGATTCACCACTCTCTGTGTGAAAAATGTTTTTCCCATCTCGGTCCTAAAAGACTTCCCCCCTTATCTTTAAACTGTGACCCCTTGTCCTGGACTTCCCCAACATCGGGAACAATCTTCCTGCATCTAGCCTGTCCAACCCCTTAAGAAGTTTGTAAGTTTCTGTAAGATCCCCCAATCATCTAAATTCTAGTGAGTACAAGCCGAGTCTATCCAGTCTTTCTTCATGCTGCTAACATGCTGCTTAGGTCCATATTTTGTTGATCATATTCTCTTGTTCATGGCTTTTGGGTCGAGGTACAGCGTGAATTGAATTGCATCTATCATTTTTGGCAATGTCACCTTTCTGTTTAATTTATTCAGGTCTTTACATACTGCTCCATCATTTCTACGGACACTTTGCATCAGATTTGACTGTTACTTTTAAGCTTGTGAATTGAAATCATTGAAGTAAAATTAGGAACGTGTGTGTTACTAACTCAGATGCCAGAACCTTAGTTTCAGTGTTAACGTGGCAGGGCGTAGGTAAATGGCAATGTGAGATGGAAACTTGCAGGTTAGCACAGAAGTGAGACTTAGAGACTAAACACACACCAAAAAGTGGAGTAAATCACAGTCCAGAGACTATCCTCTGACAGAATGTGGTGATCAGCTTTGGAGACCATCTTGCATGGTCTGAGGTCCAGGAAGATGAAAAGATCCATGGCAGAGAAGACAGGAGAGTTAGTAATCAGTTCTGTTACAATCTTACGCCCATCCAGATTTGCCAATTAGATGGGACTAAAGTTGCCTCCTAGAATATTCCTGGGATGTCAGGACTGTCTTATGAAGAAAGACTGGATAGACTTGGTTTATACTCTCTAGAATTTAGGAGATTGAGAGGGGATCTTATAGAAACTTACAAAATTCTTAAGGGGTTGGACAGGCTAGATGCAGGAAGATTGTTCCCGATGTTAGGGAAGTCCAGGACAAGGGGTCACAGCTTAAGGATAAGGGGGAAATCCTTTAAAACCGAGATGGGAAGAACTTTTTTCGCACAGAGAGTGGTGAATCTCTGGATCTCTCTGCCACAGAGGGTAGTTGAGGCCAGTTCATTGGCTATATTTAAGAGGGAGTTAGATGGGGCCCTTGTGGCTAAGGGGATCAGGGGGTATGGAGAGAAGGCAGGTACGGGATATTGAGTTGGATGATCAGCCATGATCATATTGAATGGCGGTGCAGGCTCGAAGGGCCGAATGGCCTACTCCTGCAATTAATTTCTATGTTTCTATGTAATAACTCATGATGCTAATATGAGGATTCTAATAAGTAACACATGTCAACAAGAATTTAATAGTAAATCTGAAAGTGTTCCTGAGTATAGTCTGAGCGGCTGACAAATATGTAAACCTGTAGCACTATGCTGCAGTTGGAGAGGAGGGAGGGACAGATTGGAGATCTTGGGGAGGGGGTGAGTAAGTATTGATCATGGGATTAAAATATTGCTGGAACAAAGCACTGTTGAGGAGGGGCAAAGTCTGAGAGTTAGTTACCTTCAGGGATTAGGGATAGATTATTGATTTGAAGGAGGGGTAAAACATAGAAACATAGACATAGAAAATGGGTGCAGGAGTAGGCCATTCGGCCCTTCGAGCCTGCACCGCCATTCAATATGATCATGGCTGATCATCCAACTCAGTATCCCGTACCTGCCTTCTCTCCATACCTCCTGATCCCTTTAGCCACAAGGGCCACATCTAACTCCCTCTTAAATATAGCCAACGAACTGGCCTCAACTACCTTCTGTGGCAGAGAATTCCACAGATTCACCATTCTCTGTGTGAAAAATGTTTTTCTCATCTCGGTCCTAAAAGATTTCCCCCTTATCCTTAAACTGTGACCCCTTGTTCTGGACTTCCCCAACATCGGGAACAATCTTCCTGCATCGAGCCTGTCCAACCCCTTAAGAATGCTGTAAGTTTCTATAAGATAAGGTGGGAAAAGGATGAAGATAACAGTTGGCAGGCAGGAGACTCCCAGAACGTGGTGGATAACATGGATTTTGTGGGCAGTGGGCAGGTCTATGGACCTGCAAGGGAAGGTAGATGCTCCCGCCCCCATGAGTCTCGAGCAGATGGGGCTCATCAGCCTGGGAAGGCAGTCCATCTAGGAGAGGGAAAACTCTGATTTAAAACCTCCACTGCCTTGTGGCCATATCCAGTCATGGAAAAGGCTCCTGGAGAAAACCTCAAGAAAATCCGGAGTCGGAGCCTCTAAGGCAGTTTGTCGTTGTCTTGTCTACAACCTCACTCTGGCAGCTCCTGCGACGGCGCTGGTCCCAAACTGTAACGGCCCTGCTGTTCCTTTGGATCTATCAGCGATGTGGAGAGGAGGGACGTGCTGCATGGGCAACAGCCTGTCCTCCATATGACATGCATCCGACTACACATCACCTGCAAACTAGGATGCATCACCCATGGTCAGTCATGACTGAAGCGGGCCTACAAAGAGTGTCATATAATATAGAAACAGGCCGCATTTAGGTCTTATTATCCAAAGTTCACCACTTTGATACCCAGTAAGATGTCGATTTACTTGATTTAATTTCTTATTTTTTGATTGCTTTTATTCCGTGGCTATTATTTTTACTCATGTTTTATGTCTTTTAATTTATTGTTGTATTTCATATGTAATTTTTGCGCCTCATGCGAGCTGTTATGGTGTCTGTTTATGATGTCTTGTTTATTTTTGTTCTGTATTCTGTACAGCTGTTGGCTGTTTTAAAGTGCTTAACAAATAAAGTTGGATTGGATTGGAAAGTTTGACCAATGTCACCTTGTTATAACAACAAAACACAAATTTGCATTTAAACTTTCCAAAGAAGCATTAGGACTCTACATATATAATAGATGAGGTCACTGTAGAGTAGCTCATAATAAACATGCCAGCCATATTTAAGGATCAGGAGGAAATTAGTACGAAAGGGAGGATTGTTGATTCTCAGATCCAGGAGTTTGGATTTGAGTTTGTTGAGTTCGGATGGGGAATATGGTTTTGAATCCGGAGCCATAGTTGAAAAATTGTAGTCTAACGTAGAAGTCCTTGTTTTCTAGGTGTTCCAGAGATGAGTTTAGGGCCAGGGAGGTGGCATTTGCTGTGGACCTGTTGTGACAGTAAACAAACTGCAGTGGGTCAAGGTTGGCTGGGATGCTGAGTGCCATCAATGGTCTCTTGAAGCACTTCATTGTGGCACTGAGATGACTGTTGTCCTCTTGAAGCAAGTGGGGATCTCAGAATAGATTGAAGATATCTGTGGATAGCTCTGACGGCTGAACTTCATAGGTTCCGGCCCAGGATTCCAACTGGACCAGTTGCTTTCTGCGTAATCATGTGAAGTGTCCTGGGGATCCTGTGGATAGGGTGAACTGTTTTAAATATCTGGGAGTCCACATCTCCGAGGATATGACATGGACATCACACGCCTCAGCACTCGTGAGTAAGGCAAGGCAGCGCCTTTACCACCTCAGGCAATTGAGGAAATTCAGAGTGTCTCCGAGGATCCTCCAGTGCTTCTACGCAGCGGCGGTGGAAAGCATCTTGTCCGGAAATATTACCATCTGGTTTGGGAATTGCTCTGCCCAGGACAAGAAGGCTCTGCAGAGAGTAGTGCGTTCGGCCGAACGCACTATGGGAACTTCACTCGCCCCCCTGCAGGAACTATACATCAGGAGGTGCAACTCCAGAGCCAATAAAATCATGGGAGACCCCTTCCACCCATGCAACGGACTGTTCCAGCTGCTACGGTCAGGCAAACGCCTCCGTTGCCATGCAGTGAGAACGGAGAGGTTGAGAAGGAGTTTCTTTCCAGAGGCCATTCGGACTGTAAATCTCACCAGGGACTAACTTTACTGAACGTTTTTCCTTCCAATATTTAATATGTAAAAGAATATGTGTGTGTTTATGATTGTGTTTATAGTTTGTTTGGTTGTTTGTTTGTTTGTCTTTTTGCACAAAGTCTGCGAGCATTGCCACTTTTCATTTCACTGCACATCTCGTATGTGTATGTGACGAATAAACTTGACTTGACTTGACTTGACTTGACTTGGATGGTGTTGAGCTCTTTGAGTGCTGTTGGATCTGGATTTATGGAGGCACGTAAAGAATATTCCGCTGCAATTGCTATACACATCATGTAGATCTCTTATTTGCGTGCATAGATAGCTACAGTATTTACAGAGCTTATTCAGTTGATTTTTTCAATAATGGTGACCCCACCTTGCAATGACTATTGCAAATATCCAATGGCACCCATATTTGTAAAAGTTAATTAAATCAAAGCACTTAAAACAAATAATGACGTTTTAGTTTTCTTGGGCTGTTGTTTTGAAACCATATTATTGTTGGCAACCATATTAATTTATTTCCATTTGATTTATACCTTTCTAGACTCCATTGTTTCTTTACAATGATTGCCAATATCTCAAAGATCTTCTCCATATCTTATCTCAGCACTCTATAATAAATGTCATATGATAGATATGATTTTAGGACAATATTCACAATTATTTCCTGAGAAAAACTAACACACTTTCCACATCTCCACACCGAGGTTAAACATATAAACAAAGAAAGTAGGCGCAGGAGTAGGCCATTCGGCCGTTTGGGAGATCATCCAGAATCAGTAACCTGTTCCTGCTTTCCCCCCATATCCCTTGATTCAGTTAGCCCTAAGAAGTATATCTAAATCTTTTTTGAATACATCCAGTGAATTGGCCTCCACTGCCTTCTGTGGCAGAGAATTTCTGTGGGACCTTGAGAAAGGCCTTTTGAAAGTCTAGATACACCACATCCACAGACTCACAACTCTCTGGCTGAAAAGGTTTTTCATCATCTCTGTCCTAAATGGCCTACCCCTCATTTTTAAACTGTGACCACTGGTTCTGGATTCCCCCAACATTGGGAATTTTTGGTTCCTGCATCTAGCCTATTCAATCCATTAAGAATTTTATACGTTTCTATAAGATCCCCTCTGATCCTTCAAAATTCCAGTGAATATAAGCCCAGTCGATCCGTTCTTTTATCATATGTCAGTCCCGCCATCCCGGGAATTAACCTGGTGAGCCTATGTTGCACTCCCTCGATAGCAAGAATGTCCTTCCTCAAATTAGGAGACCAAAACTGCATAAAATACTCCTGGTGAGGTCTCATCAGGGCCTTGTACAATTGCAGGAGGACCTCCTTGCTCCTATATTCAATTCCTCTCGCTATGAAGGCCAACATGCCATTTGCTCTCATCACTGCCTGCTGTACCTACATGCTTACTTTCAGTAACTGATGTACGAACACACCCAGGTCTTGTTGCACCTCCGCTTTTCCTAATCTGACACCATTCAGTTAATAATCTGCCTTCCTGTTCTAGCCACCAAAGTGGATAAACTCACATTTATCCACATTATACTGCATCTGCCATGCATCTGCCCACTCACCTAACCTATCCAAATCACCCTGCAGCCTCATAGCATCCTCCTCTCAGCTCACATTGCCACCCAGCTTTGTGTCATCCGCAAACGTGGAGATGTTACATTTAATTCCTTCATCCAACTCCTTAATATATATTGTAAATAACGGCACTGAGCTTTGAGGCACCCCACTGCTCGCTGCCTGCTATTCTGAGAATAACCTGTTAATTCCTACTCTTTGCTTCCTGTCTTCCAACCAGTTCTCTATCCATGTCAATACCCTAACCCCAATACCATGTGCTCTAATTTTGCTTGTGGGACCTTGACAAAGGCTTTTGTGAGAGTCCAGATACCCTACATCCACTGGCTCTCCCTTATCCATTCTACTCGTTACATCCTCAAAAAATTCCAGAAGGTTAGTCAAACATGATTTCCCCTTCATAAATCCATGCTGACTTTGACCGATCCTGTCACTACTTTCAAAATGTGCCGTTATTACACCTTTAATAATCGACTCAAGCATCTTCCCCACTACCGATGTCAGGCTAACTGGTCTATAATTCCCCATTTCCTCCTCCTTTATTAAATAGATAGATTAGCTGGATTATCATTACAGTTGTGACCACTGAAAACTCAAAAAATGATATTAATTAGATTACATTGCTCTGCTTCTGTTGTTATACTCACCACGGCTGCTTAATAAAATGATGATGTAATGTTCCTTTAATTTGCTTATCCATGGAGAAAACGACACAGAAATGGATTGCCAATGAAATAGCCCCAGGGAAGGATGAGTTTTCAGCTTAAAAGTCAAATTTAAAGATTAAATTATTTCTCAAGGCAGCATATAATTAAGATGAAAAATACATGCAAAGCTTCTAATTTCAGAAAAAAAATAAAATAATCAAAAGCAGTATTGTGGCAAGCTATTAGTGAGCTTCAAAGTTCATGTTTATTCCTACACATATTTCTGAAGTCTCGTTTTCAAATTTTAAATAATCCTCTTCTATTCATTTTAGATTTTACACGCAAAGAGGCCACACTGATCAAAAAAGTCATAGAAGCAAACCTACTCGGGTACATTTGCATCAGGCTTCTTTTAATGTAATCGGACAACAATTTGCATGGATGGAGGAGGTCGCTGCTTGCTCGTCCCATCTCGTGCACCTGGTGTGGCCTCCTGTACATCGGCGGGACCAAGCGTAGACTGGTGACAACTTTGCTGAACACTTGGTTCGCTGAAGCCCACTGGGTCTCCCGATCGCAAACCATTTTAACTCTCCTTCCCATTTTCACATTGACCTTTCTGCCCTGGGGCTCCTCCATTGCCAGAATGATGCCACACATAAACTGGAGGAACAGTGCCTTATATTCTGCTTATATAACATACAACATAACAGTATGAACATTGAATTCTCCAATTTTAGGTAACCTCTCACTGATCCCCTCTTTCTTCCCCCCCCCCCCCCCCCCCCCCCCCCCCCCCCCCCCCCCCCCACCTCTTTCAATGTGTCCCCTACCTGGACTCCCACCAATGTCTCCCCTCCACTCACCATTACTCTCCCCTCAACCACTCTCCCTCTGGCTTTAGAAACTGCAACTCCTCATACCTTCCTTCCCTTCCTATCTCTGGCTTTCGTTCCAAACAGATGGCGCAATGGGCTAAGTGTTCGGCTGGCGACCAGAAGGTAGCCGGTTCGAATCCCGCTTGGAGTGCATACTGTCGTTGTGTCCTTGGGGCAAGACACTTCACCCACCTTTGCCTGTGTGTAAATGTAATGTAATGATGTGAAGCACTTTGGGGTCAATGCAAGTTGACTAAAAATGTGCTATATAAATAAGATTAAAAATGTGCTTTGTTCCAAACAACAGTTTATTAAAACCCCTCTCCCTCACCTATGGTGGCCTATTATCTGTCCTTCCACTCCCATTTTCTAGCTTTCTTCTCCCTCCCCTACAATCAGCCTGAAAAAGGGTCTCAACCCGAGAAATCAGCAAGCATATTCTCAAGGATGCTGCCTGACCCACTGAGTCACTCCAGCACACTGTGTCCTTTTGTGGATGAACCAACATCTACAGTTCTTTCCATCCAGCAGTGCAAGTAATACCATTACATATCAGTACAGGGCACCAGTAAGAATGCTGTGTCAGTACTAGCAATCAGCAGAAATACGCTTAATCAGCTATTAAGTTATTGATATGACCCACCAGTAAGAAATTGAGAATAGACACAAAAAAGCTGGAGTAACTCAGCGGGACAGGCAGCATCTCTGGAGAGAATGAATGGGTGGTGTTTCGGGTCGAGACCCTTTCTCTGCCACAGAAGGTAGTTGAGGCCAGTTCATTGGCTATATTTAAGAGGGAGTTAGATGTGGCCCTTGTGGCTAAATGGATCAGGGGGTATGGAGAGAAGGCAGGTACATGGATACTGAGTTGGATGATCAGCCATGATCATATTGAATGGCGGTGCAGGCTCGAAGGGCCAAATGGCCTACTCCTGCACCCATTTTCTATGTCTATGTTTCTATGTTTTACCCCTCCTTCAAATCAATAATCTATCCCTAATCCCTGAAGGTAACTAACTCTCAGACTTTGCCCCTCCTCAACAGGCTCGAAGGGCCGAATGACCTACTCCTGCACCTATTTTCTATGTTTCTATGTTTCCCTGAAGAAGGGCCTCGCTCCGAAACGTCACCCATTCCTTCTCTCCAGAGATGCTGCCAATACCGCAGAGTTATGCCAGCTTTTTGTGTCTATCTTCAGTTTAAACCAGAATCTGCAGTTCCTTCTTACACAGTAAGAAATTGAGGTTACTTTTGTCCTGGAATCAATGCTACAGAGGTCTATCTACAAGCCTTGTAGCCTAACCACTACCCCGCTGCAAACTCTTGTTGTCATCCACCATTTCTCCATTACAATCTATTTATTTTATGTGGTCCATGGGTCAATTTAGGGTTTCACCCCATCCTTTTCATTGCAAGCTCTTCGGGTCTAGATTATCTTCCCTGTGGCTCCATTCCTGTGTCTTCAATGGTCTGTGCATTCTCTCTTCTGCTATGACCCCCTCAGAATTGTTTTGAATTGGCATCCAATTAATTTAGTAACTGTAAAAATACAACCCCATTTTCGGTAGACAAAGTAAGTTAAACTGCAGTTTAAATATAAATACCAAATTAGTCTGTGTGAATCTGCTCCAACTAGTATAATGGGAAAGGATTAAGTCTTAAAATTGTCCCCTTTACAAAGAATTGTTTGACCTTCTGCTCTCTTGTTATCTTCCTCAAGCAGGATTTGATTGTGGGCAGCTCAATAACAGACCCACACTGCTCAGTTTATTTATTTTAAACCCTGTGCAAATATTTGATTCTAGTTGAATAACCTGATAATGCTCACTGCCGAGGCTTTCAAACAAATAAAGAATTCAAAGAACACACAATGGAACACTTCCAACCCCATGCTAATTCAAAATTTAGAACTCATTTTGAATGTGCTTCAATATGAACTAATTGGTTGAAATTGACGTTCGTTTCATGAGGGGGAAGTTAAATAGAAAGAGGAAAGTCCACAAATGCTAGCAATGTGTTAATGCAGAAGGTTCACACAGGTCTGCCAGCAAATCGAATGTGAAGTGACAAAGAATGGTGACTTTTACATGTATCTCCTTTATTAGGATGTTGATCGATAATACACACGTTTTGAGATGGGTAAAATAAACAAAACAAAACAGAGAATTAGAATCAAATCAAGTCACATTTTAGTCACAATTATTTATATAGCATATTTAAAAAACAACTCTCGTTGGCCAAAAGTGCTTTACATTTGTTATAAGAATAGTATAAACAAACTAACTACATACATATATACATATAGCCCTCGCTCAGTGGACGTCAGGAAAGGCTTGGGAGTATAGATAAGTTTTTAGTCTTGACTTAAAGGAGTCGATGGAGGGGGCAGTTCTGATGAGAAGGGGGATGCTGTTCCACAGTCTAGGAGCTGCAACCGCAAAGGTGCGGTCGCCCCTGAGCTTATGCCTAGACCGCCGGATATTCAGCAGCCCCCAAGTCGGCCGATCTGAGGGACCTGGAGGTGGAGTGGTGGGTGAGAAGACTTTTAATGTAGGAGGGGGAAAGCCCATTGAGGGCTTTGTAGACTTAGAGGAGGGTCTTGAAATGTATACGGAACCGCACAAGGAGCCAGTGGAGAGAGGCCAGGATTGGGGTGATGTGGTCCCTTTTACGGGTGCCCGAATGGGGATAGTCCGCAATGAACTCAAAATTGTTAACAAAGCCAGATGGATATTGAACATGCAGATGGAAAGGGGGTGGGGGTTGATGGAGGATAAGGAGCACATTGGAACAGCTAGCACACAATTGGTTCATAGCTTCAACAACACAGATGCAATCCTCAAGCCTGAGAGAGCAGAGAAAAGGTTGCTGGAATATAATATTCTGAAGCGAGATGGGGTGTGAGGGAAAATTCTATGTAAGTACCATTAGGTTGTAAACTACCCAAACGGAATATGAGATGTCATTCTTTCGCTTTGCATTTGGCCTCTGTAGCAATGGAAAAAACCGAGGACATAAAAGTCGGTGGGGGAGTGGGAAGAAGTATTAAAATGACGTACAAATGGAAGACTGAAACAGCCATTGTAGATAGAATGCTTGCACTTCACAAAACAGCCATCTGGCCTATGGTATGCAAAAATGTTGGAGAAACTCAGCGGGTGCAGCAGCATCTATGGAGCGAAGGAAATAGGCGACGTTTCGGGCCGAAACCCTTCTTCAGACTGATGGGGGGTGGGGGGGGGGGGGAGAAGGAAGGAAAAAGGGAGGAGGAGGAGCCCGAGGGCGGGGGGATGGGAGGAGACAGCTCGAGGGTTAAGGAAGGGGAGGAGACAGCAAGGGCTAGCAAAACTGGGAGAATTCAGCGTTCATGCCATCCGGACGCAAGCAACCCAGGCGGAATATGAGGTGCTGTTCCTCCAATTTCCGGTGTTGCTCACTCTGGCAATGGAGGAGACCCAGGACAGAGAGGTCAGATTGGGAATGGGAGGGGGAGTTGAAGTGCTGAGCC
Source organism: Leucoraja erinaceus (assembly GCF_028641065.1). Lineage (NCBI taxonomy): Eukaryota > Metazoa > Chordata > Chondrichthyes > Rajiformes > Rajidae > Leucoraja > Leucoraja erinaceus. Next base: position 99,098,094 of record NC_073380.1, read on the forward strand.
ACTGGGAGTTCAGGCAGGTTATTGTGGACTGAGCGGAGGTGTTCGGCGAAACGATCGCCCAACCTCCGCTTAGTCTCCGCCAAGTAAATCAGCCATCTGGCCTATACTTGGTTTCTGCAATAAAGAAGAGGCCAAACATTTTCAAATAGAGTGGAAATGGATTGAAGACTGAGATTTTCTTCCCCGAAAATGACCACTGTTCATGTGCTTAAGTAGCTATTGTATAACACTGCATCTTTAGTGGTCTTAATGACATTCTAGTTCAAAACAGAAGCTTGTTTTTCCTTTTTTGTGCCCTTAGTAAATCAGTACGTTATTAATTTGCTGCATAAAAAGCAGAGAGAAGGGAAAATATGCATCTACATGGTCTGAGTGCAGGTAGATGGGACATGGGGAGAATAAGTGTTCGGCACGGACTAGAAGGGCCGAGATGGCCTGTTTCCGTGCTGTAATTGTTATATGTTTATATGGTTATGTATAATCCAGATATTTTCAATACATTTGTGACATGAGGGCTTTATTGGCAAGTCCAGCATTTACTTTCCATTCTGAAATAATCCTCAGAGGGTAGTGATGAGCTGCCTTCCTGGTGTGTAATCTGACAGAAACAGAAACATAGAAATTAGGTGCAGGAGTAGGCTATTCGGCCCTTCGAGCCTGCACCGCCATTCAATATGATCATGGCTGATCATCCAACTCAGTATCCTGTACCTGCCTTCTCTCCATACCCCCTGATCCCTTTAGCCACAAGGGTCACATCTAACTACCTCTTAAATATAACCAATTAACTGGCCTCAACTACCTTCTGTGGCAGAGAATTCCAGAGATTCACCACTCTCTGTGTGAAAAATGTTTTCCTCATCTTGGTCCTAAAAGATTTCCCCCTTATCCTTAAACTGTGACCCCTTGTTCTGGACTTCCCCAACATCGGGAACAATCTTCCTGCATCTAGCCTGTCCAACCCCTTAAGAATTTTGTAAGTTTCTATAAGATCCCCCTGAATAAAAGGTGAGTTGTGTTCCCTTTGGATTGCTGAGAGGGGAGGTGTAGATATGATTTTTTGTCGGCGTGACTCATCCGTTACAGCGGCCCCTACAGCCTGTCTGTCTTGTTTTTATTTTGTGTCTAGTTAAATGTAGTGTTGGTGTTTTTTAATACTGGTTTTAAATGTGTATATGTGGGGGGGGGGGGGGGGGGGGGGGGGGGGGGGGGGGGGGGGGGGTTTGGGGGAGGTGAATGGGGGGGGGAAACATAGGGTGGGAAAAAGCTGTTTAAAATCTTTTCCCTGTCCGGGAGACCCGACCTTTTCCCTGTTGGGTCTCCGTTGTCGTTGGGGCCTAGCACCGTGGAGCGGCCTCCAACCTGAATGACCCGGGGGCTCGGGAGACTGCGGAGCTGCGGACTACTCACTATCGTGGGGCTGGCCGGCCTCGGAGCGTGGGGAGCGGTGGTGACTCGCTGCTGCGACTCGACTCCTGGGGCTCGGAGGCTCCAGCAACGCAGCCGCGGGTCCGGTGGACTGGGACATTGGGAGCTCGCGGGTCCGGAGGGAGAGAGAGACCGCTTCCCGGAGCTCCCACAATGCGACTTCTCCAGCCCGTGTCGCGGGGTTGGAACGACCCGGAGCGGGGTCGAACATCGCCCGGCGCGGCTTCATGGCCGTGGGACATTACAGCGCCCGCCGGGGGCTCCAACATTGTGACTTTTGGACCGGGAGCGGGGCCGTAAATCGCCCGGCACGGCCTAAAATGGCCGTGGGACTTATCATCGCCCACCTGGGGCTTGGACATCGGGAGAGACATGGAGAACAGGGGAGAGAAAAGACTTTGCCTTCCATCACAGTGGGTTCACTGTGATGGATGTTTGTGTGAATTAAATTGTGTGTATGTCTGTAGGAAATTGTCTTTGTTTGTATGGCTGTGGAAATGGAATTTCGTTTGAGCCTCACTGAGGCTCAAGTGACAATAAAAGGTATTGTATTGTATTGTATTGTATTGTATTGTATGGGCAACACATTAAAAACTCCCTACTGTAGGGAGGTAGGGACTTTAAGATTGAGACCCACCAGCAAAGAAAAAAACAGCATCTTTTTTAGTTTAGCCGCATTAGCCGCGGTCATCGGCAGGCTGCGCCGCCACTTTGCCACCTTTGGCTCCCCGGCGAGTCTGCAATCTGACATTGGCAGCCAATTCTCCAGCGCTGAATTTCGGGATTTTGCTGCCACCTGGAACTTCCGACATTTCACGAGCAGTCCTGAATACCCGCAGAGCAACGGCCTGGCCGAGCGCGCTGTCCGCAGTGCCAAATACTTGCTGGAGCACTGCCGCCTTTCCGGCTCCGATTTCCGCCTGTCCCTCCTCAATCTCCGCAACATCTCCCGTGACCCTGCCCTGGGCTCGCCTGCCCAGCGGCTAATGTCCCGCACTACGCGGAACTCCCATCCCCGTTTCCCAGCGATCGCTCGTGCCCACTGCCCTGCAGCCTCATGCTGTCCAAGAGCGCATCACCCATAAGCACGAGGTCCAGAAGCGCTCCCACGACAAGTCCTGCCGCCCCCTCCCTCGCCTGTTCCCTGGCCAGGTGGTGCGCATGCAATCCCCCTCCGGCCACTCTCGTCTGGCCGTGGTCGTCGGGTCTGCTGGCTCGCCACGTTCCTACCTGGTTGACCATGATGGCACCATCTATCGCCAGTCCCGTCAGCACCTTCGTCTCGTCAATGAGCCTCCTCCTCCTCCTGCTGCTCCTTTTGCTCCTCCGGTGGCTTCGGCTCCTCCGGCCACTCCTCGGATGCCTCGCTCGCTCGCTGCCTTCTCAGCTTTATCACCCTCCACCTCCGGCCTCCAGCCCGGTTCAGCGGGCTCGTCCACCTGCCGATGCTCCCCTTTCGCCCCCTCGGTCTCCCCCTCCTCCTCCCTCCCCCCCTGGATCTCCGGTTCGTACTCCCCCCCCCCCCCCCCCAGTCCCGTCTCCGGTTGTTCCTGCGGAGAGGGGAAGTGGCGAGTTGCGTACCCGCTCCGGGCGCGTGGTCCGGCCCCCTGACCGCTAGTGGGACTTTGCTTAAACACTGTTGTTTAATTGCTACTAGCGCATGAGTCGTGGTCTCCCTGTCATCGCTGTGTTGTTTCGTTTCCAAGGGGAAGGATGTAGAGGGTTGTGCATGTGCCTTTAACATAATGACTTCATCACTACTAAACCACTCCCCACATCACTAGTATAATTGTAACCTCCCCACCTCTCTCTCTCTCTCTCTCTAGCTTCGGAGACAGACCACGAACAGCTATGAGAAGCAGTCTGTGTGTGTAGTATTAATAAAGAAGGAGTAAAGATACGGTGTGTGACTTGAATACTTTACAGTTTAGTTTAGTTTAGTTTAGTATAACGTGTACCGAGGTACAGTGAAAAGCCTTTGCTGTGTGCTATCCAGTCAGCAAAAAGACAGACATTTAAGACAGCATGTGACTTGGAGAGGAACCTGTAGAAAAGGTGTTCCCATGTACCTGTCCTTGGGTGTGGGAAGTAATTTGAAGTTGTTTGGTTGAGAATGTGCGGCACATTTTGTAGAAGGTACACCCTGCATTTATGTATAAATGATGGAAGGAGAGCCAAATATGTAGAATGCTCTCTCTGCTGGATGATGCAGTGTATATTTAATGGTGTTTTAGCTGCATTCACCCAGGTAAGAGGAGACTATAACATCACACACCTGATCACTGTTTGACATGATGTAAAGGCTTCGAGCAGTTAGATGCTGAGTCACTCATCACAAGATGCCCAGTCTTGTACCTCAACTTGAGTGAAAGATAGTTTGGATCAGTCATCAGCAGTAACAAATTTCTGGAGTGAACTATGTAAAAACACATTTCCATCATTTGGCCTCATGAATAGCAATTAGATTAGATTCGATTCGATTAGATTCAACTTTTGCCATTGCACAAATACAAGTACAGGTACAACGAAATGCAGTTTAGCATCTAATCAGAGTGCAAAGTAGCAAAATACTGGTTAAAACAACATGTACAATGTGGGTAAATTAATCTAGTCCATAGGCAAATAAATATATACAGATGCTACCTAATTTTTCTGAATATCTCTGCAGAATTACAAACATTAAATGTTCCATCTTCGGAGCAACAGTTAAAGTATGAACATTGTTGGAGAGATGTTAAATAATTCAGCAGGTGTTTGTATTTTAAAACTATATAACAATTAAAAATATGGATCCTGCTGTCTCATGGCATTTGTAAGTTAGCAATGTTATTCTAAAGAAGTAGAGCATACTAGAAAAACATAGTTAATCCAGCTTTTATAAAGACAAAAAGGTTAACATTTTGGGTGTGGTCCCTTTGTCAAGTCCCCGTTTGCAATTTCTTTTGATTGAGAAGTAGTTGGTGACTTGTATTCAACGGCGCATTTGCTTGTACCACTGTAGTTAGCACAAATCGAGCAGACCTGCAATTATGCTGGATTCTCCACCCACTCTGTAAATTAGCACCAGCACTTTGCATCTCAGTAGCATGAGTCAAAGGAATAAAAGCTTGTTCAGTTCATAACTTCACACAATGCACAATTATGCTGACATCCCCAGCACTGAAACATCAGACGTGTCTGAACTTTGTACTGTAGTTGCCTTTGTGTGCAATGTAAAATGCAGGAATCAAGAAAATGATGAGCAGAATTGAGGAACTACAGATGCTGAGATCTTGAGCAAAAAACTGAAGAAGGGTCCCAACCCAAAACGTCACCTGTCTGCCTGGGCCCACATGATCTCCCGGTTGCTAAACACTTTACTTCCCCTCCCATTCCCAGACTAACCTGTCTGTCCTGGGCCTCCTTCACTGTCAGATTGAGGTCAAACACAAATTGCAGGAACAACATCTCACGTTTCGCTTGGGTAGCTTACAACCCACCAGTATGAATATTGATTTCTCTAAATTCAAGTAACCCTTGCTTTCGCTCTCTCTCCGTCCCTCCCCCACCTTAGTTCTCTGGCTAGTTTCACTGTCCTCCTGATTAATTTTACTGTTTGTATGCCTCGTTGTCACCTTCCCCTCAGCCAACATTGAACCATTCAACAATTCCTTGAACACCATCTGATTTGATGTGTCCTTTTCACACCTTACATTCTCTCTGTACCCTTCCCTATCTCTGGTTTCTCTCCCCTGACTCTCAGTCTGAAGAAGGGACTCGACCCAAAACATCGCCAATTCCTTCGCTCCAGAGATGCTGCCTGTCCTGCTGAGTTACATAGATACATAGAAAATAGGTGCAGCAGTAGGCCATTCGGCCCTTCGAGCCTGCACCGCCATTCAATATGATCATGGCTGATCATCCAACTCAGTGTAAAAAATGATTTTCTCATCTCGGTCCTAAAAGACTTCCCTCTTATCCTTAAACTGTGACCCCTTGTTCTGGACTTCTGGAGTTCCAGAGGTTCACCACTCTCTGTGTGAAAAAAGTTCTTCTCATCTCGGTTTTAAAGGATTTCCCCCTTATCCTCAAGCTGTGACCCATTGTCCTGGACTTCCCCAACATCGGGAACAATCTTCCTGCATCTAGCCTGTCCAACCCCTTAAGAATTTTGTAAGTTTCTATAAGATCCCCCCTCAATCTCCTAAATTCTAGAGAGTATAAACCAAGTCTATCCAGTCTTTCTTCACAAGACAGTCCTGACATCCCAGGAATCAGTCTGGTGAACCTTCTCTGCACTCCCTCTATGGCAATAATGTCCTTCGTCAGATTTGGAGACCAAAACTGTACACAATACTCCAGGTGTGGTCTCACCAAGACCCTGTACAAGTGCAGTGGAACCTCCCTGCTCCTATACTCAAATCCTTTTGCTATGAGTTACTCTGGCATTTTGTGTCTATCTTCTCCAGAGATGCTGCTTGGCCAATTGAGTTGGTCCTGCACTTTATGGATGAATTGCTCTGTTCTTAAATACACTCATACCCCATTCACAAACCCTAAACTGGAAGATTTGCCTTATTTATGTTATTATACTGCTATCACTGTCACTGGCAATCTCAATTTGAAGCAGTGGCGTTGTAAATGTGAACTGATACCCGTGCTTCTCAGAACTGCCCAACGGTGTAGTTAAAGTTAGACTTCAGCATTTTGCTTTTAGTGGATCCATCTTAAAGGCTCTTTAAACAGGGCATGCTGCATGCAAGAACTTGACTGCTTTTGAAGGGACACGTTAATACATATAGTATACATGCATGCAGGGATCCTTAAGGTGCTGTGAGGACATGCCCCCATAACCCAGTTGGCCTCCCCACAGTCACTCAAAGAACTATCTTTAAATAATGACATGGAAGAGTTTACGTTTCAGCTTTCTGCCCAAGTTTAGAAAACATCCCACCATACAAACCGAGCAGAATCCAGAACATTGAAGGATCTGCTTTTAGCAGAACAACCCGTAAACTCTGCATGCTTGTCCATTCCTCAAAGCTACAGTCATTTTAAATGACAATGAGTAAAGTCTGTGAGGCCGTATTTCTGACCAGGGAGCCTCACTTGCCAAACTCGTGCAAGTTACTGATTAAAGTACAGATGCTCCTCGACTTACAATGCTTCGACTTACAATATTTCAACTTTACGATGGTGTAAAAGCGATACACATTCATAGAAACATAGAAACATAGAAAATAGATGCAGGAGTAGGCCATTCGGCCCTTCGAGCCTGCACCGCCATTCAATGTGATCATGGCTGATCATCCAAATCAATATAACCATATAACAATTACAGCACGGAAACAGGCCATCTCGGCCCTACAAGTCCGTGCCGAACAATTATTCTCCCCCAGTCCCATCTACCTGCACTCAGACCATAACCCTCCATTCCTTTCCCATCCATATACCTATCCAATTTATTTTTAAATAATAAAATCGAACTTGCCTCCACCACTTCCACTGGAAGCTCATTCCACACAGCTACCACTCTCTGAGTAAAGAAGTTCCCCCTCATGTTACCCCTAAACTTATGTCCCTTAATTCGGAAGTCATGTCCTCTTGTTTGAATCTTCCCCACTCTCAGTGGGAAAAGCTTATCCACGTCAACTCTGTCTATCCCTCTCATCATTTTAAAGACCTCTATCAAGTCCCCCCTTAACCTTCTGCGCTCCAAAGGATAAAGACCTAACTTGTTCAACCTTTCTCTGTAACTTAGTTGCTGAAACCCAGGCAACATTCTAGTAAATCTCCTCTGTACTCTCTCTATTTTGTTGACATCCTTCCTATAATTGGGCAACCAAAATTGTACACCATACTCCAGAATTGGTCTCACCAATGCCTTGTACAATTTTAACATTACATCCCAACTTCTATATTCAATGCTCTGATTTATAAAGGCTAGCACACCAAAAGCTTTCTTTACCACCCTTTCTACATGAGATTCCACCTTCAGGGAACTATGCACAGTTATTCCTAGATCCCTCTGTTCAACTGCATTCCTCATTTCACTACCATTTACCATGTACGTCCTATTTTGATTTGGCCTGCCAAGATGTAGCACCTCACACTTATCAGCATTAAACTCCATCTGCCATCTTTCAGCCCATTCTTCCAACTGGCCTAAATCTCTCTGTAGACTTTGGAAAGATTTAGGCCATTTGGATGAATGGGCTGAAAGATGGCAGATGGAGTTTAATGCTGATAAGTGTGAGGTGAGGTGAAATACGAAATATCCCATACATGTTTCAGTAGAAACTGTACTTCCAATTTTGAATTATGATATTTTCCCGGGCTAGCGTTATGCGGTACGATACTCTCTCGTGATGCTGGGCAACGGCAGCGAGCCGCAGCTCCCAGTAAGCCCCACAATCACGAGTGTAAACAACCGATACTCCAGCAGGGGTTGGCAACGTTGTTCTGCATGGGGGCCGGAACGCATGTCTGTGAGCGGATGGCGGGCCACATCTATCACGTGTACACATGGATCCCGCCCGCATCCCATCCCGGATGGCAGGCATCAAATCACATGTTCACAGAAGGTAGACAAAAATGCTGGAGAAACTCAGCGGGTGAGGCAGCCTCATGCAATCCTTGCATGTCTCACCCACTGAGTTTCTCCAGCATTTTTGTTTACCTTCGATTTTTCCAGCATCTGCAGTTCTTTCTTAAACGTGTTCACAGTAGGTGCGTGGCGGTGCCGGTGGCTTTGCACAGGATGCGGTAGAGCCAGAGCGCGACGCTTGGCCGTGCTTGGCGCTAGGCGGGCCGGATGATTACAGGAAAAAAAATCCACCTGCGGGCCAGATGATTTCGGGTTATGGGCCGCATTCGGCCCGGGGGCCATAGGTTGCCCACCCCTGCTCTACAGTTTACTGTGTTGTCAGCGGTTTTTTGGATACAGTGCATTGTGTTTTGTGTTTTTATGTTTTTGCAGCCAATCATGTCTACAAAATGCCCATCTATGTCTCCTGCTTCTGGTGAGAAGATGTAGAGGAAGGAAATTACTCTTGAGATAACACTCAAGATAATTGCCCAGCGGCAAGCCAGCGGCAAGCCAGCAATGGCCATCGCACGTGTGTTAGGAATTTCACAATCGACAATCTCGACCACCTTAAAGGATAAGAAGCGAAGCAGTGATGCAGTGAAATCGTCAGCATCGGTTAAATCCACGGTCACCACGAAGAAAAGAGCTGGGCTGATTGATGATATGGAGAGATTAATTGTCACGTGGATGGAAGACTAGATACAGAAGCGCATAGCGCTTAGTCTGGTGAAACATCTGGAGATACACATGATGATTTGGAAATAGTATTCGTAATTTCTGCTCCAAGTGAAATGAAAGTGAATTGTCATAATTGTGGCCCAGTATTCTATGACGGAATTTCTACATCATGGTATCCTATCATGTCCTCAGGACATCTCAAAGAGTATTATAGTTAATTATAGTTATTTAATTATAGTTAATTAATTAATTTCTAAGAATAGTCACATTGACAGATTGGCAAAGAAAACAGATGGTGAGATGGTGAAATTCTTTGATCAGACATCAGAAAAATGTGAGGTTTTGCATTTTGGGATGTCTAACAAGGGCAGGACCTACACAGTGAATGGCAGACCTCTGGGGAGTGTTGTAGAGCAGAGGGGTCTGGGTGTGCAGGTGCATACATAGTTCCTTGATCATTGAGTCGCAGGTAGATAAGGTGGTCAAAAAGGCTTTTGGCACATCGGCCTTCATCAGTCAAAGAGGTTTGAGCATAGAAGTTGGGAGGTCATGTTGCAGTTGTATAAGATGTTGGTGAGACTTCATTGAGAATATTGTGTTCAGTTTTGGGCACCTGCCTTCTCTCCATACTCACTTCTCCTTGGCATCAGCTCCACCTACACCAACCGACTCCAACTGGTCCAGAACGCAGCCGCCCGACTCATCACCCACACCAAATCCTGGCATCACATCACTCCAGTCCTCAAACAACTTCACTGGCTTCCCATCTCCCACCGGATCACCTACAAAATCCTGGTCCTCACCTACAAAGCCCTCCACCATCTGGCCCTCCCATATCTCACTGACCTCCTCTCCCCCTACCAACCCTCACGGTCCCTCAGATCCACATCAGCCGGTCTCGTCTCCATCCACAAGTCCAACCTCCGCAGTTTTGGGGCAGAGCCTTCTCCAGGGCAGCTCCCAGGCTCTGGAACTGCCTCCCCCAACATCCGCAATTCCGTGTCCCTCACCATCTTCCAGTCCCACCTCAAGACCCATCTCTTCACCTCTGCCTATCCTTAGCCCCACGTCCCCCTCCCTTTTCATCTGCGCATTAATTGCCTCAGATTGTGTTTTGAATTGAATTCTGTCTTTACTTTGTGTACTAGTCATGTCTCTACTATTTATTTCATTCCGCTTACATGTTTTTCCTCTACTTGCTAAATTTTTGTAAGGTGTCCTTGAGACTCTTGAAAGGCGCCCATAAATAAAATGTATTATTATTATTATTATCCCTTTAGCCACAAGGGCCATATCTAACCTCCTCTTAAATATAGCCAATGAACTGGCCTCAACTACCTTCTGTGACAGAGAATTCCAGAGATTCACCACTCTCTGTGTGAAAAATGTTTCTCTCATCTAGGTCCTAAAAGACTTCCCCCCTTATCCTTAAACTGTGACCCCTTGTTCTGGACTTCCCCAACATCGGGAACAATCTTCCTGCATCTAGCCTGTCCAATCCCTTAAGAATTTTGTAAGTTTCTATAAGATCCCCCCTCAATCTTCTAAATTGCATCATTCGCGTTGGAAATCATTTAAGAAATAGCCCAATTTTGAAAGCTTTTCTTTGCATTTGTATCTCTCCAAGCCCATAGAATCCCTTTGACTTCCATGTGTAACGTCGCTTTCCCAGGTCATCAGTATATTCTCGAAGGAAAGGTTAGATTCTCTCTCACTATGACAAACAAGAAAATGGCAGAGGAGTGCAGTAATTTTGTGCCGGCTCTTGCACCTCCTCTCCTTAATAACAAAGCAAGTATTGCTTTCATCCTGGATTTTGGGCGATTAAAGCAGAGTTGCATGGTATAAGTACAGGGGGTTTATCACTAGCTACTGTACCATGCTTATGTTGTGCTCTCCTTATGTTTGCTATTCAACAATAGAGTAGGAGTTGGTTATTTCTAATTATTACCCATAGGTCATAGGCGGTAGGCGGCGCGACTCTCGTCAGCAGTGGCCTCTGCAGCCTGTCCGCGTTTTTATTATTTTTTGTCTATGTTTATATGTAGTTTTTGTTATTTTTTGTTGGGGTGTGGGGGGGTGGGGGTGGTCTGGGGGTGGGATTAGGGGGAAACTACTGCACTGGAGACTAGTCGGGTCTCAGTTGTCGTTGGGGCTGCAATGAGGAGCGGCTCCAACAAAGAAGCCGGGGACTATTCGCGGAGCGGGCCGAGTCCAAGCGGGTGGAGCAGTGGTAGCGCTGCTGCTGCTCTGACGCTGTGCTGAGAAGGCTTGTTGCATGGGAGCCCGCGGGTCCCTGGAGAAGACCGCTTTTTTGCAACTTCTCCCCGCCCGAGTTGCGGGGTCGATTTGGAGCGGGGCCTAATATGCCCCGCGCGGCTTCGTTGTCTCAACCCGGTGTACCTTGTACACCCGGCGTGGCTTTACAATGCCACGCCAGCCGGGGGCTTTGACTCTGACTCTGACATTAAAGATTGAATCACAGCAATGTGAATCTGATGTAAAATGTAAATTCTGAATGTATGGCTGCAGAAACGGCATTTCGTACGGGGTCATCAATTAAATCCTTTGTATTAGTATAGGATCAAATATTGCCGGGCCATAACAGAAATTGTTCTGAATTATCTCAATTTTTAATATGCTTTCCCTGTACTACACTGCCAATTTAAAATTGAATGAATCTGAATCTGAAAACTCATCAAATCAGTAAATTTCACTGATCGAAATCTATGCTACAATTTCTATCGAAATCTATGCTAAGATCATCCACCAGCCAAAAAAACAGTAATGATTTTACAATGGCATTAGGTTTGGAGCATTCTTGCTGAAAACGTGTATCTCTTTAACGTGGTTATTAATTTGGGGGTAAGACTGGGCTTGGCTGGCTGTTGAGAGCGAGGCTGTTAAATATGTACGTATTTGATATGCAAATTATCTCTTCATGGTTTAAGAATCTCTTGGCAATTTGAGCAGCTTTGTTCTATGGGTTCCTACCATCAACTGAGGCATTTATGTGATTTCTATTGAGGCTGGATATCTTGCAGTGGTGACTCTCCATCCAATGCCTCAAACCTTTTCCCTGATCCACATGTAATAAATCAGAAGTATGGATGGAATATTCCCCGTTTTATTGAGTGCATCTCCAACAATAGTCAAGAAATTTGACACCCTGAGTAATAAAGTAGTCAGATGCCACTTATGCGGCTCTACACAGTTCAATTCCTCCAACACTGATGCACAGTGGTTGCACCAAAATGCACTGGGGATTCTCACCTGGGCTACTCTAACAGTAATTCCTAAACCTATAACTTTTACTACCAAGAATATTAGGAATTGCAAATGATGGGAACTCCACCGTCTGCAAGTTTCCTTCCAGGTTCTCACTATTCTGCATGGAACTATATACCATTGCTTTAATATATATTTTTAAAATTTTTGCTGGGTATCTATATTACTAAGATTCTGATCTTGACCACTTCCCGTATATTGAGTTTAGAAACAATACTGCCACTTACGGCTGTGATTTTTGGCCATCTTACTCAGAGTCCCCCTCTGCTGTGAAGGACAAGAGGATTTTTCCCTTCGATGAAAAATTTGTTATTTGTGTTTAAAAAATGTTGAGATTCTCTCTCCTGAAGGCTACGGCCCTTCCGGAGGGACTATAAAACCCGGAAGTGTTGAGTGCCTCAGTCAATCTCTGCAAGATGGGGGAGCGAGAGGGTCACGTCTCTCAGTCTGAGCTGTGAATAACTGAACACATGTCTACTAAACTGTGAGTGGTTTTACTGACCTGTCAGTACTCTTAATGTGGTTTGAAAATATAGTTTGGAAATGCTAAAGCTGTGTTGCCTTTGGTTTGGAAATGCTAAAGCTGTGTTGCCTTTGGTTTGGAAATGCTCAAGCTAAAGTTGCCTAGCCTAATTAAAGTTGCCATGCCTAATTAAAGTTGCCTTGCCTTCTATATAATTAAAATCTAATCTTGACCTCTTCCTGTTTGCGCTTTATATTGATTTAAAAAAAAACGCTACCATGTACGGCTGTGATTTTTGGCCATCTTACTCAGAGTCCCCTTCCGCTCACCAGGTGCCAAGGTTTTTTCCCATCAATAAAAAATAAAAGAGTTATTAGTGTTTAAAAAATGTTGAGATTCTCTCTCTTGTCAATCATGCCATGAAGGCCACGCCCCTTCTGGTGGGAGGGGGAGAGACTATAAAAAACAGAAGTGTGGGCGTGGCTCAGTCTCTGCAAGATGGAGGAGGGAGAGGTCACGACTCACTGCTTGAAATGGTATGAAACTGCACTTGAAGTTGGTGGCCTTGCACCCTGCTTGAAGTGGAATTTTGAAGGAATAGCCGTGAGTCAACTGCCAGCCCACCAGCCGTGAGTGAGTGAGCTGCCAGCACAACAGGCTTGAGTGACTGAGCCGCCAGCACAAGAATCCATTTGGCCCACAATGTCCATACTAGCCCTCTGGAAACCAGTCCCTTCAGCCCACAACACCCATAATAGCACTCTAGAAAGCCCCCCCCCCCCCCCCACACCAATATTGGAATTGCGTTGGGGACCAGCCCTCCCGTGTGATGCTGGGACCCAACGGGTCCCACTTAGTCTAGTAAAACCTAGAGCTCTCACCAAATTTCACTCAAGAAGAACCTTCACCAGAAGGACTGCATGGCTCAACATCATCTCAAGGGCATTCGCGATGGGCAATAAATGCTGACCTTCCCAGATCTCAAAATATGAATAAATAAAACTCTCTTATGCTTGAGTCATACATAAGTGAGGGAGACAATTAGAACACCTGTGGGGCATGAATACTCACACCTACTGGTTTTCGAATAGATGTTGGATGTCTGTGAGCTGTGTTGCTCCTCCCTAATGCAGGACACTGCGCCTTTCATTCTCCCTACCTGAAAGCACGGTGGGTGTGCCCTCACCACGGAGCCTTCACTGTGGGAGTGCCGTCACCACTGCAAGTTTCAAGAAGTTGACTCACTGTCATGTTTCCAGCAGCAATTAAGGATGGGCAATAAATGTCAGCATTCCCACACCCTGTGGACAAAAATGCTGTTAGTGTGAGAAAATCTGAAGGTGAGATCAGTATGATTGATTAACGATATTGTGGCTGGAAGTTCAGGTGACCAAAAGATTGAATTTCGAATCATTGCTACAGTCCAGGTAAACATCTATCGCTGGTTGATAGGAATAGTGTCAATGAACATCTGGAGAAACATAGAAACATAGGTGCAGGAGTAGGCCATTCAGCCCTTCGAGCCAGCACCGCCATTCAATATGATCAAGGCTGATTATCCAACTCGGTATCCTGTACCTGCCTTCTCTCCATACACCCTGATCCCTTTAGCCACAAGGGCCACATTTAACTCCCTCTTAAATATAGCCAATGAACTGGCCTCAACCACCTTCTGTGGTAGGGAGTTCCAGAGATTCACCACTCTCTGCGTGAAAAATGTTTTCCTCATCTCGGTCCTAAAAGATTTCCCCCTTATCCTTAAACTGTGACCCCTTGTTCTGGACTTCCCCAACATCGGGAACAATCTTCCTGCATCTAGCCTGTCCAACCCCTTAAGAATTTTGTAAGTTTCTATAAGATCCCCCCTCAATCTTCTAAATTCTAGCGAGTACAAGCCGAGTCCATCCAGTCTTTCCGGAAGGTAGACAAAAGTGCCGGAGAAACTCAGCGGGTGCAGCAGAATCTATGGAGCGAAGGGAATAGGCAACATTTCTTCAGAGCGGGGAGAAGAAAGGAGAAAGGGAGAGGAGGAGGCCGAGGGCTGAAGGATAGCGGAGAAGGGGAGGAGTCAGCAAGGGCTACCGGAAATTGGAGAATTCAATGTTTATGCCGCTAGGGTGCAGACTGCCCAAGCGGAATATGTGCTGCTCCTCCAATTTCCGGTGGTGCTCACTCTGGCAATGGAGGAGGCTCAGGACAGAGTGGTCGGATTTGAAATGGAAGGAGGAGTTGAAGTGCTGAGCCACCAGGAGATCAGGTTGGTTAATGCGGATTGAGCGGAGGTGTTCAGCGAAATGATCGCCAAGCCTATGCTTGGTCTCACCGATGTAGATCAGCTGACATCTAGAGCAGCGGATGCAATAGATGAGGTTGGAGGAGGTGCAGCTGAACCTCTGTCGCACCTCGAACGACTGCTTGGGTCCTCGAATGGAGTCGAGGGGGGAGGTGAAGTGACAAGTGTTTCATCTCTTGCGGTTGCAGGGGAAAGTGCCCGGGGAGGGGGTGGTACGGGAGGGAAGGGAAGAATTGACCAGGGAGTAATGCCCCTGTCCCACTTAGGAAATCTGGATGGAAACCTCTGGAGACCTTGCGCCCCATCCAAGGTTTCCGTGAGGTTCCCGTAGGTTCTGGTCACTCTCCATGAGTCACCAGAGGTTTTGGTCACTTGCCTGGAAAGCTGCATCTACTGATCAAAGATCTTTGCTGCCGACCGCACCACACACACACACACACACACACACACACACACACACACACACACACACACACACACACACACACACACACACACACACACACACACACACACACACACACACACACACACACACACACACACACACACACACACACACACACACAACACACACACACAGCACACACACACCACACACACACTGCCCGAGAAGAGGAAGGTAAACGGATGCCACAGAGCATGGTGAGTCCTTTGTGAGCGTGGGGGGGGGGGGGGGGGGGGGTGGGAGGGGGGAAGGGGAAGAAGAGGAGAGAATGACAGAGAAAGGGAGAGAGAAGGGGAGAGATGGGGAGAGAACGAGGGGGAGAAGGAGTGTAGACAGTTTTAAGAAGTTTAATAAAGTTTGCGTGCATTTTACCTTCCAGCGGATCTTCTAGGTCCTGAAAACCAAAGATCCTACAGGATCTTTGCTGAAAACTCCAATGAGCCAATCAAAATGGCCGTTCAGCGAAGGAGATGGCGTTTGACTGCCTGTAAGTAAATAGCGACCCCACTCCACTGGCTTCGACCATACGGCAACCTATTTTTAGTCGAGGCCGGTTTTTTTTTTTTTTGAAATAATCGCAGGATCATAGAAGTCGCCTCGACTACGCGGAAACCACTTTCCACCAATGGGGAGAGTGACCAAAACCTCCGGGAACTGCACGGAAACCTTGGGTGGGGCACAAGGTCGCCAGAGGTTTCTGTTCAGGTTTCCTAAGCGGGACAGGGGCATAACTTTATTAAGCTTAAAACTGTCTACACTCCTCCCCCCTACCCCCCCCCCCTTTTCTCTCCCCTTGTCTCCCCTTCTCTCCCTCCCCCTCCCCGCGCCCTCTAAAGGACTTACCGTGCTCGGTGACAGCCGTTTACCTTATTTTTTTGGACATCGGGCCAGACAGCGCTCCTCCGCTGTCCCAAATGGCCCCCACCTTCGTGGTGTGTGTGTGTGTGTGGGTGTGTGGGTGTGTGGGTGTCTGGGTGTGTGTGTGTGTGTGTGTGTGTGTGTGTGTGTGTGTGTGTGTGTGTGTGTGTGTGTGTGTGTGTGTGTGTGTCGGTAGCAGAGATCCTGGAGGATCTTTGATCAGTAGATGCAGCTCACGCTTCGGGCGAGGCTTTCCAGGCTTTACGGAGGAAGAGCGGTCTTTGCGGAAAGCAGACAGGGAGGGAGATGGGAAGATGTGGCGAGTGGTGGGGGCACGTTGGAGGTGGCAAAACTGACAGAGGACTATTTGTTGCATGTTGACCGCAAGAGATGCTACACTTGTCGCTTTACCTCCCCCCTCGACTCCATTTAAGGACCCAAACAGTCGTTCCAGGTGCGACAGAGGTTCACCTGCATCTCTTCCAACCTCATCTATGGGCATTCGCTGCTCTAGATGTCAGCTGATCTACATCGGTGAGACCAAGCGATGGTGATGACTCAGAGTGTAGAAGGGAGATCAACCGATTGACCATATGATGCCAGCACAACAACCTGGCTCTCAACATCAGTAAAACCAAACTGATTGTGGACTTTGGAAGAGGAAGGATGAGGACCCACAATCCTGTTTATATCAATGGGACGATGGTGGAGAGAGTAAAAAACTTCAAATCCTGGGCATGCATATTTCCGAAGATCTTTCCTGGACCCAGCACACTGATGCAATTATAAGAAAAGCACATTAGCACGTCTACCTCCTGAGAAGATTACAGAGATTCGGTATGTCAAAGAGGATTCTCTTGAACTTCCACAGGTTCACAGTAGAGAGCATGCTGACTGGTTGCAACATTGCCTGGTTCAGCAACGTGAACGGCCGGGAGCAGAAAAGATTGTAAAATGTCGTGAACACCGCCCAGCCCATCACCAGCTCTGACCTCCCCACCATTGATGGGATTTATCGGAGTCGCTGCCAACATCATCCTGGCCTCACACTCATTTCAACACTGCCATCGGGAAGAAGGTACCGGAGCCTGAAAACTGTAACGTCCAGGTTCTAGAACAGCTTCATTTCACTTGCACTTTATGTGTAATGTGACGAATAAAACCGCATTGTATTATATGGTACAGCTAACACTACAACCTCATATAAGCTCTGAACTACAATAGACTATTATTATTTTTATTGCACCATTTTGATTGTTTTTTGAGTTTGTGTGTGTGTATATATATACACACTATATATATATATATGTGTGTGTATGTGTGTATATACACACTAAACTTTTCTTTTCTCTCTCGTTATTAATATCATACTATGTTTACATATTCTGTTGTGCTGCAGCAAGTAAGAATGTCATTGTTCTACCTGGGACAAGTGACAATAAAACACTCTTGACCCTTGACTCGTAATAGGATGTGTTTAATTAGAAAGAATGCAGAAAAGATTCACCACGTGTTGTTGAGGCTGGAGGGCTTAAGTTATAAAGCGAGGCCTGGAGAGAAGGAGACTGAGCAGTAACCTTAAAGATGTTTATAAAATCATGAGGGGCTTGGATAAGATGTATAACCACAGTCTTTTCCTGGAGGGGAGTTTCGACCGTCCTGCGGTCTGCGGTGCTTCTGGCTGCGGCGCAAACTTTGGATCTCCGACCGCCGGCCTGCGGCCTACACCAACCTGAAGCCGCGGTCTCCGGTGGGGAAGAGCTGATTCTAGACTTACCTGGACTTTTTACCTTGTCTGCACATCTGGACGCCCGCAGCGATGGCTGCGGATGGTTGAGGTCCCGGCCACGGGAGGGAATGGAGGAGGACAGGCCAAATTGTGTGCCTTCCACCACAGTGATGAATGCTGTGGTGGATGTTTGTGTTAAATGTTTATTGTGTATTGTGTGTTCTTTCTCATTGTATCGCTGCTGACAAATTCATTTCACTTGCACTTTATGTGCCGCTGCCGGTCGGAACGGCTGTTGAATGTTATTGAATGTTATTAGAGGGTTAAATTGTTCATGACTGTATTTTAATTTTAATGGCTATTTATTTTGTAACGAAAACTGAACGGACACTGGTTGAGAAACGTTTTTTTGTTTCCTCTGAGTATGCGAATACTCAGGAAATGACAATAAAGATTTACAATTACAATTACAATTACAATTACAATGTGATGAATAAAACAGATTGATTAATTGACTGATTGAGGGTAGGGGAGCATAAAACTAGAGAGCATAGATTTAAGGTGAGAAAATAAAAATTTAAAGGAGACTAAGGTGCAACGGTTTTGCACAGTGGGTGGTTGGTGTGTGGAATATGCTGCCAGAGGAGATGCTGCAAGCCGGTATAATTACAATGTTTGGAAGATATTTACATCGTGTAGAAATTGAAATTTTTTTTCAATCTTGGCAGATTCATATAGGGGAAATGTTTAGCGGGATCAGGACCAAATGCAGGCAAATGGGAGTACTTCAGGAAGGCATCTTCGCTGGCTCGGATGAATTGGGCTAAATACCCTGGTTCTGTGCTGTACAACACTATGACTATCCTGAGAGTTGCAGGTTCTAAATACTTTTTAATAAATTTGATATATTTCCCTTTCAAACAACCATTTAGAGGCTGCAGAATTGTATTATGATTTTCTTATTAATGGACCTCTGTATTTTCCTGCTGACAGATGTTAGGCTAATGAGCGTAGACAGAAATGTTGGAGAAACTCAGCGGGTGAGGCAGCATCTATGGAGCGAAGGAATAGGCGATGTTTCAGGACCAAGTGAGTTTATTGTCATGTGTCCCTCTATAGGACAATGAAATTCTTGCTTTGCTTCAGCACACAGAACATAGTAGGCATTTACTACAAAGCAGATGAATGTGTCCATATACTATAATATTAATATATACACACATGAATAAATAAAATGGTAAAGTGCAAATAACAGATAATTGGTTATTAATAATCAGAGTTTTGTCCGAGCCAGGTTTAATAGCCTGATGGCTGTGGGGAAGTAGCTATTCCTGAACCTGGTTGTTGCAGTCTTCAGGCTCCACCTGTACCTTCTACCTGAAGGTAGCAGGGAGATGAGTGTGTGGCCAGGATGGTGTGGGTCTTTGATGATACTGCCAGCCTTTTTGAGGCAGCGACTGCGATAAATCCCCTCGATGGAAGGAAGGTCATTCTGTCGGGGGGGGGGGGGGAGAGTCGATGATGGACTGGGCAGTGTTTACTACTTTTTGTCCACGGTGCTCAAGTTGCCGAACCAAGCCACGATGCAACCGGTCAACATGCTCTCTACTGTGCACCTGTAGAAGTTAGAGAGAGAGTCCAGACACTTCTTGGAGAGCCTCTGGGCTCTTGTTTTCTGCCTTCCTTGAATAGAGCTCTGATCTCGGAATGCAAATAATTACATGGAAAAATAAATCAATGTTCAGTAATTGAACTGTTAATTTTGTCAAGCATCAACAGTAAACATTCCATAAAATAGGTGCGATGGACAGCGTTTATATTGCCTGCACAGTAACGAGTGATGCTGCTGAAAATATTAACTCATTCATCAAAAACATTTCAATATGCAGTCACCTTTATTAATGCAGTCATAGTGGCTAAATGTTGTATAGATTGTTAGATCTGTAACTTTTTTATTTGTTAAAAAATAAACAATTCTATTAAATAAAATTGACCTAATAACCATCTTAGCAAATAAATATTGCATTATTGTATTTAGGTTCTGTCTGGATAAAGAGTATGCTACTTTTGATCAGTAACAACTTAGGTATTTTGTATGGGCTTGTGCCTAAATGCTCGTCTACAAATTCCTGAGATGTTTCACAGCATCAGTCTGATCCTGATTGGGAGATCATTTGCACCTATTTGGCCCAGGGGAAAGAGGAATGTTCCTGTGCTGTTTGACAGAAACAAGGGCCACACATATAACTTGTTTAATGGATCTCCTTTGTCTTCACAGGAACTAGAATTTCAGAGAGCCCATAAATAGATAATGAACGAATGATTAGCAGTTGCCAAATATTAATAACCAATTTAGTTAGCCTACTCAAATCAGATGAGCACGTACAAAGCTTCATGCTGACCTGAGCCAGGTTAGCATGGAAGTGGCATGGTTCATGTCGCTTGCACTGTTTCAATTGCACATTTTGGTAGCTGCTTACAAAAGCTGTGATGGGTGCAGCAAACTAGGGGTAGTTTCAACTTCAGAGATGTGTTAGAATGAGGGATAAAAATGCTTGCAGCATTGTGATACTAGCTTAACTGGCCAAAGAAAAGGGGTAAAGGAGTTACAGGGGAAATAATGAATGGAAACTGAATACGCAAGCACAATTGCAGAAACAGATTCCACAGATGCTGATATAATTATGACTGGATTAGGCATTGCTGTTTAAAGGAAAGTGAATTGAGATGTCACCCCTTGATTATCATTTACTGGCAGAAGTGTGGCTGAAGATCTGATTTTCCAGCTATAGGAAACTTTAAAAAAAAACACAAATGTAAGATTATCTTCCAGATGTTTCAAAGTACTTCAGCTGACACCATACATTTGAAGTGTAGTCACTGTTGTAATGTAGAGTATACAGCAATCAATCTATGCACAGCAAGCTTCTAAAAACAGCCCCGTAATAATGAACAACAGCAGTGTAATAATGAGCAGTAACTCTGTTTCTCAACAACATTCGTTGAGGAATGAATATTAAGCAGGGCACCAGAGGTAACTTCCTATTCTCCTTTGAGAGTGGGTCTCTTATCTCCACCTGAAAGAGCAGTAGTAGACTTGGGTTGTTAATAATGCTGGAGAAACGTGGTGCATGGGGAGGGGGGGGGGGTGGGGGTGTGGGGGAGGGGATGTGGGGCTGTGTGTGGGGGTTGTTTGTGTGGGGGAGGAGGGTGTGGGGGGAGGGGGGTTATGGGGGAGGGGGGGGTGGTGGGGGGGGGGGTGTGGGGTGTGGGGGCTGTGGGGGGGAGGGGGTGTGTGGGGGAGGGGGGTGTGGGGGAGTGTGGGGGGAGGGGGTGGGGGAGGAGGAGGGGTGGGGGGGGGGGGGGGTATGGGGGGGAGGAGGGTTTGGGAGGGGGGGGGTAGCTGGGGGGGGAGGGTGTGTGTGGGGGAGGGGTATGGGTGTGTGGGAGGTGGGGAGAGGGATGTGGGGGAGAGGGCTGTAGGGGAGGGGGGTGGTAGTGGGGGAGGGAGAGGGGTGTGAGGGCGGGGGGGGGGAGAGGAGGGGGGTATGTATGTATGGACTGGGGGGAGGGGTTGTGGTCGCCGCAAATGCAGCTCGCACAGTGCTCACCCCGCACACTGCTCACGCCGCACCTTCAGCTTTCGGCTTCACTCAGCGGCTCCCGATCCGGCTCCAGCTTCACTCAGTGGTTCCCGATTCCACTCAGTGACTCCCGGCTCATCGTGCAGGTCGCGCAGAAGCAGCCCGCACGCTGCTTATTCCGCACGCTGCTCTCTCCGCCGCTGCTCATTTTCACACTGCTCATTCCGCACGCTGCTCATTCCGCACATTCTGCACTCGCTCAACACACTCTGCTCTCTCCATTCCTTCAGCTTTATTCTCCTCGCCGCCGATGATTGACAGTGGGTGCCGGAACGGGCGTTTTTTGTACTATAACATTTGCACTATTCCACCGATCAGAACAAAACTTGTTGGACTTACAGCGCAGAGGAATGGCGAGTAAGGTGGTGAAAAATCATAGCGCTATCGGGTACCCATTTTGCGCAAATGTAAAAACAACACAAACCGGAAGAGGACAAGTGCAATGCCATTTCAGCAGGGTGCAAGGCCACCAAATTCAAATGCAGTTTCGTACCATTTCAAGCAGGGTGCAAGGCCACCAAATTCAAATGCAGTTTCATATCATTTCAAGCAGGGTGCAAGGCCACCAAAATCAAAGAGTTGTGACCTCTCCCTCCCTCATCTTGCAGAGACACGCCCTCATTTCTGGATTTTATAGCCCCTCCCCCTCCCACCCGAAGGGGCATGGCCATCATGGCGTGATTGACAGGAGAGAGAATCTCCACTTCTGCCCCACTTCTACTCCCAGAGCGGGGCCAAGAAAATTGAAGATGGACACAAAATGCAGGAGTAACTCAGCGGGACCGGCAGCATCTCTGGAGAGAAGCAATGGATGACGTTTCAGGTCAAGACCCTTCTTTTCAGACTGAAGAAGTCTCGACACAAAACGTAACCCATTGCTTCTCTCCAGAGATGCTGCCGGCCCCGCTGAGTTACTCCAGCTTTGTGTCCATCTTCAAATGACGTCACGCGCTCCAGACAGCTGTGCGTACACATGGAATCGCATCCGACCGTCTCGAGATCGCGTAATTTGTGTGCCAAGGACACGCAAGTGGGACAGGCCCTTTATGCCCAGCCTCTGTGGAGATACTTGATGTGTGAGGCTAAGTAGTGAGTCAGTCTCTGATATTTGTGCTCATCAAAGATCTATGTAGATACACACATTTTATCATGAACCATTGAGGCTAATTAGACAAGGGAATCCTAACTTCCATTTCTGAGTGTGCTGAGGAGAATTGTATCATCCCAGCTCCTGCAATGGCCAATGGGAAGGATATGTGGCACAGTTCTGATCATCTGCCAGCTTGCTCCAGGTACAACCTGTTCTTTCCAAAAATATATATTTTATTTAAAACTATAGAATTACACAAATAGGCTTTGCTTTGTCTTCATTCACAGTACGAGTCACGTAATTATATTTGCTTACAATACTGACAATATGTCAACTTGTCAACCTTTTTTCCCCCCCAGTCTCGAGCATTCTGTCAGTGAGGGAGCGGAAAATATTATTTCATTCCCCTCTATGTCAACTGGGGGAAGGACCCTATGTGGTAGAGTCTTTGAAGAGGGTGCACCAAGCTCAGTTTATCCTTTAGCATGTAGTCTTGCACCTTGGAATGTGCCAGTGGCAGCCTTTGGTTATGAAAGTCTCCTCACACTGGAAGAATGCAACCTTTCCCAGACAATGATCTTCCAGCTGCAGTCAATGTTTGTTTCAGTACACGTCTCTGGGATAATCCCATAATCCCAGATTCCTGTGTTACACAGCTGCTTGGGTCGAACCATGACAAAGACCACTATATCCCTTTCCAACACTTCTTGGCAAACGCACATTGCACACAGATGGGTAACCATCACACCTGCACTGTAGCCACCCCAAGGTTGTGTGCAGTGGGACTGAGACTCCTGACAGTGAATGAAGGATCTGACAAAAAGGCTTCATCTCACCACAGTCTTAGTACTTGTCTGAGAGCTCTAGTGATGAGGTGTTCAGCCAAATTACTTTGACAGTCTGCTCGAGGAACCATTCGTTACAGAGAAAGGTTGAACAAGTTAGGGCTTTATTCTTTGGAGCGCAGAAGGTTAAGGGGGGACTTGATAGAGGTTTTTAAAATGATGAGAGGGATAGACAGAGTTGACGTGGAAAAGCTTTTCCCACTGAGTGTAGGGAAGATTCAAACAAGGGGACATTACTTGAGAATTAAGGGACTGAAGTTTAGGGGTAACATGAGGGGGAACTTCTTTACTCAGAGAGTGGTGGCTGTGTGGAATGAGCTTCCAGTGAAGGTGGTGGAGGCAGGTTCGTTTTTATCATTTAAAAATAAATTGGATAGTTATATGGACGGGAAGGGAATGGAGGGTTATGGTCTGAGCGCAGGTAGATGGGACTAGGGGAGATTATGTGTTCAGCACAGACTAGAAGGGTCGAGATGGCCTGTTTCCGTGCTGTAATTGTTATATGGTTATTATATGGTTATAGGATCCACCATATCCTTCTCCTTCAGGGCATTTTGTACAAATCTCTGCCACATACACCTGTGCTTAACGATATTACTCTGCAGAAACCTTTCTTCGAGGCTTCAAATGGTGACGAATTGAATGGAATATTCCACAGCTACCAAACCAGAACAGTCATTTTATTCACCTAGCGACTCTTAGGGTTTGTCTACTAGTTTAGTTTAGTTTATTATTGTCACGGGTTCCAAGGTATCCAGGCTCTACACACAGTTTGGTGTAGGCAGATTGAATTTCATTCTACCCATCCAGCCAGATAGAATTTCAGGACTACCCATCAATAGCCGGATTTCAAATAGTAGTTATTTGCTTTTTTCCTGTTGAATAAAATATTAATCTGTACCATTTTATAGGAAAGGGAGTTGTTAACTTATTTAATACTGACTTTATTACAGGAACTGGTGATGTTTTTCACAGTTGAATGGGTCTGTCCCTTCTCCTTTGGTCAATATTTACATGCTGCCGTTTGTCATTTAGCAATGAATATCTGTGTATTTCCCTAATGAACAACAAAGTATTTCATGCTTACCTGAGAATCATCAAAGGAAAATGGACTCATTTTGGAACCTCTGACAGTTTATGTTAATTATTGGTCTTATCTGCAGGCAGAGGGGGAAGTGAAACATAATTCAATTTCATTTTGACCCAATAAAAATAAATAAAAACTGCATCTGCTGGAAATCTGAAACAAGAGCAAAAATTGCTAAAAAAAACATGCAGCAGATTAAATGGCTTCTAGGGAATGATAAACAGTTGTGTTCAAGAAGGAACTGCAGATGCTGGAAAATCGAAGGTGCACAAAAATGCTGGAGAAACTCAGCGGGTGCAGCAGCATCTATGGAGCGAAGGAAATAGGTAACGTTTCAGGCCGAAACCCTTCTTCAGACAGATGTAGGTGGGGGGGGGGGGGGGGGGGGGGGGGGGGGGGGGGGGGGGGGGGAGAGAGGAAAGGAGAAAGAAAGAGGAGGGGCCCGAGGGCTGAGGGAGGGCTTGGAAGGGGAGGAGACAGCAAGGGCTACCGGAAATGGGAGAATTCAATGTTTATGCTGCTAGGGTGCAGACTGCCCAAGCGGAATATGAGGTGCTGCTCCTCCAATTTCCCATGGTGCTCACTCTGGCCATGGAGGAGGCCCAGGACAGAGGGGTCAGATTCGGAATGGGAGGGGGAGTTGAGGTGCTGCTGCACCCGCTGAGTTTCTCCCGCATTTTTGTGTACCTAATGATAAACAGTTCATGTTTCAGGTTGAGAACTTTTCATCAGAACAGGGAAAGAGAGTAAACAAGTTAGTTTTCAGTAGCAGGGAAGATGGCGTGGTGGGCGGGAGGGTGGGGGTTTCAGGTAGAATAAAATTAATATTTCAAATAGAGTGAGACCAAAGGAGCAAAGGATGTGGTAGAAGCACATTATGCTTCTTGTCTCTATTAGCAATGCATTAATCCCTGCCAGGCAGTGGGACAAATCCAGCAGCCCAGCAATACTTTAGTCGGATTTCAACTTGAAACGTTAATTCAGTTTCTCCTTCCACAGATGCTGCCTAACCTGCTGAGTATTTCCTGCATTTTTAGTTTTCCTTCCGATTACTGCCAGTTATGCATTCAACAGCTACCAACCCCCCCCCCCCCCCCCCCCCCCCCCCCCCCCCCCCCCCCCCCCCCCCCCCCCCCCCCAAATCTAACATCAAATTAATTGTTCATAAATAATGTTTAAGAAAGAACTGCAGATGCTGGAAAAAATCGAAGGTAGACAAAAAACTCAGCGGGTGAGGCAGCATCTATGGAGCGAAGGCGTTTCGGGTCGAGACCCTTCTTCAATACGTAAATATGGAGCGAAGGCGTTTTGGGTCGAGACCCTTCTTCAATACGTAAATAATGTGTTGGCAGATGGCAACAAGGGAAGGGTTAAACCACAAATAAATGAGAAGCAGATTCATTCTTAGAATGTTTGTGGTAATATAATGCACTGTAATAAAGGAATTATTAAAAGGCGCAGCTTATTTATATTCCATTCAAAGCAGTGTTATGTCAATAAATGGGATATTGCCTGATTGTCTTCAATTAACTTGTTAAAAATTATAATAATTAAGTGGTTGTAAAATTAAAAACTCTATAAAAATATCAGAGGATGGTACATTTAAACATGAAGTGGCTGCATGCAAGTTCCTTCATGTTTGCACTTGGAGTTTGAATAACCTGTTTTGTTCTTCCAAACATGTTGCAGCTGGATGAGTTGAAGAGGAAGTTTTAACTTCACCTTGTTTACTCCAACCAGTCATGTATATTTGTAAATATTGTACATTTGTGTAAATTGCTGTTGACTGCACCAAACAGATCATTCAATTTATTTTCAATATTCACATTATATCAACATGACATTAATTCTTCTTTTACAAATGATTCACATCCAAAGCAGTCCAAGGAGTTTTTACAGGGGTCCAACCCTTTCAATGTGCACCAAAAGGTTATTATGAATTATGAATTATTATTATTATTTTTTTTTTTTATTGTATGGCTGTATGGAAATTTCATTTCACTGTGCCATCTGGCACATGTGACAATTAAATGTATCTTGTATCTTGTATCTTGTAAGGAGGCCTCCAAAGAGCTTTGTCCCCAGCTGTATTAAACATCTGTATATACCCCGGGACATACCTCTTGAAATGTGCCATCATGGAGGATTTCAAAGCATGCCCCATGGGGTCAATTTAATGTCTATCTCCAACTTCTTTACAGTGGCACTGATATTACCTTAAACAGTATGCCAAAACATCAAAAGTAAACAAAATTTGTGTTTTAACATAGCTTAAAATGGTTGAAAAAAATGTCAGTATTTAGAAACATAGAAACATAGAAATTAGGTGCAGGAGTAGGCCATTCGGCCCTTCGAGCCTGCACAGCCATTCAATATGATCATGGCTGATCATCCAACTCAGTATCCCGTACCTGCCTTCTCTCCAGACCCCCTGATCCCCTTAGCCACAAGGGCCACATCTAACTCCCTCTTAAATATAGCCAATGAACTGGCCTCAACTACCCTCTGTGGCAGAGAGTTCCAGAGATTCACCACTCTCTGTGTGAAAAACTGTTTGAACATGGTTGACAGTTGAAAGACAATATTGCACATAAAAATTGTTGCCGGTCAACATGAAATCATCTGCATTCATTTCAGTCAGGAAGGACTATTTCTAGGCTGCGAGATTCAATGTAAAGCATGTTTTTAAAAGTGCATTGTGCAAATTTAAGTCCTGCATGTTGGAGACAACTATGGTAATCTCATAACTGAATGCCAAGGGCATTTGAACTTGTCAATGCACCAAAGAGATATATTTTCAAAAGGCGTTTAGCTTGTAAATATTTAAACTCTGAATGACACCAGACAAATCATGGGATACCAAAAAAAATGTTGATATTGTACTTCACTGCCATGCATCTCCTTGCGTAGAAAGACTGGAATGCACACGATCAAAATGTGACATTGTGATCGGTTCTGCTTGTTCCAGTGTTGATAAAATATTGTATCTAATGATAATATCACACCTTATTTTCATCAGTCCTTACTCCAAGTGTTTATCCAATTTTCTTCTGAATTTACTGTCCCCCTTGAAAATGTAAACCACACAGAAAGCACAATGCTGGTAATGTAATTACATCTCAGTTTTCTTAACCCTCATATATAATGAGTCCATTGTCTCCTGGGATCATAACATCATTGTCATGGCTGTGCCCTAGTTTACATATTTGGGTGTACGTAACTATCTAGAAATTGGATGTCACCCTTGATGGGGGGATGGGAGGGATGGGATCTAGTAGGACTTGGTGGACCAAGCATAAGTGTTAAGTGAAATGGTTAATGAGTCTACGCTTTGTCCCACCAATATACAGGAGCCCACATAGGGAACACTAGATGCAGTAGATGAGGTTAGAGGAGGTGCATGTGAACCTCTGTCTCACATGGAGGGACAGTTGGGGTCCCTGGATAGAGTCGAGGGAAGAGGTATAAGGCCAGGTGTTACATCTCCTGCGGTTGCAGGGGAAGCTGAGCACCGGCTCCCCTCAAGGCTGTGTGCTCAGCCCGCTGTTGTTCACACTGCTCACACATGACTGTGCTGCTGGATTCAGGGACAACAGGATTATTAAATTTGCAGATGACACCACAGTGGTGGGACTCATCAGTGGAGAGGATGAAACAATGTACAGGGAGGAAGTGAAACAACTAGTGGACTGCTGCGGCAACAACAACTTAGAATTAAATGTCGACAAAACCAAGGAAATGATTTGTCGACTTCAGGAGGTCGCAGCCAAAACACACATCCCTCAACATCAGTGGCACCACGGTGGAGAGAGTGGAGAACATAAAGTTCCTCGGTGTGCAAATTACAGACAGCCTCACCTGGTCCAGGAACACCACTGGGACCGTCAAACGGGCCCATCAGCGACTGCACTACCTGAGGAAACTCAAACAGGCCTCACTCCCCACCAACATCCTCAGGACTTTTTACAGGGGCACGGTGGAGTCTGTACTCACGTACTGCATGAACACGTGGTACTCCACCTGCAACTGCTCAGACAGGAAGGCACTCCAGAGGGTAGTGAGGGGAGCAGAGAGTATCATTGGTGTCTCCCTACCCTCGGTACAAGAACTGTTCCAGAGCTCCAGTCTGAAGAAGGGTTTCGGCCCGTAACGTTGCCTATTTCCTTCGCTCCATAGATGCTGCTGCACCCGCTGAGTTTCTCCAGCTTTTTTGTGTAACCTTCGATTCTCCAGCATCTGCAGTTCCCTCTTAAAAACTGTTCCAGAGCCGTTGTCTGAAAAAAGCTCTGAGCATAGCAAAGGACAGACTGCACCCCCTCCACACACACACCTGGATCTCCTGCCATCAGGCAAGAGATACCGTAGCATCAAAGCCCGGACTACCAGACTGCTAAACAGCTTCCTGCCACAGGCTGTGAGGCTGCTAAACAGTCACTCCACCTGATTCTACTGCTTTTTTGCACTGACAATTTAATAACTCTGGCACTGGCCACTCAAATCACCTGTCCTGGACAATTTATGACTGTTTTTACTTGTTGCTGTTTTTTACCTGCACTTTTTAACTATTCGTATTGTAGTGGCCTGGTCAAGGTCAGGAAAAGACCGGACCCCAGGCGGGTTCAAAAGAAGCTTTTTAATTACCACAGTTCAAGAACACACACCGACACCCTTATCTCTACCCCTGGGGAGTCGACCGGTAAACCCCGTGGCAGACCTACGCCCCTGTCCCTCAATCGTCGAGGGGGATGATCCAAGGAGTGGCCTACCCCCCAGGGACCGCCACAGGACCCCCCCCCCCCCAAGTACCCGAGGTACGAAACGGACAGGATGGCGTACACAACAGCCAGACCGGGTGCACACTACGCTCGGCCCCGGAACAGGCGCCTGATCAACAAGTGCGGGGTACGAAGTAACCAAAGGAGGAGGTACCCTAGACAGAGGTCGCCCTCGCTTACGGGGCAGCGCTACCAGCGCCGGCCGATCGATATCGATATGTGCTGGCTTCAACCGTGCAACTGAAACAGTCTCCCGCCGACCCCCCATGTCCAGGACGAACGTCGACGAGCCCTGTTCCAAGACCCGGAAGGGGCCTTCGTACGGCCGCTGTAGAGGTGTCCGATGCGCATCCCTGCGCAGAAAAACAAACTGCCAGTCCTCCAGAGCAGAGGGAACGTGCGGACGGAAGGACCCATGACGAGAAGTGGGCACCGGTGCCAGCTTGCCCACCGTCTGCCGAAGACGTTGCAGAGCTTCTGAAGGCTGCTCCACCTGGCCACGTGCCGGCGGGATGAACTCCCCAGGCACCGTTAACGGAGACCCATACACCAACTCAACGGAGGAGGAGGCCAAGTCCTCCTTGGGTGCGGTGCGTATCCCCAGCAAAACCCACGGTAGAGCGTCTACCCAGTCTGGGTCAGTGAGCCGCGCCCTTAGGGCACCCTTAAGCTGTCGGTGAAACCGTTCCACTAGGCCGTTCGACTGTGGGTGGTACGCTGTCGTGTGGTGCAGACGAACACCCAGGAGGCGTGCCATGGCCGACCACAGCTCTGACGTGAACTGAGGCCCCCGGTCGGATGTTATGTCCAGTGGAACCCCGAACCGGGCGATCCAGTGCGCCAACAATGCTCGAGCACAGGTAGTAGTGGTGGAATTCTGTAGCGGAATGGCTTCAGGCCACCGCGTGAAGCGGTCCACAACGGTAAATATATACGTCATGCCCTGGGACGACGGCAGCGGCCCCACGATGTCCACGTGAATGTGGTCGAAACGTTTATGAGGAATGGGGAACTCCTCCAACGGCACGCGCACGTGTCGTTGCACCTTGGCGGTCTGGCATGGGATGCAAGTGCGCGCCCAATGGCCAACCTCCTTCCGCAGCCCGTGCCACATAAAGCGGGAGGCTACCAGGGCCGTTGTTGCCCTGATGGAGGGATGCGCAAGACCATGGAGCACCTCAAACACCCTGCACCGCCAGGCGATCGGGACGATGGGTCGCAGAACTCCAGAGGAGACATCGCACAACAGCGTGGTACCCCCAGGACCACAGACAACCTCCAACTGCAGGCCCGAAACTGCTGTACGATAGGCAGCCATCTCCTCGTCGACCAGCTGAGCAGCTGCCAGGTCGGAATAGTTAATCCCCTCACCGACTTGGAGAACCGCGTGGACTGCAGGTCTTGATAAGGCATCGGCCACCCTGTTAAATTTGCCCTCAACGAACCGGATGGAGGTGGTGTACTCGGACACATACGCCAACTGCCTCTGCTGCCGGGCAGACCACGGGTCTGATACCTTGGCGAACGCGAAGGTTAGTGGCTTGTGGTCCGTGAATGCAGTAAATGGTCTCCCCTCCAGAAAATAGCGGAAATGATGTACGGCGAGATACAGGGCAAGGAGCTCACGGTCGAAGGCGCTGTAACGACGCTGTGGTCCACTGAGATGCCTGCTGAAGAAGGCAAGTGGCTGCCAGCAACCCTCAATGAGCTGCTCTAACACTGCCCCAACCGCAATCTCCGAAGCATCCACCGTCAAGGCGGTCGTGGCATCCTCTCGTGGGTGGACGAGCATCGTGGCCTCAGCCAGTGCCTGCTTAGCCCTCTCAAATGCCGCTGTTGCTTCCACGGACCAATCAACCTCCCTGCGATGACCAGCAATCAGGTTGAAAAGCGGACGCATGATCGCAGCAGCTGAGGGCAGGAAGCGGTGATAGAAAGTGACCATTCCCACGAATTCCTGCAGGCCCCTAACTGTGGTCGGACGGGGGAACCTGCGAATAGCGTCCACCCTGGTCGGCAGAGGCACTACCACTTGTTCAGTTACGCGGTGGCCGAGGAAGTTGATAGCCGTCACCCCGAAACAGCACTTGGACGCGTTTATAGTTAAACCAAAATCGCTGAGGCGCTGACACAGTTGACGGAGGTGGGTGCAGTGCTCCTGCCGCGAGCAACTGGCCACGAGTATGTCGTCCAGGTACACAAAAACAAAGTCCAATCCGCGGCACACGCAGTTCATAGTGTTGGGAGGTTCAGCGCAACAGCGTTATTATCCATCACGACGCGTGATGAACGAAGTCGGGGTCACCAGTGTAGTGGCCTGGTCAAGGTCAGGAAAAGACCGGACGCCAGGCGGATTCAAAAGAAGCTTTTTAATTACAACAGTTCAAGAACACACACCGACACTCTTATCTCTACCCCTGGGGAGTCGACCGGTAAACCCCGTGGCTGACCTACGCCCCTGTTCCTCAATCGTCGAGGGGGATGATCCAAGGAGTGGCCTACCCCCCAGGGACCGCCACAGTATTGTTTTTATCAGGGACTGGATTGGTTTTATTGTTTTTATTGATTATTAAAATGTTTATGTTTCATGTGCGATGCTCTGGTATTCCCTGGGTAACGTCTTCTCATTTTGCACTGTACAACTGTTGCTTTGCAAGATGACAATAAAGGTTGATTGATTGATTGATTGATTGATTGATTGAAGGTATTGATTGATTGATTGGTTGATTGATTGAAGGTACCTGGAGAGGGGTTTGGGTGGGAAAGGATGAGTGATTTAAGTTGGGAGAGAGTGGTCTCTGCAAAGGGCAGAAAGGGGTGGGAGATGGGAAGATATGATTAACGGTGGATCATTGTGGAGATGATGGAAATGTCGGAGGATGGTGTGTTGGGTGCGGAGGCCAGTGGGGTGAAAGATGAGGACCGGGGGGGAGGGAGAGTGAGATCAGAACTATGGGATATAGAGGAGGTGCCTATGAAGGTCCCTTCTATGAGAGAAAAGGGGAAACTAAGTTCACGAAAGAATGAGGACATCTTGGATGTCCTTGTATGGAAAGTGCCATCTTGGGAGCAGATGCGCGGAGATGGAGGAATTGAAAGTAAGGAACAACATCTTTGCAAGAGGCTGGATTGAATTAGTGCCTTCAGGTACATAACGTATATTGGAATGTTATATTCCAGCTGTACAAGAAGTCAGTGAGGGTACATTTTGAGTGCTGTGTTTAGTATCGGTCATCCAGAGATAGGAAAAATGTCATTAAGCTGGAAAGAGTGCAAAGACACAAAGTGTTGGAATGACTCAGTGGATCAGGCAACATCCTTGGAGAACATGGATAGGTGACGTTTCAGATTGGAACCATTTTAAAAGAGCCCCGGACCAAAACGTCACCCACTGTACCTATGTTATCCAAGGATGCTGCTTGACTGTGGAAGGATGCTGCCAGGAAAAATGTTCCCCATGTTGGAAGAGTCCAGAACCAGGGGTCACAGTTTAAGTAGGCCTTTTAGGATTGAGATGAGGAAAAATATTTTCACCCAGAGAGTTGTGAATCTGTGGAATTCTCTGCCACAGAAGGCAGTGGAGGCTAATTCACTGGATGATTTCAAGAGAGAGTTAGATGTAGCTCTTAGGGCTAACGGAATCAAGGGATATGGGGAGAAAGCAGGAATGGGGATTGATTTTGGATGATCAGCCATGATTATATTGAATGGTGATGCTGGCTCAAAGGGCCGAATGGCCGACTCCTGCACCTATTTTCTATGTTTCTATGTTCATTAATGACTTGGAAGAAGATATCAAGTGTACCATGGCCAAATTTGCTGATTATTCAAAAAGGGATTGGCTAACAAGTAATGAGGGAGACACAAAGAGCCTGCAAAGGCATATACTGCAGATAGTATGTCAATAAACAAGAAGTTGGCAAATGTATTACAAAACACATAATTATACAGTTATCTATTTTGGAAAGAAGAACGAATAAACTAATTATTATTAAGTGAGACTGGAAAATGTGGAGTCCAAAGGATTCTGGGGTGCTTACATCTATATTACTAAAAGACTGATCTTGACCACTTCCTGTTCTGTATATTGATTTTAGAAAAAACGGTGCCACTTACAGCTGTGATTTTTGGCCATCTTACTCAGAGTCCCCCTCCGCTGCGCAGGACAAGAGGATTTTTCCCATCCATGAAAAATAAAAGAGTTATTATTGTTTAAAAATGTTGAGATTCTCTCTCCTGTAGACCACGCCCCTTCCGGAGGGACTATAAAACCCAGAAGTGTTGAGTGCCTCAGTCAGTCTCTGCAAGATGGGGGAGTGAGAGGGTCACGTCTCTCAGTCTGAACAGTGAATAACACTGAACACACATCTACTAAACTATGAGTGGTATTACTGACCTGTCAGTGCCCTTAATGTGGTTTGAAAATATAGTTTGGAAATGCTAAAGCTGTGTTGCCTTTGGGTTTGAAATGCTAAAGTTGTGTTGTGTTTGGTTTGGAAATGCTAAAGCTGTGTTGCCTTTGGTTTGGAAATGCTAAAGCTGTGTTGTCTAATAAAAGTAGCCTTGCCTAATTAAAGTTGCCTTACCTAATTAAAGTTGTCTTGGCAAATTAAAGTTGCCTCGCCTAATTAAAGTTGCCTTGCCTTCTATATAATTAAAAGTCTAATCTTGACCACTTCCTGTTTGCGCTTTATATTGATTTTAGAAAAAAACGCTACTACATACGGCTGTGATTTTTGGCCATCTGACTCAGAGTCCCCCTCTGCTCATCAGGTGCCGAGGATTTTTCACATCAATGAAAAAGAAAAGAGTTATTAGTGTTTAAAAACTGTTGAGATTCTCTCTCCTGTTAATCACGCCATAAAGGCCACGACCCTTCTTGTGGAAGGGGGGAGGGACTATAAAACCCAGAAGTGTGGCTGTGGCTCAGTCTCTGCAAGATGGAGGAGGGAGAGGTCACGACTCGCTGTCTTTAGCGGCCTTGCACCCTGCTTGAAATGGTATGAAACCGCACTTGAATTTTGTGGCCTTGCACCCTGCTTGAAATGGAATTTCAAGGAATAGCCATGTCAACTGCCAGCCCACCAGCCGTGAGTGAGTGAGCTGCCAGCACAACAGGTTTGAGTGACTGAGCCGCCAGCCCAAGAACCCATTCGGCCCACAATGTCCATACTAGCCCACTGGCCACCAATTGTTGGAGGTAGAATATTGCATTGGGGGACCAGCCCTTCCGTGTGATGCTGGGACCCAACGGGTCCCACTTAATCTAGTTTAAAATAAAACGTACTGGCATGCAGGCACAGCAAGTAATTGGGAAGGCTTTCTGGCCTATGTTGTAAAGGACGTGTAGTATAAACCTGGAAGTTTGATGTACGTTTACAAGATGTTATTGGGACTGCATCTAGAGTGCTGTGTACATTTTGATCTCCACATTGAAGTAAGGATGTGCTTGTAGTGGAGAACGTACAGTCAGTGTGATGTTAAATATTGGAACAAAGTCCTTGGACAGTTCATCTACCTGAGGTCATTGCATTAATAGTGTTGAAAATGAAAGGGATTCCCAAACATGATGTAGCCTTGGGATATAATTTGGATCAAGGTGCACATCTAAGGCAGACAGACATTTTACCCCAAACTAGATCCACTGATAAGTGTCTCATGAGCTGTATAAATATATAGCCTCGTACTATAATGCATTAAAAAATCAACCTTTTGTGTTTCTGGTTTTATGAACTACTATGTATATAATAAGCAAAGGATCATTTCATCACACTGTTACAGGCATGGTGTATACTTCATCACCAAGCCACCTTCAACCAATCCTCCACTCCCCTGCTTCACTGGACACATACATCAGACCAAAATACTCCTCAGAAGTGTTCTACTGGGTCAGTCAAATTTGTTCATCTGGAGTGGTAGAATACATTTGTTAGATTAGTGCAGAAATACATTGCTAGACAAATGGAGTGGAGATTCTGACCCAAAGCCCAAAGAATCATAACATCCATTTTTTTTGGAGGGCCACACAGAGGAATAGAAACATAGAAACATAGAAATTAGGTGCAGGAGTAGGCCATTCGGCCCTTCGAGCCTGCACCGCCATTCAATATGATCATGGCTGATCATCCAACTCAGTATCCCGTACCTGCCTTCTCTCAATACCCCCTGATCCCCTTAGCCACAAGGGCCACATCTAACTCCCTCTTAAATATAGCCAATGAACTGGCCTCAACTACCCTCTGTGGTAGAGAGTTCCAGAGATTCACCACTCTCTGTGTGAAAAAAATTCTTCTCATCTCGGTTTTAAAGGATTTCCCCCTTATCCATAAGCTGTGACCCCCTTGTCCTGGACCTCCCTAACATCGGGAACAATCTTCCTGCATCTAGCCTGTCCAACCCCTTAAGAATTTTGTAAGTTTCTATAAGACCCGACCCCCTCTCAATCTCCTAAATTCTAGAGAGTATAAACCAAGTCTATCCAGTCTTTCTTCATAAGACAGTCCTGACATCCCAGGAATCAGTCTGGTGAACCGTCTCTGCACTCCCTCTATGGCAATAATGTCCATCCTCAGAATGCACTGTCTTTTAACCTGAGCAGGGGAATCAAGAACCAGGGGACACATGTTTAAGGGTGAGAGAAGCAAGATTTAATGTGAATCTGAGGGACATCGTTTTCATACAGTGGTGGGTAATTGTGGCAGGTAATATAACAAGATTAAAAATATATTTAGACAAGTAAATGGATAGGAAAGGTTAAGAGATGACTCTATGACTCAAAGGCATAGGGTTTAAAGTTGGCATAATCAGGAGGCATGTGTGTGGGACATTTCCTATCCACTGAGGATAGTTCACTGGTTCTGCTATGGAGTAAGGTGCCAAATATCGAGGAGATCATCAGACTTGCCAGCCATAGAAACATAGAAACATAGAAACATAGAAAATAGGTGCAGGAAGAGGCCATTCGGCCCTTCGAGCCAGCACCGTCATTCATTGTGATCATGGCTGATCGTCCCCTATCAATAACCCGTGCCTGCCTTCTCCCCATATCCCTTGACTCCACTAGCCCCTAGAGCTCTATCCAACTCTCTCTTAAATCCATCCAGTGACTTGGCCTCCATTGCCCTCTGTGGCAGGGAATTCCATAAATTCACAACTCTCTGGGTGAAAACGTTTTTTCTCGCCTCAGTCTTAAATGACCTCCCCTTTATTCTAAGACTGTGGCCCCTGGTTCTGGGCTCGCCCAACATTGGGAACATTTTTCCTGCATCTAGCTTGTCCAGTCCTTTTATAATTTTATATGTTTCTGTAAGATCCCACTTCATCCTTCTAAACTCCAGTGAATACAAGCCTAGTCTTTTGAGCTCTGCAAGATATCTTGTGGTTCCAACCAAGTAATGAGTGGTAGGCAGATATTCCAATTCATAGTTGCGAGGTGACTTATGATAGATGAAATTACAACAAACCCCAGTTGTGTCCTGATTAACACTCCTGAAACCTGCATGTGTGAACCTTTGAGAACACAAGCAAGTACAATTTACAACCAAATCCCTTTTTCCTAGTAACTTTTCTGCAGAACTAGAGCTACACACTACAGAATATCTGAGTGAGATTCAACTATAAAACGAACATTAAGTTATGCCATATTGTTTACTCAATCTTTATATGGAAGTCACAGCTCTCCAACAGTGCTATTGTTAATAGGGAGATTTAGTATAAATGGCTACCCATATGTTAAAGGTATAAATAATTTAAAGTTTTTATGGGAGCAACTACGCTACTGGGTCTTAGTTCAAGAATCCTAGTTTTTTCTTGTTTGACAGGTAACAATTACAGGCTAATCGTTTGTCTTGAAGGAATGTGAGTGTTTGGGGCCCAGTCCCAGAGGGATCTGGTTTACCTGTTAGCAGGTGGAGTCTGCACATCTCAAGGAAGTATGTACACACAGCATTCCAGAGAATCGTTTTACTATTCCAGGCACAAGAATGACCGCAGGGTAAATAAGAATTGGCTGAATTAAGGATTGGTAAAAACTTAATTTTTAACTCTAGTGTGAGTTTAAAAAAAAAAAGGAAAATGCTTACTATGTAATTTGAAAAAACATTCTTTGTAAATTGTCACACAATATGCAAGTGAATATCTTCCAGGATATGAAGCTTAGTTTGATGAATCGCACTGTTAAAGATCATGATTTTAAATTATCTAGTTGTGCTTTCCAAAAAAAATATTCCTGTTTGGGCCATTTGTCACTGTTGCTAAATATTAAGGTGTGTTGCAAACGGGCTGTTTTGCATAACAGTTGGGCTCATTACTAAGTTAAGCCACATTGCATGCAAATTCTCAGCATATCAACTGCTTTATGAGAAAACTACACCGAACAAGCTGAAACACGAGCTGTGAACACAACTAAAAAACAGTTTCCAATAATCAAATAAATAGGCAGTCAATGTCTGGTTCTTCCCCCAATCAACAACAAAACAAAATGGAATCCCTCTGGTTGAAGGTTAATCACCTGCTGCAGGTATTAAGCTTCCGATCAGATTCCTAGGCAAAACACGTCTGCATTCTCCATTTTTATTTGAATATATTTTTTCTGATTTCCACTTCGAATGGATGCAGACAATTCCAGGAACATTAATTTTTAGATGGAATTAATAGTTTCACACCATCGGGAACAGAAAGTATAACAACAAAAGTCAGTGTACATGTCAAATCGGCAATTTCCCATTTACCCACCATACAGTTTATATAATAGTGTTTGCATGTTCTCTTTGTGACCACCTGTGTTTTCCCCAGGTGTTCCGCGGAGTATCCTCCCACACCCCAAAGGCATGCAAATTGGGAGGTTAATTGGCTCACTGTAAATTGCCCCTGGTGTGGATTGTAGAATCTGAGGGGAATGTGGGGAGAATAAAACAGGAATTAAAATAGGATTAGTGTAAATGTGCAGTTAATGGTCAGTGCGTTGAAGGCTATTTCCATATTATTTGTCTCTAAAACGCTAATCTAAAGACTGAAGGCCCTGTCCCACTTGGCCTTCATTTGTGCCTCATTTACACGTCATATGTAAAATAGGTCGACACGTTGTGACTCGTGGGGTGCGCGTGGGTGGCGCACGCATTGCGCATGGTGAGGCGTGGAATCGTATGTGGTGGCGCGCGGTATCGCGCGGCGCTCAAGGATTTTAATGTGAAACGAAACCCTCGCGCGCCCCCTGCTTGACGTGTCGCGTATGCACGCTAATGCATTGGCGTCGCACGCTGGAGTCCCGATATGTCACGTGTATCGCGTGGTGACGCATGGTTACGTCACCGTGCATCAACATCCGTAACCATGTGTCGCCGCGCGCCGCAGGGTATTCTAATGATGTCACGCGCACAGACGGATGTGCTGACACGTGATTTGCGCGTGACGTCGCTCATCACGCGCGGCAACCTATTTTACATATGACACGTAAATGAGGTGCAAATGACGGCCAAGTGGGATTCGCCCTTAATGCAGTGAATGTTGAATGCGTGGTCTTTGAAGCCCTTCAATAAGGCATGATTTAAAAATCCCAAGCAAAGTCACGGCATTCAAATGGTCCATGCATCAGCATTCTCATGCATGGGCTCTCAGGTCCGTGTAACAGCAGAACATGGAAGCCCAACATAAATGGAAGAAGGAATGCACCACTCAGGAGCCATGGAGATTTCTTCTGAGAACTCCAACACCCACCCACATCCCAAAAGATGTATGTGTAGATTAACAAACTACTGTAAACTAACCCTTGGTGTTGGTTAAAGTCAAAATGAATTTAAGAGTGATTGATGGACATGTATGCGAGAATAAGTTGCAGGGGTGCAAGGAAATAAGGATGACTGAGAGTGGGGTACTGTTTAACTAATGTTGATGATTTACGATATGTCATGGCTATTCCTCGAGGTCGAGGATGATGGTCTACGTTCTGCTGTTTTTATGGACTCTCAGGTGGCTTATGAGTCCAATCCTGGCTTTGTAGCTCACAGAACGAAGTCGCCTGTGTGTGTGTTTGTTTAACGTATACTTGATGTTGCACTCCAAGAAACACACGGCCCTTCACAAATCAATCAACTTATTCCAATGGCAAGGGAACCAAGACAGTGGAGCTGATAGATCTGTTGCAGCCTTCACCCACCATTCAGAGCCGTTGAGTTCAAGATAACTTTGTCCGCCTGGTCTGGCGTTGAGGTCTTGTTGGTTGGATCGTTCATAGTCTGGACCCTCATCCTCGACCTTACCCCCATGAGTGGCCCTACCAGAAGCTGGTGCTTCTGACAGCATCGCTCTCTGAATCATGGGGTCACGTAAACCTCTTCACCATGACAAGGTAAATGATCCGAAGAGGTATGTGTTACGATATGTATTACGATAGGATTAACAAACTGATCAGGAAGGCTGGCTCCATCCTGGGGGCGGAGGTGGATTCATGGGAGGTTGGTCTTGGAGGGGAGAATGCTCCTCAAACTGTGGAGCATCCTGGACAATACAGCTCACCCACTCCATGACACACTGGTCAACCAGAGGAGCACCTTCAGCAACAGACTGGTTCCACCAAGATGCAGGGCAGAACGCCACTGGCCATCCTCCTTCCCTGTGGCTATCAAACTGTACAACTCCCCTTTTGTCGTGGGATAGACTGGCTCTGACACCCCTCCCCCTACCCCCTCCCAAATCTTTGCCCATCCCCAACCCTTTCTACTCGCCACAAAGACTCGTCACACCCTTGTAATGGACTGTTCGAACTCTTACCTTCCAGCAGACGTTACAAGGCCCTCTACGCCCGCACATCCAGTCTTAGGAACAGCTTCATCCCCAGAGCTATAGCTGCTCTGAACCGGCCCTGCTGAGTGCCCCCCACCCATGAACTATCTCCTTCGGATGTTCACGTCGCACATCGACCCGGCACAGACACATTTGCACTTTAGACTGTTCTTTTTATAGAAACATAGAAACATAGAAATTAGGTGCAGGAGTGGCCATTCGGCCCTTCGAGCCTGCACCGCCATTCAATATGACATGGCGAT
This sequence comes from Leucoraja erinaceus, assembly GCF_028641065.1. NCBI lineage: Eukaryota > Metazoa > Chordata > Chondrichthyes > Rajiformes > Rajidae > Leucoraja > Leucoraja erinaceus. The sequence continues at coordinate 99,138,330 of NC_073380.1, forward strand.
CATCCAACTCAGGTACCTGATCTCTCTCCATACCCCTGTGATCCCCTTAGCCACAAGGGCCACATCTAACTCCCTCTTAAATATAGCCAATGGACTGTGGCCTCGACTACCTTCTGTGGCAGAGAGTTCCAGAGATTCACCACTCTCTGTGTGAAAAAAAGTTCTTCTCATCTCGGTTTTAAAGGATTTCCCCCTTATCCTTAAGCTGTGACCCTTGTCTACTTCCCCACATCGGGAACAATCTTCCTGCATCTAGCCTGTCCAACCCCTTAAGAATTTTGTAAGTTTCTATAAGATCCCCTCTCAATCTCCTAAATTCTAGAGAGTATAAAAGGTCTATCCAATCTTTCTTCATAAGACAGTCCTGACATCCCAGGAATCAGTCTGGTGAACCGTCTCTGCACTCCCTCTATGGCAATAATGTCCTTCCTCAGATTTTGAGACCAAAACTGTACGCAATACTCCAGTGTGGTCTCACCAAGACCCCAACTGCAGTAGAACCTCCCTGCTCCTATACGGATCCTTTTGCAATGAAAGCTAACATACCATTCGCTTTCTTTACCCTGCTGCACCTGCATGCCTACCTTCAATGACTGGTGTACCATGACTGGTCTCGCTTCTCCCCTTATAAATCATGTTTCTCGGGGTATCTAAATCTAAATGTTATTAAGTATTTAAGTTATGACCGGATGGAAGCTGCATACCAAATCTCGTTGCACATACGTGCAATGACAGTAAAATACATTATTATTATTATTATTATTATTATTATTAATTTCATGTTTCATGTATTTTGTGTTTTTATGACTATTGGCAGATCAAATAAAGTTCGTATCATATGGTATCATATCATATTGTATTTCCAGAGCTCTTTGTGCCGCCATTAAATTTCTTGCATTTCAGAGAAAAAGTGGTTAGATTATTCTTCCCGTACAGAGGAATTTTAGCCCTTTGGCAATCAAAACGTGATTTGCATCACCGTGTTTATTTGGTTCTGATTAGGTTAAAGCTCAAACCCCAGACTATTCCACAGATGGGACAAAGAAGCTTAAAGATTCAAGATTCAAGATTCAAGATTCAAGATTCAAGATAGATTTAATTGTCACATGTGCCAGATGGCACAGTGAAATGAATTCCCATACAGCCATACAATAAAAAATAAACAGGACTCAACACACTATAGAATTTAACATAAAACATCCCCACACAGCAGAATCAAGTTTCCCACTGTGTGGGAAGGCACCAAAGTCAGGTGAGTTGATAGTTTTGTAATTAAAATAAGGCCATTCAACCCATCAGGTCAATTGCTTCACAAGAGGTTAATCCAATGAAATCTCAGTCTCACTTCCCTTTTCAATATTTTCTTTCTTATGCGATCATTCATTATGTTCTCAAATAAAATCCTCATTGTTCACTTCTCCCTTTCCCAGCTACTCATCTAATCGTTGCTGCCATTGCAATTCCCACTCAACATTTCCTGTTGCTAATGCTCCTGGTTCTGTAGGAACCATTGGAATGGATTAGATGAATTCATTTTAATAATTAGTTACTTATTTCCTCATTTAGATTCCCATACAAAATTATTGGCAAACATCCCCAGAGGCCTGGACTGAGTTAACTTTGGATTTTTCAGCTATATATTGCCAAAGTATCTAGTTTCCAACAAAACTATAGTGAAGCACAACAACAGTTAGAGTAAAAATATATGCTAATAGCATAAAGTTCAGATTGTGGTTATGAGTACAAATGCTCCAACTGGTAGCTTGAGTTTTATACACCACCTTAAACACTTACATGATCTCAAAATTCAAACAGATACGTAATTTGCTTTTACACTGGGTATTTTCATAGATCAGAGCAATATAAACTGCAGCATCAAAAAACACCTCTCCTGCATTATCTTGCCTCATTCTCCTATTTTAGTTTGTCGATGTGTCCCAGGTCAGTTTGTAGGAGCATTGTTATAGATTTATCTGAGGGCAGAACTCTTGCAGAACGAGGATAATCCAGCCAGGGGAATGCCTGTGTGTGTGAAACCGTTACTAATGGGGTTACTAATTAATCCTATTTCATTACACATAACCAGATCTAAAATAACCTGTTCCTTGGTTGGGTCCAAGATGTACTGTTCCAGCAATATGCCTCAAACGCATTCAATGAACCTGTCCTCAAAACCACTTTTATCAATTTGATTTACCAGGCTAAATGAAGATTAAAGTCAGCTATGATTATTATGTTAATTCCGTTACAAACCCCTATTGTTTCTTAATTAATTTTCTGACTAACAGTACAACTGGTAGAGGGCTGAGAAACAGTTCCCACCAGAGTTTGTACCTCCTGATATTTATTTTCTTGGCTCAAAACGATTCCATTTCCTGATTTTCTGATCCCAAATCATTCCCCTCTGATATCCTGATGTCACTCTTTATTATACAAGCTACCACAGTTGTTTATTCATTCTGCTTATTTTGCCAACTTTACAACTTTCAATACCCAGCCTTGGTCAGCTTGCATCCATATTTCTGTACTGGTTAATAAACTGTGGATGAACCAGGAGATCCGTATTCTTGTAAGGACCAGATAGATGCTGGGCAGAGTTTTATAAGAAGAGACGCAGAGGTCTATAAGAAGTCCAGATACCACCTTGACAAGGCCATCAAAAGGACCAAAAGGGACTTCTGCGCTAAGCTGAAGGATGAGGTCAATGTTCGGCAACTGTGGCAGAGCTTGAATGCCCTCAACTCCTACAAGGTGAAATCATGGGGCAGCTCAAGCGACAGCGAAAAATCACTCGCTGACGAGCTCAATGCATTCTACACACGCTATGATAGGGAGAACACTGGTGTGCCTTCCCGAGCCCCCATATGGCCTGATGGTAGTACAGCCACAGTTACAGAGGTCGGCATCAGAAGTCTTTCAGGAGGGTGAACCATCGGAAAGCGTCTGGACCTGATGGTGTGCCCGGTCGAGTTCTCAAAACCTGTGAAGACCAACTGGCTGGGTTTTTGCAGACATTTTACAACCTCCCATTACTGATGTCTGAGGTTCCCACCTGCTTTAAGAGGGCATTAATAATACCGGTGCCCAAGAAGAGTAAGGTGACGTGCCTCAACGACTATCGACCAGTGGCACTAACGTCCGTGGTGATGAAGTGCTTTGAGAGGTTGGTTATGGTGGATATCAACTCCTACCTCAACAAGAACCTCGACCCACTACAGTTCACCTACTGTCACAACAGATCAACGGAGGATGCGATCTCACTGGCTCTCCACTCCGCACTGGACCAAGTCAAGTCAAGTCAAGTCAACTTTATTTGTCACATACACATACAAGATGTGCAGTGAAATGAAAGTGGCAATGCCTGCTGATTGTGCTAAAACTACAGAACAGAATCAGTATTTACATGTTACAAAATAATTTTGTTTTAAAAGACACAACACAACAGTAAATTGGTACAGTAAGTTAGTCCCTGGTGAGATAAGAGTTTACAGTCCGAAACGTTACCTATTGCCTGTGGAAAGACTCCACTCATCCTCTCTGTTTTCACAGCATGACAGCGAAGGTGTTTGCCTGACCGTGGCAGCTGGAACAGTCCATTGCTGGGGTGGAAGGGGTCCCCCATAATGTTGCTGGCTCTGGAACTGCACCTCCTGGTGTATAGGTCCTGCAGGAGGGGCGAGTGCAGGGCTGGATTTAGATGAAGAGAGGTCCTAAGCTATTTCACTTGTGAGCCCCCCCCCACCTCCTAATCCCCCACCCCCACGACTAGTCAAGTCAAGCCAAGTTTATTCGTCACATACGCATACGAGATGTGCAGTGAAATGAAAAGTGGCAATGCTTGCGGATTGTGCAAAAAAAACCTACAAAACACAATGGAACAGAATCACATATTTGTGGGTCGAAAAAAGAGAAAAAAACAGCAATTTCAAAAAGACACCACACAACAGTAGAGTGGTTCAGTAAAGTTAGTCCCTGGTGAGATAGGAGTTTACAGTCCTAATGGCCTCTGGGAAGAAACTCCTTCTCATCCTCTCCGTTTGCACAGCATGGCAACGGAGGCGTTTGCCTGACCGTAGCAGCTGGAACAGTCCGTTGCTGGGGTGGAAGGGGTCCCCCATGATCTGGAGAAGGGTTTCAGCCCGAAACGTTACCTATTTCCTTCGCTCCATAGATGCTGCTGCACCCGCTGAGTTTCTCCAGCATTTGTGTGTATCCCCCATGATCTTGTTGGCTCTGGAGTTGCACCTCCTGATGTATAGTTCCTGCAGGGGGCGAGTGAAGTTCCCATAGTGCATTCAGCCGAACGCACTACTCTCTGCAGAGCCTTCTTGTCATGGGCAGAGCAATTCCCAAACCAGATTGTGATGTTTCCGGGCAAGATGCTTTCCACAGCCGCTGAGTAGAAGCACTGGAGGATGCTCAGAGACACTCTGAATTTCCTCAATTGCCTGAGGTGGTAAAGGTGCTGCCTTGCCTTACTCACGAGTGCTGCAGCATGTGATGTCCATGTCATATCCTCAGAGATGTGGACTCCCAGGTATTTAAAACAGCTAACCCTACCCACAGTATCCCCATTTATCTCCAGTGGTGTGTACGTCCTCGGATGTTGTGCTCTCCTAAAGTCCATGATCAGCTCCTTCGTTTTTGTGACATTCAAGAGAAGGCTGTTCTCCTGGCACCAGAGTGCCAGATCAGCCACCTCCTCCCGGTAGGCCTTCTCATCATTGTCTGAGAACAGGCCCACCACCACAGTGTCATCAGCAAACCTGATTATTGGGGGGGGTCCTATGTTCAGCGTAAAGGGGTTGGATGTATGCCTCTCCATCTTGACCACCTGGGGCCTGGTGGTGTGAAAGTCCAGGACCCAGTCTGGTGGGGACTATGGTGTTGAAGGCTGAACTGGTCAATGAACAGCATCCTCACATAGCCCCCCCTTCTGGCTGTCAAGGTGAGAGAGAGCCGTGTACAGAACCTGGGAGACCGCATCCAGGGCCGGCCTTAGGAGGTGCGGGGCTCAATTGGGAACAATTTTGGTGTACCCCAGGTTTATCAGCAGATTATCATATCTTTCAGGTAATTAGCACCCTAGCCGCTATTTGGATGAGCATGGTTGAAGGGGGTGTCTTCTAAACGCACGCAAGCTCACTCAGAGACCTTCAGAGCTTCTTCTCAGATACAGCTTCAAAACACAGTCTTTTGATGAATAAATGTTTTATTGTTGATAGAAAACAGTGAAATACATCCAAGTTTCTTCCGACTCGTTTCTGAAATCTTCTTCGAACTCCAGCTTATTACTTTAGACATTAGTAAACTCCTCGTGTCTCCGTAACACTGGCAAGATCTGGTGTGATCTCCTTTAGATCTCCCATGGACTTACATGGCCCGCATGGCTCTCTTACATGATCTTACATGGTAGAAGGGTTAACCTTCTCCATGGCTCTCCAAACTAATCTAAAAACTAAACTTCTGCACAAGCATCTAAGCTCCAAACAAGCCCAAAAACGCTTCATAAATCCCACCCACAATATAACGGGCAGTCTAAAATTTAAAGGCACATGCCATCCTCAATGACATGCAAAACAGGCCAAATGGCCACTACACCAGATTCTCAGCCTAGATCTGTCAGCTCTGTTATTTAGTATATATTATGAAATTGTACACAAAGGCGCTATGGATTATACACTGTCTTAATCTCTCCTGGTCCCGTCTGACTGTCAATACCTCCGCTGGCTTCCAACCTTTACAGTAGCTGCTAATTACCATTAAATTGCATTATGTGATTGGACACAATGCCCTTGGAGACAACAGTGATTGGACGGGAGGAGACCGATTCGTTGATTGGACCGGAATTTTAAGGGAAGCTGGTCGGTGATTGGATGCAACCCAGTTAGAGACAGCGGTTGATTGGCCGCCAAATAATCGGGCACAAAAAATTGACAAATAGGAAAACAAAAAAATTCCGAATTAAATCTGATAAAAGGTACGTAGGGTGGGTATCGATTAATTCTAGACAACAGATTGAAAAATATAATCTAATCCCATTAATTCACTCAAGGTGTATTATGATGTGTTCTACAGTATGAAGTGTACGCAAAACTGGCACTTCCAGAGTGGCCTATCGTGTTGTTTCTTCAGCGGACCACGGATTTATTTTAAATGTAGACACTAAATTCTGGAGTAAAGAAAGCAGCATTCTGGAGAGTTGCAGTTGATGAGGTGAACTAACCCGCTGAGATTGGGGCATGATATTTATGCATTCCGTTTTTGCAAGAGGAAGACAGGCAGAATACTTGAATATATTTGAAAAGCAAACATCACAAACAATAGTGAGCCAGTGGTGCACTCCAGTTATACATGACCATGGCCACTGTCGTTGTTCCTGGACTCGTTCAGCAAGTACCATTTATAACCATATAACCATATAACAATTACAGCACGGAAACAGGCCATCTCGGCCCTACAAGTCCGTGCCGAACAAATTTCTTTTTCCCCTTAGTCCCACCTGCCTGCACTCATACCATAAAAAATCCATTCCCTTCCATCCATATGCCTATCCAATTTATTTTTAAATGATACCAATGAACCTGCCTCCACCACTTCCACTGGAAGCTCATTCCACACCGCTACCACTCTCTGAGTAAAGAAGTTCCCCCTCATATTACCCCTAAACTTCTGTCCCTTAATTCTCAAGTCATGTCCTCTTGTTTGAATCTTCCCTATTCTCAAAGGGAAAAGCTTGTCCACATCAACTCTGTCTATCCCTCTCATCATTTTAAAGACCTCTATCAAGTCCTCCCTCAACCTTCTGCGCTCCAGAGAATAAAGACCTAAATTATTCAACCTATCTCTGTAACTTAGTTGTTGAAACCCAGGCAACATTCTAGTAAATCTCCTCTGTACTCTCTCTATTTTGTTGACATCCTTCCTATAATTGGGCGACCAAAATTGTACACCATACTCCAGATTTGGTCTCACCAATGCCTTGTACAATTTTAACATTACCTCCCAGCTTCTATACTCAATGCTCTGATTTATAAAGGCTAGCATACCAAAAGCTTTCTTTACAACCCTATCTATATGAGATTCCACCTTCAAGGAACTATGCACGGTTATACCCAGATCCCTCTGTTCAACTGCATTCTTCAATTCCCTACCATTTTCCATGTACGTCCTATTTTGATTTGGCCTGCCAAGGTGTAGCACCTCACATTTATCAGCATTAAACTCCATCCGCCATCTTTCAGCCCATTTTTCCAAATGGCCTAAATCACTCTGTAGACTTTGGAAATCCTCTTAGTACCTGCACTGTAATGGGTTAACCCACTGAAACTTGCAGCAAGGCTGTCACACACAAGTAGCAAGCCACTTCAACAGTGCGGGCAGTATGTAGCAATGTTACAAAATTTTGAGATTGTAAACATCAAGTCTGCAATTTATTCCATCAGATAAAGCATAAAAATAAGTTTAATTTGACACCTAATTCACTTTCATATCTCAAGTATTTAAAAAGTTATGGCCATTTTCATACTCTGAAATTAGCATCTTGTTCCCTATTGATTTTCTATGGACATAACAAAAAAGCTGTGATCGTGGACAGTCAAAAGCCCATAACTTTCTTAAAAATTAAGAGAACTGAATGAAATTTTCAGTTATCATAGATTGAAGCATTCTGAAACAAATATAAAATAATCTTACTTGGATGACCTGAAATTAAAGCATATAATTAGTTAGTTACCCAATTGTAGCTAATTTCAGACTTCAATTACTAGATCTAAACATCTATCCATTTCTTAATAAATGATTAACATTTTTAAATAGCCTAAGTGTCCAAATAATATTCACAAATAATTCACTATAAAACATGATTTTTAAGTCATTTACATTAATTTATAGGCCAAATGGAAGGAATTTAGTGTTCAATTGCTGTAAATTAAAGTCCATTTCTAGTGGGTTCCTGTGAACGCGCTGGTTTAGAACGTTCACATTGCGGTAGATTTGTGCCCTCAAATGCCCAGAAAAATACTGCGGGATATAATGGGCCCAAAATTAGCTACTCGCAACTTTAAACTTTGTATAAAGGGATTAACGTAAAAATAAAATAAACAGCCTACCTTCTGTTGTCCGCTGTATGAGATCCGGCCGGTTGCCGGCGGTCGGGGGTTTAGAGGTTAATTTTTAACCTAATATAACAAGTAAATAAAGCCCTTAAAACTAAAAGTAGCTCCAGCTACGGAATCTTCCAGCGATTTTTCGTTAATAATTTTAACTAGGCTGAAAAACCTCGATTTGAACAGCCTAGTGAAAAATCGCGTTTTAAACCCGCCCCCCTCTAAACGGCGCCAAAATCGCGCACACGGGCTGGGACAGATTTTCAGCGATGCTTCAGGTACGCTTTGCAACATACCTACAGTATGGTGGCGCAGCAGTAGAGTTGCTGCCTTATAGGGCCAGCGACCCGGGTTCAATCGTGACTATGGGTGCACGGAGTTTGTACGTTCTCTCCCGTGACCGATGTGGGTTTTCTCCGGGATCTCCGGTTTCCTCCCCACACTTCAAAGTCATCCAGATTTGTAGGCCGATTGGTTCTGGTAAAATTGTAAATTTTCCTCAGGGTGTGTCGGATAGCGTTAATGTTCGGGGATCGCTGGTCGGTACAAAATCAGTGGACTATCTGCGCAGTATCTCCAAACCAAACAGTATAACATGCAGGTACATTGATTTAAAATAAAATTCTGTAATTATTTCACATGATTTCTCATTGTGTAGATCTCAGTATCTGACCAATCTCTGTTTAACACGTTTGGTCTGCCGCTAGCAGACCAGGATATATTTCTCCCAATACAGTTCCTATCTAGCAATACGATCAACGCACCAGACAGCAGTTGGACGCAGTCTTGCGATTAGCAAACGATTGATAGGATTTGATGGGGCACCCTGGGCTTTTTTGCACTAGTATTAGGGTTATTAAGTTATTGAATTTAGTCGTTTCTCATATGTTAGAAACATAGAAAATAGGTGCAGGAGTAGGCCATTCGGCCCTTCGAGCCTACACCGCCATTTGATATGATCATGGCTGATCATCCAACTCAGTATCCTGTACCTACCTTCTCTCCATACCCCCTGATCCCTTTAGCCACAAGGGCCACATCTAACTCCCTCTTAAATATAGCCAATGAACTGGCCTCAACTACCTTCTGAGGCAGAGAATTCCAGAAATTCACCACTCTCTGTGTGAAAAATGTTTTTCTCTTCTCGGTCTGTATGTTCTCATACAATCTATGAGTATTGTGTTTACACGCCTGTTAATCTGCTGCCAATAAGAATTTCATTGTTCTGTTGTGGGTACACATGACAATTATACATTCTTGACTCGACTCTTGACTCATGCATTTGTGCAATAGAAAACGGATAACCATTGCACTCTGCGCCAAGTTAAAAAGAGTAAATTAGTCAGGAAGTGACTATTTGCCTCCAAAGAGCATCCCTTTGTTAGGTGGTTTCACTAAATGGTGTGACTCAATATTCCTCCAGCACTTTGTTTTTTTTGCTCAATATCTGCAGCATCTGTACATGGCTGCGCCTAACGGCTGTGGCTCAACTGCAGTCCGTCTTTCTGTCTTATTTTTTTAGCTGTGTATACGTGGGGGGATGGGGGGAGGGGGGGGAACGTTTAATCCCTTCCCTGTACGGGGACCCGACTTTTTCCCTGTCAGGTCTCCGGTGTCGTTGGGCCGAACATCGTGGAGCCGGCAGCGGCCTCCAACCGGAACCAACCTGAGGGCTGTCCGACTTTGGAGTGGAGAGAGCTGTGGTGGTGCACGGCTGCAACCTGACTTCGGAGCTTCGGAGGCTCCGGCCACAGGCCTGGTGGAAAGGAACATCGGGAGCTCGCAGATCCCTGGTGGGAGACCACTTTTCGGAGCTCCTGCAATGGCAACTTCTCCCGTCGGAATCGCAGGGGTTAAATGACTCAGAGCGGGGCCTAACATCGCCCGGCGTGGCTTAAACGGCCGTGGGACTTAACATCGCCCGCTGGACTGCAGGAGAAGAACAAAGGAAAGAGATAAGACTTTTGCCTTCCATCACAGTGAGGAGGTGTTGGAGATTCACTGTGATGGATGTTTGTGCAAATTGTGTTAAGTTTGTGTCTTGGTTTTTTTTGTAAAGTCATGACTGTAGGAATAAAATTTCGTTCAAACCTTGTCTGTTTGAATGACAATAAAAGGCATTCTATTCTATTCTATCTTCAGTCGCTTGTGATTTAATACTATGTTCCACTGCGATCTAACTAATGGATGGCCCCATGCTGAAGCACACGCAACATTGAAATGCTAATACAACAATTAGCAAGAATATTGAACAGTACAGTAACACGTAGCTCAGAGGATACTGGGGTTTATTTTTACAAATGCCCATTTTCAGGTTCCTGGGGGTCAACATCTCCGATGACCTCTCTTGGACCCACAATACCTCTACTCTGATCAAGAAGGCTCATCAGCGTCTCTTCTTCCTGAGGAGACTGAAGAAGGTCCATCTGTCTCCTCAGATCCTGGTGAACTTCTCCCGCTGCACCATCGAGAGCATCCTTACCAACTGCATCACAGTATGGTATGGCAACTGCTCTGTCTCCGACCGGAAGGCATTGCAGAGGGTGGTGAAAATTGCCCAACGCATCACCAGTTCCTCGCTCCCCTCCATTGAGTCTGTCCAAAGCAAGCGCTGTCTGCGGAGGGCGCTCAGCATCGCCAAGGACTGCTCTCACCCCAACCATGGACTGTTTACCCTCCTACCATCCGGGAGGCGCTACAGGTCTCTCCATTGCCGGACCAGCAGGTCGAGGAACAGCTTCTTCCCGGCGGCTGTCACTCTACTCAACAACGTACCTCGGTGACTGCCAATCACCACCCCCCCCCCCTGGACACTTATTATTATTTATTCAAATCGTTTGCTATGTCGCTCTTCCAGGGAGATGCTAAATGCATTTCGTTGTCTCTGTACTGTACACTGACAATGACAATTAAAATTGAATCTGAATCTGAATCTGAATCTTTTCACGCAGCAAATGAATTTTGGCAACGATAACAGTTTTTAAGAAGGCAGATTTTGCACTGACCACTTGAAAATAACTCAGTGGTTAAATGGCAATGTAAATGTGATGGTGTGGCTGCCACCAAAGCAGCAGGCACCGTGAAACAAAAAAGATAAAGAGCTGGTTTCAGTCCAACAGCAGTACAAAACTTGAAACCGCTGGTCACAGGGCTAAGAGGCTGTAGTGCTTCAGGCTGCTGTGGAAACAATTCTGCCATGGAATCGGGCCACTTTCTATAGCACCCATTATCACAGAATCATATAACCATATAACCATATAACAATTACAGCACGGAAACAGGCCATCTCGGCCCTACAAGTCCGTGCCAAATAACTTTTTTCCCTTCACTTCAAGCCCGGTCTCTGCATTATAAGTGCAACATGACCTGTGATGGAAATGGGTTCTAGGAACTAGGGTACGCTAAGGTCCGTAAGGCTGAGGTTGGGAAACAAGGGGGTGGGGGGGGGAGAGTAGACGCTATAAGCCCCCCGTGAGAAATTTTATTTCTCTGAAATTGAAGATAGACATAAAGCAGGAGTAACTCAGCAGGTCGTGCAGTGACTCTGGAGAGATGACCCTTCTTCAGACTGAACTGAGCTCTCGTCGGTGAGAGTACTTGTGATTGTCTGAAGAAGGGTCTCGATCAGAAACGCAACCCTCTCCCCGGAGCTGCTGCCCGTCCCACTGAGCCACCACAGCCCCCCTGTGTCCACCTTCAACTCCAGAACCAAACAAAAAACACAGAGTGCTGGAGGAACTCAGCGGGCCAGGCGGCACCCGCGGAGGGAATAGACCAGGAGCCACCACGTGCCAAGACTCTTCCCCCCCCCCCTCCCCCGCCCCAACAGAAAGGAACCGCAGATGCAGCCATCCCCGCAAAATACAATAATACAATACAATACCGTTTATTTATACAATACCGCAAACATTTAATGATTGTGGAAATGCTGAGGCGACAGGGTGAGAGAGAGAGGGAGTGAGAGAGCAAGAGAAACGAGATGGGGAGCGGGAGAGAGAGCACGCGAGAAAGTGAGAGGGGGAGGGAGCAAAAGACAGAGAGACACAACATGGGACGGTAGGTGAATGACTTTACCTGCATACCAAGAAGAAGCCCGTGCTCGCGGTCCGGAGACCTCAATCATGACAGTGAGTTTTAAAAGATTCTCAATATGTCATCAATACATCGATGTACATTCCTCAATAAATGTAATTGTGTTTAGACCAAATTTTAAAGACGCAGCATTCCTTTCACGGGAGTCCCGCTAATTTTATTCATAGGAGCACGGCGTCATTAATACTTGGTCAAAACACAATTACATTTACTGAGGAATGTGGATTGATGACACATTGAATAACTACGTGTTAACTACTGACTGTTAACAAGTGCTAACAGTGGTAGTTAACAAATCGTTTTTGTCTGATGGCCGACACAGCAGTTTTTATCCATGTTCGTTTTTTTAAAAAATCCGTATTTAACAAGGTGAATATTTTTAAAAATAAATCTGTATTTAACAACACAAAATCGCATTTCTGTACGAAATAAGGAAAATGAGCGCGGGGCCCCATTAGGAGCGGGGCCCATTTGGGAGCAATCGGTCCAATTGGCTAAAGGCCGGACCTGCTGAGAACCTTAAAGCCCATTGACTGGAGCATGGGAAAGCTAACCACAGACAGCAGGACGTGTACAACACACAAAATACACTTGGTCCTGCTCCCGCAAGTACCTCCTGTTCCTTATGTGACAGAATCTCTGGGTTGCACACTGGGCTCATCAGTCACCATACAATCTACCAATGAAGGAGTGTCTAAGAAGAGGGAGGTAACCCAAAACTCCATACTCAAGGAGAGGATACATATCATTATCGATCAACTTCATTACAAAACCGACAAGGTCAGCTAGGTATGTTACAAAACTTACCTTCAGCGGCGTTGCAGTTCTGCCACTGGCCATGTTCGCGAATTTGGCGCCTTTGAGATTGGAGCGGGTTTAAAATGACATTTTCTCCAGCCTGTTGAAGTCGAGCTTTGTCAGGCTGTTTAGCTGCTGAAGAATAATTGATCCGACTTGCGTTTTATCAAGTTTTTTAAAAACATCGCTGGATAATTTAATAGCAGGAGCAAAATAACAATCCGCTTCTAAAGTCGTCAATGCCGACAACGGGATGGATCTCACGTACGGTATAAAGCAAGGTAAGCCGTTTATTTTTACATATAAACGTGCTTCTTAGGATGCCTTTAATCAAAATTTCACGTGGCGAAAAGGTGATTTAAGCCCCATACAAACCGACAGTGTTTTCCCTGCCGATATGGGGTTTAAATTCACTGCAACCGCAATGTTCCAATCGATCGAGTTCCACAAAATCCCACTCGCAAGATGATTTAAATGCCCATTAATTTATGGGAATTAAACACTAAATTCCTTCCATTTGGCCTATAAATTCATGACAATTAGTTAAAAAATCGTTATATTGTGAATTCTTGTGTGAATGTTATTTGGACACTTAGGCTATTTAAACATTTTAACCTTTTCTTAAGAAATGGTTTAGATCTAGTAATTGAGTTTTGTAATTAGCTCCAATTAGGTAACTAACTAATTATATGCTATAATTTCAAGTCATCCAAGTAAGATTGTTTCATATTTGTTTCAGAATGCTTCAATCTATAATAACTGAAAATGTCATTCAGTTCTCTTAATTTTTAAGAAAGTTATGGGCTTTTGACTGTCCTCGATCACAGCTTTTGAGTTAAGTCAATGGAAAAGCAATAGGGAACAAGATGCTAATTTCAGAGTATGAAAATGGCCATAACTTCTTTAATACTGAAGATATGAAAGTGAATTAGGTGTCAAATTAAACTTCTTTTTATGTTTTATCTGATGGGATAAATTGCAGACTTCATTTGTTTAAATCTCAAAATGTTGTAACATTGCTAGGTCTGCTGCAGCATGTTGTTTACACAGTGGAAGACATAATACTACATTCTACACCTTTCATTTCATTGCAAATTACTAACAAGCCTTTTTAATTTGTCGACATTTGATTTAAAATCATTACAGTATTTTCTTTGAAGGCAGACACAAAATGCTGGAGTAACTCAACGGGTCAGGCAGTCAACCCTTCTATCCAGAGATGCTGCCTGTCCCGCTGAGTTACTCCAGCATTTTGTGTCTACCTTCATTTTAAAACTAGTCTTACCCCCACTTGATTGCCAGTAGCACCACTAATCATTCAGCTTAGATATTTCACAACTTTGTTCTTCTGAAGATATACTGCTATCTTTCAATGATTGCCGGCCAAATGATTCTACTTTTTCCCAGCATCTTGTTCGATGCGTATAATGTGCCTTTTTATTTTTATTTTTTGTCTGTACCTGAATTCACGCCTTGAATGTTAAATACTTTTGCCACCCCAGAATTCTCTTTTCCATCTTTAGAAGTGAATTATTTTGGAAACAATAATGGCCTCCAACATTCCATTGCTAACTGCTTGGTGAATAAGCAGATCTATTTGAGACCCTGTAAAGCTGTCCGCAATAACCAAGCAGCATCTACTGTCCTTAAGTCACAGATTGGTTAGCTTAGTGGGGAGACAAATTAATTTTGTTAGTCTCTGCGACCTCAGTCAAGCGGGCTGCTCCTCCTTTTTTTTCTGCGTTGACTGGAAGTCACCAACATTTCCTTTTTTTAACCTTGTTTTTTTTTAAGAAAGCTGTAATACTGTCCTTAAGTCATGAATGTTAAAATAATTCTGTGAAAGCGTTGGGCGTGATCATTTATTGTGGTGATATTTATAGGATTAATTAAATTCACCTGTGTTCATAATAGTATGTAAGCTGATACTGAACATCGCAGTTTTGTATTATTTTTCTAACATAGACATAGACATAGAAAACATAGAAAATAGGTGCAGGAGTAGGCCTTTCGGCCCTTCGAGCCTGCACCGCCATTCAATATGATCATGGCTGATCATCCAACTCAGTATCCCATATCTGCCTTCTCTCCATACCCCCTGATACCTTTAGCCACAAGGGTCACATCTAACCCTCTTAAATATAGCCAATGAACTGGCCTCAACTACCTTCTGTGGCAGAGAATTCCAGAGATTCACCACTCTCTGTGTGAAAAATGTTTTTTCTCATCTAGGTCCTAAAAGATTCCCCCCTTATCCTTAAACTGTGACCCATTGTTCTGGACTTCCCCAACATCGGGAACAATCTTCCTGCATCTAGCCTGTCCAACCCCTTAAGAATTTTGTAAGTTTCTATATGATCCCCCCTTTATAATCTTTGATTATAAAGGAAACCTGAGAGAACTTTAGAAATAAATACCAGCATCATGGATATATGCAAGAAGGAACTGCAGATGCAGGTTTAATCCAAAGATGGACACAAAAAGCTGGAATAGACCCGAAACGTTACTCCAGCTTTTTGTGTCTAACAGCATGGATATGTTCATTCATTAGAGTGCTGTAATAATTTGAAATATATTTGCAAAACCTAGTCTATATTACTAAATCTCTGATCTTGACCGCTTTTGGCCGACTGTGCTGCGATTTCCGAGAGATCGCCGCCATCTACGGCTGTCATTTCTGGCCACCTCGCTCACAGCCCCCCTCTGCCATATGAGTGTGGAGGATATTTTCCGTCGATGAAAAATGAGAGAGATATTAATTTATTTACAAAATTCTCCATTCTCTCTGCTGGCGGCAGGGGGAGGGACTATAAAACGAGGAAGTGTCGTGCCTCACTCAGTCTCTGCCAGACCCAGGAAGTGAGAGGGTCACGGCTCTCTGAGCTGCGAATAACACTGAACGCACGGTGAATCCCCTCGATGCGGCTGTAAAGTGGCTGCAGCCCTTTTGAAAAAGTTTGTGTTCACAAAATGAATTTTGGTTGTCGGGTGTATGCAGCCCAATTGTTTGCTTCTCCTTTTTAACAAGTTTGTGTTCACAAAATGAAATTTGGTTGTCGGGTGGCTGCAGCCCAATTTTTTGCCTTGGCTTGGCTTTTAAAATCATTGCAACAGTTGGATGCCTGCCCAAGCATCCATACGGCCCACAATGCCCATACTAGCCCTCTGGAAACCAGTACCTTCAGCCCGCAACACCCATACTAGTGCAACAGACAGCCCCCCCCCACTACCACTGGCGAGCATTATTGGAATTGGTGGAGAGGTGGAATATTGCGTGGGTGACCAGCCCTCCCGTGTGATGCTGGGACCCAACGGGTCCCACTTAGTCCAGTATTATAATAAAAATTTGAAATAATATTCCTAAATTTCATTTTATTTTAATATGTAGCAGATTTTAGAACTGAACTCTTTGGCCTCAATGTTTGGACAAATATGTTTATATTTTTGTTTCGGTGTGAGTACTAGGTTTTAATCTTGGAAGTCCCCACCCACCAGTTTTTGTTTACCAAAAGAATTACAGCTGTTCAAAAAAGAGGCTCATGTATATATTCAAGGCAATTAGGAATCGGCAAAAAATAGTTTTCTTGCCAGTGTTTCCCAGTTGCCGAAAATTTAAAAAAAAAAGTAGAATCCTTAAATTCCACTCAGGCAGCCATTCGTGGAATTTCCTTTGTAAACCAGCCATCTTCGATAACCTTAACAAAATTATAAATTTACATTGAAAGAGCTCCATCTCATGGATAGATTTTGATTTTAGGCGGCCAGTCAGTGGAGAGCACTAGTCAGACTAGTCTCCACCCAAACAAGATTTTGAGGCTTTCCCAAATGTATTTTTACAAAGAGAAGTGCAAGGCAGCAAAATGCTGGTTGCAGTTCACCAGCAACACAGAGGCACAGCAGTGGCCCAGGTTATTTGTGGGACCCACAGCCTCCTGCTCCGGGACCAACAAAAATAATTCATGATTTGTACTGCTGGGGATCTATTCTTTGGTTGGCCGCAGAACTGATCAAAATTATCGTGTTTAAGAAGGAACTGCAGATGCTGGAAAATCGAAGGTGGACAAAAATGCTGGAGAAACTCAGCGGGTGCAGCAGCATCTATGGAACGAAGGAAATAGGCAACGTTTCGGGCCGAAACCCTTCTTCAGACAGATGGGGGGGGATGATCATTGTGTAGTCCCCAAGAGTTTCTTTCCACAGTGGCTGAATACAGCAATCGTCACTGAATCCTTCCAGAGTGCAATAGGGCATTTGCTAAATTTGCAGACTCGAGTTTTAGACTCACAGCTCTTTTAAAACGGCACCAGTTGCAAGCTGGTGTTAAGAATGCAGTAAGGCCAACTCAATGTTCTGATCATTACTGTTTCACTAAGAAAAAGCAAAGGCTGACCTCAAAACGGCTTGAATAAAATTACAATAGTGGAGGCACAATTAACTTGAAATAGCTGTGTTTACTTGTGACCTCTTAGAGGTGTGTAGTCAGTGTGGAACTGTCAAGCTGGAACTGTGCAAAATAAACTGATGGACTGGTGTAAAAGGCACAAACTATGTGCTGTGGAGAAACGGCCATATGCACGAGGTAGTGGTGCCCTTTGATTCCTTTCGCACGGGATGAAAAGCTGCCGACTTAAGTGGTGGCAGTGGGGTTCTTTTTATTGATCCACCTGGGCGTTAGCAGCTTCCTGGATACTCCGTTGTGTGTATCTGTAATGAACGATCACATTTCTTGTACCTTCGTAAGGTGATACGAGTGGTTTACAGAAAGTGGGCTGGCTGTGGCACATAACAACAAAAGGCTTTCAGACTGAACTTTATACGTGCTCATTGTGCGATATAGACATGCTGAGGTGTAAGGTCATGGCAAGGGAAAGGCATGAGCTAAGCTTCCTTTATTCTCCAACTTTTCCCACCCAGTTTATTACTCCTTTCTGACAGTGCTGAATCCTTGCAGTCCAGCACCAGGTGTATGTTCATCTTTGTCCAGCGTGCCACAATTATGTGGGAACAAAACCAGAGTTCACATCCATTCCCTCAGGTCTGTTCAATTCAATCAGGCCTCATCTATTACCTTAACGCCAGCCACACCTACCTAGTTCCTTAATTGGTCGCTACTTTATCCAACCGAAGTACATTAATCTCATCAGTGAATTTAAGGTTAGTTCCTTTATTCTGGGCTCTTCACCAGAGGGCATAGCTTATGTCCATCTCCTCGATTAAACAATTTAATTATCTTGGGCAGTTAGAGATCCCCTTGAGTTGCACATTTAATTTCACTCTGATTATATTTTCCACTATCCATGTCTTAACTCATATCAAATTTTACTAATGCATAATCTTCATACCTGCTGATCAGTCAGAGTTTTCCAATTTAAACGTTCTCATCCTTGTTCGTCAAATGGTCTCATCCCTTTGCTGGTAAAACCAGGCAGAGAAAATATGAGTGGGGCCCTGTAAATAACCTGGGGGCATCCACAATCCTTCTGGCAGTTCCTGCATCCACATATCATAGCATTCATAGCAAAAGGATTTGAGTATAGGAGCAGGAAGGTTCTACTGCAGTTGTACAGGGTCTTGGTGAGACCACACCTGGAATATTGCGTACAGTTTTGGTCTCCAAATCTGAGGAAGGACATTATTGCCATAGAGGGAGTACAGAGACGGTTCACCAGACTGATTCCTGGGATGTCAGGACTGTCATATGAAGAAAGACTGGATAGACTCGGTTTATACTCGCTAGAATTTAGGAGATTGAGAGGGGATCTTATAGAAACTTACAAAATTCTTAAGGGTTTGGACAGGCTAGATGCAGGAAGATTGTTCCTGATGTTGGGGAAGTCCAGGACAAGGGGTCACAGCTTAAGGATAAGGGGGAAATCCTTTAAAACCGAGATGAGAAGAACTTTTTTCACACAGAGAGTGGTGAATCTGTGGAACTCTCTGCCACAAAAGGTAGTTGAAGCCAGTTCAATGGCCATATTTAAGAGGGAGTTAGATGTGGCCCTTGTGGCTAAGGGGGGGGGTATGGAGAGAAGGCAGGTACAGGATACTGAGTAGGATGATCAGCCATGATCATATTGAATGGCGGTGCAGGCTCGAAGGGCCAAATGGCCTACTCCTGCAGCTATTTTCTATGTTTCTATGGCACACAGAGTGAAGTTGAAACTACACCATTTCTCCTTCACTACAATCCAAGTCACACCCAAATTATGACATCAGGTCCTGAGGAGCGGGGAGAGCATCAACCTTGCCCAATTTACCAAAACTAGTGGGGGGGGGGGGGGGAGGGGTCCCTTTCCCAATGGACAAGCAAGAACAATGAAAAAGAGAGTGACTTCACTCGCAATTGACGCTTTGGAGTGTGCTTTAATGGACAATTCTAATGCCGATAAATCAGAAAGAACTGCTTTGGTTGAAGGAAGCTAAGATAAGATAAGATAAGATAAGATAGAACTTTATTTATCCCAGGAGGGAAATTGATCTGCCAACAGTCATAAAACACAAAATACACGAAACATGAAATTAAAGTGAGGAGTGGAAAGGATTGGGGACGTGCAAAGATTGGGGAGATGGAGAGAGTCAGTCTACCCCACGACAGAAGGGGAGGAGTTGGACAGTTTGATGGCCACAAGGAGAAAGGATCTCCTGTGGCGCGATGTACTGCATTTTGGTGGAACCAGTCTGTTGCTGAAGGTGCTCCTCAGGTTGGCCAGTGTGTCATGGAGGGGGTGAGCTGTATTGTCCAGGATGCTCCGCAGTTTGAGGAGCACCCTCCCATCCAAAACCGCCTCCCATGAATCTAATTGCGCCCCCAGGACAGAGCCAGCTTTCCTGATGAGTTTGTTAATCCTGTTGGGGTCCGTGGCCTTCACCCTGCTGCCCCAGCACACGACAGTAAAGAAAATGGCACTGGCTACCAATTTTAATTGAACATCTGCAGCATGTATTAGAACAGAGACAACAAAATTAGCAGGAGTAGGCATCGGCCTTTGAAGAGCACCGCCATTCATAGATCAAACGATTTCCAACTCAGTAAAAAAACCTGCCTTCTCTCCATACCCCCTGATCCCCTTAGTCACAAGGGCCACATCTAACTCCCTCTTAAATATAGCCAATGAACTGGCCTCAACTACCCTCTGTGGCAGAGATTTCCAGAGATTCACCACTCTCTGTGTGAAAAAAGTTCTTCTCATCTCGGTTTTAAAGGATTTCCCTTTTATCCTTAAGCTGTGACCCCTTGTCCTGGACTTCCCTAACATCGGGAACAATCTTCCTGCATGTAGCCTGTCCAACCCCTTAAGAATTTTGTAAGTTTCTATAAGATCCCCTCTCAATCTCATAAATTGGAGAGTATAAACCAGCATCCAGTCTTTCTTGGTCGACATCCCAGCAGTGGTGAACCGTCTCTGCACCCTCCGCATGGCAATAATGTCCTTCCTTTGGAGACCAAAACTGTACGCAATCAATGGAGTGGGAGCGTGGACCCTGTACAACTGCAGTGAACCTCTCGCTTATACTCAAATCCTTTTGCAATTTTCACCACCCTCTGCAATGCCTTCGGTCGGAGGTGTACAGAGCAGTTGCCATACCCCCTTTCCCAATACTGTGAAAGCAGTTCTAAAACGTATGGTCCTTTCCCTTCTTGATGGCTCTCAGTTCCTGGTAAGTCTAAGTTCACAGCCAGATGGTTCACCTCTGAGGCAGGACACTTGGAACACAACTTTCTTGTACAGTCTCAATGTCTCAGTTCAGTTAACTAGCCAGATGGCCAGATGTAATATCAACAATGCTACACTGTGTGAAACTTGTCTGGCAGTTGTGAGGAAACGGACTGAGGGTAGTAGGAAGGAACTGCATATGCTGGTTTACACCGAAGACAGACACAAAATGCAGGAGGTAACTCTTTCAGAATCCTAGTCATGACAGACATGCTGAAAGAGCGGACCGCCTTCTCAAGAAGAAATGTACAACCGGGTCGAGACCCTTCTTCAGACTGAAGGCTCGCAATGTTTCAAACTGGTTCTAAGTCGTCATGACTGAGCTCATTTCGACTCAGCCAGCACTGATGGCCCCCCTACACATCTATGTAAGTGCGGGTCAACACCTTCCGGTTTCAACACCATATCGCTCATTCTCCTGTACAGACAACACGACAATGGTCTCCAGGCTCAGTTAAGTTCTAGCCCGATGGCCAGATGTATATGCAACAACCTTCTACCGCTACACTGTGTGAAAGCTTGTCTGGCAGTTGTGAGGAGACGGACTGAGAGTAGTAGGAAGGAACTGCATATGCTGGTTTACACCGAAGACAGACACAAAAGCTCCCATGCAGGAGGTAACTCTTTCAGAATGGTTATAGTGCATGAAGAGGACAAACAGACTCAGGTCCTGCTTTCCGGAGTACTATAAATTCAAATCAGCAGGACTACACCGCCCAACACGGATCTCTGGAGATGAATAAATGGGCCACAGAATTTGTGCACGTTTCGGGTCGAGACCCCCCCCTTCTTCAGACTGTTTCTTGTTTTTTGTGCCGCAATGCCCGAAAGCAGCTTTCAGTTTCCTGTACATTCAATAAATGGCATATCTTCTCCTTCTCGCCAGAGATGCTTCCTGTCTCGGTGAGTTAGTTCAGCATTTTGTGTCTACCTTCGATTTAAACCAGCATCTGCAGTTCTTTCATAGAAACATAGAAAATACATTTCCTACACTTAGAGAGGCAGGTGTTGTCTTCACCGTCAAAATTAAACTTGACAGCTTAACACATCTCCCCGAGGGAATTAATGATTGGCTCATGACTCGACAACTGCCACAATAATGCTCCTTCGGTTAGTATCTGTGCTCCCACAATGCCAAATGATGATGAAGGCAAGGGCAAGTTCTCTGGACATCTGGATTCAGTGATCTCCGCTGTAACTAGGTCAGGGACATTTATATAGGGAGACTTCAATGAAAGAGATGGTGCAGGCTACCTAGTCTAGAAGGAAGCCAATGAGGAAAATGTAGTTGGAAAGTGTAAAAGTAATGGCCTGCTGCTACTCAGACTGTGCAACATTCATGACTTCATCATGACCAATACCATGAGCACAAAACAAAATGTGTGAGGAATCCAGCTGGTCAGGCTGCATCGATGGTGGGAATGGACAGACGACATTTCAGGTCGGGACCCTTCCTCCGACTGCGAAAGTGTTCCTGCCCAAAACGTAACCTTTTGATTCTGTCCACGGATGCTGCCTGACCCATTGTCATTTTAGCACTTTTGGATTTTCTCATGATTCCAACATCTGTAGTTTTTTGTGTCTCCTTAACTTTTTTCGTCAACCAAATTATCACAAAATCTCTTGAAGGCATCCAGGCAAAAGCCACTGGCATTTATTCGACTATGTTAATATTAGGAAAGAGGATGAACAAGAAATGAGAGTAACCAAAGCCACGAATGCTGCCGACTGCTCGACAAATCAGAGACTCATTATCTCCACATCCATACTAGGAGGATTCTCAAGGCACAAAATCTGCTAAACAGCTCATCGTAAACAAACTCAAGGATGATATAGTCAAGCAAGAGTACAGCCTGACAACCAACTAGCTAATCTGAACCTCAGTCAAAATGAGGTGGAGGATGACTGGGCTCATACTCATGGAAACTGCATACCAAACTGTCCATGCAAAGATTGGACCAAAGACACGGAAACAAACAGGTTGGTTCGATGAAAATATTCAGGAAATCAAGTCTGTATTTGACAAGCAACACAAACTTCAACAGAGCATTCCAGAGAGACCCTACATCCATTTATAAACAGGATGTATTTTCCAACATTTGCAGAAATGTACAAACAATTCAAGATGCAGGATCTGTGGCTGACTAGTAATTTGGATGAAATACAGAAAGATTGGAAAAACTCTGAAAGATCAGAATGATCAGAAAGATTCTCCATAATGCTGCTCTGAAGTCTATAAATGCTTCTCAGCCATCTGATGGTTCACCTCTATTAAGTGCGGGACACTTTCAACAAAACTCATTCTTGTTCAACCCCCAGACCTTGTGAACGTTTGAAAGTCAGTGTCAACGTAACCAGTATCATGTGGAAACGATCCAGGAGAAGATGCTATATCAGCAAAGTCTTCAACAAAGAGGGCCCATTGTTGAATGTGAAACAGAGAGCTACTTCAGGTGCTATGGAGCAAGGAAAAAGCAATTGTAGACTTCAAGGACATTTCAATTACACAACTATGCAAGCGTACGAGGAACCAACAAGTCTGCAATAATCACAGAAGAACCTCCTTATTCTTGACTGTTGACAAAAGCCTTGCTCGAATCCTGTTAAACAGTGACCATTCACCTGCTTCCAGAATGCCGGTGAGAACACAGAACATTTGACATGATGTTCTCAGCAAGCACAGGAGAAATGCCCAAAACAAAACTGCATCTGGTTCACCAGCTTAGTCAATGGCACTGAAGCTTTCAACACTGAAAGTTCGTCAATAATTGTCTGACAACTTCATGATGGCATGATGGTGAGTAATATGTGATGGAGAGTGTTCAAAACCTTCCCAGTCACTAATGGCATGAAACAAGGTTGTGCGCTTGCCACCAAACTATTTTGTATGATATTCCTAACATTGCTATCTGATGCCTGCCCTGATAGAGAAGATCGGCTTAATCTTAGATACAGAACGGAAGATAGTTTCATTTAAACTAACTCTCAGCTAAAACTAAAATATGAGAAACCCCTTTAGGGAGTTAATATCTTTGCTGATATAAACCATATAACCATATAACAATTACAGCACGGAAACAGGCCATCTCGACCCTTCTAGTCCGTGCCGAACACGTATTCTCTCCTAGTCCCATACACCTGCGTTCAGACCATAGCCCTCCATACCTTTCCCGTCCATATAACTATCCAATTTATTTTTAAATGATAAAAACGAACCTGCCTCCACTACCTTCACTGGAAGCTCATTCCACACCGCCACCACTCTCTGAGTAAAGAAGTTCCCCCTCATGTTACCCCTAAACTTCTGTCCCTTAATTCTCAAGTCATGTCCCCTTGTTTGAATCTTCCCTACTCTCAGTGGGAAAAGCTTATCCACGTCAACTCTGTCTATCCCTCTCATCATTTTAAAGACCTCTATCAAGTCCCACCTTAACCTTCTGCGCTCCAAAGAATAAAGCCCTAACTCGTTCAACCTTTCTCTGTAACTTAGTTGCTGAAACCCAGGCAACATTCTAGTAAATCTCCTCTGTACGCTCTATATTTTGTTGACATCCTTCCTATAATTAGGCGACCAAAATTGTACACCATACTCCAGAATTGGCCTCACCAATACCTGGTACAATTTTAACATTACATCCCAACTTCTATACTCAATGCTCTGATTTATAAAGGCCAGCACACCAAAAGCTTTCTTTACCACCCTATCTACATGAGATTCCACTTTCAGGGAACTGTGCACAGTTATTCCCAGATCCCTCTGTTCACCTGCATTCTTCAATTCCCTACCATTTACCATGTACGTCCTATTTTGATTTGTCCTGCCAAGATGTAGCACCTCACACTTATCAGCATTAAACTCCATCTGCCATCTTTCAGCCCACTCTTCCAACTGGCATAAATCTCTCTGTAGACTTTGAAAATCTACTTCATTATCCACAACCCCACCTATCTTAGTATCATCTGCATACTTACTAATCCAATTTACCACACCATCATCCAGATCATTGATGTACATGACAAACAACAGTGGACCCAACACAGATCCCTGTGGCACCCCACTAGTCACTGTGCACTGTGACTGTGCACTGGATGCAAGCCCAGAACCTGATATGCAGGAAAGCTTGAACAAATGTACTAATGCCCGTGGCAACTTTGGCCTAACAATTAGCACAAATAAAACACAAATTATTCAGCAGCCTGCTTCATGCAAAGACCCTATATCCGGTAAAATCCGGTAGGCGGCGCGGCTCTGGCCAGCAGAGGCCTCTGCAGTCTGGCCGCGTTTTTATTATTTTCTGTCTGTGTTTTAATGTAGTTTTTGTTATTTTTTGTTGGGGTGTGTGTGTGGGGGGGGGGGGGTGGGGTGGGAGGGGGGGGGGAAACTTTTTAAAATCTCTCCCTGCACTGGAGACCCGACCTTTTCTCGTCGGGTTTTCCGTTGTCGTTGAGGCCGCAACGAGGAGCGGCCTCCAACAGAAGAAGCCGGGGACTCAGGTGCCGACTCACCTCACCGTCGCCGTCGCGGGGCTGGCCGAGACCGGAGCGGGAGCGGCGGAGGAGCGCTGCTGCTGCTGCTGCTGCTGCTGCTGCTGCTGCTGCTGCTGCTGCTGCCGATGCCGCTGCTGCTGCTGAGTCGGAGGCTGCTACTGCGGGTCTGCGGATGGCGGCACCGGGAGCCCGCGGATCCCTGGAGGGAGACCGCTTTTCGGGGCTCCTGCAACGGCGAATTCTCCCGCCCGTGTTGCGGGGTCGAAGAGCTCCTGGAGCGGGGCCTAACACCATTGCCCCGCACGGCTGGAACGGCCGCGGGACTTTGCGAGCGCACACCGGGGGCTCCAACACCAAGACCCGGTGTACGACCTCGCACCACCCGGCGTGGCTTCAATGGCCGCGGGACAATCGCCATCGCCAGCCGGGGGCTTTGACTTTGACTCTGACATCGGGGGGGGGAGAGTGCAGTGGAGAGATAAGTTTTTTTTGGCCTTCCATCACAGCTATGTGATGGATGTTTATGTAAAATGTAATTATGTTGTGTCTGGGGTCTATTTGTGTGTAATGTATGGCTGCAGAAACGGCATTTCGTTTGGACCTCCAGGGGTCCAAATGACAATTAAATTGACTCTTGACTTGACTCTTGACTCTATAGCGAGCAAGATAGTCCACTCAACGAAAAAGATGTAGTACGTCTTCATGGGTAATGCAGATTCATGGGTAATTTCCGGCCCCATTTCCGTAACCGGCTTCCGTCTCCGCACCAAAGACCCCATAGGATACTAGTGCAGAGACGGAAACTGGTTACGGAAACATCCTCGTAAAAATAAAAGTTATTGGGGAAAAATCTTCTCCTCATTTTCAGAATTATAATTTATTAACACAAACTGTTCCCCCGCAATGCCGAATACACTGCAAGTCGGGTCGGGTCGGGTTACTGAAATGGGTGAAAAAAAGGCCCACGTTCCGCTCTGTTGCGTACTACATGGCAGCCCATTGCATTTAGAAGATCCTATATCTTGCTTGCTATAGGATCTTTGGCTTCATGCACCCCATACATTGAACCAAACAATGCCCAGAGGCTTTCGCTGGTGAACAAATTTACATATCTTGGCAGCACTCTTAAGATCATTCAACTTTGATGACTAAGTTAATAACAGGATAGGAAAAGCCACCTCTACTTTTGGTCAGACACAAAAAGCTGGAGTAACTCTGCGGGACAGGCAGCAACTCTGGAGAGACGGAATGGGTGACGTTTCGGGTCGTTTGGATGTCTGAGAGGTAAAGGTTGAGAACAAAGAGGAATTAGTCTAATTACCAATCTGAAGGTGTATGGTGCTGCTAAAATACCCATCGTACTCTGTGCTTGAAAAGCATGGTCAGTGGTGAGAGACATGCCAGATAGCTTCACCATTTCCACGTGACTGCCTACACAGCATACTTCAGAAAGTGGCAAGAAAAGATTCCAGACACACAGGCTCTATCCCAACGAAGCTCCCCAACATTTACACATTGTTGAATGGGTCACAGCTCCGGTGGGCAGAACATATCAGAAGGATGTCTGATGATAGAATACAAAAGGTGCTCTTTATTGAAAGCTGAGTGAGAACAAATGATCATGTGTTGGGCAGAAAAAGAGATTCAAAGACTCTAATACTGTAGAACATTGTTGATAGTGGAAGTGGTGGAGGCAGGTTCGATTTTTATCATTTAAAAATAAATTGGATAGATATATGGACTGGAAAGGAATGCAGGGTTATGGTCTGAGTGCAGGTAGATTGGACTAGGGGGGAAAAAAAATGTTCGGCACGGACTTGAAGGGCCGAGATGGCCTGTTTCTGTGCTGTAATTGTTATATGGTTATAAGTTTCAACATTGACACATACAACTAGAAATAACAACATTTGATCATCCTGTTTGGCGTACCTACATAAACAAAAATGCTCATTCATATAAGGAAGCTGGAATGGAGCTTCCAAAGAGGAAAGGAGAATCTTGAAAATCATGAATATCAAGTGTGTGTGGAAGGAACTTTCAAGCCCAGATTGGTCTAATCGCCCACCACCATACACACTGCAACACTATAGACCAGATAGAAACATAGAAACATAGAAATTAGGTGCAGGAGTAGGCCATTCGGCCCTTCGAGCCTGCACCGCCATTCAATATGATCATGGCTGATCATCCAACTCAGTATCCCGTACCTGCCTTCTCTCCATACCCTCTGATCCCCTTGGCCACAAGGGCCACATCTAACTCCCTCTTAAATATAGCCAATGAACTGGCCTCAACTACCCTCTGTGGCAGAGAGTTCCAGAGATTCACCACTCTCTGTGTGAAAAAAGTTCTCCTCATCTCGGTTTTAAAGGATTTCCCCCTTATCCTTAAGCTGTGACCCCTTGTCCTGGACTTCCCCAACATCGGGAACAATCTTCCTGCATCTAGCCTGTCCAACCCCTTAAGAATTTTGTAAGTTTCTATAATATCCCCTCTCAATCTCCTAAATTCTAGCGAGTATAAACCAAGTCTATCCAGTCTTTCTTCATAAGACAGTCTTGACTTCCCAGGAATCAGTCTGGTGAACCTTCTCTGCACTCCCTCTATGATGTCATTGTCTTACTCAAGAATAAGTGGAGCATAATGACCAACAGTGAATAAAAGTACATTTCAATCCAATCTGCATCCAGCCCAGTTTTGCATAAACTTTATAAGCTCTCAAACAAAAAGACTGATAACACTGGGGCTAAATAGCTGTTAATGTAGTAAAAATTTGTGTCACAGATTTTTTTTAAAATTTACAAAAAGCAAAGCTGATCTAACCATGAATTAGTATAAACAACATTGGAAAGGCTGCAGTTAACATTACATGCAAAGAACATTAAATGCAAAGAATCATTGAGAGAACAACAATTTATTCCCCGAGGTCAGTCAAATGTGCCGGCCATGAAGTCAAACAAGATTTTCATTGTACCTGTAGCTCACCATATTTGTGTATCTGACAATAAATATTTGATTTGACTCGAAAATAGATGTGTGAAGTTGTCAGCATCTCCAATTGTAGAACATAATAAAACAGGTAGATTGGTCAAACCAAGTTAAAATAAAAGGAGATACTAGAGACTGCAGATGCCGATTTCCAAAACAGACACTGTGTTGGTGGAATAACTCAACGGGTCAGGCAGCAGGTCTGGAGGACATGAAGGGGTGACGTTTTGGGTCGGAAGACTTCTTCAGACTGATTGTAGTAGGGAGGAGGAAGTAGAAAGGGTGGTTGTGGCAGACCAAAGGCAGCAAGTGATAGGTGGATGCAGGTGAAGGGGGTAAGGGTTGATTGGCAGATGGTTGAAGAAAGGCCAGGTAAAAATACAAGATGCTTTGAGATAAGGAAATAAGGAGAGAAGAGGCATGAAACGTGAAGCCAGAGGAAGGGATTTAGGTTTAAGGAATGGGGGGGGGGGGGGGAGGTGTAAGGAGGGTGCGATAATTGTAAAAATAGGTACACATCCAGGTGGGATGCAGGGAAGAGCGGGGGGGATGGGGGGGGGGGATGGGGAGAGGGGAGAAAAGGAGGTGATGTTTGCTGTTGAGTCTCCAGAAATTGGAGAATTCAATGTTCATACAATTGGGTTGAAAGATACCCAAGCAGATGAGCTGCTGTTATCTAATTTGCGTGTGGTCCCACTCGGGCAATGGAGGCCCAGACAGAAAAGTCACTATGGGAATGGCAAGGGGAGTTCAAAGATTAGCAACCGGGAGATCCAGCAAACACCGGACACATTTCTATGCTTGGTGTCGCCAATGTAGATGGAGCATTGAGTGCAGTAGATGAGGTTAAGGAGGTGCATGCGAACTTCTGTCTCACCTGGAAGGACTGATGGGTTCCCTGGATGGATGTGAGGGAGGTGGTATAGGGACAGGTGTTACATCACCTGTGATTTTAAGGGGGAATATACCCAGAGAGGGATTGGTTTGGGTGGGAAGCGATGAACTAACCAAGGAGGGGTGTGGAGTCTGTGGTCGCTGCAGAAAGTGGAAAGGTGTTGGGATGGGAAGATGTGATTGGTAGTGGGATCAAGCTGTATGTGGCGACAATGATGGAGAAAACTTATAATAATAATAATAATAATCTTATTTATATAGCACATTTTTAGTCAACTTGCATTGACCCCAAAGTGCTTCACATAATTACATTACATTTACACACAGGCAAAGGTGGGTGAAGTGTCTTGCCCAAGGACACAACGACAGTATGCACTCCAAGCGGGATTCGAACCGGCTACCTTCCGGTCGCCAGCCGAACACTTAGCCCATTGTGCCATCTGTCGTCCCCAACTTGTGTTGCACGTGGAGGCTGGGGGGGATGCACGGTATTATGCCCCTGTCCCACTTAGGAAACCCGAACGGAAACCCCTGGAGACTTTGCGCCCCACCTAAGGTTTCCGAGCGGTTCCCGGAGGTTACAGGTGGTTGCCGGAGGTTGCAGGTAGGGAGACTGACAAAAACCTCCGGGAACCGCACGGGTGGGGCACAAAGCCTCCAGAGGTTTCCGTTCAGGTTTCCTAAGTGGGACAGGGGCATTAGGAGCAGGGGAACTATCCTAGTTCCATTTGGAAGGAGGGGACATGGAACATTGTATAATGCCAATTGCAATCATAAAGAAAAACTGGATTTATCTTTAATAAATATTAAAGCTATTTACAAGGAGCATTTGAAACAAGTTTGACCATTAAAATTAAATTTTAACACTAAATATCAACATGTTTATTTAAAATATGGGAGGTGTAATTGCAATTGTTTCTATAAGTGACTAATCAAATATTGGCTATGCAGCTTTGGAGAAGTATCTAAAAGCCCTCATAGGTACAAAACTCTGTCATGTTTCTGGTTCCTTGATACTTTAGTTTTTATTCTGTTTACTGGCTACATCCAAATCAATCAAAAAAAGTTGCTGTAGTAACCATTCCCTCTATTATTTATATAAACTCTGTTTGCCGAGTAAAGAATGTGTTTGCTGGAGAATGGACTGTTGTGATCCATGTGTGCAGCCCCACCTTCAATTCATTGTCAATAGGCATGGACATTTAGAATGGTTGCTAACTATAAGGCATATGGTCTCATTATAAAGGGCCAGACAGTTTTGGTCTCCTAATTGCAGGAAGGTCATCCTTGTGATTGAGGCAGTGCAGCATAGGTTCACGAGATTGATCCCTGGGATGGCGGGACTGTCATATGAGGAAAGATTGAAAAGACTAGGCTTGTATTCACTGGAGTTAAGAAGGATAGAAACACAAAAACATAGAAAATAGGTGCAGGAGTAGGCCATTCGGCCCTTCGAGCCTGCACCGCCATTCAATACGATCATGGCTGATCATCCAACTTAGTATCCTGTTCCTGCCTTCTCTCCATACCCCCTGATCCCTTTAGCCACAAGGGCCACATCTAACTCCCTCTTAAATATAGCCAATGAACTGGCCTCAACTACCTTCTGCGGCAGAGAATTCCAGAGATTCACCACTCTCTGTGTGAAAAAAGTTTTCCTCATCTCGGTTCTAAAAGATTTCCACCTTATCCTTAAACTATGACCCCTTGTTCTGGACTTCCGCAACATCGGGAACAATCTTCCTGCATCTAGTCTGTCCAACCCCTTAAGAATTTTGTAAGTTTCTATAAGATCCCCCCTCAATCTTCTAAATTCTAGCGAGTACAAACCGAGTCTATCCAGTCTTTCTTCATATGAAAGTCCTGACATCCCAGGATTCAGTCTGGTGAAACCTTCTCTGTACTCCCTCTATGGCAAGAATGTCTTTCCTCAGATTAGGAGATCAAAACTGTACGCAATACTCCAGGTGTGGTCTCACCAAGACCCTGTACAACTGCAGTAGAATCTCCGTGCTCCTATACTCAAATCCTTTTGCTATGAATGCTAACATACCATTCACCTTCTTCACTGCCTGCTGCACCTGCATGCCTACTTTTAATGATTGGCGTACCATGACACCCAGGTCTCGTTGCATCTCCCCCTTTCCTAATCGGCCACCATTCAGATAATAATCTACTTTCCTGTTTTTGCCGCCAAAGTGGATAACCTCACATTTATCCACATTATACTGCATCTGCCATGCATTTGCCCACTCACCCAGACTATCCAAGTCACCTTGCAGCCTCCTAGCATCCTCCTCACAGCTAACACTGCCCCCCAGCTTCGTGTCATCCGCAAACTTGGAGATGTTGCATTCAATTCCCTCATCCAAATCATTAATATATATCGTAAATAGCTGGGGTCCCAGCACTGAGCCTTGCGGTACCCCACTAGTCACTGCCTGCCATTGTGAAAAGGACCCGTTCACTCCTACTCTTTGCTTCCTGTCTGCCAACCAGTTCTCTCCCACATCAATACTGAACCTCCAATACCGTGTTCTTTAAGTTTGTATACTAATCTCTTATGTGGGACCTTGTCGAATGCCTTCTGAAAGTCCAGATACAACACATCCACTGGTTCTCCCTTATCCACTCTATTATTTACATCCTCGAAAAATTCTATAAGATTCGTCAGACATGATTTACCTTTCATAAATCCATGCTGACTTTGTCCAATGATTTCACCACTTTCCAAATGTGCTGCTATCCCATCTTTAATGACTGAGGGGGGATCTTACCGAAACATATAAAATTATAAAAGGACTGGACAAGCTAGATGCAGGAAAAATGTTCCCAATGTTTGGGTGAATCCAGAACCAGTGGCCACAGTCTTAGAATAAAGGGGAGGTCATTTAAGACTGAGGTGAGACAAAACTTTTTCACCCAGAGAGTTGTGAATTTATGGAATTCCCTGCCACAGAGGGCAGTGGAGGCCAAATCAGTGGATAGATTTAAGAGAGAGAGTTAGATAGAGCTCTAGGGGCTAGTGGAGTCAAGGGATATGGGGAGAAGGCAGGCACGGGTTATTGATAGGGGACGATCAGCCATGATCATAATGAATGGTGGTGCTGGCTCGAAGGGCCGAATGGCCTCCTCCTGCACCTATTTTCTATGTTTCTATGTTATAGAACGCTGCAGTCGTGAAAGAAAAAGAATCCTGTAATTAACCAGCAGTTTATGTAGCATCTGTGAAGAAAGAAACTGAAGATAGACACAAAAGGCCAGAGTAACTCAACGGGACAGGCAGCATCTATGGAGAGAACGAATGGGTGACGTTTCAGGTCGAGACCCTTCTTCAAACTCGGGGTGGTTACATTTTGATGACCTTTGGTCATGACTGGCTAACTCTGACAAATGGAAAGTGTTGATTATCTGGAATTGTTGACATTAACATTGAGTCCTTACATTTCAAAATGTGCCAAGTTGATAGGTGTTTATATTGCTTATTATTGAATAGTTTACCACCATGTGCTGTTTGCATATATCCATGTAAAAAGGTCATAACAGCAAATGCAGCATAATATAGCATTACAGACATTGACTTGACTTGACTTAGTTGTCAACCCTGTGACAAAATACTCACCTTCAGCCATGGATTCAATTTGAAGACTCATGGGCCTGTCCCACTTAGGCAACTTTTTAGGCGACTGCAGGAGATTATGCAGTCGCCACATGGTCGCCACATGTTCACGGGTAGTTGCCTGGCAGTCGCCTTCATGGTCGCGAGGAGTTCCCGCATTCTGGGAACTAGTCGCGGCCTCATTACGTTGAGAAATTAGCGGCGACTATAATGAAGCCGCCATGGAGAGTAGCGAGAATTCTCGTGAGTGGGACGCCAGGAGGACCTAGCGGGTCGCCAGGCGGTCGGAGGTTCTCCGAGATTCTCGTAGGTTGTAGCCGGTGCTGACCGGTGAATTTTATTGGTTCATTGGGAAAAAAACCATAAGTAGTTTTCAGAACCAAGGATAACCAATGTTAAATGTCCGCCGAGCTTCACAGCCGTGTATCTCTAGCTTCTTAAAAGTTGTTCCCACTCATTCTCTCCCCTTCTCCCCCCTCTCTCCCCCCCCTCTATTAAAGGACTTACCGTACACTGTGCTTTAGCCGTCTTAATTACAGCGCCAACCTTCCTGTTCATCGCGGTGTGTGTCTGTATCACCTTGGTTTTGCATTGTGTCAATTTTTTAGACGCGCTCCCCCACTTGCCCTGGCCCCCGCCTGCATAACGGGCTGGTGAAGGACGCGGTGTGTGTGTGTGTGTGTGTGTGTGTGTGTGTGTGTGTGTGTGTGTGTGTGTGTGTGTGTGTGTGTGTGTGTGTGTGTGTGTGTGTGTGTGTGTGTGTTCGTGTGTGTGTGTGTGTGTGTGTGTGTGTGTGTGTGTGTGTGTCGTGTGTGTGTGTGTGTGTGTGTGTGTGTGTGTGTGTGTGTGTGTCCGTGTGTGTGTGTGTGTTCGTGTATGTGTGTGTGTGTGTGTGTGTGTGTGTGTGTGTGTGTGTGTGTGTGTGTGTGTGTGTGTGTGTGTGTGTGTGTGTGTGTGTGTGTTCCACTCTGATAGTCGCCATTCCAGTTGTCGGTTTTTCAGGCGACTGCCGGCAACTTGACAGTCACTGGCAGTCTGCTGAAAAATCGCCTGTGGGACAGGCCCATTATTGAACTGTATGTAAGATTACTTTTGAACTTCAAGTAGAATAAGCCAGAGCTTCTAGGTGAGGATTGATGTTCTAATGTCAACAGCTTCCCACTCCGCACCTTATGCACCCAAACCCTAATCATTAATAACAATTTCCCACACCAAATATTTTTCTATGGTTTTGCAAACAACATTCTTGCAGAGATAGAACTTCTTGTCCTACTCACCCCTCCCATCACAATTGGCGAAAACCTTTACTCCACCTCATGACTGCTCCTCATCTCAGCACATGCGTTCAACCAATGCAGATGTGTTTGGAAAATACATCAGCAACCTGAAAATATTCAGTTCCCATAGCAACTCTCCATCAGCATACAATATAACTCCTATTCCAGTCAGAAAATAATGAATTCAAATTTGTTTGCAATAAATTATTCATTAAATAGATGTTACTTTTGTTTGACAGCACTGGGCCTGAACTCGCTGGAGTTTAGACAAATGAGTTTAGACAATTGAAACTTAACGATTAGTGAAAGGCTTGGATACAGCGAATGTGGCGAAGATGTTTCCACTAGTGGGAGAATCTAGGACCAGTAATAGCCATAGAAGTCAAGGACGTTCCTTTAGGAAGGAGATGAGGAGGAATTTCTTTAGTCAGGGGGTGGTGGATGTGTGGAATCTTTCGCCGCAGAAGGCTGTAGAGACCGTGATTGGGTATTTTTAAGGCAAAGATAGATATATAAGGGTTATGGGGAGAAGGCAGGAGAATGGGATTAGGAGGGAGAGGAAGATCAACCATGATTGACTAACGTTACTGTACAATAACACTGCTGTATAACGTTAGTACCTCCACCAATGTAAAGCACTTTGGCCAACAAGAGTTATTTTTTAAATGTTCTATATAAATAAAAGTGACTTGACTCGACTCGAATGGCGGAGTGGACTTATGGCCGAATGGCCTAATTCTCCTCCTATCACATATGATCTTACTTGTTTTAAATCTCTTGTTCAATTAATGATTTCAAGGACTTTGACTGCAGATTTTTAAAATCAATTACATTAGTAAAGGCCAGAATTACATTTGAAATTGTTTTAAATGGCTTCAAGTGCTTCTACCTTAACGACACTGATCTGACATAATTATAAAATGTTGACATATGTTGAGAGAATAGGGAGACCACTGGTCTTTATGTATCTTTGGATATGAACATGGTGAGATTTATGAAATAAGACCAATTAACAGAATCGGAGCCACTGGACAATCAATTCTGAGAAATAGAAATACGCTCTTAGTCTTATCTGTTAAATGCATGAAAATACACAACTCAGCTTCTGAAATTCAGTTTCATTAAGTTACATTGAACATGTAATACATAGTGCCAGTCAATTGTTTGTGTCCACTAGAGTGCCAACCTGTGAGGCACTCTTAAGACAGATGATGTTTAGTTTTATGTGTCGCCTGGACAAGTCAGAGAGCCACATAATTGAAGCCTTAGTCAGCCCTCTGAAAAGCTGCTATAGATTCACTTCTAGGCTAAGATGGCATTGGTGCAATAGCTTGTATATCTTATGGGCTAATATGCAATTTTTAATGTATTTTTTGTATCTCCTTATACTGTATGATGTGTTATATGGACCTGTGTCTGAAATAAAGCTTTATTGTTTAGGACAGATTTCCACACCTCTCGCTTTCCCTATCCTGCAAGAGACTTTCTAGACTTCTGAGATTAGTACTCTCTCAATTACATAACTCAGGAGCAGTGTTATGCCATCTATCCATTCCATCACTTCACTTTTCCCCACATTAGCATTATGTTTACTGTGTAGCCATTTCCAACAATGCTGGGTGTGAATTCCTCAAAATACAATAGTCTGCGACCTTTCTCTTCACAATCAATGATGTTGCTTCCCCCTTTACCCCTGCTGGAATCATGTACAAGCTCTTTTCTGCCTATTTTCAACAGAGCATCGAATCTCAAACACTCCTAATCATCTTACTTTAGCGCTTAATACTGTTGATCAGTAAATATAATTAAGCGTTCTATCTCTTATCAATAGGCTTTTATTTATATTGCACCTTTGGAGTAGGTAAACATCCAAAGTGCTTCACAGCAGCATTGTCAAACATTATTTTGGTCTGAACCACAAGGATGTGGAAGGCCAGGGAGCCAAATGTTTGTATAAAGAGATAGGCTTTAATGAACATTTTACAAGAAGCTGGAGAAATAGAAAGGTAGAGAGAGATCGAGGGAAATAATTTACAGGGGTGAGAGTTTTAAAATTGGGATTGCTTAACCCTCTGTGGGTCAGTATAGACAATAGACAATAGGTGCAGGAGTAGGCCATTCGGCCCTTTGAGCCAACACTGCCATTCAATGTGATCATGGCTGATCATCCCCAATCAGTACCCCATTCCTGCCTTCTCCCCATATCCCCTGACTCCGCTATCTTTAAGAGCCCTATCTAGCTCTCTCTTGAAACCATCCAGAGAACCGGCCTCCACCGCCCTCTGAGGCAGAGAATTCCACACTCACAACTCTCTGTGAGAAAAAGTGTTTCCTCGTTTCTGTTCTAAATGGCTTACCACTCATTCTTAAACTGTAGCCCCTGGATTCTGGACTCCCCCAACATCGGGAACATGTTTCCTGCCTCTAGCGTGTCCAATCCATTCATAATCCTATATGTTTCAATAAGATGCCCTCTCATCCTTCTGAACTCCAGAGTGTACAAGCTCAGCCACTCCATTCTCTCAGCATATGACAGTCCCGCCATCCCGGGAATTAACCTTGTAAACCTAGGCTGCACTCCCTCAATAGCAAGAATGTCCTTCCTCAAATTAGGGGACCAAAACTGCCCGCAATACTCCAGGTGTGGTCCCACTAGGGCCCTGTACAACTGCAGAATTACCTCTTTGCTCCTATACTCGACTCCTCTTGTTATAAAGGTCAACATGCCATTCGCTTTCTTCACTACCTGCTGTACCTGCATGCTTACTTTCATTGGCTGATGAACAAGGACCCCCCCAGATCCCGTCGTACTTCGCCTTTTCGCAAATTGACGCCATTTAGATAGTAATCTATGCAGAGAAGTGATGCCTAAGTAAGATATTGTGCAACTTAAAATGTGCAGATCAGTTTTGGAGGGCAGCACGTTACCAGTTATACTTCACAATTGCACAAAACATATTCTATTTCTCTCCTTCAATAGGTTACCAGCCCATCTGTAGTCCTTTTCTTTACCCACAGCAAGAGATAAACAAAAGTGTTTAATTTCACTTCTGTGTTTGGTGTATTAAATTTAACAATGTGTTGAGTCCATATCAATGTAAGTTATTTTTTTTTACTTTTGGAAAATTCCTTATAATCTGCATGGTTTACATCAATGCACACAGATAATCTTACTCCACTGATTACTAGAACTGGCTCCACTGATTTCAGATACCGGTCTGACATTTCTTTCAGGTTTTTATTACAAACTTCCTCCTCGAGTAGTTTAGCCAGTTCAACTTGATTAAACAATAACTGTTTGTGATAAACAAGAAAATCAGGAAACAAAACATAATTCTACTCATACGTATTGTATTGTATTTCGGAGTGGCGGCGCGGCTCTGGCTGCAGCGGCTTACCGGCGGTCCCGTTGTCTTTGTGTTTTTTATGTTGTTTATTTTGTTTGGTTAGTTTAGTTTTTTGGTTTTAGTTTGTGTTTTGGGGGGGGGGGGGTTGAAACGGGGTTTGCAGTCTCTCCCTGCGGGGGAATACGACCTTTTTGTCGTATTCCCCTTCTCTGCCTCCGTCTGCGCTGAGGCCTAAATGGAGCTGACGACCTCGAGGCTCCAGAGGCAGAGCCCGTCAGGACTCGCTCTGAGCTCGCTCCTGTGAGGGTGGTCCGGCTCAGGGCTGGAAGAGGTTGGGGCGCTCCCGTGAGGGCGGCCAGCCCGAGGGTGGAACGAGGCTCCCGTCGGAGCGGCCGAGCTCGGGAAGGTGCGGCGCTGGCAGCCCGAGGGAGGTTCGGCGCCCAAGTCGGGGCGGCCCGGTCCGGGGGAGAAGCGACGCCCAAGTCGGGGCGGCCCGGTCCGGGGGAGAAGCGACGCCCATGTCGGGGCGGCCCGGTCCGGGGGAGGTTCGGCGCCCAAGTCGAGGCGGCCCAGCCCGAGACTGAAGACAGCGCAGTACTCACGTGAGGGTGGCTGGGACGGTGTTCTGGCGGCGGTGGCCTGAGTCCGGGGTTCGGCCGCGGGCCAGCAGCTGCTTCTGCAGGACTGGTGGGCGGCAGCTTCAACCACCCCGGGCCGCGGTGTTTGAGCCGCGGGACTGTTCTTAACATCGCCCGGGGGGGGGGGGGGGGTGGGCATCGCCCCAGCGCAGAGGGAGAAGAGGAGGGAAGAGACTGCGACCTAAGACTTTTGCCTCCATCACAGTGAGGAGATGCTGGGTGGACTCACTGTGGTGGATGTTAATATGTGTTTATTGTTGTTTTATTGTATTATATGTATGACTGTTGCAATTTCGTTCAGACTAAGTCTGAATGACAATAAAAGGCTATCTATCTATCTATCTATCTATCTATCTATCTATCTATCTATCTATCTATCTATCTATCTATCTATCTATCTATCTATCTATCTATCTATCTATCTATTGACATATACTGTACATAGGACAATTTGGATGAATTACTGAAACAAACAAAATTTGTCAGTAGTGTACAGTTTATGGTAACTTTGTGATGTCCTTGCCACCAACCTTACCTGCTAACCATGAACCTTGTCCCTGCACCCATCTCCATGGTCCTCAGTAGATGCTTCTTATGCCCCTGTCCCACTTAGGAAACCTGAACGGAAACCTCTGGAGACTTTGCGCCCCACCGATGTCTCCGTGCGGTTCCCGGAGGTTTTTGTCAGTCTCCCTACCTGCTTCCACTACCTGCAACCTCCGGCAACCACCTGCAACCTCTGTTCACCAGCACCTGGTCATTCTAACCAGGTTACGGTGGAAGCCTATACTTCTCAACCTTAATGAAACCGAGCTGCTAAAACCATCCATGCCTTCTCACTCCCTCTGCTGGTCAACCCAACAATTTGCTAGGTCGAAAAAATGAGCATCCGGAGGAACTCAGAGGTCAGAAAGCACC
Organism: Leucoraja erinaceus; assembly: GCF_028641065.1. Lineage (NCBI taxonomy): Eukaryota > Metazoa > Chordata > Chondrichthyes > Rajiformes > Rajidae > Leucoraja > Leucoraja erinaceus. The sequence goes on from NC_073380.1 coordinate 99,177,212, forward strand.
TGTGGAGGGAAATGAACACCAGGTTGCAACATTTTTGGGTTGCAACGGTTATGTATAAGATGAACGTTCCCAAACCTGGAACATTTATAGAAACCTTTATAGAAATTCTATTTATAGAAATTCTTATAGAAACTTACAAAATTCTTAAGGGGTTGGACAGGCTAGATGCAGGAAGATTGTTCGCGATGTTGGGGAAGTCCAGGACAAGGGGTCACAGCTTAAGGATAAGGGGGAAATCCTTTGAAACCGAGATGAGAAGAACTTTTTTCACACTGAGAGTGGTGAATCTCTGGAACTCTCTGCCACAGAGGGTAGTTGAGGCCAGTTCATTGGCTATATTTAAGAGGGAGTTAGATGTGGCCCTTGTGGCTAAGGGGATCAGGGGGGAAGGTGCGGCGCTGGCAGCCCGAGGGAGGTTCGGCGGTTCGGCGCCCAAGTCGGGGCGGCCCGGTCCGGGGGAGAAGCAACGCCCAAGTCGGGGCGGCCCGGTCCGGGGGAGAAGCGACGCCCATGTCGGGGCGGCCCGGTCCGGGGGAGGTTCGGCGCCCAAGTCGAGGCGGCCCAGCCCGAGACTGAAGACAGCGCAGTACTCACGTGAGGGTGGCTGGGACGGTGTTCTGGCGGCGGTGGCCTGAGTCCGGGGTTCGGCCGCGGGCCAGCAGCTGCTTCTGCAGGACTGGTGGGCGGCAGCTTCAACCACCCCGGGCCGCGGTGTTTGAGCCGCGGGACTGTTCTTAACATCGCCCGGGGGGGGGGGGGGGGGGGTGGGCATCGCCCCAGCGCAGAGGGAGAAGAGGAGGGAAGAGACTGCGACCTAAGACTTTTGCCTCCATCACAGTGAGGAGATGCTGGGTGGACTCACTGTGGTGGATGTTAATATGTGTTTATTGTTGTTTTATTGTATTATATGTATGACTGTTGCAATTTCGTTCAGACTAAGTCTGAATGACAATAAAAGGCTATCTATCTATCTATCTATCTATCTATCTATCTATCTATCTATCTATCTATCTATCTATCTATCTATCTATCTATCTATCTATCTATCTATCTATTGACATATACTGTACATAGGACAATTTGGATGAATTACTGAAACAAACAAAATTTGTCAGTAGTGTACAGTTTATGGTAACTTTGTGATGTCCTTGCCACCAACCTTACCTGCTAACCATGAACCTTGTCCCTGCACCCATCTCCATGGTCCTCAGTAGATGCTTCTTATGCCCCTGTCCCACTTAGGAAACCTGAACGGAAACCTCTGGAGACTTTGCGCCCCACCGATGTCTCCGTGCGGTTCCCGGAGGTTTTTGTCAGTCTCCCTACCTGCTTCCACTACCTGCAACCTCCGGCAACCACCTGCAACCTCTGTTCACCAGCACCTGGTCATTCTAACCAGGTTACGGTGGAAGCCTATACTTCTCAACCTTAATGAAACCGAGCTGCTAAAACCATCCATGCCTTCTCACTCCCTCTGCTGGTCAACCCAACAATTTGCTAGGTCGAAAAAATGAGCATCCGGAGGAACTCAGAGGGTCAGAAAGCACCTGTGGAGGGAAATGAACACCAGGTTGCAACATTTTTGGGTTGCAACGGTTATGTATAAGATGAACGTTCCCAAACCTGGAACATTTATAGAAACCTTTATAGAAATTCTATTTATAGAAATTCTTATAGAAACTTACAAAATTCTTAAGGGGTTGGACAGGCTAGATGCAGGAAGATTGTTCGCGATGTTGGGGAAGTCCAGGACAAGGGGTCACAGCTTAAGGATAAGGGGGAAATCCTTTGAAACCGAGATGAGAAGAACTTTTTTCACACTGAGAGTGGTGAATCTCTGGAACTCTCTGCCACAGAGGGTAGTTGAGGCCAGTTCATTGGCTATATTTAAGAGGGAGTTAGATGTGGCCCTTGTGGCTAAGGGGATCAGGGGGTATGGAGAGAAGGCAGGTACGGGATACTGAGTTGGATGATCAGCCATGATCATATTGAATGGCGGTGCAGGCTCGAAGGGCCGAATGGCCTACTCCTGCACCTAATTTCTATGTTTCTATGGTTCTATTTGACTGACCAAACAGAAATCTCATTTAGTGGTAAATTCAAGTTATTTTTAGCTATCCTAATTGGCCCCAGTCCCTGAGCCTAACTGGAATCGAGAAACACAGAGATCATAGACAAAAGCAAGTGAGGACAAATCCCAAAACACAAATTCACCACGCAGTGCACACCTTCTAGGTGCTATGCAACCTCATTTTAATTTCTTTAGGAGCAAATCACATTCACCATCAGTTTGATGAAATTGCGGCAAGCACATTATTGGGCCAGCTATGATCCACATCAATGAGTGAGAGGCAAAAGATTGTCACCAGACATTCAACACACTTTCCCACCAATACAAATACTGTTTGGTGCAGAAAGTTACAGAACACAGAGATATATACAGAGAGAGAGTACAGAGGAGATTTACTAGAATGTTGCCTGGGTTTCAACAACTAAATTACAGAGATAGGTTGAATAAGTTAGGTCTTTATTCTCTGGAGCGCAGAAGGTTAAGGGGGGACTTGATAGAGGTCTTTAAAATGATGAGAGGGATAGACAGAGTTGATGTGGACAAGCTTTTCCCTTTGAGAATAGGGAAGATTCAAACAAGAGGACATGACTTCAGAATTAAGGGACAGAAGTTTAGGGGTAACATGAGGGGGAACTCCTTTACTCAGAGAGTGGTAGCGGTGTGGAATGAGCTTCCAGTGGAAGTGGTGGAGGCAGGTTCGTTGGTATCATTTAAAAATAAATTGGATAGGCATATGGATGAGAAGGGAATGGAGGGTTCTGGTATGAGTGCAGGCAGGTGGGACTAAGGGAAAAAAGTTGTTCGGCACGGACTTGTAGGGCCGAGATGGCCTGTTTCCGTGCTGTAATTGTTATATGGTTATATGTTAACAGCTTCTGTAAGATTCGGAGCAAAGTTAAAGTTTACAATTTCGAGAACAGCAACGTATTCTGCCTGGGTTGTCTATAATCCAATGGCATGAGCATTATATTCTCCCGTTTCAGGCAAGCCATACCAGACGGTTGGCTGCATGGTGGCGTAGCAGTAGAACTAATGCCTTACAGCGCCAGAGACCCGGGTTTGATCCTGACTACGGGTGTGTGTGTCTGTATGGAGATTGTACATTCACCCATATAACCATATAACCATATAACCATATAACAATTACAGCACGGAAACAGGCCATCTCGACCCTTCTAGTCCATGCCGAACACATAATCTCCCCTAGTCCCATATACCTGCGCTCAGACCATAACTCTCCATTCCCTTCCCATCCATATAACTATCCAATTTATTTTTAAATGATAAAAACGAACCTGCCTCCACCACCTTCACTGGAAGCTCATTCCACACAGCTACCACTCTCTGAGTAAAGAAGTTCCCCCTCATGTTACCCCTAAACTTCAGTCATTTAATTCTCATGTCATGTCCCGTGACTGCGTGGGTTTTCTCTGAGATCTTTGGTTTCCTCCCACACTCCAAAGACATACACGTTTGTAGGTTAATTGGCTTTGTGTAAATGTAATAATTGTCCCTAGTGTATGTATTGTGAATGTGAGGGAATCGCTGGTCAGTGTGGACTCAGTGGGTCAAAGGACCTGTTTCCGCACTGTATCACTAAACTAAACCACATTGGTTCCTTTCTCTTTCCTTCCGATTCAAGTAGGTTCTCTTACACCTTCCATCTGCCTATCAGCCACACACAACAGCTTCAAATGTTGCTAAAGGATTTGAGTTTCATAGCAAAAGGATTTGAGTATAGGAGCAGGGAGGTTCTACTGCAGTTGTACAGGGTCTTGGTGAGACCACACCTGGAGTATTGCGTACAGTTTTGGTCTCCTAATCTGAGGAAATACATTCTTGCCATAGAGGGAGTGCAGAGAAGGTTCACCAGACTGATTCCTGGGATGTCAGGACTTTCATATGAAGAAAGACTGGATAGACTCGGCTTGTACATGCTAGAATTCAGAAGATTGAGGGGGGATCTTATAGAAACTTACAAAATTCTTAAGGGGTTGGACAGGCTAGATGCAGGAAGATTATTCCCGATGTTGGGGAAGTCCAGAACTAGGGGTCACAGTTTAAGAATAAGAGGGGAGTCTTTTAGGACCGAGATGAGAAAATCATTTTTTACACAGAGAGTGGTGAATCTGTGGAATTATCTGCCACAGAAGGTAGTTGAGGCCAGTTCATTGGCTATATTTAAGAGGGAGCTAGATGTGGCCCTTGTGGCTGAAGGGATCAGGGGGTATGGAGAGAAGGCAGGTACAGGATACTGAGTTGGATGATCAGCCATGATCATATTGAATGGCGGTGCAGGCTCGAAGGCCCGAATGGCCTACTCCTGCACCTATTTTCTATGTTTCTATGTAACTATATCCCAGTCTGAAGAAGGGTTTCGGCCCAAAATGTTGCCCATTTCCTTCGCTCCATAGATGCTGCTGCACCCTCTGAGTTTCTCCAGCATTTTTGTGTACCTCCCACAACTTGTTCCACCTGTCCATCAACCCTCCTCACTTAGAACTCCAAACATTTGCCAATTCCTACCCCATCTCTTCATCTCAATGCTTTATACTGGGGATCTCCCCTTCATACTCTCAGTCCTGATGCAAGCTATTGACCCAAAATGACATTTTGACTCTCCACATATTGCCTGACCTGCTGAGTTCCTCCAGCATCTTGGGGGTTTTTTTGCCTCAGATCCCTCTACTGTTTCCTAAAACACCCTTCTTGAACGTAAAATATTGCTACTGCCTGCCACTGTACTTGACCTTGGTCTGCGTTTTGACAACATTAAAGGGTAGTGAGAGGCAAAGAGCCAATTAATCTTTCAAATATGCAGAAAGGAAATCCTTCACAGTCTTCAGATGGAAATGTTCCTCATCTCACAACCTTGCAGACATTCACTTTATTACAAATGGAATCTAATAATTTGGTTCTTACACTTGGTACATTCAACTTAGACGACAACAATAGAGTCAAGACATATGTTTGCCACAATATTGCCTGAGCAACGCTGGGAAGTAATATTACAAACATTCACAGACAACTTTTCTTGGATGTTCCAAGAAATTCCAAGAAAACATTAATCACCAAAAATGGAATTGGTTACGCAACGCTGGACAATGGATTGGCAGCTTCATACGGATGGAATCTGTCAATTCATCAGAGATGGGAAGCTATTTGTAGAGCCAGAATTTTGCCATGAATGCCTTGTGCCTTTTTATACCTTTTTTGATGATTTCACCAGGATAATGCCTTTTTCATGATCGAGTGCCTAAATCAGCCTTTTTTTGCCGTTTTGCTAAAAGGTAATGCTATTTTCTCTCGTACCATGATTACAATGACGTTTTCTATGTTAACACATTAATATTAATGTTATTATTAACGTGTTAACACTGTTACAAGAAAATTTCCACCACCGGGGTCAAAACCGGTGGCGCCACCGTTGGTCGTTCATTCGTTCGTGCCGCTGCCCGCTGGTTCAGTCTTCTCCAAGATCTATTTAAGAAAGAACTGCAGATGATGGAAAAATCGAAGGTAGACAAAAAATGCTGGAGAAACAGTGGGTGAGGCAGCATCTACGGAGAGAAGGAACAGGCAACGTTTCGGGTCGAGACTCTTCTTCAGACTGACGTGGGGAAGGGGGGGAAAGAAAGGAAGAGGCGGAGACAGTAGGACTAGAAGGAGAGCTGGGAAGGGGAGGGGTAGGTGGGAGAAGACGAGGGCTATCTAAAATTAGAGAAGTCAATGTCGATACCACTGGGGTGCAGACTACCCAAGCGAAATACCCAAGCTTGTCTCCTCACTGCATTTACTGCTGGCTCCAGTCGCAAATCTGAGTTTGAGTGATCTGTGCAAGGCATTCATTGATGCAGGAATTTCACTGTGGAAATTGGAAAACAAATCTCTCAGAGGTTTTTTAGAGAAATACACAGAGGAACATAGACCAAGCGAGTCATCATTATGGAAAAATTATGTTGACAGCAAGTTCAACATTGTTGTGCAGAAAATTAGTGATGAAGTTGCATGCAACAAAATATAGATCCCAATAGGCGAGACAACCAATGCTGTGGGGAGATATGTTGCCAATGTGGTAATCTGTACACTGGAGGCAGGTCAACCATCAAAGGAGTATTTGTTGGCATCGGAAGTATTGGAGAAGTCAAACAGCTTAACTATTGCTCAGTTGTTTCACTTGTTGTACTTTATCCAGAAGGTGTAAAACACGAGAATGTACTTCTGTTTGTGGCTTAAAGTTTTATTCCCCAAAAGGTTGCATTTGACATGCTTAGCTCAAGGACTTCATAGAATTGCCAAGCACAGACGTAGCTTGTTTCCAAATGTCGATCGCCTAGGCAATGTTAAGAAGATCTTCCTCCAAGTACCATCACGTGTGCAGTTGTTGAAGGAAATAGCACTCGAGATTCCCCTACCTCCTCAGCCCATTTTGACTAGGTGGGGTATATGGCTCTCTGCTGCACTCCACTATGCTGCAAATTTTGAAAAGATAAAATAAATATGTCAAATGTTTTGAAGAAGAAGAATCTGCTGCAGTTAGGATCGTCAGTGTAATCATGCAGAAAACGTCCCTCCACCGCGATCTCGTGTTTATTGCTTCCAATTTTGCAAACTTCCCACAAGCTATCACTTCCCTTGATAAACGTGGAGAAACATTAGTGAATAACTTACAGGTTTTCAACAAAGTAAGTGATGATATTCGTAAAGTTCTTGGCGATGTAGGTAAAGACATACAAGGAAAATGTGAGAGAGTGATTTTAGCTAACAACGATCTTGAAGACATAGAAAACAGAGCTAAAGTTCTCAAAGGTAGTTGTAGTGCACAAGATATCGACATTAATATAGAGTCTGTAGCTTGTTTCGGGTATGCACCAGTGACCTCAGCTGGGGTAGAAAGAAGTTTTTCACAACTGAAGCATATTCTGTCTAACAGACGGCATAGTTTACCACAAGGTAATTTGAAAAAAAATGCTAGTAATTATGTGCAACTTTGGTCATTTAATGTAGTATATCTTTAAGGGCCTGTTCCACTTACACGACTTTTTCGGCGAATGCCTGCACCCATCATAGGTCGTTGCAGGTCAGCGAAAATGTTCAACATGTTGAAAATTCAGCGGCGACCAGAAAGACGCTACGACTCTTTGGGTGACTGAGGAGACGACTCACGACCATACAGGTGACACCCTGGTGAGATGTCGCGGGGTGAAGCCTGTATGGTCGTGAGCAGTCACCCAAAGAGTCGTACCTTGTTCTGGTCACCGCTGGATTTTCAGCATGTTGAAATTTTTCGGCGACCTGCAATGACCTATGACGGGTGCTGGCAGTCGCCGAAAAAGTTGCGTAAGTGGGACAGGCCCTTTATATTATTATTTTCAAACATATTTTAGTGGTGGAAATAATGCCTTTTTTGTCAATAAATGCCTTTTTCGTGCCTTTTTTATAATTTTATTTTGCCTTTTTCCCTGCCTATTACAGTTTTTTAGTGCCTAAACGTCCTGGCTCTAGTGATTAGAGACTGCCAGTACTTGAAACTTCACAGGCATCGTCGGTCTCTTGAAAAAGTAGCAATATTCTGTCATATGCAACAGTGAACACTCAGTAGCATGAAATAACACCAAGATTGCCCAAATGTTTAACATCAGCTGATCCCAGGAAATTCAAGATTGATTCAAATGGTTTGGTATTAAACTAACTCTAGCAACCATAAGCCTCCAACATCTAGATCTTGGTAGATAATGTCTGATATTAATTTGGCCAGATGAACTATGTATGAGGAAGCTCTGTGTTTGAACTGTATCCAATCAAGTGTCTGTAGGCAGGAAGATGCAGGGATGGTGGAATTATAACCAGTCTTTTGTTCTTTACAAATTAATCCATATTACCAGCTTCCATGATATAAAATGTTAAGATTATTCCGTTTAGATATAAATATAGAATAGAAATGTACTAAATAAATTTCTCATTTATCTCATGAAATTAGAATTTTAAAAACTATATATTTAACCTATTTAAAACCATACAAAGACCATATATTTTTTAATGTGCAATTTTCGTATAACAAGAGCACTGAATAAATGCACGGATGTTTTATGAGGACTTGTATCAGTAAATATTTCTTTACAAAATGTCTTGTGCAACTTACCTCATTTTACATACAGGTGGCTGAGTCTTTGTTGCCTTGAGGCAAATTTGCGTGGGGCACCTATTCAAAGTGTCTGTTGAAAAGACAACAAAAGCGACCTTCTTAAAGAGTGCACAGTTACACGTTGGTGCCAGTATTACATGGTATCTCAGAAAATAAGAATCGCTTCATTTCACAATAACTAACTGAAGTGATGAAACCCAGTCAAGAGCAAGATTTGACTTGACTCAATATATCTATCAAATGACAGTTATGAGTAAGGATCAGAGCTCCCACCAGGATCTGGCTTTGACTGTATTCAAATCATATTTACATTTCCAAGAGAAGGAGTAGTTCTATTTTCAGGAGTGTCCTCCAGGCAATCAGGAGGCCCTTTTCTCCTTTGTTCACTAAATAGGGATACACTTATAAATAAAAACTGACTGCAAGCCACATGAACGGTTCTGGAATTTTCACAATAGTATCTTTTGAGGCTCCAAAGGTGCACTGGATACAAATATGAATATGGATCATATGGCACAATATCTTACTATATTAAGTACTGACATTGTTCTATTAAAACTCAGATCTAGAAGCATTTTATTTTTAACATTAACTGTATTGACAGAAATTTATGAAACACTGGGTACAATGTAAAGTGTACAAGATGGCATTTTCAACATAACATTAGTCTCTAATGTTTGAATTACAATATCTATGTGACATTTTAACTTGGAGTCATCAGATGTTTTGAAGCTGAAGTTCAGGCATTATTTTGTCTTCAAGGATTACTTAGATTACTGTATCCAATCAAGTGTCTGTAGGCAGGAAGATGCAGGGATGGTGGAATTATAACCAGTCTTTTGTTCTTTACAAATTAATCCATATTAATTGAGTGAGACCAATTGATTAAATTTGTAATATTAGGCACTTAGTTAGGAATAGTTTAGAAAGCTGTACGCTGCAAGATGATTTCACTGGCCTTCCCCGTTGAGCAGGGAAATGTCAAATGGAATTCAACTTAAAGAAGTGAGTCATGTATTTGCAGAGGGCAAGCAAGGGAAAAGAATATTTAAGAAATGGTAGGACACCAGGATGTTTCGCGGAACAGAGGGACCTTGAAGTAAATGTCCACAAATCACTGAAGAAAGCAAGATGGGAAGATAAGGTGGTAAACAAATGTAATATGAGTCTACATTGTCCCAAGCATAGGAGTGACAACATACTCAAGCTGCATTAAAGATTACTTAGTCCTTACATAAAGAAATGTGTATAGTTCTGATCATCACTTTACAGAAAGAATGTGATAGAAAAACTTTTATAAAATAAAATGGAAAAGAAAGTTGACAGATACTAGAAACAAAGAAACATAGAAAATAGGTGCAGGATGACGCCATTCGGCCCTTCGAGCCAGCACCGCCATTCATTGTCATCATGGATGATCGTCCCCTATCAATAACCCGTGCCTCCCTTCTCCCCATATCCCTTGATTCCACTAGCCCCTAGAGCTCTATCTAACTCTCTCTTAAATCCATCCAGTGACTTGGCCTCCACTGCCCTCTGTGGCAGGGAATTCCATAAATTTACAACTCTCTGGCTGAAAACGTTTTTTCTCACCTCAGTCTTAAATGACCTCCCCTTTATTCTAAGACAAATTTAGCTGTGGGGAAATATGGCTAGATTGTTATTTGTTTCTTTGGAATAAGGAATGGTGGGTGGGGAGGTGAGATGTGCAGGGAGTTGATGAGCAAGGGTGAGAGATAAGTGGTTGGATGAGATTCCCCTGAAAGTGGCATATATGTCTGAACATACAACATTTATGACATTGTTGGGTGGAGGTCAGTTTTGTAACTATACTAGAGAATAGGTCCACAGCAACCTGTCACAACCCACACAGTCTCAAGAAGAATGTGCAATCTCCACAGACACCATTTGAGGTCAGGGTTGAACCCTAGTCACCAGAGCTGTGAAGCAGCAGTACTAATCGCTGCATCCGGTGGGCGGCGCGACTCACGTCGCAGCGGCCTCTGCAGTCCGTCTGTCTTTTTATTATTTTTTGTCTCGTTTGAATGTAGTTTTTATTTTTTTTTTTTGTGTATGTGTGTGGGTATGTGTGTGGGGGGGGGGGGGGGGGGGGGGGGAAACTTTTAAAATCTATCCCCTGCACGGAGAACCCGACCTTTTCCTTGTCGGGTCTCCGTTGTCGTTGGGGCCGAGCACCGTGGAGCGGCCTCCAGCAGGAACGACCTGGGGCTCCAGTCACGGAGCCTGCGGACCTACTCACCATCGCGGAGCTGGCCGAGTTCGGAGCGGGAGGAGCGGTGGTGGCGCTCGGCTGCGACCTGACCCCCGGAGATTCGGAGGCTTACCGCAGGTCTGGTGGACAGTAACACCGGGAGCCCGTGGGTCCCTGCTGGGAGACCGCTTTTCGGGGCTTCCGCAACGGCGACTTCACCCGCCCGAGTTGCGGGGTTGAAGATTACCTGGAGCGGGGCCTTACATCATCGCCCGGCGCGGCTTGGAATGGCTGCGGGACTTTGCTAGCGCCCGCCGGGGGCTCCAACAACAAGACCCGGAGCGCGGCCTTGCATCGCCCGGCGCGGCGTTAATGGCCGCGGGACAATTACCATCGCCCGCCAGGGGGCTTTGACTCTGAGGTCTGGAAGGGAATGGGGAGTGAGGGGAGGGATAAGCGAGGAGGAGATGCGCTGTGATGGATGTTTGTGTAAATTGTGTTGTGTCTTGGTTCTTTCTTGTGTGTATGACTGCAGTAACAACATTTCGTTTGAACCCCAATGGGGTACAAATGACAAATAAATTGTATTGTATTGTATTGTATCACTGTGGAACAATGTGGAACATTGCCCAGATATTTACCATTCACAAAATGGAGACTAATACCAACCTGGCTAATTACTGCTTTAATCATCGGCAAAGTGATGGAAACCATTGTCAACAGTGCTATCAAGTGGAATGTATTCACCAATAACCTGCTCATCAATGTCTAGTTTGGTTTTCGCCTGGAGCAATGTTGGGAATGGATTTTCTTCAGCATTCACATGCCTTGTCCTACCATCACCAAGATGGGGACGTTCTTTGAATCATTTGGCTCCAACAAAACTCTTTTATATTACAGTGGAGGCACCTATTATGATTTAGTAAATTAATGTGCTTTTTATACTCTCTTCAGTAAAAATCTATAAACAATCCTTCTCTGATATAAGCTGTTCCTGTTAAACATCTATATGAAATATCAACTTTTCTTCATAAATGACAATGTGGCTCTTTGGCAAAACAAAATTAAGTAAGTAAGTAAGTTTATTGGCCAAGTATTCACATACAAGGAATTTGCCTTGGTGCTCCGCCCGCAAGTAACAACATGACATACAGTGGCAGTTACGAATGACTAAGAAAATACTAAACATTAATAATAATAAAACATTAATGATACAACACCATTGATCAAGCATGTGAACCAACAAAATACCAGATCAAAGGGAGGCTACAGATTTTTGGTTGTTGACTAGAGCAACTACTCGTGGATAAAAACAGTTTTATGTCTGGCTGTGGCAGCTTTGACAGTCCGGGGTCGCCTTCCAGAGGGAAGTGATTCAAAGAGTTTGTGGTCAGGATGAGAGGGGTCAGAGATGATCTTGCCCGCTCGCTTCCTGGCCCTTGCAGTGTACATACAGTTCATCGATGGAGGGAAGGTTGTAGCGAATAACCTTCTCAGCTGATTGGACGATTCGCTGCAGCCTCCAGGTGTCGTGCTTGGTGGCTGAGCCAAACCAGACCATGATGGAGAAGGTGAGAACAGACTCTACGATGGCCGTGTAGAATTGGACCATCATTACTCTTGATATTATACTGCAATTTTTCTTCCATTCCCTTTATTGAACATCTATACATTTGCACAAGATAAACTCTACATCACCATCAATATGATTGATAACCAGTAGATTCCTGTAAAGGACATTTCATTTATATAATGAGTACCATACTGCTTTAGTAGGTAAATGCATCATGTAATAATGAGCTGTACAAACTCAAAAAGATACACATCACAAAATGACTGTGCGACCATGCAGTATAACTGAAGAACAACCTGAATTTGCACGGGATTTAAACCTAGATATTAAGCCAAAAAAAACCAAGATGATTAGAAGATTTGGTCAGAAACGAGACCAATGATATGGGTTTTAAAGAGGATTCAAAAACACAAAAGGACGGAGTAATAAAAACTGGATTTCAGAGGAAACTTACAACACAATTCCGAGTTACCAATAAACATAGGCACAATGGCGAAGAAAATAAGGAAGGTTAAACAAAAACAATATTGGGTGGCACAGTGGCGCAGCGGCCAAGTTGATGCATTACAGCACCATAGACCAGGGTTCAATCCCGACTATGGGTACTGTCTGTATGGAGTTTGTACGTCCTCTCTGTGACCATGTGGGTTTTCTCCAGATGCTCCAGTTTCCTCCCATATCCCACAGACATGCTAGTTGGTAGGTTCATTAGCTTGTGTAAATTGTCCCTAATATGTAGGATAGAAGTAGTGTATGGGTGATCATTGCTTGACGTGGACTGAGTGGGCCGAAGGGCCTCTTTCCATGCTGTATCTCTAAACTAAACTAAATCTTGGGGTATTTGAAAGACATCCGTCGATCTAGTGAAGATTACCATGAAAAGTAATAGTAATATGATGATGGGCATAAGGGGGGAAAATGTGTGATTGGAAGACGGCGAAAACACGAGTAAGAAAAGATATGAACAAAAGAGTCTGGATAAGCTGAAGTTATGAATTTAAATGATTTATGGGTCTGGAGTGTGCTGGATGTCATACAGAAGAGGAAGTGGCTCATATCGGTGATGCAATGATACTGAATGGAGCCAAACAGAATACCAAAGCAACAAACGGTTTCTATTACCTGAAATTAGTTCCTAGGATTGATTTCTGTGCAAAAGAATGAGTTTGCATGGGTGCCATTAAACAATGGCTGCATTCTTCTCAGTTCATAGCTACAGGAAATAATGGCTCGTTGAAGGCAGACAAGCAGTGAAGGTCTGTAGTGGGGAAATGGAGGTGACTGCTCCATGTATACTGTTGTCAAATAACTCCATGTGTGGATAAGGTGCTAAAGGGCTGCAGATAAATGCAAAAAAGGAAAGTCCACTGTAATCATGGTATTCCTGAGTTGAAATGCAGGTGTGGAAAGAGAAGTCATGCCTATGGAAATTGAGGCTTAAAGATAGTGGAGTCGGGGGATATGGGGAGAAGGCAGGAATGGGGTACTGATTAGGGGATGATCAGCCATGATCACATTGAATGGCGGTGCTGGCTCAAAGGGCCGAATGGCCTACTCCTGCACCTATTGTCTATTGTCTATTGAGGCAGAGATCTGAAATGCAAGAAAGGGACTAGAAGCCAGACCTACAGGACCATAGGCCCTGGAATAACATGTTGAACGCAGTGACATTGAGGAGAAGAACAACATGAAGTTTTAGCTAATGTGGATATTATTTTTTGTTTTAATTAAAGCTGCAACATTCATGTTGGAGGGGTGAGAAGCCAAGTGAAGGAACGTGGACTACTGAATATTTCCATGTTATAACTACCACGGGCATAATGGATCAAAGGGTCTTCTACCATACAGTTTCATTTTGCAACTTTATGTGGGATACAACAGGTAAAGATAGGTAAAGATAGCACCGGAAGTGAGATTGACAGTATGTTTCATGAAATTAAAGAAGAATGGGTGTTTGGAGTAAGAATGCTAGTTAGCAAGAATATTTGAGGGTAGAGTTGACAAAACAAATTAAATTTGGTAACAGCCATGCTTAACATTACCATCTGCGTTACCCTACATTATAGAAACATAGAAAATAGGTGCAGGAGGAGGCCATTCGGTCTTTCAAGCCAGCACCACCATTCATTGTGATCATGGCTGATCGTCCCCAATCAATAACCCATGCCTGCCTTCTCCCCATATCCCTTGACTCCACTAGCTCCTAGAGCTCTATCTGACTCTCCCTTAAATCCATCCAGTGACTTGGCCTCCACTGCCCTCTGTGGCAGGGAATTCCATAAATTCACAACTCTCTGGGTGAAAAAGTTTTTTCTCACCTCAGCCTTAAATGGCCTCCCCTTTATTCTTAAGCACCTGTCCCACTTAGGAAACCGGAACGCAAATCGCTGGAGACTTTGCGCCCCACCAAATGTTTCTGTGCGGTTCCCGGAGGTTGTCGGAGGTTGCAGGTAGTGGAAGCAGGTAGGGAGACTGACAAAAACCTCGGGGAACCGCACGGAAACCTTGGGTGGGGCGCAAAGTCTCCAGAGGTTTCCGTTCAGTTTTCCTAAGTGGGACAGGGCCATAAGAATATGGCCCCTGGTTCTGGACTCGCCCAACATCGGGAACATTTTTCCTGCATCTAGCTTGTCCAGTCCTTTTATAATTTTATATGTGGGATACAATAGGTAAAGATAGCACCGGGAATGAGAGTATGTTTCATGGTATTAAAGAAGGATGGGTGTTTGGAGTAAGAAAGGTAATTAGCAAGACTATTTGAGGGTAGAGTTGACAAAACAAATTATAACAGTTCATTGGCTACAAAGTGCTTCAGGGGTATGCTGAAGTCATGAAAAATGCCCTGTAACTGACAGTTCTTTGTATTAATTTTGCAAAAATTCACAGACTACATCAGGGGTCAAATTAAGAATTGGGTCTAGGTGAGGAAATTGGAGAAGCTATTACCATTTTAACTGCTGCACCTGCCTAAGGCCTGGCAGTTACAAGCAAGGATCAGTCACTGTCAGAAATGGAATAGGTAGTATATCCCAAATTTGGAACCATTTACAGGAATACAGCATTTAAAGAGGAACAGAACAAATGTAAAGGAAGAAATAGGGTGGAACTAGTACAGTTACAATGACCCTGGGCTCCATCCTGACCTCCTCTACTGTCTATGTGTGGGTTTCTTATGGCTGCTCCAGTTTCCTCCCACATCCCAAAGATGCGTAGGTTAATAAGTAAATTGGCCTTTGCAAATCGCCCTTATTATGTGGTGAATAGTAACAATTTGGAGGGAGTTGATGGAAATGTGAAAATAAAATGGTACTTGATGGTTGCCCTGTATTCTGTGCTTTCTGACTCAATGACACTAAGGCATAAGAACATAGAAAATAGGTCCAGGAGTAGGCCATTCAGCCCTCCGAGCCTGCACCGCCATTCAATATGATCATGGCTGATCATCCAACTCGGTATCCTGTACCTGCCTTCTCTCCATACCCCCTGATCCCTTTAGCCACAAGGGCCATATCTAACTCCCTCTTAAATATAGCCAATGAACTGGCCTCAATTACCTTCTGTGGCAGAGAGTTCCACAGATTCACCACTCTCTGTGTAAAAAATGTTTTTCTCATCTCGGTCAAAAGGCAACAGAAGAAATAGAAATATTCATTAAATGTTTACATGGAAAACATCTAAATGGCTGAGACAATAGTTCAGGATAAAATGATGTACCTTTCGAAAGGAGATGGAGGAATTTCTTTAGTCAGAGGGTAGTTTGTTCGCCCGTGGGTCAGACGACGTGTTGACGCTTTGCCACAGCCAGTGCCACATGTGTGCCTCTGCGGAGATGGGCCGCAGTGCGTGCCTCTCTGTCGCAAGTCAGTAGTGGGCCATTGTCTGCACCTCTCCACAGTTACACTTGTCACAGTCCGAGACTTCAGGTTGAGTCCGCAACGTCCCACTCCAGTGCCGTGGCACACTACCCTGAGGGTAGTGAATCTATGGAATTCAATGCCACCGACGGCTGTGGAGGTCAATTTAATGGATATTTTTTAAGGCAGAGACTGAAAGATTCTTGATTAGTAAGGGTGTCAGGGGTTTTGGGGAGAAGGCAGGAGAGAAGGAATGATAGACCAGCCACGGTTGAATGGCGGAGTGGACTTGATGGGCTGAATGGCCTAATTCTGTTCCTATGACTTATGAAGATGAGCAATGTTTGAAAATGCATTGCTGAGGAAAATCATTGATGATAAATGGAGAATGCTTGAGTAGCTTAGACTGAGTAGTGATATAGCTGGAAATTGAAATATACACAAATGTATAGCTAAACAATACAGGCTTGAGTGATTCTGAAACCTTACAGAAGAATATAGCAAATCAACACTCAGGGTATAGACCAGTGGGTCCCAATGTGGGGCGTACGCCCCACAGGGGGGCAATTTGATTTTTAAGAGGGGCAATTTCCACCTAATGTTTTTTTCTTTTTTTTTTTACAATTTTTTAGTAATTTCTTGCTCAGAACTTTAACTGTCTTTTGTTTATTTCATTTTTCTTTTTCATGGATGCCATGTTCTTTTGAAGCTTGTTTAAACCAAGGTATTGGCGTTTTAAGCTTCTTCAGCTGAAACGGAGTTCACTTTTTAAATGATAAGAATTATGGGAACCACATGGGGGGGGGGGGGGGGGGGGGGTGGGGGGGGGGGGGGGGGGGGGGGGGGGGGGGGGCATGGTTTTGGAGGTGATTAGGTGGGGCATGGCCAAAAAAAAGGGGCGAACCACTGGTATAGACCAACCACCAACACAGTGCTCTTGCAAAGAAAGGATCCTTATTTTGATCTCTTATTTCTGTTACTGCAGCTGTGATTAATTAACACAGCATAATTCAATATTAATATGGGTGTGGGGGTGTGCAAGTGGGGGGTGGTTGTGTGTCGGGGACGGGAGGGTTGTGGGGGCGGCGGGGTGTGTGTGGGGGCGGGGGTGTGTGTAGGCGGAGGGAGGTCTAGGCAATGGGGCTTGTGGGGGGGGGGGAGAGGGGTGTGTGGGTGGGGGGGGTGGGAGTTGTGGGGGGAGAGGGATGTGTGGGTCGGGGGGGGGTGAGCTCGGAGAAAAGACGGAGGAAGAGACATGGGTGAGAGGGGGGCATCATGGTGGAGTTGTGGGGAGGAGGAGCCAGCGAGGGGGGCCGGGGGTTGGTGACTGGAATTGGCGGTGAACTGGGAACTTACAGCAGGTACTGGTCGCTGGTCGTTCTCTCCACCACGATCAGAGTCTCGGCTTTATGTTTGGCGACATCGGCGACATATGCTGGGCTAGGTCTCCGACTCTGGGCTGGGCTGCTGCTTGGGGCGGAGCTACTGCTTGGGGCGGGGGGGCTGCTGCTTGGGGCGGGTCTGCTGCTTGGGGCGGGGGGCTGCTGCTTGGGGCGGGGCTGCTGCTTGGGGCCGGGCTGCTGCTTGGGGCGGGGCTGCTGCTTGGGGCGGGGCTGGGCTGGGGTGGGCCTCTGATAGTCGGGTTAGAAACCTCTGCCGGCCATCCTCAGCTCCAGCAAAGACGCGATGGCGCCGGAAGGGTCGGACCGTCCCGGGGAGTGACAGGGGAAGAGACTAATCCACACGGCGCCGACTGGCAGGAGAAGAGATCGATCTGCGCACGCGCGGTTTTTAAGATTTTTAAACCTCGCTAACTTTTACGACATTCAACCGATCGAGACGAAATTTGTCGTACTCGCAGCACAGGAAAATGGTGAGTGAACTGCCGAAAAATCTAAATAACGCTATTGCAAACCTTTTTTGTGCAAATAGAAAGACCGCCAAACTGGAAGATAACAAGTTTTAGTTATGTACTAGACCAAGTGCAGACCCGTTGGGTCTGCTCCCCCAATGGTGTGATCCCCCAACCCAATATTCCACCATGCACTCGTCTCCTCCAACGGAACTGAACCCGTTCCCAAATGTAAGATTCCCCCAGCAATGGATTGAAAAAAACTCCAATTGCACCCCCCCCTGACTGCTGCAGCAGCTCCAATTGCAATACCAATTGGCCCTCCCCCTCCTGTTGAAGCACTTGCTGTGATATCCCATTGAGGTGAAAAGTTTAGAGTGTTCCTGTCTTGCAACTTTGTTTTGAAGTGTGTTGGAAGCTGATAGGAAGGAGCAGCGAATCAAAAGGCAGAAAGGCAGCTGGACGCCAGGCGGCAGCCACACAGTTTTAATATATAATAGATAGATAGATAGATAGATAGATAGATAGATAGATAGATAGATAGATAGATAGATAGATAGATAGATGTGTAACTTATGTATATTTTGTTTTTGTGCATTTGTCTGAGTCTATGTGTCTGTGATGCAGTTACAAGTAAGATTTTCATGGTATCGTACCTCACTGTACAATAAACAACTTGACTATCAGAGTCTAGACAAGGGCAGGGATTAATATTTGATGATCTGGAAGACAGCATTTCTGGCATTGTCGCACTCTCAGTATTGTTCTGAAATGTCAGCCTAGAACAACCAGGTTTAAAACTTTAACAATAATCTGAAGATAAATAACACTACTACTGCCAAGCCAGGTCTCATACAGTGGCAAAAAAAGTAATTATACAGATAGCACTGAAACACTATTTCTGCATTTGGAGCAAAAGCTATTAACTTTCCATTGACACAACAATGGAGGATGAGATGGATGAACAAAGAATTTTAACATCTAGCTTTCCAGTTTATTTCATCCGTAGTCGATTATGTACCAATTCTAAAAGTGAAGTGGAGAAAATTGGTGTAATCCCAAATAATCACTAACTGGTGTAAAAAGTAGTATTATTAGTTACCACACATACCACAGTTATTTTCAGAGTTATTAGCCCTGGCCACCAATGCAGTCATTTGGTGGCCCATCTACTAAAGACCTTTTCCAAATCTCAGTAGATGAAGCTGGTCTGAGTAACATGTATAAAACTAAAATGCCTGCAAGCAGTACTATTAATTACTGTAGACAGAGTTGACGGATTAATGCTACTTGTACCACGCCTGGTGAATTCAGGAAAAAAAAAACAAATTCTTCTTTTCTGAAGTACCTCTTTATATGCCTTCATTATTATTAATCTCTAAACCTTATTCTAATTCCCTACACTATTATTGTAAAGGGAACCTTTCAAGTGTTTTGTTGTCATCCTTCCATCCAAGCAAGATAACCAAGCACAGTTTTGGTCTCCAAATCTGAGGAAGGACATTATTGCCATAGAGGGAGTGCAGAGACAGTTCACCAGACTGATTCCTGGGATGTCATGACTGTCTTATGAAGAAAGACTGGATAGACTTGGTTTATACTCTCTAGAATTTAGGAGATTGAGAGGGTATCTTATAGAAACCTACAAAATTCTTAAGGGGTTGGACAGGCTAGATGCAGGAAGATTGTTCCTGATGTTGGGGAAGTCCAGGACAAGGGGTCACAGCTTAAGGATAAAGGGGAAATCCTTTAAAACCGAGATGAGAAGAACTTTTTTCACGCAGAGAGTGGTGAATCTCTGGAACTCTCTGCCACAGAGGGTAGTTGAGGCCACTTCATTGGCTATATTTAAGAGGGAGTTAGATGTGGCCCTTGTGGCTAAGGGGATCAGGGGGTATGGAGAGAAGGCAGGTACGGGATACTGAGTTGGATGATCAGCCATGATCATATTGAATGGCGGTGCAGGCTCGAAGGGCCGAATGGCCTACTCCTGCACCTAATTTCTATGTTTCTATGTTTTCTAAAGTTTGGCAAGACCATATCAGTAGATGATTACAGAAACTAATTATTGAATGCTAGAGTCCGCCATAAGAACTTCAAATGAAAGATTAATTGGCTATGAAGTAGGGTTCCGTAGCTCTATAAGTCTTTTGTTCAGTGCTGGTCTTTCTTAAGAAGGAACCGCTGTTTAATAAGCCATTATCACCATCCACTTCCGTTACCAGCGACATTTCCCCACATATTTCCACAACGATGATAAAGACTTTCACTTCCCACTTAAAATAGAACTTTGGGAGTTCTATTAACCATTTAATTGCTAAGAAATCAGGCAAAAAAATTACATCTTCAATTTTTAAAGGTACATTTTTCATTTAATTTTACAAGCGCAATGACACGAGTAAGCATTACCATTAAGGACCAAAAATATACTTTTGAGGTTAGATCCCTTCTTAATTCTTCTCACTATAACATCCTGAAGCCTCGGACTCCGTAGAATAGTGGCCAATTTGGGACCTCCAAGCCGCAGAGTGTGTTTGACCGTCCTGATGTTGGAGTTTTGATCATCCCGACCAGAGGGCCTGTACATCGGGACGTCCGTAGCGACAAATACGGAGGGTTGATGGCCCCGACCACAGGTGAACAAATGAGGAGGACCGACTGAACTTTGTTGCCTTCCATCCCAGCATCACACGGGAGGGCTGGTCCCCCAACGCAATATTCCACCTCTCCACCAATTCCAATATTGGGTGGGGGGGGGGGGAGAGGATCTATCTGGAGCGCTAGTATGGGTGGTGTGGGCTGAAGGGACTGGTTTCCAGAGGGCTAGTATGGACATTGTGGGCCGAATGGATTCTTGGGCTGGCAGCTCAGTCACTCAAGCCTGTTGGGCTGGCAGCTCACTCACGGCTAGTGGGCTAGCAGTTGACTCACGGCTATTCCTTGAAATTCCATTTCAAGCAGGGTGCAAGACAGCGACTCATGACCTCTCCCTCCTCCATCTTGCAGAGTGAGCCACGCCCACACTTCTGGGTTTTATAGTCCCTCCCCCCCTCCCACCAGAGGGGCGTGGCCTTCATGGCGTGATAGACAGGAGAGGGAATCTCAACATTATTAAAACACCGATGAGAAAAATCCTCGGAATCTGATGAGCGGAGGGGGACTCTGAATAAGATGGCCAAAAATCACAGCTGTACGTAGTAGAGTTATTTCTAAAATCAATATAAACCGCAAACAGGAAGTGGTCAAGATTAGACTTTTAATTATATAGAAAAGGCAAAGCAACTTTAATTAGGCAAGGAAACTTTAATTAGGCAAGGCAACTTTAATTAGGCGACACAACTTTAGCATTTCCAAACCAAACATAGAAACATAGAAAATAGGTGCAGGAGTAGGCCTGCACCGCCATTCAATATGCTCATGGCTGATCATCCAACATCCAACACAAGGGCCACATCTAACTCCCTCGTAAATGTAGCCAATGAACTGGCTTCAACTACCTTCTGTGGCAGAGCGTTCCAGAGGTTCACCATTCTCTGTGTGAAATTTTTTTTTCTCATCTCGGTCCTAAAAGATTTCCCCCTTATCCTTAAACTGTGACCCCTTGTTCTGGACTTCCCCAATATCGGGAACAATCTTCCTGCATCTAGCCTGACCAACCCCTTAAGAATTTTGTAAGTTTCTATAAGATCCCCCCTCAATCTTCTAAATTCTAGTGAGTACAAGCCGAGTCTATCCAGTCTTTCTTCATATGAAAGTCCTGTGGCAACACAGCAGTAGCATTTCTAACCAAAGGCAACACATCTTTAGCATTTCCATGGTGGGGTGGGGGGGTGGGTGGGGTGGGGATGGAGGTAGAGGTGGAGATGGAGGGGGGTGAGGGAAAAAATAGTTGGGAGTCTAGGTGGGACACAAAGTGCTGGAGTCAGCACTGAGCATCTCAGCAGGTCAGGCAGCACCTCTGGAAAACATTGAGAGGTGACATTTCATGTTGAGACCCTTCTTCAGACTGATTAGAAACTTACTGGAATAACTCAGTTGTCATTTATTTTTTACTAATAACCACCACTGTTTTAGGATGCCATTCCTCTGTGAGTGGCAGAATGTGTTACTTATCAAAACTGTGACAAATTGGCAAAGTTTACACATGTTCATTAATCAAATAAAGATTTGGATTAGATCTGGAACTAAGTTTTACTGAGCGTTCTCAACCCATCCCAATAAAGGCAACATGATCACATTAATGCATTACTGTTAGACTGAAATCAAGAGTCCAAAATTGTTAATTGACATATGTATCAGGCCAGAATAATGAAATGATGACTTTCCAGACACATTAAATACAACACCCCAACAAAATGTATGTTATTCGATGTAAACCAGATCATTATCGTGCAACCCAAAGTACCTAATGCAATCTTTGTGCAGAGTCCACTACTGATCAGGGAGAATGGCACTTGGAGATGACATGCTGGAGGGCTCATCCACTGAAGCAATGTGGGTTGAGCACAGGAATAAGGAAAGTCCAATCACTATGAAGGGGTTATTCTATAGGCCTCCCAATAGCCAGTGGGAAATGGAGGAACAGATATTTCGCCGGTCCATGGAAAGATGTAAAAGGAACAGGGTAGTTGTAGTGGGTGCTTTTAATTTCCCCAATATTGATTGGGACGCGCAAGGTGCCAGAGACTTGCATAACGCAGAATTTGTGAGATGCATTCAAGAATGTTTCTTGACACAGTATGTAGATAATCCCAGCAGGGAAGAAGTCATACTAGATCGTTGTTTGGGAAACAAGCCAAGCCAACTGATCAGAGTTTCAGTAGCTGTTTAAGAAGGAACTGGAAAATCGAAGGTACCCAAAAATGCCGGAGAAACTCACCAGGTGCAGCAGCATCTATGGAGCGAAGGAAATAGGTAACGTTTTTGGAGGAATAGATTAGGTGCAGCTTCTATTGGGTAAATCCACATCTGACATTGGTCAGATGGTTGTTTAAGGCCAACTGGTCAAAATTCCAATATGTTTCTATGGGGAAGAAAGACGAGATGGCAAGGCTTGAGAACCTTGAATGATCAGATCGTTGAAAATTTAGTCAACAAGAAGGAAGCATATGTAACAGTTAGGAACCTGAAAGTATGGGGCTTTTGAAGAATATAAATGAAGCAGCAGAGAATCAGGAGAGCTAAAGAGGCCACAAACTGTTCTTGCCAAGTATAATTAAAGATAGATGACATATGACATGACATAAAAACATAGAACATAGAAATTAGGTGCAGGAGTAGGCCATTCGGCCCTTCGAGCCTGCACCGCTATTCAATATGATCATGGCTGATCATCCAACTCAGTATCCCGTACCTGCCTTCTCTCCATACCCCCTGATCCGCTTAGCCACAAGGGCCACATCTAACTCCCTCTTAAATATAGCCAATGAACTGGCCTCAACTACCCTCTGTGGCAGAGAGTTCCAGAGATTCACCACTCTCTGTGTGAAAAAAAAGTTCTTCTCATCTCGACATATGGTCATAAGTGTTAAACCCCTTTTTCACGGGGTGATTTGACGCAAGAGTTAACCAAAGTTGAACATCGTGGGAACCTCTTGCGATAACCGTACAGCATTCGTGGACCACCGTGGCGCTAACGGCAGGTACTCGTGTAACTTAGTGACTCGGGAGAAAATTCAAACGAGCTTGAATTTCTCCAAGAGTGACTTGTACACTTGTGGTTGAACATTGCAACATTATATGCACGTAGTGGCCAGTGCGATATCCGTACTGACTCTTGCGGTTACCGTGGGAACTCCTGCGAACGGTGAACCTGGAAGCTGGACAGAGGGGACAGAAGGTGAGTAGAAATTGTCTTCTGTGGGATTGAATTTAAAAAATAAAGATTTGAATCCGCATATGGACATTAACTTATTCATGAGTTATGTTAATAAGATTCAAGAAAATAACTATAATCTTTAAAAGGGACTTTACTGAAAGGTCCCGCATTTTTATGGTCCGTGAGAAATTTTTCACATGTACTTCTTTGAGAGATACAGCTCAGAGTTCTTGCCAACCAGCGATCGATGCCTTTCTGAAGCAGGGTCCGGAACGCTACCAATCAATGTTCTCCAGATACCCGTGTAAAGGAGTGAACTGCACATGCTGGTTTAAAACGAAGACAGGCACAAAAAGCTGGAGTAACTCAGCGAGTCAAGCAGCATCTCTGGAGAAAAATAGGTGATGTTTCGGGATGAGACACATCTTCAGACTCAATTCCGATTAGGATGTCTGAAGAAGGGTTCCGATTCGAATCGCCACCTATACTTTTTCTCCAGAGATGCTGCCTGACACGCTGACTTACTCCAGCTTTTTATGTTTTTCTTCCCAGATCTGACTTACCTGCTGAGTTACACCAACATTTTGTGTCCGTGTTCACTATGAACATTGAATTATTTAATTTTAGGTAACTTACACACTCTCTCTCTCTCTCTCTCTGGAGGAAAGGGTTAGGCGACATTTCGGGTCGGGACCCTTCTTCAAAATACCCTGCTGAGGTCATCTGTTGTTGGCCCTGATTTGACCCGGTCTTTTCTTGCTTCCAGTTCCCCCCTACAATCATCCCGAAGAAGGGTCCCGACCAAAAATGGAATCTATTCCTTTTCTCCAGAGATGCTGCTTGGCCCGCTGAGTTACTCCAGCATTTTGTGTCTAACTTGCTGATTCAGACAGGTTTTGATTTACTCTGAAACACACGTTGGAAATTTAAACTTTTTGGGTACAGGGACAATAACATCGCAACTAACATCGTCTTACTACCGTGGGAACTCTTTAACTCAGCGGGAAGGCAGCAGTTAATTGTTGCTCCCTTCAGTTTCCCAGGGGGTCGGGACGGGACTGGAGTTGGGAGGGAAAGGTGGGGGAGTCAAGGGAGAGGAGGGGGAGACAGATGGGGGTGTCTTCATTTACTGGCGGCGGGTGTCTGTCACTGAAACAGGCAGGTGAGATTTCACATCCACCTTGTGTGTGCCTCTCTCTCTCCCTCCCTCCCTCTCACACAGGCTGAGAGACTCTGCCTCAGTAACTGTGCTCACTCCATCTGTGTCTCCCACATACACAGTAAAACTCTGCTTTGTGTGTGTATTTACCAATTCAACCAAGGGAGGATATTTATAGTGTGTGAAAAAAAAAAGTGACATCATTTGTGCCACGTGATGATTTAATTACACTTGACAGTTTACAATGTCATTCAAGATTTAACGGGAAAGCTCGGGAGACGGACAAGTCACTCGCACAAATAACAGAAATGCCGAGTACCGTGGGAACTCTTTGTCTACCCCCCGTTATATCGTGTGATATCGTGCTAGACCACGACCACTTCACTCTGGCTACATCTTGCGTCAAGTCGCCCCGTGAAAAAGGCCTATTAGGAGTAGGATCATCAAGTCTACTCCACCATTCACTCATGGCTGATCTATCTCTCCCTCCGAACCCCATTCTCCTGCCTTCTCCCCATAACCTCTGACACCTGTACTAATCAAGTTTCTATCTATCTTTGCCTTAAAAATATCTACTAACGGCTTCCACAGCCTTCTGTTGCAAAGAATTCCACAGATTCAGCACCTTCTAACTAAAGACATTTCTTCTCATCTCCTTCCTAAAAGGACGTCCTTTAATTCTGAGGCTATGACCTCTCGCATTAGTGGAAACATCCTCTCCACATCCACTCAATCCAAGCTTTTCACTATTCTGTACGTTTCAATGAGGTCCTTCCTCATTCTTCTAAACTCATGGCCGTCCGAAGGGGGGTGCGTTGGGTGCGGCCGCACCCCCCCTTTTCCCCCCACCCCTAAGAAAAAAATCACAAAAACATTTTTTTTTTAATTGGTAAAAAAAAAAATCAACGTTTCCACTTTGGATACGGCCAGTTCTCTGTTCTCCCGTCGCTGGGCAAGAGTGGCTGAATCTGAACCCAACGGCTGTAACCCCAACACCAGACGCCACTGCGGCGGAGCCTGCTCTCCTCGCCTCCCCCCCGGCACGGGGGCCCAAGCCATCTTCCCCCCCCACCCACCCCCGCTGACCCCCGCTGGGCCCACGCCACCCCCGCTGGGCCCACGCCACCCCCGCTGGGCCCACGCCACCCCCGCTGGCCCACGCCACCCTCGCGCTGACCTCCGCTGGGTCCACACCACCCTCGCTGACCCCTGCTGGGCCCACGCCACCCCTGCTGGGTCCACACCACCCCCACTGGGCTTCGCTGGGCCCACGCCACCCCCGTTGGGCCCATGCCACCCCCGCTGGGGACACGCCACCCCCGCTGGGTCCACACCACCCTCACTGACCCCCGCTGGGTCCCCACTGACCCCCGCCATCCCCCCCCACAAGAAAGAGGGGGGGTGAGGGAGGTAGGGGGAAAGAGAAAGGGGAAGGGAAGGGAGAGAGAGATGGGGGAGGGGAGAGGGAAAGGGGGATTATCTTTAGTGAGATTGCAAAATTAAGGTAGGTTTTAGAGCTATTATATTTTCTCCTCCGTATGAATAATATTAAACAATATCAAATAATGTCAAACAATTGGAACTGCTTTCTATATGCAAATATAGGTCAAGCCGAAAGATAGCCTAATCAATAAAGAGCTGAGAAGAGGAATCAGAGCTGCCAAGGAAAGGTACTCTGAGAAGTTGAGGTGCAAGTTCTCAGCTAGTGATTCTTCTACAGTTTGGAAGGGCATGCAAGAAATCACCAGCTATAAGAGGAAAGCCCCCGCTCTTTGGACAATCGTCAGCTGACGAACAACCTGAATGAGTTTTACTGCAGGTTTGAAAATCAGAAACCCCTTCCCCAACAAGCACAGCCAGACCCCAGTCTGCAAAGAATGGACCCTGCACCCTCTCCTTCCCATTCACCACTTCACACCTACTTAAGGCAAGACTCCAGTATGAAAAGAGTGGACCCTTTCCCACCCCAACCAACACTTCACACCCACTCACAGCCTGACCTCAGTCTGCAAGCACTGGGCCCTTCTACACCCATCCCACTACAACCACCACTTCACACCCAATTACTCATTTTTAACCATTCCCTGCCTGCTTCAAAGTCTCCACTATTGTTCCTGTACCCAAAAAGGTAAGGATTACTGGTCTTAACAACTACAGGCTTGTTGCCCTGACCTCTGTAGTCATGGAGACCGTTGAAAGGCTTGTGCTGGCCAAGCTGAAAAATATCACAATCCCCCTGCTGGACCCTCTGCATTTTGCATATTGGGCCAATAGATCTGTGGATGATGCAGTCAATCTGGGCCGGCACTTCATCCTCCAGCACCTAGACCGCCAGGGAACCTATGCGAGGATTTTGTTTGTTGATTTTAGCTCTGCATTCAACACCATTGTGCCAGAGCTACTACACTCCAAACATTCTGAGTTGACTGTGCCTGGACCCCTCTGTCGGTGGATCACCAGCTTTCTGACACAGGAAGCAGCATGTGAGGTGGAAAAGCATATCTCAGACCCGCAAACGCTCAGCATAGGAGCACCGCAAGATGCGTACTCTCCCCTCTTGCCACACCAATAACTGCACCTCCACAGACATCTTTGTCAAGCTTCTCAAGTTTGCGGATGACAAAACCCTGATTGGACTGATCCAGGATGGGGACTCTTTTCAGTTTGACATCTTTCCTTTAACATGGTGCCCAGAACTGAACACAATATTCTAAATGTGGTCTCACCAAAGTCTTATACAACTGCAACATGACCTCCCAACTTCTATACTCAATACTCTGACTGATGAAGGCCAAAGTGCCAAAATACTTTTTGACCACCTGATATACCTGCGACACGACCTTCAAGGAACCATGCAACCATCAACCATTCCTCTGCCCAACTGGCTAATTGATCCAGATCCTGCTGCAATCTTTGACAACCATCTTCACTATCTGCAAAACCACTCACTTCTGTATCATCAGCAAACTTGCTAATCTTGCCCTGTTCTGTGACGTTTCAGAGTGCTGGAATAACTCAGCGGGTCGGGTGAGTATAGAAGTTGGGAGGTCATGTTGCAGTTGCATAAGAAGTTGGTGAGGCCGCATTCAGAGTATTGTGTTCAGAGCATTTAATAGGAATCTGTGGGGTATGTTTTTCACACAAAGGGTGGTAGGTGTAGGTGAACAAGCTGGTCCTAGACTCTCCCACTAGTGGAAACATCCTCTCCAAATCCACTCCATCCAGGTTTTTTCCAGGCTGGGCCAGATGGCAACAGCTTCACACCGTGTCCCAAAGCTTGTGTCCTGTCCTGCATCACCCAAGGCACCAGAGGCGTGATAGGAGGGGGCAAGCACTGCAACAAAGTAGCTCACGATGGTTTGGGTAAACATTCAGGAATGTCTATGCATGGCACATCCTTACCGGGGGTCGCCGTCTGGAGCCCGGAGTGCTGGACCTGCTGCACCGACATCATGGAGCTGCGGTTTGCGGAGCTCCCAACGCGGACGGCGCTGATGGACAGCGCGGGGTCCTGTGACTCTGCCTGGCACGGCCTGCAGACTCGGGAGCTGCAGACTCCGGCAGCGGGAGGCGGCTAATCAGGAGGTCCGGGCCGCTGAGGAGGAGGATGCTCACCGTCGGGGTTCGGCGTCGGCGTTCCACCAGCCCGGCGTGAGGGCCTGAACATCGGGCCACCCGGGGCGGCGACTGCAGGTGCTCGGAAGGCCCCGACCATGGATGAACACGGAGGGGAGGCTGGCTGGACTATGGTGCCTTCCTCACGGTGCCATTTATGTTATGTTGTGTCGTGGACTTTCTGTGTTTGTGCTTTTTTTTAATTCAATTTCAATTTTATTTTTAATATGTTTTATTATTTATTTATTATTATTATTTTTTTTTTTTTTATGATACAGCCTGTAAGGGAAATTCATTTCGTTGTCTCAAATTGAGACAATGACAATAAATTTGAATACAATACAATACAATACAATCATGAATATTACTGAAGAACGGTCTTGACCCGAACTATAATCTATACCTTTTCTCCAGAGATGCTGCCTGACCCACTGAGTTACTCCAGCACTCTGTGACATACCACCTATCCATGTTCTCCATAGATGCTGCCTGACTCGCTGAGTTACTCCAGCACTCTGTGAAACATTGCCTATTCATATTCTCCGCAGATGCTGCCTGACCCACTGAGTTACTCCAGCACTTTGTGACTATTTTCTCTTCACCCATCTGCCCAAGCCCACTCTCCCCCCTCCTTTCCTATGTTCCTTTCATAGAAACATAGAAACATAGAAAATCGGTGCAGGAGTAGACCATTCGGCCCTTTGAGCCTGCACCACCATTTGATATGATCATGGCTGATCATCCAACTCAGTATCCCGTACCTGTCTTCTCTCCATACCCCTGATCACTTTAGCCACAAGGGCCACATCTAACTCCCTCTTAAATATAGCCAATGAACTGGCCTCAACTACCTTCTGTGGCAGAGAGTTCCAGAGATTCACCACTCTCTGTGAAAAAAATATACACCCATAAACCTCTCTCTGCCTTTACATTTCACTCCTCTTTCAAATCTGCTCTACTTATCTACATGCATTTTTCTTCTTAACATTTTAGTCATAGAGTGATGCAGTGTGGAAACAGGCCCTTCAGCCCAACCTGCCCACACCGACCGACATGTCCCATCTAAACTAGTCCCACTAACACGCGTTTGGCCCATATCTATATTACTAAATCTCTGATCTTGACCGCTTTTGGCCGACTGTGTTGCGATTTCCGAGAGAACGCCACCACCTACGGCCATCATTTTTGGCCACCTCGCTCAGAGCCCCCCTCTGCCGTATGAGTGCAGAGGACTTTTTCCGTCAATGAAACATGAGAGAGATATTAATGTTTTTACAAAATTCCCCATTCTCTCTGCTGCCCCCGCTGGCGGCAGGGGGAGGGACTATAAAACCAGGAAGTTTTGTGCCTCACTCAGTCTCTGCCAGACCCAGGAAGCGAGAGATTCACGGCTCTCTGAGCTGCGAATAACACTGAACACACGTCTACTCCACGGTGAGTCCCCTCGATGTGGCTGTAAAGTGGCTGCAGCCCTTTTTAACAAGTTTGTGTTCACAAAATGAATTTTGGTTGTCGGGTGGCTGCAGCCCAATTGTTTGCCTTGGCTTGGCTTTTAAAATTGTTGCAACAGTTGGATGCCTGCCCAAGCATCCATACGGCCCACAATGTCTATACTAGCCCTCCAGATACCAGTACATTCGGCCCGCAACACCCATACTTGCGCAACAGACAGCCCCCCACTGGTGAGCAGTATTGGAATTGGTGGAGAGGTGGAATATTGCATTGGTGACCAGCCCTCCCGTGTGATGCTGGGACCCAATGGGTCCCACTTAGTCTAGTTTCTATCTAAACCTGTCCTATCCATGTATGTGTCCCCAGGTTATTGAGATATTGAGAGAGACTACAGGAGATTGTTAGGGGCTTCTTGTCCTCCCCCCCCCCCCCCCCCCCCCCCCCCCCCCCCTACAATCATCTGAAGAAGGGTTTTGTCACTTATCTGTGTCCTGCAGAGATGATGCCTGACCTACTGAGCTGCTCCAGCACTTTGTGTCCTTTAATGTTTATAACCTCTTTAGCGACATGCAATGTTACTAAATACCGTAGAATAGTAAATGGTGTTCCTCTGGTTTAATAACAGCAAGGGTAGGCCAGTGGGCCTTAAATCAGTGGTAGGGAAATTAATGGAGAATATTCTTAGGGATAGGATTTACACACATCTGGAAAAGCATAGACTTATTCCAGATAATTAACATGGCACCACCATCATCGAGAGTCACTGCTCAGCTAACCTAGAGTTCCTCTTGGTTAGATGCAGATCTGCCCAGAGAGTTCACCTCCACTGTTGTGACTGCAGCCTATATCCATCCTGATGCTAATGCCAAGCTTGCAATGAAAGAGCTGCATACTGCCATTAGCAAACAACAGACGCAAAACCCCGAGGCAGCCTTCATTGTTGCGGGTGACTTCAATCACTCCAACCTGAAGACTGTACTCCCCAAATTCCACCAACATGTATCCTTCCCCACTAGAGAAGACAAGACACTGGACAAAGTCTACACCAACATGGCTGAAGCTTACAAAGCCATCCCCCTCCCCCACCTTGGTCAGTCTGATCACGTCTCATTGTTCCTGCTACCTAAGTACTCCCCACTCATCAGACGGGTTAAACCAACTGTGAGGACAGTTAAAGTCTGGTCAGAGGAAGCGGACTCCACACTTCAACAGTGTTTTGGAAACACTGACTGGAAGGCGTTTGCAGCCCAGGCCACCCTTGACTCTCACACGGACATTGATTCCGACACATCCTCTGTTCTGGACTTTATAAACTCCACCATCAACAGTGTCACCTCCCTCAAACGGGTGACCATATTCCCGAATCAGAAGCCATGGATGAACAGCGAGGTCAGGCTACTGCTGAAAGCACGGGACACCGCTTTCAGGTCAGGCGATGCTCGAGCCTACAGTTCATCCAGGGCTAACCTGAAGAGGGGCATCAGGAAGGCCAAGCACTGCCATAAGCTCAGGATTGAGGAGCACTTCAACAACAACTCCGACCCCCGACGCATGTGGCAAGGCATCCAGACCATCACGGACTACAGACCCTCCAACATCACCCCCACATCCAGCGACGCCTCCTTCCTTGAGGAGCTTAATCACTTCTATGGCCGCTTCGACAGGGACAATCTAGAGACAGCCATCAAGGCTGTGCTACCTGCCGATCACCAACCCCTCACACTCACCCCCTACGACATGTACGTGGCACTGAGTAGGACTAATGCACGTAAAGCTGCTGGCCCTGACGGCATCCCCGGGCGCGTGCTCAGTGCCTGTGCTGCGCAGCTGACAGACGTCTGGACTGACAGCTTCAACCTGTCACTTGCCCAAGCAGTTGTCCCCACTTGCCTTAAAGCCACCTCCATTGTGCCGGTGCCAAAACATTCCACTGCGGCAAGCCTCAACGACTTCCGCCCAGTTGCACTTACCCCATCATCACCAAGTGCTTCGAGAGGCTGGTCCTGGCACACCTCAAATGCTGCCTACCCCCCACACTGGATCCCTATCAGTTTGCCTACCGCAAGAACAGGAGTACGGAGGATGCCATCTCAACGGCACTTCACTCCACCCTCTCCCACCTCGACAACAGAGACACTTACGTAAGAATGCTGTTCATCGATTACAGCTCAGCATTCAACACCATTATACCCTCTAAACTGATCACAAAACTCGGTAACCTGGGCATCGACCCCTCCCTCTGCAACTGGATACTGGACTTTCTAACTAACAGACCCCAGTCTATTAGGTTAGACAAGCACACCTCTTCAACCCTCACCCTGAACACCGGCGTTCCTCAGGGCTGTGTGCTGAGCCCCCTCCTCTACTCCCTCTGCACTTACGATTGCACACCTGTACATGGTACTAACACCATCATCAAGTATGCAGATGATACAACGGTGATTGGCCTCATCAGCAACAACGATGAGTCGGCCTATGGGAGGAGGTCCAGCTCCTAGCAGCATGGTGCGCTGACAACAACCTGGCCCTTAACTCCAAGAAGACCAAGGAGCTCATTGTAGACTTCAGGAAGTCTAGGGGCGGCATGCACACCCCCATCCACATTAATGAGACGGAGGTGGAACGTGTTTCCAACTTCAGAGTTCCTGAGGGTCAACATCTCCGATTACCTCTCTTGGACCCACAATACCTCTACTCTGATCAAGAAGGCTCATCAGCGTCTCTTCTTCCTGAGGAGGCTGAAGAAGGTCCATCTGTCTCCTCAGATTCTGGTGAACTTCTACCGCTGCACCATCGAGAGCATCCTTACCAACTGCATCACAGTATGGTATGGCAACTGCTCTGTCTCCGACCAGAAGGCATTGCAGAGGGTGGTGAAAATTGCCCAACGCATCACCGGTTCCTCGCTCCCCTCCATTGAGTCTGTCCAAAGCAAGCGTTATCTGCGATGAGCGCTCAGCATCGCCAAGGACTGCTCTCACCCCAACCATGGACTGTTTACCCTCCTACCATCCGGGAGGCGCTACAGGTCTCTCCGTTGCCGGACCAGCAGGTCCAGGAACAGCTTCTTCCCGGCGGCTGTTACATTACTCAACAATGTACCTCTGTGACTGCCAATCACCACCCCACCCCGGACACCAGGAAAAAATAATTGCACCACTGTGACTGTATGCATTTCTATGTCGCTCTTCTAGGGAGATGCTAACTGCATTTTCTTGTCTCTGTACTGTACTCTGCACAATGACAATAAAGTTTGAATTTGAATCTGAATGGCTTTGTGTGAGGGAGGTCACGTTATATGAACTTGATGGAATTTTTTGAAGAGGTGAAGAAGATGATTGATGAAGGTAGCGAAGGAATGTTCTATGCATGGACTTCACAAATCTTTCGACAAGGTCCCCCATGGGAGGCTGATCCATAAGATTAAGGCACATGGAGACATAGTAGATTGGATTCAAAACTGACGAGGACATTGCAGGCAGAGGGTAGTAGAGCAGGAGTGTTATTCTGACTGGAGGTTTGTGACCAGTATGTTCTATGTTGATACCATATTCTTTGGCTTAGTATAGAAATAAAAACGCTCATCTTGTTATCTTCCGGTTTGCATTGTTTTTACATTTGCACAAAAACGATACACGATAGCGCTACGAATTTTCGCCACCTTACTCACCATTCTCCTGTCCAGCAAGTTTTGGTGGTAGATTTTAAAAGTTGTTAAGGTTTAAAAATCTTAAAAACGCACATGCACAGATTGGTCTCCTCTCCGGTCAGTCACCGCCAGGACGGTGATGGCCCTTCCTGCACCATCGCCGCACTGATTGGCTGCGTCCGCTGTCAGTCAACAGTGGCGCCTGCCTCTGCCCGGTGTTGTCCGGCGTGGCTTCCGGCCGGCACGGCCTCCAGTCAAGGCAACCTTCAGTCAGAGGAGCGGCAACCTCGAGATCCCGGGGAGGTGAGGAGGCAAGGAGGGGGTATGGAGGGAGAGGGAGGAAAGTGGGGGAGGGAGGAGGGTGAGTGGGGAAGAAAAGGGGATAGAGGGGGTTAGGGAGGGGAGAGGAGTTATGGAGGGAGGGAGGTTGGGAGTGACTGCGGGTTGGGGAAAGGAGAGGTGAGGGAGCGATTGGGATGGGTAGGAGGAGAGGGGAAAGAAGAGGGAAGAGGTGAGGAGGGAGAGTGGGGGAGAAGGGGAAATGGAGGGAGAGGAGGGATAGTGGGTGGGATACGGGGAGGTGAGGTGGGGGATAGAGGGATAGGCAGGGGGTAGGAAGGGGAGAGGAGTTATGGAGGGAGGGAGGGACGGCGTGACTGAGGGTAGGGGAAAGGAGAGGGAGGTAGAGATGAGGGAGGTAGAGATGAGGGAGGGATTGGAGAGGGGAGGAGGACAAGGGAAAAAAGAGGGAGGGTGAAGAGGAACGGGAGAGAGTGCTCTGGATATGGGGAAATGAGCAACGCCTGCACAGTTGGGGGCTATGGGTGAGTGGTGGAATATTGCGTTGGGGGAACTGGTTGCGTTGGGGGAACCAGGCCTCCCGTGTGACAGGGACCCAATGGGTCCCACTTAGTCTAGTATTTTTGAATCTGTAAAGTCTGTCATTCAATTGATGACTGAGTATTCACTGCCCCCTATTGTAGTGTTGCAAAAGTTCACAACCTTCTTGATTTGAAGAAAATATTGCAGTCCTAAGTGGCCAACTTCTTATTCTGAAACTGTGATTTATTTGTATAATCTATTCCAAAGAAATAGCCTCTCTACACCCATCCTGTCTTAATTGCCCTTAAGAATTTTTATCTGATATCATGAAGAAAATGTGAACGATAGGACTAATGATACCGTAAAGATTGCTGATTTCAGTTCATGACGCGGATAGATCTACATCTCCGAATACAGATTTGAAAAATTTTCTTTTAAGGGGCCTTCTCTTCTATTTCTACTTTCCACTTTTTCTTTTTATTTTTTATTTTTTATATACACACTTCACGTTTTTCTACTCTCTACCATCTATTTTTCCACTTTTTCCTCTTTCTATTGTTTTCTTTTTTTTGTCTTGCTTACTTCCTTCTCATAACATAAAACTAGAGGTTGGACATAGAATGGATTACGGTATTACATAGTTGGCACCTAAAATTAGGTTCCACTGTACTGTTTTGCGCTGTATTAACTTCTAATAAAATAAACAAAACAAAAAAAAAAGAAAAAAAAGAACTAATGAAATTGCTTTCCCCTCACCTTTCAACCTAACAACCGTTGCATTCAGCACATAATCCTCTGAGACTGCTCCCTTCATAATTCCCTGGTTAGCTCATCCCTTTCCACCCAAACCACCCCCTCCCCAGGTACCTTCCCCAGCAACTGTAGGAGATGGAACCTCCCTCAGCACCCACCAGTCCTTTCAGGTGAGGCAGAGGGTCACAGTACCTCCTCCAACCTCATTTACTGCATCCGCTGCTCCAGGTGTATATCGGCGAGATCAAGCCCAGACTCATCGATCCTTTCGCTGAACGCTTTCGCTCAGTCTGCCTCTGCCCACGTGATCTCCCGGTTGCCAAGCACTATAAATCTCCTTTCCATTCGCATATTGACCTTTCTGTCTTGGGTCTCCTCCATTGTCAAAGTGAGGCCAAATGCAAATTGGAGGAACTGCATCTCATAGAAACATGGAAAATAGGTGCAGGAGTAGGCCATTCGGCCCTTCGAGCCTGCAACGCCATTCAATATGATAATGGCTGATCATCCAACTCAGTATCCTGTACCTGCCTTCTCTCCATACCCCTGATCCCTTTAGCCACAAGGGCCACATCTAACTCCCTCTTAAATATAGCCAATGAACTGGCCTCAACTACCTTCTGTGGCAGAGAATTCCAGAGATTCACCACTCTCTGTGTGAAAAATGTTTTTCTCATCTCGGTCCTAAAAGATTTCCCCCTTATCCTTAAACTGTGACCCCTTGTTCTGGATTTCCCCAACATCGGGAACAATCTTCCTGCATCTAGCCTGTCCAACCCCTTAAGAATTTTGTAAGTTTCTATAAGATCGCCCCCTCAATCTTCTAAATTCTAGCAAGTACAAGCCGAGTCTATCCAGTCTTTCTTCATATGAAAGTCCTGACATCCCAGGAATCAGTCTGGTGAACCTTCTCTGTACTCCCTCTATGGCAAGAATGTCTTTCCTCAGATTAGGAGACCAAAACTGTACGCAATACTCCAGGTGTGGTCTCACCAAGACCCTGTACAACTGCAGTAGAACCTCCCTGCTCCTATACTCAAATCCTTTTGCTATGAATGCTAACATGCCATTCGCTTTCTTCACTGCCTGCTGCACCTGCATGCCTACTTTCAATGACTGGTGTACCATGACACCCAGGTCTCGTTGCATCTCACCTTTTCCTAATCGGCCACCATTCAGATAATAGTCTACTTTCCTGTTTTTGCCGCCAAAGTGGATAACCTCACATTTATCCACATTATACTGCATCTACCATGCATTTGCCCACTCACCCAACCTATCCAAGTCACCTTGTAACCTCCTAGCATCCTCCTCAAAGCTAACACTGCCCCCCAGCTTTGTCTCATATGTCACTTGGGCAGCTTACAACCCAGCAGTATGACTATTGATTTCTCTAACTTCAAGTAACTCTTGCATCCCATCTCCCTCATCCCTCTCCCACCCTAGTCGTCATACTAGTTCCTCTGTTTGTATATTCATTGTCACCTATCCCAGTCAACAATGGCCTATTGTGTGCCTGCATTTCCTTGATTATTGAAGGTACACAAAAAAGCTGGAGAAACTCAGCGGGTGCAGCAGCATCTATGGAGCGAAGGAAATAGGTGACGTTTCGGGCCGAAACCCTTCTTCCTTGATTCCTTTCAATTCAATTTCAATTTAAATTCCTTGATTATTGTTGCTTTTTGCATTTCTTTAATTCCTTTCTAAGTACCATCTCTTGTTCCCATTCTCCCCGACTCTCTGAAGAAGGGTTTCAACCCGAAAGGTCACCTATTCCTTTTCTCCAGAGATGACCTGTGAGTTACTCCAGCTTTTTGTGACTAAGTACTGTGGGTTAGTCTGAAGAAGGGATCCAAGCTGAAACTTCACCTATTCCTTTTCTCCACAGATGTTGCCTGACCCGCTAAATTACTACAGCATTTTGTGTCTATCTTCGGTATAAACCACCATCCGTTCTTCATTCCTACACAGGTACGTATGTACACCATCTCAACTATATTAAATGGCATACAATCTCTAAGCCAGTGTGTTAGTTAATCTGAAATGGAGGCAGAAAGATAGTGAACGCACTTAACAATTATTGACCAACCGCAAGGCTCCTCATGGCACTTGTACAAATAGTGTAGGTTGTGGATTTACTGCCTCTCAGTAGCAGCTGCAGCAGCAAATCCGGGTTTAATCGATTCCTGTTGCTTTCTGTGTGGAGTCTACGTGTTTTGCCTGGACCACATGGGTTTTTTTCAGGTGCTCCAATTTACTACCAAAGATATGCAGATTGGTGCGTATTGGTCACTCCCATAAATTACCCTTGGAGTAGAGCTGATAGGTAGAAACGGGGCTGAATGGATGGAAATTTGGGGAATATAAAATAGGTTTAATATAGGATCAGTGGTTGGTGTGCACTTCATGCACCAAAGGGCCTATTGCTATGCTATATACATTCCAACTTCACTTAACCCATCCTTACTGATGTTGATTTAGAATGTGGAATTTAGCAGGGTCCACAGCTATTCAACCTTCCATAGAAACATAGAAACATAGAAATTAGGTGCAGGAGTAGGCCATTCGGCCCTTCGAGCCTGCACCGCCATTCAATATTATCATGGCCGATCATCCAACTCAGTATCCCGTACCTGCCTTCTCTCCATACCCCCTGATCCCCTTAGCCACAAGGGCCACATCTAACTCCCTCTTAAATATAGCCAATGAACTGGCCTCAACCACCCTCTGTGGCAGAGAGTTCCAGAGATTCACCACTCTCTGTGTGAAAAAAGTTCTTCTCATCTCGGTTTTAAAGGATTTCCCCCTTATCCTTAAGCTGTGACCCCTTGTCCTGGACTCCCCTAACATCGGGAACAATCTTCCTGCATCTAGCCTGTCCAACCCCTTAAGAATTTTGTAAGTTTCTATAAGATCCCCTCTCAATCTCCTAAATTCTAGAGAGTATAAACCAAGTCTATCCAGTCTTTCTTCATAAGACAGTCCTGACATCCCAGGAATCAGTCTGGTGAACCGTCTCTGCACTCCCTCTATGGCAATAATGTCCTTCCTCAGATTTGGAGACCAAATGTACGCAATACTACAGGTGTGCCATTCCTGTTTGCCATTGTGAGCAAACTTCTTCACAAGCTGGTAACCAGCTTTAGCATCAACCAAATAATTGAATATCATTTCAGTGACCAACTTCGGTATGAGCAAGTAATTTTACTTCGGAGTCACGTGAGTGATTCCGTGAAGACCCCAGCCCAGTGCGCATGTGCGGCATACCTTAATCGGGCCTTGTGGTTTTTGCTCCAGGGGGAGCAAAGCAGCAGAGGAAGCGGCCCCCGTTCGACTCCAGCGAAGGAGCCGACAGTGGAGGGGGATATGCGCAAACGGGACCGCACACGCTGTGGACCGCTGACAGGGAGCTGCGCTGATGCAGTTCCGCTGAACAGCTGTTTGGTAATAGCAGTGGACCGGAGGGAAATTTAAAAGACCCGACCGGCAGCCCTGCAGACTCCTGACAAGGAGAATCGCCGCCCGGGAACCGCTACAATGCCGCCTGAAAAACGGCAGGCAGCCTCTAAATACAGGTAAGACAAAAATCTTACCAAAATTACAGTTTCTACAGGAATCAACTTCCTCCAACACTGGAACAGGTGGAGACAGCAAAAACAAGTATGTCTGTCTCCCCAAGCCAGAGGAGGTCATGGAGTTCAAAATCTCCAGGAAAAAAGGGGCACTGGCTGAATGCCAAGGGAGCTGACACTCCTACCCCAGTGCTATTGCACTAGCCATCTCCCTTATCGAGGGATTGATGCAACAGCGGAGTTTGAGCTATGCCTCCTCCAATTTATAGCACACCCTTTTGCTCCCTCTTTTGAGGCTAGCTAAGGAGGCCAGGGCTGGGCTGGCTTAAACGCTGGGCAGGCGGACGAGAACAGCAGTATGCCAGGGGACCAGGATCAGGAAGAGCTACTGGGTGTCGTGGGCCACTACATGGCTCCTCCACGCAACCATCTTCCCAAACAAAGCCCTGCAGGAGTAGGCCTTTCTAGAGGCAAATCCGCAGGCAGCTGGGTCAGCAGACTCGCAGACAAGAGCTAAAAGCAGCGAATTCTGAAGCTCCTAACAGAAGGGTCAAGATGTCACCGCCTTTGCTCGTTTTCCACGGATCATACTCACCTGGCAGGCGAGACGCCATGATCACCAAGGTGGTTCTCCCAGGATGAGACTATCCCGTTGCACTACGAGTGTGCTGACGCCTAAGATGTTCCCAAATTTGGGATACTCGACTGACATTTGTGCATATAAGACCTGCCCGTAACCCCAAATATACGGGGCTATGCAAACCGCTGCTGCGGGAAGAGAGGCAGCTAAACCTGTGCGCCTCATGAGGGCAGGCCATGGAACGAGCAGGACATCGCATCCAACACCCAGCTGGCAGCACCCCTCGGCATCCACCAGCAATATCGACAAGGACTGGTGAAAGCCTGGCGACCGCTTCACATTACCCCCAAAGTTCTTTTTAGACAGGGGCCCAGAGCGGAGCCGTGGGAAAATGCGCCGCCCCACCGACAGCACCAGCATACCAGCAAAACTAAGCCTTCATGAAAAAACAATAAACATGGAGGTAGGTAGTCTGGTTCCTCCCAGTTTACACTAAATAAGGGTGTTCTACTAACTGCGGGGGGGGGGGGGGGGGGGGGGGGGGGGCATTTACACTTGTTGATAAAGCATGGGGTGCTGTCACAAATAACTAAAATATACTCAACAGTATTAGTGGATAAAAACTTGAATTCAAATTGGGCATATTACCGCCAGTTCAGCAATGCGCCCAAAGGGCATTTTCTCCCTCTAAGAAAGAGAAGTGAGAAGGTCAAGCTGAACTAGAAAGGCTCATTACTAAACGGATCATGGGAGTAAACATGAACCATTGGAATTTGTATCGAATATATTCACCAAAACTACAAAAGATGGTGAATGTAGCATCATCATTGATCTAATATCACTAAATAAATCTGTTGAGTATATACACTTTAAGATGGAGACGGGTTTTTGTCACTGCCAGACATCTGATCTCCAAAGGATACCTATGGCGAGCATTGATATGGAAGATGCTAACTATCTTATACCCATACACTAGGATCATTATAGATACCTAAAAATTTTTACCTGGATAATGGATATCCCGGTTAGGGCAACTATGGGAGTATAGAGCATTCCCTATGGTCTAACCTCAGCCCTAAACTATTATAAATATTAAAAATGGCCATGAAAATATTAAGAAAACAAGCATAATCATGGCATATATTGGATGATATCCTCATATTAGGGGAAACAAAGGAATTAGCTGTGGCAGCAGTTCTAGCTACGAAACAGCTCCCTAAAGTTCATCCCACGCCCAGATAAACCAGAATTGAAGCCGTTAACTACCATGGATTATCTGGGCTTCAATAACAATTCCATCCATATGACTGTTACTTTACCAAGGTACTTGGGTCACTATAATCAAATCATGAATGTACCCACTGAAGCTATATCACAATTACAGTGATGGGCAGACATATATTTGGCATAGTTTTCAGCCCTATTATCATCACCAATCCCAACTTGGTTATTAAAAACCGATGCCAGTACTTTAGGCTGGGGAGCAACTAAACTCCATATCCAGCACAGGTAACAGATGGACCAATTCAGAAACATCGTTACTACACACACCGGGCATCAACTACTTGGGATTGGTGATCGCCTATTGGGCTAAAAAGCATATGCATTTCAAATGCAGCACGTACATATGTGGTTACGGATTGATAATACTATGGTGGTGGCTTATATCAACCATATGGGGAGCATAAAATCATTATTGTGCAACAAATTGGTCAAACAGATCTGGCAATGGTGTGTCAAAAGACATTTTAACTATCAGCTGCCTATGTCCTAGGAAGCTAGAACACAGTGGGAGACACCACGTCACGGGTAAAAATTTATGATAACATTGAATAGATGTCAAACCCAAAATATCTGCTAAAGGTATTAAGCAGTTTGAAAGCCAGATATCAATTTGGTTGCACAAGACGGAATCACCAGTAACCTATGTATGTGACTTAGGAACCAGATCAGAGGCAGCAGCGATAGATGCCTACACGCTGGAAGGGGGAATTTCTGCTTTGCCTTCCTCCCTTCTGCCTCATCAGTCGGGCACTTCGCAATACAGATGGAATCTGTCTCCGAGATATTGAACGTGCCCGACCGGCCTACACAGCCATGGTTCCCAGTTCATCACGACATGGTGGGCGAGTCACCTATGGATTTCCCTAGTCGACCATGGTTGCTGACTCAACCCAATATCAGGCATAAGCCACCCATGCCAGAAAAACATCAAACTCCTGGGTGCAGGTTTTGAATAGACCTTACCAGGGACTGGGATTATCCAAAGGAACCATTATCACCATGTCGGCATCCCTGCGAACAGTCACCAAGAGCTAACATGGGTAAAATACTGCCACGACGCAGGGACAACATACCAAACTATTCAACCACTGACGTATAGGAGTTCCTGGAACATCTACACCATGACTAAAAGGTGAGTTACAGTGCCGTAAATACAGCATGCAGCGCCTTGTCTGCTTACCTAAAACAGCAGGACAGCAGAGCATGGAGGTATACCCATGTATGGGATATCAGTGTGATATTGACATATCTCAGAGAATGGCACCAGCCAGATCCCTCAGCTTGCTCAATCTATGTTAAACGCTCATGCTTATGGCTCTCGTACACGCTCACAGAGTCCAGTCACTCCATAAAACTAGACTGGATAACATGGTGATTACCCCAGACGCATCACGTTCAGCATTCTAGGTCTGGTAAAAACCCAACTCGCAGGTATATGGGACTAGGCGAGATTATGAGTTCGGCACGGACTAGTAGGGTCGAGATGGCCTGTGTTTTCCGTGCTGTAATCGTTATATGGTTATATGGACCAGGAACGCCCTATTCACTGGTGGGATTCCGGGCCTACCCACCAGAGTCCAGGTTGAGTGTGGTGACCCATCTACTACAATATATAGACACAACCCACAATCTTAGAGGGAGAGGAAAGCCTATGGGTCAACCACAGAAACCCCAAGACGGGGTA
The DNA here is from genome assembly GCF_028641065.1 of Leucoraja erinaceus. Taxonomy (NCBI): domain Eukaryota; kingdom Metazoa; phylum Chordata; class Chondrichthyes; order Rajiformes; family Rajidae; genus Leucoraja; species Leucoraja erinaceus. The sequence goes on from NC_073380.1 coordinate 99,219,307, forward strand.
CGAGCCAAACCACTCCAAGGTGGCTCAAACAGGTACTGAAAGCTGCCGGAATAGATAATAATACATTTTAATCCCATTCCACTAGGGCAGCATTGATATCAGCGGCTGAACGAATGGACATCCCGGTTGACCACATTCTCAATACGGCAGAATGGTCAAGGGAACGACGTTCAGAACATTTTTTATTGTAAACCGTTGATAAGCCTGATTTAATTGCAGAAAGAATATTACAAACTGCAATATTAATTTAAGCTCAGGGGAGCTCTTTATGTTGTTATTGTTAACAAATACCTTTCTGTTTCTTGTGAAAGCAGATCCATTGGTTGATTACGATAACACTTCCTCCCTCAAAAACTTCGGCAGTGAGTGAAATAAAAACTGTTACACGGTTTGAAATCATAGACCTTTGAAGTCTTCACGGAATCACTCACGTGACTCCGAAGTAAAATAGTAAGATTAAACGAGTACTTACCAGTATGAAGTTTGATCTGTATTTTATGAGGAGTTACGATGAGGTATTACGTGCCCTCCGCTCCCACCCTCAATATATAGATCAAACTAATAAACTGATGTCTCATGATCTTTACTATCTTACTTCAAAAATTGTGTCTATCCTGTGATTTCACACCGCTGCTTCGAAGTATGCCGCACCTGCGCACTGGGCTGGGGTCTTCACGTAATACCTCATCGTAACTCCTCATAAAATACAGATCAAACTTCATACTGGTAAGTACTCGTTTAATCTTACTATTAAATAGATATGCCATTTATTGTCACTATACATGTACAGTGAAACTGAAAGCTGCTCGTACTCAGTGCATACATACAATTTTACACAAAAAACAAGAAACAGAAAAACAAAACAGAAGGGAGATGGGGGGGGGGGAATAGGTGCACAAATTCTACGGCGCTACATACATATATACAGATGGAAGTCCTGTTGGGCGGTGTAGTCAGTGCATGTGTGGATTTGAATTTATGGTAGATATAATTCTCGGGAAGCAGCTATTCCTGAGTCTGTTTGTCCTGGATTTGATGCACCTATAGCGCCTTCCAGAGGGCAGCAGGTCGAACAGTCCAAACGCAGGATGGGAGCTGTCTTTGGTGATCTTCTTTGCCCTGCTAAGGCAGCGGGATGTGTAGATGTCCATCAGGGAGGGGAGAGGGCAACCAATGATCCTCTGCGCTGTCCTGGTTACCCTCTGAAGCCTCTCCCTGTCTGCCATGGTGCAGCTGCCATACCATGCTGTAATGCAGTATGTCAGCAGGCTCTCGATGGACGAGCGGTAGAAGGTCAGCAGCAGGTTAGAGTCCAGGTTGTGCTTCCTGAGGACCCTCAGGAAGTGCAGCCGCTGCTGAGCCTTCTTGGCAAATGGCATCTGTAGTCACTTGTGTCTCAATGAAATGACATGTAGGTCACAAATGCTAATTTGTACAGTGATATTACATGGTTAAATGTGACATTTATTATTTTGTGTGTGTCCAGAGCAAAGTGATAAGCTGAAGCATTATCTATTTTTGTTTTCTTATTTTAATTATTTATTCTTGTTTCTGGTAGCCCAAGGTTCTCAATTATTCCATACCTTCTTCCACTCCATATTATCACCACACTCCACTTCTTCATTACTCTGCCCAGTTAATGGCTACTTATTTCCGAAGCTAAATCCGCACCCAGGAACCTGTATAATATCACAAAAATAAGACAAACATTGTTCGGTGCTTTTTTTTATAATTCCTATGTGAGTGGAATCATGAATTTAGCAAAAAATCTGAATCCTTTTAATTACACCTAATTCAGGTTCCAAATATGATATGTTATCTATTTCAGATTGCGTTACAATCCTGCACCATTAGTTGCTTTATACTCATTGTATTTATTGGTAAAAATATATTTATCCTTACTGTTGGCATACTGTTTACTCTGTGAGCTTCATTTGAACAAGGAATTTCATCACAATAAACTAATCTGATTTATACTAAATTGAATTTATATGTAGATTTTTCAACATTTACTAAAATGAAATGTAACATATTTGGCTGCGTGAAAGGGCTAACACTATAATATATCTTTGCTGGTGTTAGATTTTCTTATGAATCACTGTTTTATACATGTACAGTAAACCCTCGTTATAACAGGCCATGGGGAGGGGAGGGGGGGAATGGTGTCCATTATTGTTGATTTGTCTGTTATAACTGAGTGAGATATTATTGTTGTATAAGCAGTTCCCGGTTAGTACACAAAAGGGCACAACATGCTGGAGTAACTCAACAGGTCAGGCAGCATCTTTGGAGAACATGGATAAGTGACATTTCGGATCGAGACCCTTCTTTAGATACACAGGTCTAAGGTAGGTCTAGGTCTGGAATGTAGGTGAATTGACAGCACCAGCCTGCCTGTAGCCAGGGGAGATGCAAGGATCAGTGAAGTCAATGAGCACTGCCTAAGGGAGGCTAGCATGCAGGTGAGGGTCGGTGGAGGTGGTGGCGGTAGCTGTGGCGATGGCAGACATAGCCTGGAAGCAGCTGAGGAAGATGTGTGGGATGGTGGTGGCAGCAGTAGGTCCGGCCTGTCAGGGAACGAATGGCGTTGGCAGTCGAGCCTGGAGGTGGCTGGGGAGGGGGTACAAGCCAGGGGTGGCATGGGCAGCCTGGGCTGGACGTGGCCAGGGAGGTGCGGGTCAGCAGCTAGACCTGGAAACGACTAGAAATTGGTGCAAGCCGAAGGTACGTCCATCCTCGATAACCAAAATCCGCTATGAAGTGGTCAAATGTGAGGTGCTACACCTTGGCAGGACAAATCAAAATAGGACGTACATGGTAAATGGTAGGGAATTGAAGAATACAGTTGAACAGAGGGATCTGGGTATAACTGTGCATAGTTCCTTGAAGGTGGAATCTCATATAGATAGGGTGGTAAAGAAAGCTTTTGGTATGCTGGCCTTTATAAATCAGAGCATTGAGTATAGAAGCTGGGATGTAATGTTAAAATTGTACAAGGCATTGGTGAGACCAATCTGGAGTATGGTGTACAATTTTGGTCGCCCAATTATAGGAAGGATGTCAACAAAATAGAGAGAGTACAGAGGAGATTTACTAGAATGTTGCCTGGGTTTCAACAACTAAGTTACAGAGATAGGTTGAATAAGTTAGGTCTTTATTCTCTGGAGCGCAGAAGGTTAAGGGGGGACCTGATAGAGGTCTTTAAAATGATGAGAGGGATAGACAGAGTTGATGTGGACAAGCTTTTCCCATTGAGAATAGGGAAGATTCAAACAAGAGGACATGACTTCAGAATTAAGGGACAGAAGTTTAGGGGTAATATGAGGGGGAACTTCTTTACACAGAGAGTGGTAGCGGAGTGTGGAATGAGCTCCCAGTGGAAGTGGTGGAGGCAGGTTCATTGGTATCATTTAAAAATAAATTGGATAGGCATATGGATGAGAAGGGAATGGAGGGTTATGGTATGAGTGCAGGCAGGTGGGACTAAAGGGAAAAAAAAAATTGTTCGGCATGGACTTGTAGGGCCGAGATGGCCTGTTTCCATGCTGTAATTGTTATATGGTTATATGGTTATATGGCTAAAACATAGATTTACTGTCTAGGTTTAGATAAGCAGTTTCAGGAAACTGGTTCACCCACTGCCTAACATTTAAAATAATTCTTTGTGTTTCAATATCATCATTTATTACTACAAACTTGACATTAAATTCAACTTATGTTGACTAACACGATCATTCTTAGTCAACACGTGTTACTTTGTTATTACTGAAGTCAGACCAAATAATACTCCAGTAATCGGAAGAACCATTGGAAAAGAATAAACCATCTTATTTTACATAAAATGCACAAGCCTGCAGTAGAGATTTCTTGTTCCTTGCATTCCTCATACACAAACACATCTCTGTAATTATTCTTGTTTTCCAACTCCAATCTTTAAATTGGCTAGACATCTTTTCCTACTTCTGTAGGATCAGTAAATGGACTTACTGGGCTATCAGTCAAAGATACCAGCTTCTAAAAGCACTTGAAGTCAGGAGCACAGAACTAACTAACTTTCCCCAAGAACACAGAATGGAAACCATGGCATAATGGCATGAAACACCTACAATTAAAATGATGTGCACTGTTTACTCTTCGCTTCATTTGAACAAGGATTTTCATCACTTATTATTTTGCACCAAGGCAAATAAGTTGTATGTGAATACTTGGCCAATGAACATAAACTTATTCATTCATCCATTCATTCATTCATTTTAGAATCGTATGTAATCTATCTCTGACTTTTAGGTGGTTCAACAAAAACAGCAAGTTGTCTTTAGATTTCTGCTTACAAAGTCTAATATTTTTTTCAAGGTAATTCACCACAATGTGAGCAGGCAAATTAGTTGTTTACTCAAGTTATACTTTAGATCATAGTGTCGTATAGCACAGAAACAGGTCTTTCATCCCAACTTGCCATAGTGACCAAAATGCCCCTTCTACACTAGTCCCATCTGCCCGTGTTTGTCCCTTATCACTCAAAACCTTTCCTATCCATGTACCTGTCTTAATATTGTAATACTGCCCCAAATACCTCCTCTAGCAGGCAGATACTTCCATATACCCAGTTACCCCTCAGGCTCCTTTCACCTTAAACCAATATGCTCTGGTTCCTGATTCCTATATTCTGGGTAAAAGTCTCCGTGCATTCACGCTGCCTATTCCCCTCATGGTCTTATACATCTATATAAGATCACCCCTCAGCCTGCACGCTATGGAATAACATCTAGCCTGCCCAACTCCCACTGTAGCTGAGGCCTGAAAGACTTGGTAGCATCCTCATAAAACTTATCTGTACACGTTCCAGTTTAACAGCTAGCACAGTGACCAAAACTGAACACAATGCTCCAAATGCAGCCTCACAAACATCTTGAATAAGTGTATCATGACATTGCAACTTCTGCACTCAATACCGATTGATGAAGGCTAATGTACTGAAAACCTTCTTGACCACCCTATCTCCCTGTGATGCCACTTTCAAGGAACAATGTACCTGCACTGCTACATCCCTCTGCTCTACAACAGTTCCCAGTACCCCAGCAATTACTATGAACGTGCTGCCCTAGTTTAAGTTCCCAGAATGCAACACCTCACACTTATCTGCATTAATCTACATTAATCATTCCTCAGCCACTTGCCCAACTGATATTGGGCTGGGTCTTCTGAAGATTCAAGAGAGAGTTAAATATACCTGTAGCTCTTAGGGCTAATGGAATCAAGGGATATGGGGAGAAAGCAGGATTGGGGTACTGATTTGGGATGATCAGCCATGATCATATTGAATGGTAGTGCTAGATCAAAGGGCTGAAGGGCCTACCTCTTCACACTGAGAGTTGCCATCAACAATTTCTCATCCTAACACTCTTACTTAGCAGTTTGGATGCTTATGGCTGATTATGTTGACAGAGGATTCAGGGGTAGTCTGACAGAAGAAAGGCCTCCAATGATTCAGTGACGATGCCCCATCATCAAACGGCCCACAGAACTTTGAAAGGAGGCAAAATTCAGCCCCGCGCTTTACCGGCTGCAAATGTAGAAGAGTGATTTTTGTTGTAATAGTTTTTGAATCCCTCCGACAATCAGCCCTATGATTTCCCCTTCATTTGTGGGTGGCACAGTGGAGTAGTGGTAGAGTTGCTGCCTTACAGTGCCAGACTCGGGTTATAGAAACATAGTAACATAGAAATTAGGTGCAGGAGTAGGCCATTCGGCCCTTCGAGCCTGCACCGCCATTCAATATGATCATGGCTGATCATCCAACTCAGTATCCCGTACCTGCCTTCTCTCCATACCCTCTGATCCCCTTGGCCACAAGGGCCACATCTAACTCCCTCTTAAATATAGCCAATGAACTGGCCTCAACTACCCTCTGTGGCAGAGAGTTCCAGAGATTCACCACTCTCTGTGTGAAAAAAGTTCTCCTCATCTCGGTTCTAAAGGATTTCCCCCTTATCCTTAAGCTGTGACCCCTTGTCCTGGACTTCCCCAACATCGGGAACAATCCTTCTGCATCTAGCCTGTCCAACCCCTTAAGAATTTTGTAAGTTTCTATAAGATCCCCTCTCAATCTCCTAAATTCTAGAGAGTACAAACCAAGTCTATCCAGTCTTTCTTCATAAGACAGTCCCGACATCCCAGGAATCAGTCTAGTGAACCTTCTCTGCACTCCCTCTATGGCAATAATGTCCTTCCTCAGATTTGGAGACCAAAACTGCACGCAATACTCCAGGTGTGGTCTCACCAAGACCCTGTCCAACTGCAGTAGAACCTCCCTGCTCCTATACTCAAATCCTCTTGCTATGAAAGCCAACATACCATTTGCTTTCTTTACTGCCTGCTGCACCTGCATGCCTACCTTCAATGACTGGTGTACCATGACACCCAGGTCTCGCTGTATCTCCCCCTTTCCCAATCGGCCACCATTTAGATAATAATCTGCTTTCCCGTTTTTGCCACCAAAATGGATAACCTCACATTTATCCACATTATACTGCATCTGCCAAACATTTGCCCACTCACCCAGCCTATCCAAGTCACCTTGCAGTCTCCTAGCATCCTCCTCACACCTAACACTGCCCCCCAGCTTAGTTTCATCCGCAAACTTGGAGATATTGCCTTCAATTCCCTCATCCAGATCATTAATATATATTGTAAATAGCTGGGGTCCCAGCACTGAGCCTTGCGGTACCCCACTAGTCACTGCCTGCCATTGTGAAAAGGACCCGTTTACTCCTACTCTTTGCTTCCTGTTTGCCAGCCAGTTCTCTATCCACATTAATACTGAACCCCCAATGCCATGTGCTTTAAGTTTGTATACTAATCTCTTATGTGGGACCTTGTCGAAAGCCTTCTGGAAGTCCAGATACACCACATCCACTGGTTCTCCCCTATCCACGCTACTAGTTACATCCTCGAAAAATTCTATAAGATTCGTCAGACATGATTTACCTTTCGTAAATCCATGCTGACTTTGTCCAATGATTTCACCACTTTCCAAATGTGCTGCTATCCCATCTTTAATAACTGACTCTAGCAGTTTCCCCACTACCGATGTTAGACTAACTGGTCTGTAATTCCCCGTTTTCTCTCTCCCTCCCTTCTTAAAAAGTGGGGTTACGTTTGCTACCCGCCAATCCTCTGGAACTACTCCAGAATCTAAAGAGTTTTGAAAGATTATTACTAATGCATCCACTATTTCTGGAGCTACTTCCTTAAGTACTCTGGGATGCAGCCTATCTGGCCCTGGGGATTTATCGGCCTTTAATCCATTCAATTTACCCAACACCACTTCCCGACTAACCTGGATTTCACTCAATTCCTCCACCTCCTTTGACCCGCGGGCCCCTGCTATTTCCGGCAGATCATTTATGTCTTCCTTAGTGAAGACGGAACCAAAGTAGTTATTCAATTGGTCCGCCATATCCTGGTTCCCCATGATCAACTCACCTGTTTCTGACTGCAAGGGACCTACATTTGTTTTAACTAATCTCTTTCTTTTCACATATCTATAAAAACTTTTGCAGTCAGTTTTTATGTTCCCTGCTAGTTTTCTTTCATAATCCATTTTTCCTTTCCTAATTAAGCCCTTCGTCCTCCTCTGCTGGTCTCTGAATTTCTCCCAGTTCTCTGGTATGCTGCTTTTTCTGGCTAGTTTGTACGCATCATCCTTTGCTTTGATACTATCCCTGATTTCCCTTGTTATCCATGAATGTACTACCTTCCCTGATTTATTCTTTTGCCAAACTGGGATGAACAATTTTTGTAGTTCATCCATGCAGTCTTTAAATGCCTTCCATTGCATATCCACCGTCAACCCTTTTAGAATTAATTGCCAGTCAATCTTGGCCAATTCACGTCTCATACCCTCAAAGTTACCTTTCTTTAAGTTCAAAACCATTGTTTCTGAATTAACAATGTCACTCTCCATCCTAATGAAGAACTCAACCATATTATGGTCACTCTTGCCCAAGGGGCCACGCACAACAAGACTACTAACTAACCCTTCCTCATTACTCAATACCCAGTCTAAAATAGCCAGCTCTCTCGTTGGTTCCTCTACATGTTGATTTAGATAACTATCCCGCATACATTCCAAGAAATCCTCTTCCTCAGCACGCCTGCCAATTTGATTCACCCAATCTATATGTAGATTGAAGTCACCCATTATAACTGCTTTGCCTTTGTCACAAGCATTTCTAATTTCCTGTTTGATACCATCTCCAACTTCACTACTACTGTTAGGTGGCCTGTACACAACACCCACCAGCGTTTTCTGCCCCTTATTGTTTCGCAGCTCTACCCATACCGATTCCACATCCTCCAAACTAATGTCCTTCCTTTCCATTGCGTTAATCTCCTCTCTAACCAGCAACACTACCCCACCTCCTTTTCCTTTCTCTCTATCCCTCCTGAATATTGAATATCCCTGGATGTTCAGCTCCCAGCCTTGGTCACCCTGGAGCCATGTCTCCGTGATCCCAACTATATCATAATCATTAATGGCTATCTGCACGTTCAACTCATCCACCTTATTAGGAATACTCCTTGCATTGAGACACAAAGCCTTCAGGCTTGTTTTTACAACGCTCTTACCCCTTATACAATTATGTTGAAAAGTGACCCTTTTTGATTTTTGCCCTGGTTTTGGCTGCCTGCCACTTTTACTTTTCACCTTGCTACCTATTGCACTTTTACTTTTCACCTTGCTACCTATTGCATCCTGAGTATGGGAGCTATCTGTACGGACTTTGGATGTTCTCCCTGTGAAGAAGGTCTGAAGAAGGGTTTTGATGCAAAACGTTGCCTATTTCCTTCGCTCCATAGATGCTGCCTCACCCGTTGAGTTTCTCCAGCATTTTTGTCTACCTCCCTGTGACCACATTGGTTTTCTACGGGTGCTCTAGTTTCCACCCTAATTCCTCAGGTTTGTAGGTTGATTGGCCTGTGTAAATTGTACGCAGGACAGAACTAGTGTATGGGGCGGCAGGAGCTCAGTGGGCCGAAAGGCCTGCTTCCATGCTGTAACTCTAAACTAAACTAAAAAATTACGGTATACTCAGTAGGGTCCATTTATTAAAGTAATTTCTAACAGGAATCTGAAAGAAATCAAGTTCCAGGTCCATAGGAAGTATACATTTAAATTATTTAAATTGATGTCAATAAAACATTGAAACAAAAATGATTTAATCATTCGAAAAAGGTAAGCTGAAACACCCCAAAAAATGTAATAAAAAAAACATTAAAACAGAGAAAAGTTTTTTTTTTAAAGAAACTTACTTTCTGCTTTGCTTCTCCGTACAAGGACCAACAAACTCCACTTCAATCAGTTACGTCTCGGACCCTAGGCCAGTCTAAATACTGGGAAATCTGAACAAGACTGGTCTGAACGAGCACATTTGATGCTCCGCAGAGATCAATAAGTCTGGGACCTCCATATTTGGCAGTGCATATTTAGATATACTGGCCTCACTTCCGTTTATATAGCTGCATATGAGTAGTTGTATTTAGATCCACCGGCGTAAACCAGCAGGGTCCATTAGTTCTTCATTCCAGAAAATGAAATTTCGTTCAAGGTGCACTGTGTCTAGGTGTATATCTGAATGACAATAAAGTTGTCAATCATAAAGTTTTCATTCATACATACATTCATTCATTCATTCATTCATTCATTCATTCATTCATCCAAATGCATTTTACAATTATTAATTCTAACTTGGATATGAGGATGATATGATATTGTATTGTATTTCATCCTATGAATTAACTGGAGCAGATGTCCCTATTATTTCTGTGACACCATAAAAGGTAGCCTTCATGTGTAGGAAGGAACAGCAAATAATAATAATAATAATAATAATAATAATAATAATAATAATAATAAATACTTTATTGATCCCCTCAGGGAAATTCAGATGTCCAGAAGCCCCCAACCAACAAACCCACAGATTCAAAACGAACGCAGACAGGAAATACAAAGAATACGCTGTGGACACTACCTGAGAGCAATAAATACAAATGCTGGTTTATACAGAATATAGACACAAAATGCTAGAGTACCTCAGGCAGCATCTCAGGAGAAAAAGAAAGGTGATGTTTCGGGTCAAACCCCTTCTTCAGGTATGCTGCATTTTTTGCCAGATCCACATTCTAGGCTGTGTAGAAATGAAAGTGTGAGCCAAAAGGCAACATATAACATGCACGAAGGGAAAGGCAATAATTTTTCCACTCCTTTCATGAAGTAGAAAAGATGCTCAGAACTCAACACCACTCTGGCCACACTCTCTTCTTGCTACTACCATCAGGAAGAAGGTGCAGGAGTCTGGGAACTCTTACCCCCTGGTTCAGGATCAAATACCGTCAGGTTTGTGAACCACCATACACCAGCTCAACTACAATCCTACCTCAGCATAGAACCACTACAGACTTTGCAACTCTAAGGTTGCTCTATGTACATTTGTTTTTACACTACTACTTTACGAACTAGTTTTCTTTAAAATAACTATCATTTATTGTAGGAAAGAACTGCAGATGCTGGTTTAAATCGAAGGCAGACACAAAATGCTGGAGTAACTCAGCGGGACGGACAGGCAGCATCTCTGGAGAGAAGGAATGGTTGACGTTTCGGGTCGAGACCCTTCTTCATTTTATTGTATATTTATTGTTGCGTTGTTTCATCTAATTTGCCTATAAAGCTGCAGCAGGTAAGAATTTCATTGTTCTAGTTCATATCCAGTGCAATGTCAAATAAACACTGGACTCCTTAAATTCTGGTTTGTTTTTTAATCCCAAATTTTCATCTCAGTCTGAACAGTAAAACACACCTCACTCAAGAATAAACATAATCAGTCAGTGCTCACTTGGCATTATGATGTGCAAGTAATCTGAGATTAATGCTTAAATTGCAAAACAGTCCTATAAAGAAGTCACAAGTATGTGGTTTACTGTTTTACTGTTAACTTCTGTATAATGTGGCAATATTTTGTGCAATTGCTGTGCAACTGCTACAGATTGCACAGGACGGATGGATATTACAGGTCCTCAATCTAACAAAGGTTAGATTGATGACCTGTAATATTATTCACATTTTAAGCTTTAATAAACCCCCTTTCCTCTTGTCGTTCCCATCAGCTGCACCTGCACAGTATTTAGCAATGTTACAAAATTTTAGATTTTACAAATCCAGTCTGCAATTTATCCCATCAGATAAAGCATAAAAAGAAGTTTAATTTGATACCTAATTCACTTTCATATCTTCAGTATTAAAAAAGTTATGGCCATTTTCATACTCGGAAATTAGCATCTTGTTCCCTATTGCTTTTCCATTGACTTAACTCAAAAGCTGTGATCGAGGACAGTCAAAAGCCCATAACTTTCTTAAAAATTAAGAAAACTGAATGAAATTTTCAGTTAACATAGATTGAAGCATTCTGAAACAAATATGAAACAATCTTACTTGGATGACCTGAAATTAAAGCATATAATTAGTTAGTTACCTAATTGTAGCTATTACAAATTTCAATTACCAGATCTAAACATCTATCCATTTCTTAAGAAAAGGTTAACATTTTTACATAGCCTAAGTGTCCAAATAACATTCACACAAGAATTCACAATATGATATGATTTTTAAATCTCATTGTCATGAATTTATAGGCCAAATGGAATGAATTTAGTGTTTAATTCCCGTAAATTAATGGGCATTTAAATCATCTTGCGAGTGGGATTTTGTGGAACACGATCGATTGGAAAGTTGCGGTTTGCAGTAAAGTTAAACCCCAAATCGGCAGGTAAAACATTGCCGGTTTGTATGGGGCCTAAATCACCTTTTCGCCACGTGAAACTTTGATCAAAGGCATCCTAAAAAGCACGTTTATATGTAAAAATAAACGGCATACCTTGCTTTATACCGTACGTGAGATCCATCCCGTTGTCTGCGTTGACGGCTTTAGAAGCCGATTTTAATTTTACTCCTGCTATTAAATTATCCAGCGCTATTTTTAATAAACTTGATAAAACGGCAGTCGGAGCGATTTTTCTTCAGCAACTAAACAGAGATCGATTTCAACAGGCTGGAGAAAACGGCATTTTAAACCAGCCCCCCTTTCAAAGGCGCCAAAGTCGCGCACACGGCCAGTGACAGAACTGCAGCGCCGCTGAAGGTAAGTTTTGTAACATACCTACAGTATTACCTGCGTGTTTTACTTCACAATGGGAACCCAATGGGCAGGAATGGCTGCGCCACCGGAGAGCCGCTAAGTGGATGGGGAAGGTTGAGGGGGGTTAGAGTGAGTGCGTGGGCGGGGGAAGGGCAAGGGGTGGAGTGGGGAGGTGAGAGGAGGTGGGGGATCAGGGGCATCACAACAGGAACCCGTCAGCCGCTCCTGCGCAGTTGGGGGGCTATGCATGAGTGGCGGAATATTGCGTTGGGGACCAGGCCTCCCGTTACAGATCTTGTTCACAGATAAAGATGCAATCTTAGTTAAGAGCAACTATTCAGATGGTCCTTTCCAAAGTTATAAATATTGCCACTGCTCACTGTGTATATTTATATACGGTTATTTGGATGAGGTATATGGGGCTTGCTGACACCAATGGAATCAGTTTAAATTAAGAACTAAGGACATGCAGCATTGAGGGGAGAAAAAGTAGAACATACAGTATGACAAATAAAACAATGTTCATGAATGTTGCTATGTGTGGATAGCTCCAAGTGATGTATTGTACTAGAAGCAACTGAATCGTGCAATGGGAGCAATTGCTTTCTAATATTTCCCTTTTTGCATAGATTATTCATAAACAATTATGGAAATCATAAGTAATAGAAACAGGAAAAGGATGCTCGTGCCCTTGTATCTGCTCTGCAATTCAATAAGATAATGCAAATCTTGGATCTCAGCTCCACTTTACTGCATTAATCCCATATCCCTTGATTTACTTAACATCTAAAATTCCAGCATTCTCCATCGTGAATGCATTCTGCAATGACGGGAAGCGAATTTCATGGATACTTCGCCTTCCAAGTGAAGAAATATCTCCTCTCGTCAATCCTGAAAGATCAACTCCTTATTTTAAATCTGCCTCTCCTGTTTCTGAACACCCCAGCCAAGAGAAACGTAATTCCTGCAAACACTCTTTCAGGCTCAATCTTTTTCATTGTGAAATGTTACAAAGAGTGCTACAATACACAACTTAAATATCTTGGTTCAAGTTAATGGCAAGTGGTAAAGGGCCTATCCCACCAGTCGCGTGCAGCGAGCGCGACCTAACGTGGTCGCTTGAGTCGGTTCCACTTCGATCGCTGGAGCCGTATGGAGTTGTGCGGGGCTGGTCCGGACATCGCGCGGGGCTCCAAAAAACTGACATTGTCCAAAAATCCCGCGCGGCAAGGCCTGTCGCCCGCAGCCGCATTGAGGCCGTACGCAGCGTCTTGACGGCCGTACGCAGCGTCTCGACGCTGTACGCAACGTCTGGATGGCGTACGCAGCGGCTTGACGGTGTATGCCTAACGTGTGGCGTTGTGCGATGACATCACCGCCCAGCGTGCCGTTGTGTGATATTGTAATCGCCCACGACGTGCGACATTCAAATTCAGTCGGCCCGCCTCCTACCCAGCTGATTGGTGAGTATGATGTCGGGACCAGCTCCAGACGGCTTCGCGGTTGGAAGTGGGACCGGCCCCGCGAGGCTGTACGCCTCAAGCCACCACGTTTGGTCGCACTCGCCGCATGCAGTCGCATGCCCTTAAAGAGATAGAAATGAGACATAGTGGATGTGCAATAAATTGACCATTAAATTTTATGGTAACTACACACAATTTTTCATCCCATAGACTTTGCGAAGTGATTGTGAGAGGCACTTCAGGCCAAATACTGCAACAGGAGGCCGTGTACATTTTGCTACAGACAATGGAATCAAATGTTGTGAAAATCAGACGCTACATGGGTGATGTGAACAAACATCTTACCGTTAAGAATTTAAGAGTATAGTTACAAAGAGAAGGAAAGTATGTTTGTTGTTGTACAAAAGTGGACTTTAAGAGGGTAAGAAGCTGTGATACTGTCAAAGTTGTAGTAGTGGAAATGGAGTAGAGGAGCTTACAGAAATGTCAAATTGTTTACATTGAAGGTGCATGTGGGGTACGATCTGGTATTAAAAAATTAAGTTATTCATCCCTGGAGGGAAATTGGTCTGCCAACGGTCACAACACACAGCGAGATAAACAAAAAACTTGAAATTAAAAGTGAAAAGAAAAAGGAAAAGACAAGCAACTGTTGGCTGGCTGCCCTATGCACAGCGCCTTCAACGGAACAAATGAACAAACAAGCAAAAGAACACACTTATCCCCTGGGAAGAGGATTCTAAACTAGAGTGCCCCCCCCCACCCTCTCCCCCCACACCTGGTCCCCCTTAATGGACTAAAACTTAGCATCTGTGAAAAGAGACACATTAAACATTTCAAGTCTGGGACCCTTCATAACTGAGAAAGAGCTAAAATCCTTCCATGTCTGCTACCTGCTGAGTTTACACAGTATTTTTCATTTTTTGTACCCGTAGCTTTTTTTTCATTAAGTTTATGGTGGTGGATTCAGAGGGGAAATGGGAAAAAGGAGCAGATTTGGAGACTCAAGTCACTGTAGATCAATAATGCCAAAATTGGAAACTTTAAACTCATGATAGACACAAAAAGCTGGAGTAATTCAGGGGGACTGGCAGCATCTATGGAGAAAGGGAATGGGTGACGTTTTGGGTCGAGATTGTTCTTCAGACTGAATGGAAACATCACCATTCTTTCTCTGCAGAGATGCTGCCTGTTATTCCAGTTTAAAGTTTAAACCAGCATCAGCAGTTCCATCCTGTGAGGGGGATCTTATAGAAACATATAAAATTATAAAAGGACTGGACAAGCTAGATGTAGGAAAAATGTTCCCAATGTTGGGTGAGTCCAGAACCAGTGGCCACAGTCTTAGAATAAAGGGTCATTTAAGACTGAGGTGAGAAAAAACGTTCTCACCTAGAGAGGTGTGAATTTATGGAATTCCCTGCCACAGAGGGCAGTGGAGGCCAAGTCACTGGATGGATTTAAGGAAGAGTTAGATAGAGCTCTAGTGGAGTCAAGGGATATGGGGAGAAGGCAGATACGGGTTATTGATAGGGGACGATCAGCCATGATTACAATGAATGGCGGTGCTGGCTCGAAGGGTCGAATGGCCTCCTGCACCTAGTTTCTATGTTTCTATATGTCAGGTCTCGGGTTTGATCTAGTTTCTGTTTCTTATTGTTTTTTAGTATTAGAGTGTGCATTCTTGTTTTATTTTGGTGTCTCGCATCTCCTCTTGTTTCAGGTCCCATTTCCTGTCAGGTCGTTTACCCTCATGTGATTATTGGCCCCGCCCTGATGTGTTTCACCTGTGTCTCGTTATCCCCTGCTAGTCTGTATTTAAGCCCTTTGTGTTTTAGTGCTCATTGCCAGTTCGTTGTGTATGCTACTTGGTATCACCTCGTTCCAGCTCTAGGAATCTTGTGACCTCGACCATTGCCTGTTTTTCGACCTCTGGTTTTTGCCTGCTCCTAGATTGTACTGTTGCCTCTGTTTTGCTTACCTGTGTACCGACTTGGACCGATTAAACTCTGAAGACTGATCTGCCCTGTGTCTGAGCCTGCATTTGTGTCCTCCTTGTTCAGTTCTGATACTACGGATGTAGTATCAGAACTGAACACTAGTCCGACATTCAATGTTTTATTCTCCCGACATTCTCGTTAACTCCCTCCAGATTCTGTCACTCATCTACACATCAAAAGTAATTTATGGTGGACAGTTAACCTTCCACCAGCACGTCCTTGGCATAAACTACCCAATGTTAGGATTGAACTGTGAAGCTGCAAGGCTGCAGCCAGCCTACCAGCTGTGCCACCTATGCTATGGTGTTAACAGAATGTTACAGGAAAGGATTGTGCAAGTTGGCTTCACAAATCCTAGACACCACATCAGCTACAGAATGTAAACACATGTTTTCATTGTTCCCCATAATTTTTAATGTTCCTAGTTTATGGGTAATTTATTCTGAAATAATTTAATGATTCACAGCATCTGTTCAACAACAATTTGCAAAATTATAAACTCCTTCTGCATAGAAAAGTGTTTTTGTTTGTTCATTTAATTATTTTTGGAATTGTCTCCCTTCCTGATATCACCTTTCCCCTCCACCATTCAAAACAATCTAGTATCAATCATCTAATCTTGATGTCTGCATAGGAATTACTTTATAAAACCGATGAATAAATCCTACTTTATAATGTGTTCCTGATAACACTCGAGTGATTTGACACCTCCAGCTCCCCACATTCTCACATCGTTCCTCTGATGAGGAGGTTAAAACTGGCAAATGCAGTCTAACTGGTAGTTCCACACTTATGCACTGGCATTGCTGCTTGTCATTACTGTGGAACCTTAAACGTAAGGCTGGTGCAAACATATTCCTTCTATAGAAGTAGTTCTGTCTGACTTAAACGCAACACGAGTTTCATCCTTCGATTGTCGACCCTGCGGTCTGCGGTGCTTCTGGCAGCGGCGCGAACTTTAGATCTCCGACCGCCAGCCTGCGACTTACCTTGTCTGTACATCTGGATGCCCGCAGCGATGGCTGCTGAGAGTTGAGGTCCCGACCACGGGGGAAAATGGAGGAGGACTGGCCAAATTTTGTGCCTTCCACCGCAGTGATGAATGCTGTGGTGGATGTTTGTGTTAAATTTTTAGTGTGTTTTTGTGTGTTCATTTTCATTGTACCGCTGCAATGTGACGAATAAAACTGATTGCATTGTTGTATTGTATCCTGGAGATGAAAGAGACGGCAGGTGCTGGAATCTTGAGCAAAAAAAAGTGCTGGAAGAACTCAGCAAGTCAGGAGCATCTGTGCAGGGAAAGGACAAAAGACTTCAATCTAAAGAAAGGTCCTGACCCGAAACTTCATAGAAACATAGAAACGTAGGTGCAGGAGTAGGCCATTCAGCCCTTCGAGCCTGCACCGCCATTCAATATGATCATGGCTGATCATCCAACCCTGCAACGGCGACTTTTCCCGCCCGAGTTGCGGGGTTTAAAAGTTCCTGGAGCGGGGCCTTACATCGCACGGCGCGGCTTTAACGGCCGCGGGACTTGCTAGTGCCTGCTGGGGGCTCCAACACCAAGACCCAGGGCGCGGCCTTGCATCACCCGGCGCGGCTTTAATGGCCGCGGGACACTTACCATCGCCCGCCGGGGACTTTGACTCTGACATCGGGAGGAGTGCAGGGGAGAGATAAGACTTTGCCTTCCATCACAGTGAGGAGGAGATTCACTGTGATGGATGTTTGTGTAAATTGTGTTGTGTCTTGATTCGTTTTCTTGTGTGTATGACTGCAGAAACCAAATTTTGTTTGAACCTCAAGAGGTTCAAATGATAACAAATAAATTGTATTGTATTGTATCCTGTATCTGCCTTCTCTCCATAGCGAGTACAAGCCGAGTCTATCCAGTCTTTCTTCATATGAAAGTCCTGACATCCCAGGAATCAGTCTGGTGCACTTCTCTGCACTCCCGCTATGGCGAGAATGTCTTTCCTCAGAATAGGACCAAAATTTGTATGCAATACTCCAGGTGTGGTCTCACCAAGACCCTGTACAACTGCAATAGAACCTCCCTTCTCCTATACTCAAATCCTTTTGCTATGAATGCTAACATACTATTCGCTTTCTTCACTGCCTGCTGCACCTGCATGCCCACTTTCAATGACTGGTGTAGAAACGTAGAAACATAGAAAATAGGTACAGGAGTAGGCCATTCGGCCCTTCGAACCTGCACCGCCATTCAAGTATGGTCATGGCTGATCATCCAATTCAGTATCCCGTACCTGCCTTCTCTCCATACCCTCTGATCCCCTGAGCCACAAGGGCCACATCTACTCCCTCTTAAATATTTGAACTGTAAATTGCCTTCTGTGGCTTGGTTCGATTCACCACTCTCTGTGTAAAAAATGTTTTTCTCATCTCGGTCCTAAAAGACTTCTCCCTTATTCTTAAACTGACCCCTTGTTCTGGACTTCCCCAACATTGGGAATAATCTTCCTTCATCTAGCCTGTCCAACCCTTTAAGAATGTTGTAAGTTTCTATAAGATCAACTCTCAATCTTCTAAATTCTAGCGAGTACAAGCCGATTTTATCCAGTCTTTCTTCATATGAAAGTCCTGACATCCCAAGAATCAGTCTGGTGAACCTTCTCTGTATTCCCCCTATGGCAAGAATGTCTTTCCTCAGATTAGGAGACCAAAACTGTACACAATACTCCAGGTGAGGTCTCACCAAGGCCCTGTACAACTGCAGTAGAACCTCCCTGCTCTTATACTCAAATCCTTTTGCTATGAAACCCAGGTCTTGTTTCATCTCCCCTTTTCCTAATCAAGTCAAGTCAAGTCAAGTCAAGTCAAGTTTATTTGTCACATACACATACGAGATGTGCAGTGAAATGAAAGTGGCAATGCTCGCGGACTTTTGTGCAAAAGACAAACAACAAAACAACCAAACAAATTATAAACACAATAACACACATATTCTTTAATCGGCCACCATTCAGATAATAGTCTACTTTCCTGTTTTTGCCACCAAAGTGGATAACCTCACATTTATCCACATTATACTGCATCTGCCATGCAGATCATCTGTCATTCCTTCCACAGATGCTGCCGGACCCACCGAGTTCCTTTGGCACTTTGCATTTTGCATGAATTTTATCTGAACCAGCGAGTTTATCCTTGATTCCCAGCTCAAGAGTGCCATCCTCTGGCAATAATGTAAATGCAACCTAGAAATTTAATGGCACTCTAGCCACTTTTCAAATACAAATGCAGGCATTAAAGCCATAAAATAGGGAAATGGAGCGTATGTTACATCCCAGAAAACACGACATCAACAAGGCTCGATATACTGCCAATACTATGGTGGAGCACATGGATCTGTAAGGGGAATTCCCATATCAGTAAAGCTCGGAAATCGCTCTCCTACAAATGACTTAATTGATCACACACCTACAAATGACTTCATTCTCCAGCATCCGCAGTTCCTTCTTAATCATTTAAATATAATTATCCTTTTTGAAACCCTGCTTTTATCGGAAAAGGTTGCTTTAAATTACGCTTCCTCTGGTCTTCAGATATATGTAAATCCTTGTTATTAACAAGGGATGGAGACACAGACTTACTGTGAGATAGCAAAAATCTTGGATATTACTGACATATTGCTGTTACAGGTAGTTTATTATTGTCACATATAAACTATATGTGATACAGTGAAACATTTTGCATGCTATCCAGTAAACTCATACTGTTCATGTGTACAATTAAATCATAGAAACAGAGAAAATAGGTACAGGAGTAGGCCATTCGGCCCTTCGAACCAGCACCGCCATTCAATATGATCATGGCTGATCATCCTAAATCAGTACCCCATTCCTGCTTTTTCCTCCATATCCCTTGATTTCATTTGCCCGAAGAGCTAAATCTAACTCTCTCTTGAAAACATACATAGGTATAACAGGTAGAGCAAAGGAAAAATACCAGGGTGCAGAATGTGGTGTCTCAGTATTATGGCATGATAATAAGAAAGAGAGTACATTTATTTAAAAAGTGTAGATGGAGTTGATAGGGATAGGGGGAGGAGGCTGGTTTGTATGATGGACTGGGCTACATCAACACCATTCTGCTATTTATTGCGGTCTTGGGCAGAGCTGATGCCAAACCATGGTGTGATCCATCCAATAAGATGCTTTCCATGGTGCATCTGCTGAGGTTGGTAAGAGTCATTGGAGACATGTTGAACTTCCTTAATCTTCTGAGGAAGTAGAGATGTCAGTTTGCTAATTCAATGTGATTGGTCTAGGATAATTTGTTGGTGATATTTACGCCTAGCAACTCAAGCTCTCGACCATTTCAACTTCTGCACTATTGATGCAGACTGGAGCATGTACACCACCTTGTTTCCTGAAGTCAATAACTAGATTCCTTGTCTTCATGACAATGAGGAAGATGTTGTTGTCTTCTTCAAGATCTTGCCCACCACAGTGATGTCATTCGCAAACTTATAAACAGAGTTATAACAAAATTTGGCTGCACAGTCATGAGTGTATAGGAAGTATGGTAAAGGGCCTGTCCCACGAGCATGCGACTCCATACGGCAAGCGCGACCTAACGTGGTCGCTTGAGCCGTACGGCCTCGCGGGGCTGGTCCCGCTTCGATTGCCGGAGCAGTATGGAGTTTTGCGGAGCTGGGCCCGACATCGCGCAGGTCTCCGAAAAACTGACACTGTTCAAAAATTCCGCGCGGCAACGGCCTCGCGGCCCGCAGCCGCATTGAGGCCATACGCAGCGCCTCGACGGACGTACGCACCGTCTCAACGCCGTATGCACCGTCTCAACGCCGTACGCAGCGTCTTGACATCGTACGTCTAGCGCGAACTTCCCGCAGACTTCGCTCGAACTTCACGTCAACTCGTACAGGATCACTTGATCTCCGCGCGGCCCCCGCTTCCTGTTTGGTCGCGCTCGCCGCATGCAGTCGCATGCTGGTGGGACAGGCCCTTAAGGGGCTTTAAATGCAGGGCACCAGTGTTGGGAATTACTGTGGAGGATGCTTTGCCTATCCTCACTGATTGCAGTCTATGGGTCAGGAAGTTGAGGATCTGGCGCCAGAGGAGTTGCTGACTCCTCGGGCCAGGAGTTTGTAGATGAGTTTGATTGGGATTATGCTGCTGAAGGTGAAGCTATAATCAATAAAAAC
The DNA here is from genome assembly GCF_028641065.1 of Leucoraja erinaceus. Classification (NCBI taxonomy): domain Eukaryota; kingdom Metazoa; phylum Chordata; class Chondrichthyes; order Rajiformes; family Rajidae; genus Leucoraja; species Leucoraja erinaceus. The sequence continues at coordinate 99,240,149 of NC_073380.1, forward strand.
AAGTCTGACTTTGGTGTCCTTGTTATCCAGGTGTTTCGGCGATGAGAGTAGGGCTAAGGAGGTAGCGTTTTCCATGGATCTGTTGCGACGGTAGGTGACTGCAGAGGGCAGTCTGGGAGGTTGGAATTCGGGTCGAGATTAAGACTAGAAACAGTCTGAAGACGGGTCTCGTCAATCGTCACCCAATCCTTCTCTCCAGAGATGCTGCATGTCTCACTGAGTTACTCCAGCATTTTGTTTCTATCTTCAATATAAACCGGCATCTACAGTTCCTTCCTACATAGGTTGGGGTTAATGTGCCATGACCAGCTTCTTGAAGCATTCCATGGTGGTAAATGTCAGAGCCACAGGACAGTAATCATTACTGCACGCTATAATGCTTATCTTTGTCACTGGAATGACAAAGGCTGATGGCAATGATATCAAGGATGCATTAACTCCTGGAGAGATTTGGTCCTGTGTAATAACTTCTACATAGGTTTTGGCTTGTATATTTCAATTTGACAAAACAGAGAGCTCCATAAATCTAATCTGCATTCCCAGTAATATACATTCAACACAGTATGCAGATGCACATAGTCTACAGATAAGGACTTAATGTACTGGTTAAGAAATTCAATCACCAGAGTTTTTATTTCAGCATTATTATCCCATAAAAAATAAGTGTCAATTGAAGGAGTCCCAATCATTGGGCTCCCTGTTTCCAGGGAAACAGTTTTCAGAGTTACCACTGTTGGGTCTAAAACAGTTTTTATCTGGTGTGTTCATTCAGGATGCAAGATAGAATGTTCTTGATAAATCATTCAGGTGGGACAATGGCAAGTAAATGAAAATTAAACTTTTTTTCTTCTGTTGAGTTTTTTTTCTCATTTCTGTGATAATCCAAAACAATAAATAGTTTATGAATATTTCATAATGTATCTTTTTTCTCTGCTCATGTTGTTCCCATCACAGTGTTCTTAGAATTTTTGATACTTAAAACGTCACGGTTGAGATTATAAACGGAACACTATATGGACTACAGTATATGGATTTTTGCAAAGCCTTTGACAAGGTTTCACACAGTAGGCTGTTCAGGAAGATTAGATCTCATGGGATCCAGGGAGAGCAGGCAAACTAGATTACCAAATTAGCCTAATGGGAAAATGCAGAGGATTGTTGTGGAAGGTTGCTAATTGGCTGGAGACCTGTGACTAGTGGTCTGCCTCAGGGATTGGTGCTGGGCCATTGCTGTTTGTCATCTATGTCAACAATTTGGATGGGAAGGTACAAGGCTCAATTAGTAAGTTAGCAAATGACACTAAAATAGGTGGTATCTTAAATACTGAAGATGGTTATCAAGAATTCCACTTGGTAAGTGGGCCAAGCAATGATAAATGTAATTCAGATAAGTGTGGGGTGTTGCATTTTTTAGAGATATAGCATGGAACCAAGTCCTTCCGCCCATGCTGACCATCGACCATTCACACTTATACTAAAATCCTCTTGTAATAAAAGCTAATATAACAATCGCCTCTTTAAATTCATGCTGTCACTGCATGTTAATTTGACTACTTATGTACTAAGACATTATGATCCATTGAAATATAATTTCCCGGTCTCTCAACATCTACAAAATACTAAATGTATGCTTATCCACCAAACCTCACATCTTTCTACATTGCACCTTGTTTACAGTTTTTATACACACACAGAACTTGTCTATATCCTTTATAAGCCTTTAAAAAAAAATTATCATCAGTACCCAGCTAACTTTGTATCATTGGCCACAATTATTCCTCACACACAAACTGCTGATACATATTGTGAATATTGGGATGCGAGCACCAATGCGTGCACACCTCACTGGACACAAACTCCCAACCTGCTAAGGACCTGTACATGTTCAAGAAGGAACTGCAGATGCTGGAAAACCGAAGGTAGACATAAGTGCTGGAGAAATTCAGCGGGTGAGGCAGCATCTATAGAGCAAAGGAAATGGGCAACGTTTTGGGCCGAAACCCTTTTTCAGGGTATCGCCCCGAAACGTTGCCTATTTCCTTCGCTCCATAGATGCTGCCTCACCCGCTGAGTTTCTCCAGCATTATTTTCTACCAAGGACCTGTACATTAATCTTTGTATACAGCCTAAAGAGTTATCAACTCTCAATCCAAATTAGCATAATACTCCTAATTGCATGTTTTAATCCTTAACCTTATCGATCCACCTTTTGTATTTGCATCTTATCAAAAATAAAAGGACAATCTAAATAAACAATTATTCACTGTTTTCCCTTATCTACTTCACCAGATTAAACACGTTCATTTACAACCTTTCAATCCACAGAAGCCATACCAGAATACATTGAATTTTGGACAGAGATAACCAGACCATCACCATCTCCAAAGCCATCTTTTTTTAAATGTTAGGATATAGATGATAAGAATCTTGTGAATCATCGGTTTTCGGACTAATTTCAGACTTCTCCAGTAATATTTCCTAACTAATCTTTATTTCCTTCATTTCTTTGTTTGTAGTGAACCTTTGATTCTCCAAAATCACTTCTTAATCTCCCCCCCCCCCCTCCCACCCCCACCTCCACATAAGTCTGAAGAAGGGTCTCAACACGAAACGTCACCTATTCCTTCACTCCATAGATGCTGCCTCACCCGCTGAGTTTCCCCAGCATTTTTGTCTACCTTCGATTTTTCCAGCATCTGCAGATCTTTCTTAAGCTAATACCTTGGGACGGTTTACGTTGTTTTCTTGTTAAATAGGAGAAAGATTTCTGAAGAACAGGCTGCCTGCTATACATAATATTAACTACCAAAACCTGTGATTGAGAGTCAAGTTAAAATGAGAAAAACATCATATTTACAACTTTGATCTCGCTGAACAGAAAACCGGAAGACTTGCTACAAGACTGAAGAACAGGCTGCCTGTTGTACATAATCTAAACTACCATAACGGCCCCATAGCAGAAGTGTCCACGTCGTGGGGCTGGAAACTGGAAGTATCCTGAGCTAATTCTGCTACCACTATCATAGAAACATAGAAATTAGGTGCAGGAGTAGGCCATTCGGCCCTTCGAGCCTGCACCGCCATTCAATATGATCATGGCAGATCATCCAACTCAGTATCCCGTACCTGCCTTCTCTCCATACCCCCTGATCCCCTTAGCCACAAGGGCCACATCTAACTCACGGTTTACATATAGCCAATGAACTGGCCTTGACTACCCTCTGTGGCAGAGAGTTCCAGAGATTCACCACTCTCTGTGTGAAAAAAGTTCTTCTCATCTCGGTTTAAAGGATTTCCCTCTTATCCTTAAGCTGTGACCCCTTGTCCTGGACTTCCCCAACATCGGGAGCAATGTTCCTGCATCTAGCCTGTCCAACCCCTTAAGAATTTTGTAAGTTTCTATAAGATCCCCTCTCAATCTTCTAAATTCTAGAGAGTATAAACCAAGTCTATACAGTCTTTCTTCATAAGACAGTCCTGACATCGTAGAAATCAGTCTGGTGAACCTTCTCTGCACTCCCTCTATGGCAATAATGTCCTTCCTCAGATTTGGAGACCAAAACTGTACGCAATACTCCAGGTGTGGTCTCACCAAGACCCTGTACAACTGCGGTAGAACCTCCCTGCTCCTATACTCAAATCCTTTTGCAATGAAAGCTAAGGGGATCATCTGCTGCCTCATCTACTGCAACAAGTGATGGCTCCCACTGATTGCTCCCACAGATGCAAGTGATAGCTCCCACAGAAGCTTGCGTCCTTTTCAGGACAGACGATGACAGCGATGTCAACATTTGAAACATGCAAGATGACACGAAGGAGAAGACTACCAAAACCTGAGTGATTGGGAGTTAAGTTAAAGAGAAAAACATCCCATTTGCAACTTTGATATTTCTGAACAAAAATCTTACAAACTCCAGTGAAACATTTTATTTGATAATTTTATTGAATTGCTATTTTTTTTATAAATCACACTACTAGAAATTATCTTCCATCTGAGTATAGAAATTCAATTATCTTCCATATGAGTATAGAAGTTGGGATGTAATGTTAAAATTGTACAAGGCATTGGCGAGGCCAATTCTGGAGTATGGTGTACAATTTTGGTCTCCTAATTATAGGAAGGATGTCAACAAAATAGAGAGAGTACAGAGGAGATTTACTAGAATGTTGCCTGGGTTTCAGCAACTAAGTTACAGAGAAAGGTTGAACAAGTTAGGGCTTTATTCTTTGGAGCGCAGAAGGTTAAAGGGGGACTTGATAGAGGTTTTTAAAATGATGAGAGGGATAGACAGAGTTGACGTGGAAAAGATTTTCCCACTGAGAGTAGGGAAGATTCAAACAAGGGGACATGACATGAGAATTAAGGGACAGAAGTTTAGGGGTAACATGAGGGGGAACTTCTTTACTCAGAGAGTGGTAGCTGTGTGGAATGAGCTTCTAGTGAAGGTGGTGGAGGCAGGTTTGTTTTTATAATTTAAAAATAAATTGGATAGTTATATGGATGGGAAGGGAATGGAGGGTTATGGTCTGAGCGCAGGTATATGGGACTAGGGGAGATTATGTGTTCGGCACGGACTAGAAGGGTCGAGATGGCCTGTTTCCGTGCTGTAATTGTTATATGGTTATATGGTTATATATCTCTTCTTCCAATAATTCCATTCTCACCCTTGATCATTTTTCTATCTATGCCAACTGGACCCCTCACTTTCCCACACCACCATGTGAGATGTAATATCTATTTTACCTCTTCCTCTTGCATCCTCAAGCAATATCACAGAATCCTTCGGGTCTCCCTGTCTTTGACCTCTTACACTGTTCCAACAATGTTCAATAGAAGCTCGAGAAACTGCACCTCACCTTGGCACGTTGCAGATCTCAAGACTCAATAATGAATTCAACAATTTCCTTTGTTCCATAGATGCTGCTTCACCCGCTGAGTTTCTCCAGCATTATTTGTCCACCAATGAAGTCAACAATTTCAGGCAACCAGCCTTTTTCACTATCCACAGATGTTGCTCAATATTTCAGTAGCAATTTGTTCCTTTGTTTATTCACAACTTTTGCAGGTTGTGCATGATTTTTTTTTGTGCACAAGTTAATGACTTACTTACTTACTTAGACTTAGTTCCTCCCACACTGTTGAGTGCATTGGGCAGCAAGCTTTCGCCATTCTGTTCGGTTATGTGCGACATCTTCCACCCTTGATAGGCTTGTGTCCCGGGCTTCCAAATCCTCCTGGAATGTTCACCTCCATGTGAGTTTTGGTCGGCCCCTTTTCCTTCTTCTGTTAGATTGCTATTTAATTTACTATCTTAGGTGCACGTTCTGGTGACACTCTGAGTACATGTCCTGCAAATTTCATCCTGTGTACCTCTTTGCCCTGGCTGAGAGGCTTTGTTGCAGTTTCCCGGTAGATCTCCTCGTTTGTGATGTGATCTCACTAGGTAGTCTAGGATCTTCCTCGAGCAGCGTTGTTGTAATGCATTCAATTTATTTTTCATCATCACACTGATTTTCATCTTCACTCTGTCCTCCAGGACCAGCTGGTGTTTCCAGTCATAAGCCTTTTTAATTCCTCTTTCCCTTACCATACTATCCTCAACCTCCTCCGTCGGAGCAGAATTAGGCCATTCAGCCCATCAAGTCTACTCTGCCATTCAATCATGGCTGGCCTGTCTTTCCCACTCAAAACCATTCTTCTGCCTTCTCCCCATAACTCTTGACACCCTTACTGATCAAGAATCTGTCAATCTCTACGTTAAAAATATCCAGTGACTTTGCCTCCACAGCTGTCTGTGGCAATGAATTCCATAGATACACCACCTCTTCATCTCACTTCTAAAGGTAAGCTCTTTTGTTCTGAGGTTATGCCCTCTGGACCTAGACTCTCCCACTAGTGGAAGTCACCCACCAATCACCATTGTTAGAGTGAGGCCGCATACAAACTGAAAGAACAGCACCTCATATTCCACTTGGGTAGCTTACAATCCAACAACATGAACCTTGAATTCTCCAATTTCAGATAGGCCCCCGATCTCTCTTTCTAATCTACCCAGCTCCCCCACTATACCCCCTGCCATCACCAGGTTCCTTATAAATTATAAATAAGTAACAAGTCAATATCTTCAGCTACCCTACATGGAACAAACCCATTCACTTTCTGATCAATTTGATCTTGCCTCGGGCAATACAGCAAAATGCACAATCTAAACTACTACAGTTATGTGGAAATGGCAGCCATTGGGAAACTGTTTAACTGTGGGAAAATTCAGAGCAAAATCTGTTCTCATCTGTTGTAATTAGAGTACTCTTTTAAGAGTGTAGTTGGCATGTCATTTTCTTAGCAGAAGAAAGAAGCCTAATGCTTCTGCTTAAATATCCTATGCTTAACATATACCTGCTTAAATATACTATATTTTCTGCCCAGGAATACAGCATCAAAGTGTTTTCGTTCCAGGTTCCCTCCCGTACCACCCCCTCCCCGGGCACTTTCCGTTGCAACTGCAAGAGATGCAACACTTGTCCCTTTATCTCCCCCCTCGACTCCATTCAAGGACCCAAGCAGTCGTTCCAGGTGCGACAGAGGTTCACCTGCATCTCCTCCAACCTCATCTATTGCATCCGCTGCTCTAGATGTCAGAAAATCTATATCGGTGAGACCAAGCGGAGGTTGGGCGATCGTTTTGCCGAACACCTCCGCTCGGTCCGCAATAACCAAGCTGACCTCCCGGTGGCTCAGCACCTCAACTCCCCCTCCCATTCCCCATCCGACCTCTCTGTCTTGGGTCTCCTCCATGGCCAGAGCGAGCAACACCGGAAATTGGAGGAACAGCACCTCATATTCCGCTTGGGGTGTCTGCATCCTGGGGGCATGAACATTGAATTCTCCCAATTTTGTTAGCCCTTGCTGTCTCCTCCCCTTCCTCAGCCCTCCTGCTGTCTCCTCCCATCCCCCAGCCTTCGGGCTCCTCCTCCTTTTTCCTTTCTTCTCCCCGTCCAGTCCCCCCACCCCCCCATCAGTCTGAAGAAGGGTTTTGGCCAGAAACTTTGCCGATTTCCTTCGCTCCATAGATGCTGCTGCACCCGCTGAGTTTCTCCAGCATTTTTGTGTACATCAAAGGTTATCCATGCTTTTTTTGAGATAATAAATTCCAACTCAGCCACGTAAAAATAACATTAACATTTTCCAGTAATATCATTTATTTAGGTCAAAGTGGCAATTTCTGGATTAATAACCTGAACAATTTTCATTATTACAGCCAGCATTTGATAGGCTAACTAAAAATATCACAAACAAGTTTCCTGCGAAAAAGAAAAAAAACATATGATTGCCTGCTTGTATTTGCTTCAAATGACAGAAATAAAACGATGACTCATTATTAAGTAATGTGCCCATTTTCTGTATAATCTACTTTGGACATATTTTTCTCTATCCAAATAGAGTAAAATGTGAAAAATAATTTGGTAAATAAGTTGTTTACAATCTTAACAAATTCCCGAGTACCTGCCGTTAGCGTTACGAGTTCCGACGTTCCCGCTACGTTAATTCTACGTGATTACCACGAGTTTGATATGTTTTAAACTCGGGGTCACTCGTGGGTGGACTTGCACCGTGAGACAGGGGTTTAAATCTGTGATTACTTTTTTGTTTAATAATGCCGTGTACCTTCATCATCTACCTTTCCTCCATCTAATCTACCAGCCTTCCTGAATAATCCCTGTGAACTTCTTCCCTTCCTCCAACATCTCTCTTTCACATCCTTTTCTGCATTTGACTGCACATCAACTCGTTCCAATTATTTACATATTACAAAATGCAGGAAATGCCATAGAATGATATTCATTGCTTTGCAAGGAGGAAGCAATTCTTTCGCAAAGGGAAGAACCCTGTTACAGACAACAAGGCAAATTAGATGGCCTAGATCATTAACTTTTGCTGGGATGATAAAAGAACAACCAAATCTTAAAAGGTACACAAAAATGCTGGAGAAACTCAGCGGGTGCAGCAGCATCTATGGAGCGAAGGAAATAGGCGACGTTTCGGGCCGAAACCCTTCTTCAGACTGATGGGGGGTGGGGGGGGAGAAGGAAGGAAAAAGGGAGGAGGAGGAGCCCGAGGGCGGGGGGATGGGAGGAGACAGCTCGAAGGTTAAGGAAGGGGAGAAGACAGCAAGGGCTAGCAAAACTGGGAGAATTCAACGTTCATGCCATCCGGACGCAAGCAACGCAGGCGGAATATGAGGTGCAAGAAATGCAACACCTGTCCCTTCACCTCCCTTCACCTCCCCCCTCGACTCCATTCGAGAAGAAGCAAATTTGCAGAAATCCTTTGCAGTCTGTTCAACCTGTCAACATGCTGCTGACTTTCTGGAATTGCTGAGATTAGAAGGCTCACGTATTAATTTTTATACTCAATTGTGGTTAATATGGGAAAAAAAAACATTTGGGTTTTCATTTAAAAAAATGTAACTGGTCTCAAAAGCAAGATAGAAAATACATAAAAGAAACTGCTGGAGGATATTGACGGATCGGGCAACATCTGTAAAAGGAAATATACAGAATGAAAAAGTTTCTCAATCCAAAATGTCATGTAATTTTCCTTCCACAAATGCTGCCGGACCCGCGGATTTCTGCAGCAGCTTGTTTTATTGCTCAAGATTCTTGCATCTAGGGTCTCATGTGTCTCCGTAGGTTAGGTTTATACTGTTTCGTCCATGTCGTAAGATGAACCATTCTATGTGCTTTTGGAATTTACTTAAGGCATATCAAAAACAAAAACATTTTTATGCTACAACTGGGATTTATATGGTGACCAAGTATACTGTAAATGTATATTTTTAAACTGTATTCCCCTATTTATCTCAGGTTATATCAGTTTGACTATATGTAAAAAAATAAGGAGCCAGGTTTGCAATACATGTACAATACTTTTTGATGGTTTAACAATGTTTTAATTGGATACAAGGAAATATTCAAGGTGGTGAATTGGGTACCAACCAAGCAGGCTACTGATTGATGTTTCAGCACAGTTTGTATTTCTTATTCTTTCCTCAAAACAATCTTTGGAAGGAAATTTGATTAATATCCTTTATTCTCAAGAAGAGCCACTTTTTCAAGTTAGTGAAAGAGCTCAAGACTATGTAATGTGGTTGCAGGCAAAAAAAAATGACAGCACAGACGAGAACCTTTCATTCAACTATTGAAGATATTTAGAAACAGGAAAAGGCTTTCGGCCAAGTAAAACTGTTCTTCCTTCAGGGATCAATCTACACATTCTAATCATAACCCAGAATTTAATCCAATGCATTAATTATATTAAAGTGCATTGGGTTAGCTCCAGGATTCCAGAAGACTAAATTCTTGGTCTTTTGCTTGTTGGAACACAGGGGCCTCCAAACTATTCAGTATGAGGGCCACATTATATATTTTGCACATATTTGTGGACCTATCTCTCTCTCTGTCTCTCTATGTCTTTGTCGTCTCTGTCTCTGTCTGTTTCTCTCTCTGTCTCTGTCTCTCAATTCAATTTCAATTTTTCAATTTAAAAAACTTTATTGGCATGATAAAAAATACATTGTTATATTGCCAAAGTATAAAACCTGACATACATATTTAATATGCATAAGTATAAATACAAGTATACAGTGCATGGATATATATGTCCCTGTACATAAACTCGCAATAGGCCTATAGCCCTTTATTGATTGCTACACGTTCTTGCAGCTGTAAGCAGTACAACACAATATTAATTTCTTAGTGTCAGTTAATGTCAATTAGTGTGTGCGTACATATGTGCATGTTGGTCATTCACCGTCTCAGGTTATGGCACGCTGTTACGTATTGTGCACCAAGATGTGCCGTATTTCCTTCGCCAAGGATTATTCTTAGTTTTGATGTATCATCTAGTTCTTTAAAATCAGGGGTTGCCACACTGAGTTTGTCAAAGTATGCTTTCCTTGTTTTGTCAATTTTTTTGCATTTTAGGAGGAAGTGCATCTCTGTTTCAACCTCATCTGTCAAACAGTGGCCGCATATTCTGTTTTCTCTTGGTTGCCAGAATCTCTTCTGTCTTCCTTTTTCAACTGCCAAATAGTGGTCACTTAACCTGTATTTGGTGAGGGTCTGTCTCTGCTTTATGTCTCTAACAGTTGAGAGATAGTCTGCCAATTTATAATCTCTTTTTAGGGCACGGTAACATTCTAATCTGCTTTGGCTTTTGGTTTCTTTATCCCAATGCTCCAAATACATTTCTTTACATTGTTTGATAATTTGGTTCACTCTAACTGGTGATTGGGGGTCAGTATTGATCTGAGGCCGGTCAGGGTTTAACTGGATAGGGTTTAACTGAACAGGGGTAGTTAGTCTCAGTACCAACTGACACAGGGAACTTTTTTTCTGGGTTCCCCTCTTGAGTTTGAAGGGCTTTAAGCTGGAGGGTATCTGGGGGGTTAGATTTAAGGTGATTCCAAATATTTAGTGCTCTTTTCTGGATATTTATTATCAGTGGGTATCTGCCTAATTCCGCCCAACATGCGTTTGATGGTGTTTTCCTTTGGATACGGAGGATGTTCCGACAACATGTTGTATGTTGTTTTTCCCATTTACTATAACTATGGTGACTGAGCGGACCCCATACTTCACTACCATGAAGCGCAATAGGCTGGATTACACCGTCAAATATTTTAAGCCAGATTTTAATTGGAATTTGAATGTTGTAGAATCTTCTTTTATTGCATACAGAGCTCTTCGAGCTTTCTCTTTTAGTGCATTCACTGCCATATTGAAGTTCCCTGATGCTGAAACAGTTAGACCAAGGTAAGTATAGCTCATAGTGTGTTCGATAACAAGACCATTGAGAGTAAATTTGTATTTATCTTCCTGACATCTGGGTCTTTTCTGAAAAATCATGATGTTGGTTTTCTTTAGATTTACTACCAGGGCCCAATGTTGGCAGTACTCATCATGTAGGTCCAACTGTTGCTGCAGTCCCTGTTCTGTGGGGGACAGCAGAACCAAGTCATCCGCATAAAACAGGGATTTTACCTCTCCGTCCAGAAGACAGAGGCCCGGCGCTGTGCTCGGGCCCAACTTTACTTCCAAATCGTTTAAATATATAGTGTCAGGCTCAGATTGCAGCCTTGTCGGCCGCCTCTTCTCTGGGCAAAGAGATCAGTGTGTTTGTCCCCAATTTTGACGCCACATTTATTATTCAGATACATTGATTTGATAAGGTCATATACTTTTCCTCCTATACCACAGTCAAGGAGTTTGTAATAGGGCCCTTCATGGCAAATAGAGTCAAATGCTTTCTCAAAGTCAAAGTCTCTGTCTCTGTCTCCCTCTCTGTTTCTGTCTGTTTCTCTCTCTGTCTCTCTGTGTTTCTGTCTGTTTCTCTCTCTGTCTCTCCCTCAATGCCGGTCTCTCTCTCTGTCTCTCTGTTTCTCTCTCTGTTTCTCCCTCTCTCTCTCTCTGTCTCTCTCTCTGTCTCTCTCTCTGTCTCTTTCTCTCTCTGTCTCTCTCTCTCTCTCCCTATGTCTGTCTCTCTCTCTGTCTCTTCTCTTACTCTCTCTGTCTCTCTCTCTGTGTCTCTCTGCCTCAATGTCTGTCTCTCTCTCTCTCTGTCTCTCCCTCAATGCCGGTCTCTCTCTCTGTCTCTCTCTCTCTCTCTCTGTCTCTCTCTCTGTTTCTCTCTCTGTTTCTCCCTCAATGCCGGTCTCTCTCTCTCTCTCTCTCTCTCTCTCTCTCTCTCTGTGTCTCTCTCTGTGTCTGTCTCTCTCTGTCTCTCCCTCAATGTCTGTCAATTCAATTTCAAAACTTTATTGGCATGATCTGTCTCTCTGTCTCTTCCTCAATGTCTGTCTCTCTCTGTCTCTCATAGAAACATAGAAAATAGGTGCAGGAGTAGGCCATTCGGCCCTTCAAGCCTGCACCGCCATTCAATATGATATTTGCTGATCATCCAACTCAGTATCCTGTACCTGCCTTCTCTCCATACCCCCTGATACCTTTAGCCACAAGGGCCACATCTAACTCCCTCTTAAATATAGCCAATGAACTGGCCTCAACTACCTTCTGTGGCAGAGAATTCCAGAGATTCACCACTTTCTGTGTGAAAAATGTTTTTCTCATTTCGATCCTAAAAGATTTCCCCTTTATCCTTAAACTGTGACCCCTTGTCCTGGACTTCCCCAACATCGGGAACAATGTTCCTGCATCTAGCCTGACCAACCCCTGAAGAATTTTGTAAGTTTCTATAAGATCCCCCCTCAATCTTCTAAATTCTAGCAAGTACAAGCCGAGTCTATCCAGTCTTTCTTCATATGAAAGTCCTGACATCCCAGGAGTCAGTCTGGTGAACCTTCTCTGTACTCCCTCTATGGCAAGAATGTATTTCCTCAGAGTAGGAGACCAAAACTGCACGCAATACTCCAGGTGTGGTCTCACCAAGACGCTGTACAACTGCAGTAGAACCTCCCTGCTCCTATACTCAAATCCTTTTGCTATGAAAGCTAACATACCATTCGCTGTCTTCACTGCCTGCTGCACCTGCATGCCTACTTTCAATGACTGGTGTACCATGACACCCAGGTCTCGTTGCATCTCCCTTTTTCCTAATCGGCCACCATTCAGATAATAGTCTACTTTCCTGTTCTTGCCACCAAAGTGGATAACCTCACATTTATCCACATTATACTGCATCTGCCATGCATTTTCCCACTCACCCAGCCTATCCAAGTCACCTTGCAGCCTCCTAGCATCCTCCTCACAGCTAACACTGCCCCCCAGCTTCGTGTCATCCGCAAACTTGGAGATGTTGCATTCAATTCCTTCATCCAAATCATTAATATATATTGTAAATAGCTGGGGTCCCAGCACTGAGCCTTGCGGTACCCCACTAGTCACTGCCTGCCATTGTAAAAAGGACCCGTTTACTCCTACTCTTTGCTTCCTGGCCGCCAGCCAGATCTCTATCCACATCAATACTGATCCCCCAATACCGTGTGCTTTAAGTTTGTATACTAATCTCTTATGTGGGTCCTTGTCGAAAGCGTTCTGAAAGTCCAGATATAACACATCCACTGGTTCTCCCTTATCCACTCTGCTAGTTACATCCTCGAAAAATTCTATAAGATTCGTCAGACATGATTTACCTTTCATAAATCCATGCTGACTTTGTCCAATGATTTCACCACTTTCCAAATGTGCTGCTATCCCATCTTTAATAACTGACTCTAGCAGTTTCCCCATTACCGATGTTAGACTAACTGGTCTGTAATTCCCCATTTTCTCTCTCCCTCCCTTTTTTAAAAGTGGGGTTACATTAGCTACCCTCCAATCCTCAGAAACTACTCCAGATTCTAAAGAGTTTTGAAAAATAATCACTAATGCATCCACTATATCTGGGGCTATTTCCTTAAGTACTCTGGGATGCAGCCTATCTGGCCCTGGGGATTTATCGGCATTTAATCCATTCAATTTACCTAACCCCACTTCCCGGCTAACCTGGATTTCACTCAGTTCCTCCATCTCATATGACCTCCCGTCCCCTGCTGTTTCCGGCAGATTATTTATGTCTTCGTTAGTGAAGACAAAACCAAAGTAGTTATTCAATTGGTCTGCCATGTCCTTCTTCCCCATGATCAATTCACCTGTTTCTGACTGCAAGGGACCTACATTTGTTTTAACTAATCTTTTTCTCTTCACATATCTATAAAAACTTTTGCAGTCAGTTTTTATGTTCCCTACCAGTTTTTTTTTAATAATATATTTTCCCTTTCCTAATTAAGCAGTTTGTCCTCCTCTGCTGGACTCTGAATTTCTCCCAGTCCTCTGGTAGGCTGCTTTTTCTGGCTAATTTGTATGCTTCATCTTTTGGTTTGATACTAACCCTGATTTCTCTTGTTATCCACGGATGCACTACCTTCCCTGATTTTTTTTTTTGCCAAACTGGGATGAACCAGTTTGGCTGTCTCTATCTCAGTTTCTCTCTCTCTCTCTGTCTATCTCTGACACTCTCTCTCTGTTTCTGTCTGTCTCTCTGTCATAGAAACATAGAAATTAGGTGCAGGAGTAGGCCATTAGGCCCTTCGAGCCTGCACCGCCATTCAATATGATCATGGCTGATCATCCAACTCAGTATCCCGTACCTGCCTTCTCTCCATACCCCCTGATCCCCTTAGCCACAAGGGCCACATCTAACTCCCTCTTAAATATAGCCAATGAACTGGCCTCAACTACCCTCTGTGGCAAAGAGTTCCACAGATTCACCACTCTCTGTGTGAAAAAAGTTCTTCTGTCTCTCTCTATCTATCTTGATGTAAACTACCGCGGGCCCCGTCTTCCCCAGCAGGGCAGTGATGATGTTGGGTGGGGTAGAGCATCCCTTGAGCCAAGGGAGCAGCAGGGTGAGGCCGAGGGTAGCCGGCGCGGTGTCTCCCCGCCCCCGGGTTGCAGCCGGTGCTGGGACCAACTGTAACATAACTGTAACATAACCAACTGTAACAATACATTTACATACACTATCGTGCATCTTGACAAGACAAAAAAAAAGGCTGTTTTTTTTAAAGAATATCTTAGCTCACCGAGTTGGTTCAGTGATATGAGTAAGTGTGAATCGGCGTGCATTAGTGCCAGCGTGCACGCCCGATAGACGGGAAGTGTTCACGCTGCGCTGCCTCAAGTCTTTATTCCCAGTAAGCAGAATTCTTCCAACTTCCGTGGACCCCCTGCTGAAGCTGAGGGCGGCCGTGGCTGGACAGCGTTGGCCCCGGGAGGAGAGTGGGGGCTGTCCCGAGGGATGCGCTTCTTCAGCCGCTTACACCTTGGTGCTCGGGTTCAGAGTGCCCAGTCACCCTCCAGCCCCGGGCAGCCTTGTGTGGGAAAAGTAAAAGGCCTGGATAGAGTGGATGTGGAGAGGATGTTTCCGCTGGTGGAAAATTCTAGGACCAGAGGCCATAGCCTCAGAATAAACAGATGTACCTTTAGAAAGGAGATAAAAAGGAATTTCTTTAGTGGTACAACTGTGGAATCATCTCTTTTTGATATCTAGGTGAATTTTCATTGTCACGGCTCACAGATTTTTCGCTTTCAATTTATATTTTCGTTTCCTTTTCAATTCTTTCTCAAGTCTAAATTCTGCAGATTTTCTATTACAGACTCTGACAAATACTCAGCCTCTTGAGGCCGTTGTCGACATCAGCTGCAGCTCAGCTGGTGGTTGTCTGAGTCAACATGTTGTGATTTAAAGACATTCTTAAACTCACCATTTAGACTAATATCATGCTCAATACTAAAGCAATCCAGTACAACACTGTCGGAGGTCCTGTACTGTCAGATACAAAATTCTCTCTGAAGGATAAAAAAAATCCCAAAACAGAAATTTGAAGAAATTTGGTAAACATAGAAAATAGGTCAAGGAGTAGGCCATTCGGCCCTTCGAAGACCAATCATCCAAAATCAGTACCCAGTTCATACTTTCCCCCCATATCCCTTGATTCTGTTAGCCCTAAGAACTATATCTACTCTCTTGAATATATCCAATGAATTGGCCTCCACTGTTCTGTGGCAGAGAATTACACAGATGCACAACACTCTGGCTGAAAAAGTTTTTCCTCATCTCAGTCCTAAATGGCCTACCCCTTATTCTTAAACTGTGACCCCTGGTTCTAGGCTCTCCCAACATGGGAACATTTTCCTGTCTAATCCCTTAAGAATTTTATATGTTTCCATAAGATCCCCTCTAATCCTTCTAAATTCCAGTGAATATAAGCCCAGGATCCATTCTTTCATCATATGTCAGTCCCGCCATCCTGGGAATTAACCTGGTGAACCTCCATCAATAGCAGAATGTCCTTCCACAAATTAGGAGACCAAAACTGTACACAATACTCCAGGTGTCTCACCAGCGCCCTGTACATCTGCAGTACATCTTTGCTCCTAGACGTAAATCCTCCCGCTATGAAGGCAAACCTGCTGTACCTGCATGCTTACTTTCAGTGACTGATGTAACCTAATATGAGGTATCAAAATAGTACTTTTCCCTCAACCAATGCTTCAAAAGGAATTTCATTGTAAATAATCTTTTCATTCGGGGGTTGCAAAGGATTTACGTGAGGCATGTTACGTTTTTTAGAGAAGCTCACAAAAAGCAAGTTGGCTCTTTCACTGGAGCTGTCAATACCATTGCACTGTTTATTTTCTCTTTTGCTCTTCCTGCTGATTCATGTTTGGTGTGCTTCGCCTGTGGTAGGATGTGTAGGATGTGTAGGATCAAGTCATTTTACAGTTTTGGTCTCCAAATGTGAGGAAGGACATTGTTGCCATAGAGGGACTGCAGAGAAGGTTCACCAGACTGATTCCTGGGATGTCAGGACTTTCATATGAAGAAAGACTGGATAGACTCGGCTTATACTCGCTAGAATTTCAGATTCAGATTCAATTTTAATTGTCATTGTCAGTGTACAGTACAGAGACAACGAAATGCATTTAGCATCTCCCTTGAAGAGCGACATAGCAAACAATTTGAATAAAAAAAAATAAATAATGGTGTCCGGGGGGGGGGGGGGGGGGGGGGGGGGGGGGGGGGGGGGGGGGGGGGGGGGGGGGGGGGGGGGGGGGGGGGTGATTGGCAGTCACCGAGGTACGTTGTTTAGTAGAGTGACAGCCGCCGGAAAGAAGCTGTTCCTCGACCTGCTGGTTCGGCAACGGAGAGACCTGTAGCGCCTCCCGGATGGTAGGAGGGTAAACAGTCCATGGTTGGGGTGAGAGCAGTCCTTGGCGATGCTGAGCGCCCTCCGCAGACAGCGCTTGCTTTGGACAGACTCAATGGAGGGGAGCGTGGAACCGGTGATGCGTTGGGCAATTTTCACCACCCTCTGCAGTGCCTTCCGGTCGGAGACAGAGCAGTTGCCATACCATACTGTGATGCAGTTGGTAAGGATGCTCTCGATGGTGCAGCGGTAGAAGTTCACCAGGATCTGAGGAGACAGATGGACATTCTTCAGTCTCCTCAGGAAGAAGAGACGCTGATGAGCCTTCTTGATCAGAGTAGAGGTATTGTGGGTCCAAGAGAGGTCATCGGAGATGTTGACTCCCAGGAACCTGAAGCTAGAAACACGTTCCACCTCCGTCCCGTTAATGTGGATGGGGGTGTGCGTGCCACCTCTGGACTTCCTGAAGTCTACAATGAGCTCCTTGGTCTTCTTGGAGTTAAGGGCCAGGTTGTTGTCAGCGCACCATGCTGCTAAGTGCTGGACCTCCTCCCTGTAGGCCAGCTCATCATTGTTGCTGATGAGGCCAATCACCGTTGTATCATCTGCATACTTGATGATGGTGTTAGTACCATGTACAGGTGTGCAGTCATAGGTGAAGAGGGAGTAGAGGAGGGGGCTCAGCACACAGCCCTGAGGAACGCCGGTGTTCAGGGTGAGGGTTGAAGAGGTGTGCTTGTCTAACCTCACAGACTGGGGTCTGTTGGTTAGAAAGTCCAGTATCCAGTTGCAGAGGGAGGGGTCGATGCCCAGGTTACCGAGTTTGGTGATCAGTTTTGATGGAATAATGGTGTTGAATGCTGAGCTGTAATCGATGAACAGCATTCTTACATAAGTGTCTCTGTTGTCAAGGTGGGAGAGGGCGGAGTGAAGTGCCGTTGAGATGGCATCCTCCGTACTCCTGTTCTTGCGGTAGGCAAACTGATAGGGATCCAGTGTGGGGGGTAGGCAGCTTTTGAGGTGTGCCAGGACCAGCCTCTCGAAGCACTTGGTGATGATGGGGGTAAGTGCAACTGGGCGGAAGTCGTTGAGGCTTGCCGCAGTGGAGTGTTTTGGCACTGGCACGATGGAGGTGGCTTTAAGGCAAGTGGGGACAACTGCTTGGGCAAGTGACAGGTTGAAGATGTCAGTCCAGACGTCTGTCAGCTGCGCAGCACAGGCACTGAGCACGCGCCCGGGGATGCCGTCAGGGCCAGCAGCCTTACGTGCATTAGTCCTACTCAGTGCCACGTACACGTCGTAGGGGGTGAGTGTGAGGGGTTGGTGATCGGCAGGTACCACAGCCTTGATGGCTGTCTCTAGATTGTCCCTGTCGAAGCGGCCATAGAAGTGGTTAAGCTCCTCAAGGAAGGAGGCGTCGCTGGATGTGGGGGTGATGTTGGAGGGTCTGTAGTCCGTGATGGCCTGGATACCTTGCCACATGCGTCGGGGGTCGGAGTTGTTGTTGAAGTGTAGGAGATTGAGAGGGCATCTTATAGAAACTTAGGAAATTTAGGAGATTGAGAGGGCATCTTATAGAAACTTACAAAATTCTTAAGGAGTTGGACAGGCTAGATGCAGGAAGATTGTTCCCGATGTTGGGGAAGTCCAGGACAAGGGGTCACAGCTTGTCCTGGACCAAGTGTGCCTGAAGCAAGCCTCCACTCCTCAACCGGCCACCTGCTCCAGTACTGCTCCATATCTGACGGGGGTCCCAGCCGAGTACCATGACTTTGGGGAGGTTTTTAGCAAGTCTAGGGCCACCTCCCTTCCTCCTCATCGGCCCTACGACTGCGCCATAGACCTCCTGCCTGGTTCCGCTCCTCCTAGGGGTCGCCTTTACTCCCTGTCCGCCCCTGAGAGAGGCGCCATGGAGAAATACATAAACGACTCCTTGGCTGCTGGTCTCATCCGTCCCTCCTCGTCTCCTGCTGGGGCTGGGTTCTTCTTCGTGGAGAAGAAGGACAAATCTCTGCGTCCCTGCATAGATTACCGGGGGCTCAACGGCATCACGGTGAAGAATCGCTACCCTTTCCCACTCATCACCTCTGCTTTCGAGCTCCTGGAGGGGGCCACCATCTTTTCGAAGTTGGATCTACGCAACGCCTACCAGTTGGTCCGCATCAAAGAGGGAGATGAGCGGTCGCCTTCAACACTCCCACGGGACATTACGAATACCTGGTGATGCCCTTTGGCCTCACCAACGCTCCGGCCATCTCTCAGGCTTTGGTCAATGACGTTCTCAGAGACATGTTGAACAAGTATGTGTTCGTCTATATTGATGAGATCCTCATCTTTTCACGGACCAAGGAGGAACACGTACACCACGTCCAGGCAGTTCTACATCGGCTCCTGGAAAACTCGCTCTTCGTTACAGCTGAGAAGTGCGAGTTTCACTCCCCGTCAGTCTCCTTCCTAGGATACATCGTTGGCCAAGGGAACATCAAGATGGACCCCGCCAAGGTCTCTGCTGTCACCACCTGGCCTGTTCATGACTCCCGCAAGCAGCTCCAAAGGTTCCTGGGGTTCGCCAATTTTTACCGAAAATTTCCGTGGCTACAGTACTGTGGCCGCACCCCTCACGGCACTCACCTCCTCCAAGGTTCCGTTCTGGTGGTCTGCCGCGGCCGACGAAGCTTTTCAGACACTCAAGACAAGGTTTGCATGGGCCCCCATCCTCCAAGTTCCGGACTCAGAGAGACAGTTCGTGGTGGAGGTGGACACCTCCGACGTGGGGGTGGGAGCTGTTCTGTCCCAGGGGGCTGCCGGGGACCAGAAGCTCCATCCATGCGCCTTCTTCTCCCGACGCCTGACACCTGCTGAGAGGAATTATGACATTGGCAACCGAGAACTGTTGGCGGTTAAGTTGGCGTTGGAGGAATGGCATCACTGGTTGGAGGGAACCGAGCAGCCCTTCTTGGTTTGGACTGACCACAAGAACCTTGAATACCTCCAGTCAGCCAAGAGGCTCAACTCTCGTCAGGCCCGCTGGTCTCTCTTCCTCACCCGCTTCAACTTCTCCCTCTCCTACCGACCTGGGTCCCGCAACGTGAAGCCCGATGCCCTCTCTCGGCAGTTCTTGGCCTGCCTCTGGCCCCAAGACCATCCTCCCATCCTCGCACAGGGTTGCCTCCCTCACCTGGGAGGTGGAGGAGAAGGTCAAGGATGCCTTGGAGAACCAGCTGGGACCTCCTGATCGCCCGTTTGTGGTTTCTGCCCTGCAGTCCGACGTCCTTCAGTGGGCCTACAGTTCTCGACTCACCTGTCATCCCGGCATTCAGCGGACCAAGGAGATGGTGCTACGGAGGTTCTGGTGGGCATCGCTGGAGGAGGGCACTCGGGAGTTTGTCAACGCCTGTCCTGTTTGCAACCAGAATAAGGTCTCACACCAAGCTCCTGCGGGTCATCTGCTTCCACTGCCTGTACCCCATCGACCATGGTCCCACATCTCCCTGGACTTTGTTACCGGCCTGCCCCCATCCAGTGGTCACACCACCATCCGGACAGTGGTCGATAGATTTAGCAAGATGGCTCACTTCGTGCCTCTGCCCAAGCTTCCGTCAGCCAAGGAAACTGCCGAGCTCATGTTACTCCACGTCTTCAGGCTCCATGGTCTCTCCGACCAGGGACCCCAGTTTGCCTCTGTGTCCTGGAGGGAGTTCTGCGCGCTTGTGGGGGCCACCGTGAGTCGGACATCCGGATTTCATCCCCAGTCCAACGGTCAAACTGAGAGGAAGAATCAGGAGATGGAGACGGCGCTGCGGTGTATGGTGTCCAGGCATCCCTCCCTCCTGGTCCCAGCAGTTGTTGTGGGTGGAGTACGCCCACAACACCCTGACAAGCTCGGCCACTGGGCTCTCCCCTTTCCAGTGTGCCTACAGGTTCCAGCCTCCACTGTTCCCGGCGCTGGAGAAAGAGGTTTCCTGCCCGTCCGTCCAGGCCTTCATTCGTCGCTGCCGCAGGACGTGGACCCAAGCCAGGGCGGCTCTTCTCCGTTCCGTGGACCGTTACGCCACGGCTGCCAACCGTCACCGTACCCAGGCCCCCACCTACCTCACGGGCCAGAAGGTGTGGCTGTCGACCCGGGACCTTCCCTTGAGGGTGGAGTCCAAGAAGTTGGCACCCAAGTTCATCGGTCCCTTTGAGATCCAGAAGGTCATCAACCCAGCGGCTGTGAGGCTCAAGTTGCCTCGTTCCATGCGGGTCCATCCTACGTTCCACGTGTCCAGAGTAAAGCCAGTCCGGGAGAGCTCCCTGGTCCCCGCAGTCCCTCCTCCTCCACCTCCTCGTCTCATCGACGGTGGCCCCGCATTTACGGTGCACCGCCTCCTGCGTTCCCGCCGTCGCAGGAGGGGTCTCCAATACCTGGTCGATTGGGAGGGTTTACGGTCCAGAGGAGAGGTCCTGGGTTCCTGCTCGACACATCCTGGACGCCTCCCTCATCAGGGGGTTTCACCGGCGTCATCCCGACCAACCGTCCAAGTCCGCCACTCCTAGAGAGGTCGCCGCTCCTGAGACTCTGTCCCCTCTTTCGTCTGAGGCGCCCAGTGATGACGAGACGGAGCTTTCCTCTGATGCCATGGAGGAGGATGCGGACATGGATGTCTCGGACGAATATTAGCCCTCCTCCGGTCCCCCTCCTCCCACCCAACTCTGCGTGGGATTGGGTTTATTTTCTTTATTGTTTTTATTTTTGTTTTGGGACGTCAGGAGCCGTTCCTTGAGGGGGGGGGGGGGGTTCTGTCACAGTCTGCCCTCTCCTCATTCTCATCCAATTCATCTCCCAGTACTTTTCCACCGGTCTCTCCTTCTCCTCACCTGCCTGTCTGCCACTCCCCTCTCATCAGCCCAACTCTCCTCACCTGTTGCACTCAGTTGCCTCTGATCACCTAATAACCCGGTATATAGACTCTCCTCACCATTCACACAGTGCCAGATTGTTCTCAACATTCATGCAAGACTCTCCAGCGATTTCCCGACTGCCTACACGGATTCGAACCTGCCTGCCCCTGACCATTCCGTCCTGTCGTCTTCCCGGATATCACCTCAGCCTTCTGTCCCCGACCACGGCCTTCGTCCCGTACCTCCTGGTTTCGGTCTGCCTCTCTCCTGAGCTGTTTGGTGTATCCCTGCAACGGCTCCACGACTTCCTGCATGGCTTCGACTCTCCTTTTGTCTGTCCCTCGCTGGTTTGTTTGCATCGTGTGTTGGATCTCCTGGTTACTGGACCTTCCGCTACCCCGACTACGTCTCCTGCCTGCCCCTCTTCGGAACCCTCGCTCAATCCTGAGCCTCTGTGTGAGTACGGTGTACCCATTCCTGTGTTACTACTCTGTGTTACAGTATTGTAATAAAGTTCATTAACAATTATACCTGCCTGATTCTGTGCTGCTATTGGGTCCAAGCTATACCCGTTACAGTGAAGTCCCTTGATGCTGGGGTCCAGGGCACGGTTAAGGGGTTTTAGATGCTCTCTGATCCATTCTGAGCCTTGTTTTGGAGCATTTTTGCACCAAATTTATGACCAATATTTCAGAAATTAACAGGAATCTGAGGTAGCTTTTTCACACAAAGGGTGCTGGGTGTACGTAACGAGCTGCCAGAGGAAGTAAAGATAGAGACTATCCTAATGTTTAAGAGACATTTGGACACGTACACGGATAGGACAGATTTAGATGGATATGGGCCAAATGCGTGTGAGTGGGACTAGTTTAGATGGGACATGTTGGTCGGTGTGGGCAAGTTGGGCTGAAGGGCCTGTTTTCACTCTGCATCATTCTATGACTAAAAAGTGAAGAAGAAAAATGCATGTAGATAAGTAGAGCAGATTTGAAAAAGTAGTGAAATGTAAAGGCAGAGAGAGGTTTATGGGTGGAAAGGAACATAGGAAAGGAGGGGGGAGAGTGGGCTTGGGCAGATGGGTGAAGGGAAAATAGTCACAAAGTGCTGGAGTAACTCAGTGGGTCAGGCAGCATCTGTGGAGAATATGAATAGGCGACGTTTCACTGAATGCTGGAGTAACTCAGCGAGTCAGGCAGCATCTGTGGAGAACATGGATAGGTGACATGTCACAGAGTGCTGGAGTAACTCAGTGGGTCAGGCAGCATCTCTGGAGAAAAGGTATAGATGTGAAGTGGTGATTGGAGTGGAGTGGGTGTAGAAGGGCCCAGTCTTTGCAGACTGAGGTCAGGCTGTGTTAAAGAGGGAACTGCAGATGCTGGAGAATCGAAGGTTACACAGAAAAGCTGGAGAAACTCAGCGGGTGCAGCAGCATCTATGGAGCGAAGGAAATAGGCAACGTTTCGGGCCGAAACCCTTCTTCAGACTGTGAGTGCGGGTCAGTGAAGTGGTTGGGTGGGGTGGGAAAGGTTCCATTCTTTTCATACTGGAATCTTGCCTTAAGTAGGCGTGAAGTGGTGAATGGGAAGGAGAGGGTGCAGGGTCCATTCTTTGCAGACTGTGGTCTGGCTGTGTTTGTTGGGAAGGGGGTACCAGGTTTATGTTTCTGATTTTCAAGCCTGCAGTAAAACTCATTCAGGTTGTTCATCAGCTAACGATTGTCCAAAGAGCGGGGGGCTTTCCTCTTATAGATAGTGATTTCTTGCATGCCCTTCCAAACTGTAGAAGAATCACTAGCTGAGAACTTGCACCTCAACTTCTCAAGAGTATCTTTCCTTGGCAGCTCTGATTCCTCTTCTCAGCACTTTATCGATTAGGATATCGGCTTGATGCATATTTGCCCCCACCACCCCCCCCCCCCCCCCCCCCCCCCCCCCCCCCCCCCGATCTCAAAATGGAAATGTTACATCTGTGTATAATAATCCCATTAAAATGTGTATTTATGTCACAAACTATGGAATTCATATTTTTCAGTATTGTTATCAAGGAAAATAAAGTTCCAATTGTTTGATATTATTCATATGGAGGAGAAAATATAATAGCTTTAAAACCTACCTTAATTTTGCAATCTTGCTCAAGATAATCCCCCTTTCCGTCTCCTCTCCCTTCCCCTCTCTCTTTCTCCCCCTCTCCCCTCCCCCCTCTTTCGTGGGGGGGAGGCGAAGATGAAGGTGGCGCGGGCCCCGTGGAGGTGGCGGGGACCCAGCTGGTGTTGGTGGGGGTGGCGTGGACCCAGCGGGGGTCAGCGCGTGAGCCCAGCGGGGGTGGCGTGGACCCAACGGGGGTCAGCGAGGGGGGCGTGGACCCAGCAGGTGTCAGCATGGATGGCGTGGGCTCAGCGGGGGTGGCGTGGACCCAGCAGAGGTCAGCTGGGTGGCGTGGGCTCAGCGGGGGTGGCGTGAGCCCAGCGGGGGTGGCGTGAGCCCAGCGGGGGTGGCGTGGCGCCCAGCGGGTGGTCAGCGGGGGTGGTGTGGGGGGAAGATGGCTTGGGCACCGGTGGCAGGGGGGGAGGCGAGGGGAGCGGGCTCCGCCGCAGTGGCGACTGGTGTTGGGGTTACAGCCGTTGGGTTCAGATTCAGCCACTCCCGCCCGGGGACGAGAGAACAGAGAACTGGCCATTTCCAAAGTGGAAACGATTTTTTTTTGGTGACTTTTTTCTTAAGGGAAAAAAAGGGGGGTGCGGTCGCACCCAACGCACCCCCCCTTCGGACGGCCATGGACATGGACGAAGACATTTTATGCTATCAAAGCTTTGGACTGTTATGTTTTGGACTATATACTGGGTATCATGCCTGATTTTAAGGGTTTGGTGCGCACGGTATGACTTTAAACTAAAACCAGTGTTTTAATAAGATTAATAATCAAGTTATGCTTGCTTCTAGAAGGTGAAAGTGAAGATGGAAGGGTCGATGAAGAATTCTGATTGCGGATA
Source organism: Leucoraja erinaceus (assembly GCF_028641065.1). Taxonomy (NCBI): domain Eukaryota; kingdom Metazoa; phylum Chordata; class Chondrichthyes; order Rajiformes; family Rajidae; genus Leucoraja; species Leucoraja erinaceus. The sequence goes on from NC_073380.1 coordinate 99,264,728, forward strand.
TATAGGGCACTATTTTTTCGTTAGTATAGTGGTTAGTGTCCCCGCCTGTCACGCGAGAGACCGGGGTTCAATTCCCTGATGGGGAGTCACGGGATTCAATTTCCTGACTTTTTGCTTTTGATCTAGCCTTCATGGCTATTTTTTTGATGTTTATTTATAATTGCCTCGTTATATACTCGGAACAATTAGGGCCGGTATGTGGTGGCTATTTGGCGTGTCATTAATTATGGCTTGTGTCTTTAAATTTTATACTGCCCGTTATGTGGGCAGGATTGATGACGTATTCTAGGGCATGCTTGGAGCTGCATTTCTTGCGCAGAAGCTTAGTTTTTAGTTTAGTTTTGGACTTGATGGGGAAGGCAATACAAAGTGTAACGGAGACACGAGGAGTTTTCTAACCTTTAAAGCGATATGTTGGAGTTCGATGAAGATTAAAGTGTATGAGTAGCAATGTTACAAAATTTTGAGATTTTAAAAATCAAGTCTGCAATTTATCCCATCAGATAAAGCATAACAATAAGTTTAATTTGACATCTAATTCACTTTCATATCTCAAGTATTTAAAAAGTTATGGCCATCTTCATACTCGGAAATTAGCATCTTGTTCCCTATTGATTTTCTATGGACATAACAAAAAAGCTGTGATCGTGGACAGTCAAAAGCCCATAACTTTCTTAAAAATTAAGAGAACTGAATGAAATTTTCAGTTATCTTAGATTGAAGCATTCTGAAACAAATATAAAATAATCTTACTTGGATGACCTGAAATTAAAGCATATAATTAGTTAGTTACCCAATTGGAGCTAATTTCAAACTTCAATTACTAGATCTAAACATCTATCCATTTCTTAAGAATAGATTAACATTTTTAAATAGCCTAATTGTCCAAATAATATTCACAAATAATTCGCAATAAAACATGATTTTTAAATCTCATTGACATTAATTTATAGGCCAAATGGAAGGAATTTAGTGTTCAATTGCTGTAAATTAAAGTCCATTTAAATCAGCTTTCTAGTGGGATCCTGTGAACGCGCTGGTTTAGAACGTTCACATTGCGGTAGATTTGTGCCCCCAAATGCCCAGAAAAATACTGCGGGATATAATGGGGCCCAAATTAGCTACTCGCAACATTAAACTTTGTATAAAGGGATCTTAAGAAGCCCTTTTTAATGTAAAAATAAACAGCCTACCTTCTGTTGTCCCCTGTATGAGATCCGGCCGGTTGCCGGCGGTCGCGGTTTAGAGGTTAATTTTTAAACTACTATAACAATTAGATAAAGCCCTTAAAAGTAATAATAGCTAAAGCGACGGAATCTTCCAGCGATTTTTCGTTAATAATTAACTAGGCTGAACATCCTCGATTTGAACAGCCTAGGGGAAATCGCGTTTTAAACCCGCCCCCTCTAAACGGCGCCAAAATCACGCACACGGGCTGGGACAGATTTTCAGCGACGCTTCAGGTACGTTTTGCAACATACCTAGTATGAGTTGGAGTATAGGGTTGGATGCACCTTATTGTTTTTCTTCAACAATAAAGAAACTATTAATCATAAGACTTTGTTATGAAGATTTGGCTGTGAAGAAGATCTGAAGGTCTCACGGAGAGCTCACATGCGTATTACGACATTCTCCTTAATCATGTAGTCTATTTAGTTGCTAGAGGGAGTAATCTCTTGAACGATATAAAAATCTGCTGCTACACTCGGTATTTCCCAATTCGGACCAAATAACTATCCTTCAACCAGCATTGCCAAAGCAAATTGTGTAGTCATCATCACAATGCTGTTTAGTGGAGGCTTGCTGTGTGCAAATTGATTACAATGCTTCCTTTATTACAACATAAATTGTCATTTGAATGTAAATGTGAGCTCTCCATTGATGGACTGAATGAGGTGCAGTAAAAGATTTGACGATAGAATCTTAATGACTATAGGACTAAGAGAGATGGCTCATTAAATGTTATACCTATTATTCTCTTAGGAACGGTGCAACCATGCGATGGAACGTTGTATTGTCATGGTAATGAAAATGTGCTTTTAATTATAGCATGTAATCACTCAGTATAGTTATGATTAATTGACCATGAGCCAATTGGTTAATCCATACACTTTTAACTATTTTAACTATTTGATGACATCCTTCCTTATAACTATAAAACTCCGATCTTGGATGTGTATTTACTTATTTATTTGTTTATGTGTGATCACATCTTCTCTAAAAAAACGACGCGGTAACGGTAAAATGTTGACATATTTCGATAGAGATTTATCCCTTGGAGTCCAAAATTGCCTTATCTGAAAAATTCATGTATTATTTCTCGAATTATTGATCAAAATGTTCAAAAATCTGAAGTAACTTAGATAATAAAACCAGATGGCTTTGGCTGACATCACAATTGGTTTGCACGCTGTGATCCACATGCTGGGAGTGACGTCACCCAGCAGCCTGCCGCCGTGGGCCGCCCGCCCCGCTCCCTTCCTTCTCTCTCCCCCCCTCTCCTCCCCCACCCCCCCCCCTCTCTCCCTCTTTCTCTCTCCCCCCTCTACCCCCTCTCTCACCCGACCTTTGTGTAACAATTTCAAATGGCTGATCATCCCCAATCAATACCTGCCTTCTCCCCATATCCCCTGACTTTTAAGAGCCCTATCTAGCTCTCTTGAAAGCATCCAGAGAACCTGCCTCCACCGCCCTCCGAGGCAGAGAATTCCACACACTCGCCACTCTCTGTGAGAAAAAGTGTTTCCTCGTCTCCGTTCGAAATGGCTCACTCCTTATTCTTAAACTGTGGCCCCTGGTTCTGGACTCCCCCAACATCGGGAACACGTTTCCTGCCTCTTGCGTGTCCAAACCCTTAACAATCTTATATGTTTCAATGAGATGCCCTCTCATCCTTCTTAACTTTCGGAATATCATTAACTTAGAGCAGCCCTCTGACATTCCTAATATTATTAATTTTGAATCTGACTCCAATTGAATTTTGAGTGTTTTAGAAATGGTATTGAATATTCCCATCCAGAAATGTTGTAATTTTAAACAGGATACAAAGGATTGTGTTAGGGTAGCTTCTTGGAGGTGACATTTATCACAGAGAGGGGAGACAGTTGGGAAAATCTTATTCAATTTGGTCTTTGAGTAGTATAACCTATGCCGTATTTTGAATTGTATCAGGCAATGCCTGACATTTAAAGAACAGTAATGTATGTATAGTAGGCTTTCCTCCCATATATATTTTGAAATGGGTAAACCCAACTCGTCCTCCCATGCTCGCCTATAAATCTCAGAAGGTGGGGTATCAATATTTAAGAGAGTGTTATAAATGTAAGATATCAACTTGTATCGGCATGTCTATTCAAACAATCGTCTCATATATATGGACCCATAAAAGGACAGTCTTGTGTATATGTTTTCACATAATCTCGGATTTGAAGGTATCTTAAAAAAATTGTTTGCGTTCAAGTGATATTTCTCCTGTAGTTCTTGAAAAGAAAAGAGAGTCCCCTTCTTTAAGAGGTCCCCCACAGTATTAATTCCTAGGTTTTTCCATTGAACAAACACCATATTTAAAGTAGACGGTTTAAACGAGGGATTGTTTGCAATAGGAAGAAGGACAGACATGTTTCTCAATTTAAGACTGAATTTCAACTGTTTCCAGATACGGATAGTACTGTGTATTATCGGATTTTGCCCACTGTTTCTGATTCTGAAACAAATGAAAAAAATCTGATTTCTGGAGCAATGCATTATTTAAAATTGGTGAGAATGGAGAACCAACTGCCAAATGCAGTGCTCTGGCAAATAACAGCTGTGGTAGAGAAGGCATATTAATATAAAAGTACTAGAAATCTTAAAATATGAGTGGAAGGGATAGAGGTGCAAATATGCAGGCAGATTACATAAAAGTGCAAAAACAATAGGGCAGTCACAATGGGAAACTTTAATTATCCCAATGTAATCCTTCAGGATGTTACACAGCACAGAAACGGGTATTTCAGCCCACCATGTCCATGCTGGCCATTGTCTATATTAGTCCCATGGACCCACATTTGATCTGTAGTCTTCTATGCCTGGGATAGTAATAGGGTTAAGGGCAGAGAGGGTAAAGATTTTTTATAAAATGGGTCCACCATAATATTCCAGAATAATATGTTTCAAGGGGAAAGGGTGATGTTTTGGATTAGAGTGTTACCATTGAGGTGATCAAGTACACCATGTTTAGGTAGGAGAACATTTAGGAAATAGTGAACATAACATTATAAGACTTATGTTAACTGTCGAAAAGAGTTGGGGTGATCCAAATTAATAATATTTAATTGGAGGAAACCTGTTTCATGGAATGAGAATGGAGCCAGTCTAGCTAAATTGGAACCTAACACTGACAGATAACAGAACATAGATTACCTTTTATGGAAAGCATTGTTCAAGTTCTGATGCAGCACATTCCCTGAGGGACAAAGGAAAAGAAACAAATCAAGTGCTCCCAGGATGAGGAAAGAGATACAGAGCAAGATAAACCAAAAAATTAATGTGTATGACATTGTAAATACCAACAAGAGCCAATGTCAACACAAAAGAATTAGGGACATGAAAATTAAAACGAGAGGCAATAAGAGACTCTGTACAAAGATCAACTGTCAACATATATGGGAACGTCAAGTGTTCTATAGGCATACAAATAGTATAGATAGTTCTGCTATAATGGCACAGTTGCGTACCGAAGAATTGTATTGTATTGTATTCAAATTTATTGTCATTGTCTCAATTTGAGACAACGAAATGAATTTCCCTTACAGGCAGTATCATGAAAAAAATCACCAAAAAATAAATAAATAATAAATAAATAATAAAACATATTAAAAATAAAATTGAAATTGAATTTTTAAAAAAAAGCACAAACACAGAAAGTCCACGACACAACATAACAATGATGAGAGGGATAGACAGAGTTGATGTGGACAAGCTTTTCTCTTTGAGATTAGGGTAGATGCCAACAAGAGGACATGACTTCAGAATTAAAGGGACAGAAGTTTAGGGGTAATATGAGGGGGAACTTCTTTACTCAGAGAGTGGTAGCGGTGTGGAATGAGCTTCCAGTGGAAGTGGTGGAGGCAGGTTCATTGGTATCATTTAAAAATAAATTGGATAGGCATATGGATGAGAAGGGAATGGAGGGTTATGGTATGAGTGCAGGCAGGTGGGACTAAGGGGAAAAAACATTTGTTCGGCACGGACTCGTAGGGCCGAGATGGCCTGTTTCCGTGCTGTAATTGTTATATGGTTATATGGTTAACATAAATGGCACCAAGGTGAGGATGGCACCATAGTCCAGCCAGCCTCCCCTCCGTGTTCATCCGTGGTCGGGGCCTTCCGAGCACCCGCAGTCGCCGCCCCGGTTGGCCCGATGTTCAGGCCCTCACGCCAGGCTGGTGGAACGCCGACGCCGAACCCCGACGGTGAGCATCCTCCTCCTCAGCGGCCCGGACCTCCTGATCAGCCGCCTCCCGCTGCCGGAGTCTGCAGCTCCTGAGTCCACAGGCTGAGCCGGGCAGAGTCACAGTACCCCGCAAGAAACCTCACATTATAGAATATCACATTATTAATATAGTCAATGCGGTAAGGAAGGTTATGGGTTTGAGTGTTTCAAACTCGCAATGCCAAAGATTTCTTTTCTGCAGGATTTTTAAAAATTCTGTGTTTTTTTATTTTGTAACTGCTAGCTAAAACTTTTAAAAGCTGTATGTCACATTGTTTCGTAGAAAATCGTTGCACAATTGATAATAGACGTAATTGCAATTTAAATGACCACAAATGGCCAACAAATTACATTTAACCAATTTGATAGAATGTTTTGATGAGGTGGCAGATGGAGTTGATTAAATTAATCACAGCAGTCTGGTACACAATGGCTTCCAGAAGCTTTGACGAAATACCACATAAAAAGCAAATGTAGGGTTTTCCAGACAATTGATGGGGTTTGTAGAAAATTGCTGGGGTGAATTTGTTAGAAATTACTGACTCGTTGAAAAGAACAATCTGAAGTGGTACGGAGACAAAGAACAGCCTGCAAATGTAAGGTTATAAGTGTTAAAAACATAGACAGAATTGTGAATAACAACCCCTTCTGAGGACAAAGGTGATGAGGTAATGCCAATCGCCCCCCTGGAATCAGGACCAATAAGGAAGAGCACACTGGACACTAAATGCTGGAGTGACTCAGCATGACAGGCAGCTTCTCTGGAGAGAAGGAATGGGTGACGTTTCGGGGTCGAGACCTTCTTCAGACACAACACGGTGACTGGTTTTGAATCAGTAAGATGCACCACAAAGATTGATTGCATAATCTTCTATAAATAAAGAAGCCTGTTTTCAGCTCTATTCTGCAGTCTGCTCTGTGATCCTCAGATCTTTTAGTCTGTGGACATGGTGGACATAGCAAAGATAAGTGGGAACCAGAGGATTGGGTAACATTTAAAGAGCAACAGAAGACAACTAAAGCAGGCAGTGAAGAAAGCGAATGGCATGTTGGCCTTCATAACAAGAGGAGTTCAGTATAGGAGCAAAGAGGTCCTTCTGCAGTTGTACAGAGCCCTAGTGAGACACACCCAGAGTATTTTGTGCAGTTTTGGTCTCCAAATTTGAGGAAGGACATTCTTGCTATTGAGGGAGTGCAGCGTAGGTTCACAAGGTTAAGTCTTGGGATGACGCGACTGTCATATGCTGAGAGAAAGGAACAGCTGGGCATCTATACTCTGGAATTTCGAAGGATGAGAAGGAATCTTATTGAAACATATAAGATTATTAAGGGTTCGGACATGCTGGAGCAGGAAACATGTTCCCGATGTTGTGGGAGTCCAGAACCAGGGGCCACAGTTTAAGAATAAGGGGTAAGCCATTTAGAAGGGAGATGATGAAACACTTTTTCACACAGAGATTCGTGAGTCTGCGGAATTCTCTGCCTGGATGCGTTCAAGAGAGAGCTAGATAGGGCTCTTAAAGATAGCGGAGTCAGGGGATATGGGGAGAAGACAGGAACGAGGTACTGATTAGGGATGATCAGCCATGATCACATTGAATGGCGGTGCTGGCGTGAAGGGCCAAATGGCCTACTCCTGAACCTATTGTCTACTGTCTTAGAATGCTTCAGTTTGATACCATGAAACCACTGTACCTGAATAAAAAGTTTTAAAATGCTATCATTGGACTTGACAAACAACAGCAAAGCTGAATCACTTGGCATGAAATGACCATTGATATGAAGGATACAAATTTGACAATGGTAATGGTGATAGGTCTTTTATTGTAATGCCCCATCTATAGGAATTCAAGCCACAATTTCTGACTTTTAAGATACCATAAAACGTGTTAACTGCAAAGAAGATATTGATAGACTGTAACATGATATAAACAGGCTGATGAATGGGCGGGTGCATGGCAGATCAAGTTTAACGCAGAGAAACGTGCCGTGATGTACTTGTTAAGGTAAAATAAGAATCTATACAAAGGACACTGTTCCAAATGGGGTGCAGGGGCATTGAAACCTGAGGTATAGGTGCACAAATCATTGAAAGTGGCAGGGTAGGTTGAAAAAATAGTTCATAGAATATACAGAACTTTGGGCTTTATTAATAGAGGCATTAAGATCATTGGGACCTGTATAAAAATATTGCTCTGGCCTCAGCTGTTCTGTTCTGGTCACTACATTACATAACCATATAACAATTACAGCACGGAAAAAGGCCATCTCGACCCTTCTAGTCCGTGCCGAACACATAATCTCCCCTAGTCCCATATACCTGCGCTCAGACCTTAACCCTCCATTCCCTTCCCATCCATATAACTATCCAATTTATTTTTAAATGATAAAAACAAACCTGCCTCCACCACCTTCACTGGAAGCTCATTCCACACAGCTACCACTCTCTGAGTAAAGAAGTTCCCCCTCATGTTACCCCTAAACTTCAGTCCCTTAATTCTCATGTCATGTCCCCTTGTTTGAATCTTCCCTACGCTCAGTGGGAAAAGCTTTTCCACGTCAACTCTGTCTATCCCTCTCATCATTTTAAAAACCTCTATCAAGTCCCCCCTTAACCTTCTGCGCTCCAAAGAATAAAGCTCTAACTTGTTCAACCTTTCTCTGTAACTTAGTTGCTGAAACCCAGGCAACATTCTAGTAAATCTCCTCTGTACTCTCTCTATTTTGTTGACATCCTTCCTATAATTAGGCGACCAAAATTGTACACCATACTCCAGAATTGGCCTCACCAATGCCTTGTACAATTTTAACATTACATCCCAACTTCTATACTCAGTACATGTGGTAAATGAGGGTATTCAAGAGAGTCAAAAGATTTTTGTGAATGGCGCCTGATATCAGAAACAAGAATATAGAAGATGGAACTACTTTCTTGGACATAGAGGAAATTTGATAAGTATATAAAATTATGAGGGATCTGTTCAGACTGAATAGTAATAGGTTGTTCCATTTCATTGTGGAGGAGGGGTGGGTGAGGACTAGAGATTAGTGGTCAGAGGTGCAAACTAAAAGCGGAGAGAAGTAAGAGTAACATGATGGAAAACATTTTTATGTAGCGTGTGGTTGAAATCTGGAATCCACTGCCTGCAGGTGTTGTAGAGGCAGATAAATAAACAGCGATGTAAAGTTTGCAAGACAATGAAGAAATGGCTGAATGATGCTACTGTGTTGCTCTGGTCAAAAGCTGGCCCCGACACATTGAACTGAATGGTCGATCACCTTCTGTGCTTTAACCATTCTATGAACATTTTGGAACACTTTGGTGGTGAGAGAGAAATGGGGCTAATATTTCAGATGGATTTTACTTGAAATGTTAACTAACGTTCCCTCTTGCAAGATAGGCGTTGCCTTGTAGTAGTTGCAGAACCAAAAATTATTCTTATAATCCTAATTTTGGGAAGCGGTAATGTTGGCACTACCTTAAGTGACATCATATGGCGAGAATCCATTGAAGTTTTTATTAGTTTCAAATAACAATGTAATCTTGCATAAAATCTACTGCTTTTTGCTTTACCATAGCCCCAGGCTTTTGTTAGGCTTTAAGTAAATCTACCCTGAAATATTTGGTGGATTCCAGGCGCAAGCTTGTAGTTAGAATCATACACACGGAAACAGGCCCTGCAGTCCAAATCATCTATGCCGATCAACATGTCACATTTAAGCTTGTCCTATTTGCTAGTCCTGTTTGGCCCATATCCCTCTATACCTATCCATGTACTTGCCCGAGAGTCTTTTAAATGCTGTTATAGTATTTGCCTCAACCACCTCCTCTGGCAGCTCATTCCATATACACACAACCCTCTGTAAGAAAAAGTTGCCCCTCAGCTTCCTGTTAAATCTTTCCCTTCTCACATTAAATACATGTCCTCTTGTTTTTGATCCCTGCCCTAGGTAAAATACTTTGTGCATTCACCCTATCTATTCCCCTCATGATTTTATAAACCATAGTAGAACCTCCCTCTTCCTGCATGGCAAGGAATAAAGTCCTAGCCTGACTAACCTCTCCATATAGCCCAGCCCCTCATATCCTGGCAAATCCTCGTGAATCTCCTCTCTCTTTCCAGCTTAATGATCCTTCCCACAACAGGGTGACCAAAACTGAATACAGTACTCCAAGTGTAGCCTCAACCAGACTTGTACAATTGTAACATAACAACCAAATTCTATACTCAATACCATGGCAGATGAAGGCCAATGTACCAAAGGCCTTCTTGACCACCTTATCTACCTTGATGTCACTTTCTGGGAACTATGTACCTGTACTCCTACCCGATCTCCTGGTTGCTCAGCACTAAATCCCCCTCCCATTCCTAATCTGACCTTTCTGTCCTGGGCCTTCTCCATTGTCAGAGTGAGGCCCAGCGCAAATTGGAGGGACAGCATCTCATCTTTCCGTTGGGTAGCTTACACTCCAGCGGTATGAACATTAACTTCTCTAACTTTTAATAGCCCTTGCTTTCCCTCTCTCTCCATCCCCTCCCCCTTCCAAGTTCTCCCACTGGTCTTACTGTCCAACTACATACTATCTCTGGCCCGCTCACTCTCCTGACATCTTTTGGTCTCCAAATCTGAGGAAAGACATTCTTGCCATAGAGGGAGTACAGAGAAGGCTCACCAGACTGATTCCTGGGATTCAGGACTTTCATATGAAGAAATACTGGATAGACTCGGCTTGTACTCGCTAGAATTTAGAAGATTGAGAGGAGATCTTATAGAAACTTACAAAATTGTTAAGGGGTTGGACAGGCTAGATGCAGGAAGATTGTTCCCGATGTTGGGGAAGTCCAGGACAAGGGGTTACAGTTTAAGGATAAGGGGAAATCCTTTAGGACCGAGATGAGAAAAATATTTTTCACACAGAGAGTGGTGAATCTCTGGAATTCTCTGCAACAGAAGGTAGTTGAGGCCAGTTCATTGGCTATATTTAAGAGGGAGTTAGGTGTGGCCCTTGTGGCTAAAGGGATCAGGGGGTATGGAGAGAAGGCAGGTACAGGATACTGAGTTGGATGATCAGCCATGATCATATTGAATGGCGGCGCAGGTTCGAAGGGCTGAATGGCCTACTCCTACACCTAGTTTCTATGTTTATATCAGTCTGAAGAAGGTCTCGACCCGAAACATCACCCATTCCGTCTCTCCAGAGATGCTGCCTGTCCCACTGAGTTACTCCAGCATTTTGTGTCTACCTGTTCTCCAAGATCCGTTTGCTCTATAACACTCCACAGGGTCCTCTGTTCACTGTAAATGTCCTGCATTGGTTTGACTTCCCAGAATCCAACACCTCGCACTTATCTGCATTAAAATCCATTAGCCATTCCTCAGCCTACTTGCCCAGCTATCAAGAGCCTGCTGTATTATTTGATAGCCATGTTCGCTATCTATGATACACCCACTTTAGTGTCATCTGCAAACTTACTTTTGTACATTCTCATCCAAATTGTGGATAAAAACCAGACAGCAATGGGCACAAGCCTCGAGACCAAAAATCACCCTTCCACCACCACCCTCTGCTTCCTTCCATGACGCCAATTATGTATCCAGTTTGCTACCTCTCCCTGGATCCCAAGCAATCTAACCTTTCAGAGTAGCCTACCATGCAGAACCTTATCATAGGCCTTGCTGAGGTCCACATAGGCATTTTCCTTTTCAAAAACCTTAATAAAACTCTTAAGACACGATCTCCCATGTACAACTATGCTGACTCTCCCTAATCAAACCCTGTCCATCCAAATGCATATATATCTTATCCCTCAAAAATCCACACCAGTACCTTACCTACCACAATTGGAAGGCTCATTAGTCACTTCCCAGACTTTTCCTTGCAGCCCTTTTTAAATAGAGGCATATTAGTCAAGTCCGTCACCTCACTGATATCTGACAGCGATTCATATATCACATCCAGGGTTCCTGCAATTTCTTTCCTAGCTTTCCACAACATCCTTGGATGTAACATATCAGGTACAGCAGATCTATCTACTTCATACACCCTAAGTACTGTAAATAAGTAATTGTAAGCTCCCCCCCCCCAGTCTAGTTTCAGTAAATAAAATATTGAGTCGAGCACTTGTGCATCTAAACTTTATTTTGGAACATAACAGTTCTCCACTACTATACCTAACCTATGTGGGTTTGATCCTTGTATCTGCTTGGCCAAGCCCTCCTAGCCTCGTGTAAGCAGAGACACTCCAAAAGGTCACGCAGTCCCAAGCGTTCTCCCAGAAGATCGACACAGGACTTCGTGGGAGCGACCTTTTATAGATCCCCGAACATTGAGGGGCCCAACTATATGGGGATGGTCTCTTTACAGTCCAATAACAGATATAGATTAACACAGTACATGATAGACATTTCCCTAACGCAATAATACAGTAACTAATACAATGTATTCAAACGGAGCTTCTGGAAGGAATCAAGACCAAGGAGCTCATTGTAGACTTCAGGAAGTCCAGAGGCGGCACGCAAACCCCCATCCACATTAACGGGACGGAGGTGGAACGTTTTTCTAGCTTCAGGTTCCTGGGAGTCAACATCTCCGATGACCTCTCTTGGATCCACAATACCTTTACTCTGATCAAGAAGGCTCATCAGCGTCTCTTCTTCCTGAGGAGACTGAAGAAGGTCCATCTGTCTCCTCAGATCCTGGTGAACTTCTACCGCTGCACCATCGAGAGCATCCTTACCAACTGCATCACAGTATGGTATGGCAACTGCTCTGTCTCCGACCGGAAGACATTGCAGAGGGTGTGTGAAAATTGCCCAACGCATCACCGGGTTCCTCGCTCCCGCCATTGAGTTCTGTCCAAAGCAAGCGCTGTCTCTGCGGAGGGCGCTCAGCATCGCCAAGGACTGCTCTCACCCCAACCATGGACTGTTTACCCTCCTACCATCCGGGAGGCGCTACAGGTCTCTCCGTTGTTGCGAACCAGCAGGTCGAGGAACAGCTTCTTTCCGGCGGCTGTCACTCTACTCAACAACGTACCTTGGTGACTGCCAATCACCACCCCCCCCCCCCCCACTTATTATTATTTATTCAAATCGTTTGCTATGTCGCTCTTCCAGGGAGATGCTAAATGCATTTCGTTGTCTCTGTACTGTACACTGACAATGACAATTAAAATTGAATCTGAATCAGAATCTGAATCTGACATTGCAACATTTGCCCAGATATTCAAGAAACCCAGACAAGGCTCAACACTTAGCCCAATCAACATCTCGCAAAGTAAAGCTTTGCAACAATATGTACAATGTGTATGTCTGGTTTGCATTCACCCAATCCGTTTCATGCAATTTACACCCAATTGTAAGAATCTGCAAATGTTCCCTTCTTTCCCTGCAACTCTTATCTGGGCACTAGACAAGCTGGCACCATTCTGCAGTTTGTCCCATTTCTGCAAAAGGCACATTTAAATTGACCAAATGGCCTAGCAGCCCAGAAGCCTTTACTTAATTTTAGTGTCCTGGCATCTCCAATTTGGCCAGAATTAACAGTACCTCTTTGATAGGAAGACAGACTGTCCTTGCGATATCTTCATTAACTGCCCCCAATTTCCCTAACATTCATGTTTTCTCCATGGTAAACAGAGAGGAGAAATATTCATTGAACACCGTGCCCATCTGCTGCGGCTCTATACATATATGGCAGCTTTGGTTTCTGTGGGGCCCTGTCAAGTCCCTCTTGTCAAGTGTCTTATTGTCATATGTCCCAAAACAGAACAATTACATTCTCACTTGCAGTGGCACAACATATATATAAACAAAGTACTCTTTAAACACCATAATGAACAATTAAAAAGTCAGTTTATTAAAAAAAACACAATAATAGAGCGAACACAAAATCAATGGCGTCAAGTCTACATAGTTCAGAACTTATTTGGAGGTGGTAGTGTTTAATAGCCTGATGTTTGTTGGGAAAATGCTACTCCTGAACCTGGACGTTCCAGTTTTCAGGCTCCTATACCCAGTGTTGCAGTGCTCATTATTTAGGTGCTTGGGAGGGGCATGCTAGTCTCCCAAGGGTCAAACAAGATTATAGCCTATCACCACATCCCAGTGCATTACTAGTGCAATAAAACATATAAAACTTAATTCTGCTGCTGCCCCTCCCCACTACCTCCCCTCCAGCCACCCTCTCCTCCACCCCCTCCTCGCCCCTTCCTCTTCCCCCCCCCCTCCCCCCCTTCCTCTCCTCCCCCCCCTCTCCCCCCTTTCTCCCCTCCTCTCTTACCTCTACTCTCCCCCCAACATCCCTCCCTCCCCCCCCCTACCCCCCCCCCCCCTCTACTCCCCCCTCTCTCCCCCCTTGCCTCTCTCTCCCCCTCTGACCCTTGCCTCTCCCTCTCCCCCTCTGACCCCCCCCCCCCTCCCCACTACCCCCCTTCAGGGCTGCCAACATTGGGTAAAGGTTGAGATTGAGAAATTGCGTGGGAGTGTAGCGACCGAGGGGGGGGGAAGGGTGCAGGATGGGGTGTCCCCCCTCCCATGGTAGGGAAAGGGGACACCTCCTCTCCCCCCCCTCCCCCCCAACCCCCTCCTCCTCCTCTCTCCCCCCCCCCTCCCCTCCTCCCCCCCCCCCCCCCCCCCCCCCCCCCCCCCCCCCCCCCCCCCCCCCCCCCCCCCCCCCCCCCCCCCCCCCCCCCCCACCCCCCCCCACCCCCCCCCCCCCCCCCCCCCCCCCCCCCCCCCCCCCCCCCCCCCCCCAGAGGAGAGCACAACCTCCCCCCGCTCCTCGATCGTCTGTCACTCTGGTGGGTGGGCTTACCCTCGCGGAAGCCACAATCGGCCGGCCCACCGCTGCTTTTCACTGTCCTCGGATCACTCAGGGCCTCGCTCTGGTCCACGCCGGCCGCAGCCTGGCTTGGGAGGATTCTGCTCTACGACCTGGGTAGGTGCTGCCTCTACCCCCTTCCCCTCCCTCTCTACCCACTCCCCAGGGCAGAGGAAGAGAGAGAGGAGAGGAGGGGAGTGGAGAGGGAGGAGAAAAAGGGGGGGGGAGGGAGCCCTCCCTCTCTGCCCCCCTCCCTCTCAGCCCCCCTCCCCTCTCAATCCCCCTCCCCTCTCTGCCCCCCTCCCCCTCCTTCTCTGCCCCACCCCTCCCTCTCTAGGAAGTGGTGAATATTGAGAGCTATGGGTGAGTGGTGGAGTATTGCGTTCGGGAACCAACCCTCCCCTGTGACGCCGTACCGCCCCACCCCACCCCTCAATCTCTATCACCATCCCTCTCCCTCTCTACCCCCCCCCCTCCCTCCCCCCCTCTCTAGTCTCGCGTGCACAGTTGGGGGTTATGCGAGAATAGCTAGAGCGGTGGATGGGGGTAAAAGGAGCGAATGAATAATATCCATAACATGAGACTTTTAATTATATAGGGTGATTTCACTAAAGGTCACTGGAGCGTAGAATAATTATCGCGTTTGCTCGCTGAATTTATCAAAAGTAATGCCTTACTTTTGATGAAATTCAGCGAGCAAACGCGATAATTCCCGATATTTTGGACCTGTAAATATCCACGGCAAATGTCGGCTGTTCATTTCCGGCGGTTTGGCACCTTCAGTTCCCTCTTGAATTTATCTTACTTGCTATCTTTCTTTTTCCTGTAAATCTAAGTAGCTGTGCCTCACGGTCACCCCGACTGGCACAGTAAATTGCAGCTCACAACCTCGCCGTTTTCTATGTTTTTAACGGGTGGGAAAATGCGTTTTTTCCCATCCACTAACATGTACCGAACCCTCGAGTGTCCTCCACTTGAGAATTTTGGTCACGTGGGTGCGGATCTACGCTCCAGTGACCTTTAGTGAAATCACCCTATATAATTAAAAGTCTCATGTTGACCACTTCCTGTCTGTGCTGTATATTGATGTTAGAAAAAACGGTACCCTGTATCACTGTGATTTTTGGTGTGAGTGTATGTGAGTGTTTGAGTGTACGTGTATGTGTGTGTGTATGAATATATGTGTGTATATGTGTGTTTGAGTGTACGTGTATGTGTGTTTGAGTGTATGTGGGGGGGAGGAGGAAGAGGGGGAAGGAGGAGGAGAGGATGAAGGAGGAGAAGAGGGGAAGAAGGAGGAGGAGGGGGGGGGAAAGGGGGGGTGACTTCAGCACGTGTTCTCCAGCACGTGTTCTCCAGCAACCCATTGATGATGCGATTGGTGAGTTTGAGTGCGACGGAACCACGAGCGCACCTTATATAGAAGTGATGTCAGTTGGTCACGTGTGGTGCCGGGGGGGCGGGGACGTGGTTTGACATTTGTCTCGAGCAACAACCGTTGACATTCGGTTTCCCTCCACGCGCCGCGAGTGCCGGCGGCTCCATTGTGTTCGCGAGCTCAGCCCGGCCCGGCCGTGTCTTGTCCGGTGAGTCGACGCTTCAATATAAAGGAGGGGGAAGGGAAGGGTCGAGTCCCTTTTGCTTAATTTCAGTCAGATGCCGTAGGGTAGGGTTAGAAAATCGCCTTTTCAAAAGGAGCGAGACAAAAGGGTAAATCATAGATTGGGAGGGTGTGGGGTTTTCGCCGATGCCTGTGACTTAGTGACGCTCCGGTTTAGTGTGAGTAATAAAGCTCTTGGCCGTCGCTCTCTCGCTCGCTCTCTCTGCCTGTGGGGGAAGTTTCTGACTCTGCTGCCATGTGATGTGATGAGAATCCAAGATGATTTTACTTGTGTGAATCTTGTATAACTTTTAAAACTTGCCCGGCAAAGGCCTCTTGCAAGATATGTGTTCGATTAGTATGTATGACTTAAGACCTATCAAAGCAACGAGGATTTGGTGATCTAGAAATCGCCAAATGAAAGAAAGATCAGCATTATTTCTGGTGCCGAGTGAGTTTCTCTGGCAGGACGGCGCCCTTTTGCTCATCGGGAGCAGTTTGATAGAGAGAACCAAAGATTTTGGAGTGAACTGAAATGTATTTAATTAATGTGCATGTAAAGTGTGGCGCCTGCTGATAGTAAAGACGAAAATATTCCAAAGGTAGACGCAAAATGCTGGGGTAACTCAGCGGATCAGGCAGCACTCCATGGCATGAGTCGGAACTCCCGTGTTAACTTCAGACTCCATGATGTTCTCCAGGGATGGCTGCTCCAGGACCCGCTGAGTTACTCCGGCATTTAAGTCTACCTTTGGTATAAACAAACCAACACCTCCAGTTTCTTAGGTACACAAAAATGCTGGAGAAACTCAGCGGGTGCAGCCGCATCTATGGAGCGAAGGAAATAGACGACGTTTCGGGCCGAAACCTCACCCTCTGAGTTTCTCCAACATTTTTGTGTACCTTCGATCTTCCAGCATCTGCAGTTCCTTCTTGAACACCTTCAGTTTCTTGTTTTTTTTTTACAAGGAGATACTCTAATTTACCAACGTTCTTGACGGAAATGAAGTTGTACTCTTCTGTGGGTTCTTGCCACCAAGTGTTCGCAGAACTACGTTATTCACTCTTAACTTCATTTCCAAATAATAGTTTGTGTTAAAAGATTCACTCTAATTTACCTTTCAGTTAGCCATTAGCATTGACCAAAAACACTTAGGCCATACTATTCTATATAGGGGGGTTGCACGAAAGGTCACTGGGTCAGAGGGCTCGACGCACGGAACCGCTAAATCCAAATGGAAGACATCCGTCACTTCCGGTATATGTTATTAATGTTGGAAACGCGTACTTTCCTACCTGTTAAAAACCGCCAAAATGTTGGATTTTTGCGCTGAAAAAAACTGGGAGTCGGGGTAAGTGTGAGAGACATGTACCCAACTTTAGAATTCCAAACGTGAAGCGAAATTAAGGTATAGAGAGGCGAGAACTGAAGGGACTGCAGCAGCTAAAGTGCTTGGTAAACATTGAAAATATTGGGAATTATCGCGTTTGCTCACTGCATTTCATCATTATTTGTGTTTTTCTTGATTCCTTTGGTATCTAAAAAGTCTCAAAAGTAATGAATCTGGCTGTAAATTTTTCTACCGTGATTTCTCCTCACTTTTGGAATTCTGAAGTAGGCTAAATGTCTCACACACTTATCCCGATTAACATAATTATTTACAGCGCAAAAATTGACAATTTCAGCGGGTTTTAACGGGCCCGCTACGCTGGAATCAATGGTAAGTGCCTACCTGCAGTTCATCGCGTGTAATCCATTTGGAGTAGCCTAGCAACAGTACGGGTCATGGGTCGTGACCCGACTACCGTGAAACCTCCCTATACCCATATTTCCCGGCAATGATACGCACCTGCGTCGAAGATGCACCCCACAATTTAAGTTGTTATATTTTGGGAAAAGGATGGTAGGACAGGATCAAGGGTTTGGTATAGTCCATGGGTTGGCAACATTGCCTGTGGACTGGCTACAGTTCCCAGATCCCTCGCGTCCCCGGGACTAGTTGTAGTACTCAGGTCGCCTGCACCGGGACTAGTAGAGAGAGAGAGGGAGAGAGCCCAGGTCGGAGCAGCCAGCCTTCCACCCATATCCGCTAACCTCCACTGTGGCAGGCGGGTGGGCCGGCAGAAGGTGCTGAGGTGGCGGCCGGTTTCGCTGTCTGGTCTCGGCACCCGCTCGCAGCCACCCGAGCTACTTCCCTCCCCAGCCACAATGCGGTGGCTCAGCGCCCGGAGGCAGTGGTGAGTGAGTGAGTTGCTGGCATGATCCCCGACCACCTTCTTCTCAATGCTCCTGCCCTCCCCACAACTTTACCCCTGGCCAGACTCCCCACACGCTGTGAAAGGAACTACCCCCTCCCCACAGCAGCGCTGTCCTTTTACAGCCGCATCCCATCAACTGCCAGCAATGAGGGATAGAACATCGTTCTTGATGTTGCTGTACTGATGGATAGCCAAGTCTATCTTTCTTGGCTAACAATCTAACCTTCGGCCTCCAAGTCGCAGGTAAAATTTTGTGCCTTTTTGGGTAAAAAATAGTGTCTTCATTGCCAGGAATTACCGGTTAATGCATTTACCGGTTAATGCATTTCAAGAGATCTGTACAAGTCTCCAAGAAGCCTAGTGGGGTTTCAAAGGTATTTTATTGTTACTTGTGCCAATTAAGGTGCAGTGATCTTCGAATTACCATACAGCCATACTAAAAGAGCAACAAGACACACAACTACATAAAAGTCATCTCTCTCTCTCTCTCCCCCTCTCCCTCTCCCTCTTCCCCCTTTCGTAAATCCATGCTGACCCGGATCGATCCTGTTACTGCTATCATCTTTTATAATCGACTCCAGCATCTTCCCCACCACCGATGTCAGCCTGACTGGTCTAATTTCCTGTTTTCTCTCTACCGCCTTTCTTAAAAAGTGGGATGACATTAGCTACCCTCCAATCCACAGGAACTGATCCTGAATCTATAGAACATTGGAAATTTAAAACCAATGTGTCCACGATTTCTAGAGCCACTTCCTTTAGTTACCTGGGATGCAGTCCATCAGGCCCTGGGGATTTATCAGCCTTCAGTCCCATCAGTCTACCCACCACCATTTCCTGCCTAATGTGGATTTCCTTCAGTTCCTCCGTCACCCCTGATCCTCTGGCCACTAGTATACAGGTGCACAACCTTTTATCCGACAGCCTTGGGACCAGACACTTTTCGTAATTTGGAATTTGTCGGTCTTCGGAATGGAAATTTTTTAGCGTAGATTTTAATGGCTGGCTCAGTGGTAGAGTGCCCGGCTCATATCCGCAAGGTCGCGAGTTTGCGCCTTGGTCCCGGCAGTTCCTTGGTCGCGAGTTTGAGTCTTCAGTGTAGTTTTTTTCTTGCAGAATAAATGTCTGTATGAAATGCAGTGTGTTGAATGAGTTCCTGAATTTGTAAATGTGACCGCAGCATTGAATCACCTCCCGCACTCATGTCACCCTAGCGGGGCTACATTCCCTAAGGCGGCCTAAGGCGACATTTTCACACTCTTATATCCCTGTGCAGCAGAGGCGCCAAACGTGAGCTTTGGTGTGCAGACGACATCCTGGAAAAAATGTCTGGTTTCTTCCAGGTAGGCGATATACCCTCCCGCGCAATATACCCTCCACTTCTCTTTTTAGTTCCCCTTTCTTCCAGGACCGACCCGAGGTTCCGCTGTCACCTCTGCGGGCCACCCTCGGTGACCGCTCACTCAACTTTGTCTTGGGATTCCTACTCTCCCGGTCAATGTACCCTCACCTTCTCTTTTATGAATGGGGATTTAGTTCCCCCTTTCGTCGAGGACTGACCGGAGGTTCCGCTGTCACCTCTGCGGGCCGCCCTCGGTGAACGTCCTGTCTCCCTGTCCCTGGGATAGCAGGGGGCGATCAAACAGCACAATACCCCCCTCCCCCTCCAACTCCAGAGGAATCCGCTCTCCGATGGGCCGCTACGGCGACAAGTGGCAGTTCGCCCACAGCCCGAGCTGCGCCACCCCAAGAACAAGACGCACCTTGCGCACCATCAGTTTCTGCCCCTCTGGAGTTGGAGCGGGGCTGGAGTTGCTGATCTGGGATCTCCGTGCTTGCAGTGGGCCTGGGGGTCGGTGTCCCGATGAGGGGGCACAGCTCGGGCTGTGGGCGAACTGCCACTTGTCGCCGTAGCGGCCCATCGGGGAGCGGCTCCTGGTGGTCCCGATGTCTCCCGCTAGTTTGCAGTTTTCCTCTGGAGTTGGAACGGGGCTGGGCTGCTGCTGGCTGTGGGTCTCTGGGATCTCCGTGCTTGCAGTGGGCCTGGGGGTCGGTGTCCCGTTGGTCCTGACGTCTCCGGTGACTGGCATTGCCGACGTGAAGACAGTGCAAAGCCCCCACGCCGGTGCAATGGGCGGGGAGCTGGAGAGGGGAGGGAAGGGGTCACACACATGGCCGGGAAGCAGAGGGGTGTAGGTGGGGTGAAACTGAAGGGAGCGACAATCTGCAGCTCCCTGCCCGCTGAGTTAAAAAAGTTCCCACGCAAGACTCACGATACACTGTGTATCGTGAGTCTACCGTGGGAACTTTTTTAACTCAGCGGGCAGACAGCAGCATATTGTCAATTATTAACCCTCCCGCGCAATATACCCTCACCTTCTCTTTTATGGATGGGGATTTAGTTCCCCTTTCTTCGAGGACTGACCAGAGGTTCCTCTGTCACCTCTGCGGGCCGCCCTCCATGAACGTTTTCAAGGACCTTTTTTCAAGGACTGAAAAAATGTCGCTATTCGGAGGTTTTCGTTATTTGGATCTTCGGATAAAAGGTTGTGCACCTGTATCAGGAAGATTGTTTGTGACTTCCTTAGTGAAGACGGATCCAAAGTACCTGTTCAACTCATCTACCATTTCCTTTGGCTCCATAATAAATTTACCTTTTTCAGTCTTCAAGGGTCCAACTTTGGTCTTAACTAATTTTTTCCTCTTCATATACCTAAAGAAGCTTTTACTATCCTCCTTTATATTCTTGGCTAGTTTACCTCCGTGCCTCAACTTTTCTCCTCGTATTGCCTTTGTAGTCATCTTCTGTTGCTCTTTAAACATTACCCAATCCTCTTGCTTCCCGCTCATCTTTGCTATGTTGTACTTCTCTTTTATTTTTATACTGTCCCTGATGTCCCTTGTCAGCCACGGTCACCCCTTACTCCCCTTGGAATCTTTCTTCCTCTTTGGAATGAACTGATCCTGTACCTTCTGTATTATTCCCAGAAATACCTGCCATTGTTGTTCCACTGTCATCCGTGCTAGGGTATCTTTCCAGTCAACTTTGGCCAGCTCCTCCCTCATGGCTCCATAGTTCCCTTTATTAAACAATAACACCGACACCTCCGATTTACCCTCCCTCTCCAATTGTTGATTAAACTTGACCATATTATGGTCACTACTTCCTAATGGCTCCTTAATCTCAAGTTCCTTTATCAAATCCGGTTCATTACATAACACTAAATCCAGAATTGCCTTCTCCCTGGTAGGCTCCAATACAAGCTATTCTAAGAATCCATCACAGAGGCACTCCACAAACTCCCTTTCTTGGCGTCCAGTACCAACCTGATTTTCACATTCTACCTGCATGTTGAAACCCCCATAACAACTTAGCCTTACCTTTACTACATGGCAATTTTAACTCCTGATTCAATTTGTATTGTATTGTATTGTATATCTTTATTGTCATTTTCCTGAGTACTCACATACCCAGAGGAAACAAAAAAAAGTTGCTCAACCAGTGTCCATTCAGTGTGCAGTAAAAATAAATAGAAATAAAAATACATATATCATGAACAAATTAACACTCTACTCTCTACTAAACATAAACAGGCGTTCTGATCGGCAGCGGCACGACAGTGGCTCTGCTGCAGTGTGTCCAGGTTGGTGCGCGATACTTTGGCAGGGGGCAAAGTCCATTTATCAGTCTTATAGCCTGCGGGAAGAAGCTGAGGAGCATCCTGCTGGTTTTGCAGCTAATGCTCCTGTACCTCTTCCCAGATGGCAGGATGGAGAATATGTGATGCGATGGGTGGTAGGGGTCTTTGATGATGGAGATGGCTCTGCTGATACATCTCTTCCTGTATATGTCCAGCAGGGAAGGGAGTAGAGCACCAATAATCCTGCTGGCGGTCTTCACAATCCTGTCTAGTTGGTGCCGTTCGTGCACCTTGCAGCCTATATCCAGACTACTGTTTGGGGGCCTGTAGATTAGTCCCATTAGGGTCTTTTTACTCTTAAAGGCAGCATCCTCACTGATTCTGGGAAATTGCTGGTCCTGACCACTCATAATTAAGAAGCACTTGGTTTAATATAGAAAACTAGAATTTGTGCATTGATGACAAACAAGAGCATGCCGGATCGCAAGCATCCAGACATAGAAACATAGAAAATAAGTGCAGGAGTAGGCCATTCGGCCCTTCGAGCCTGCACCGCAATTCAATATGATCATGGCTGATCAGTATCCTCAACTAAACTCAGTATCCTGTACCTACCTGCCTTCTCTCCATACCCCCTGACCCTTTTAGCCACAAGGGCCACATCTAACTCCCTCTTAAATATAGCCAATGAACTGGCCTCAACTACCTTCTGTGGCAGAGAGTTCCAGAAATTCACCACTCTGTGTGAAAAAAGTTTTTCTCATCTCGGTCCTAAAGGATTTCCCATCTATCCTTAAGCTGTGACCCCTTGTCCTGGACTTCCCCAACATCGGGAACAATCTTCCTGCACCTAGCCTGTCCAACCCCTAAAGAATGTAAGTTTCTATAAGATCCCCCCTCAATCTTCTAAATTCTAGCGAGTACCACCCTGTGAGCGGTTGTAATTTTCACATTTTCTTCATCTACCACTCAAAACTGGATTAAAGCAAATAATACCTGATTGCAACGGGCTGTCTAAGAAGAGAAGATAGTTTTCCATCTTACCGGTCTCAAAAATTGACAGCATTCTTCCATTCTTCTGCCCAGTATACTCTGGTTCATTTCTCTAAGTCCACTGATGTCACAGGCACTCGCCACCCTCCGTCTTTAAAATATAACCTGCCCTGTGTAACTCCTTTACACTTTGCCCCTCACCTTCAAGATATGCCCTCTAATATTTGATATTTCCATCCTGTGGGCAAAATGTTCTGACAGTTTATCTGACAATTTTATATACTTCTATCAGGTTCTCCCTTAACCTCTGGCGTTCCAGGGGGAAAAAAAATCAAGTTTGTTCAATTTTTCCTTGCAGCTAATCTAGACATCATTTAGGTAAACCTCCATTCCAAAGCCTCCACATCCTTCTCATATTGAGACAACCAAAACTGCATGCAATACTTAAAATGCCTAATCAAAATCCTGTAAAGCTGCATGTGATGTCTCCATTGCCTGCCTCTTTTTTCAAACAAAGATACAAGAGACTGTAGATGCTGGAATCGGGATCAACAAACAGTCTACTGGAGGAGCTTTGTGAGTTGACCAACATCTCTGGGCGTAAAGGAATGTTCGAGATATGTCAAAATCTCAGCTGCTACCCAACTTGCTGAGTTTCTCCAGCAAATTGTTCTATTTGCTTTCAAACCTATGTTTGTATTAAATATTGCACAATTTTGTTGCAGTTTATTGCTTCTTAGAACAAGCTGTTGAAATTAATTAAATGATCATCATAAACGTACTGACTACTTGATGGTCTAGGCTGCTGTATTACCTCTCTCACAGTGGGGTTCAACAGGTCTTGCAATTCCGACTTTTTAAAGTCCAAATGAAATGAATGATTTGAATTTAAATGGAAAAGGCAATTGAGGGGGTTGTAATTAAAGGTGGCAGACAAGGCAAGAATTGCACAAAATCATAACCAGTAAAAAATGGAGACATGAAGGATCCTGAGATGTATTACTACAGATGCTGAAGATAGCAGGACTGAAAGTAGTTCATGCATATGTTTTTTTTTTAACCTATTGCCAGAGGTAAGTGCAGCTGATGCTAAAGTTGTAACCATGGCATTTTATATATAGTTTCAGTCACCATGCCTCGAGGTGGTGTGGGGGACACTGAATGAGTGCCTTTTTTCATAAGCTTCATGAATCCATGATTAAGGTGGAAAAGTGTTTTTGTTCCATGATTTGTTACCTGGACATGGCTTGGGAGATGTGATATACCTGTGCTATTGGAACTAAAGATCATATAGCAAGCAAGATAGACCACTCCTTCTAAATACAATGGGCTGCCGTGTAGTACGCAGCGGGGCTAAACGTTGGCCTTTTTTTCATCCATTTCAGTAACCCGACCCGCCTCGCAGTGTAATCAGCATTGCGGGGGAACAATTTGTGTTAATCTATCTATCTATCTATATATTATATATATCTATAAAACTCTGGGGCCATCCGACCTACTGCCGACCGGCGCCCTTCCTGCCTTTCGATTCGTGCCCGATACTCGCAGATGTCCAATCGGAATGGCCGATGCTCGCAGATGTCCAATCAGAATGGATTCATTTGCATGTACGGCTGCCGGCTGCATTTCGTCCTTTGATTCATTGCCACGCCCAATCTAGACGCTCAATCTCCGAGATATTTTCCATTTGGTGATTTTATTTGATCCCAATGGCTGTCGTGAACCTCCATTTGTTGATTTAGGTCCATTGTCAAGGTACGTGAAGCCAACAGTTGTGAACCTGGGTTTTAGGATGGACAGTGACTTTAAATTAGATCGCCAAATATGCGCGGTGGTTAAGTCCAGCTTCTTTCACCTAAGGAAGCTGGCGAAGGTGAAGCCCATTCTCGAGCGGCAGCATTTTGAGACAGTAATCCATGCCTTTATTACATCTAGGCTGGATTACTGTAACGCGCTCTATTTTGGTGTTGCTCGTTCTTCACTGGCTCGTCTCCAGTTGGTTCAGAATGCTGCTGCTCGCCTTTTAACAGGGACTCGAAAGAGGGAGCACATATCGCCAATTCTGGCCTCCCTACACTGGCTCCCGGTGCACTTTCGGGTTCATTTTAAGTTACTGTTATTTGTTTTTAAATCTCTGAATGGGCTCGCCCCGCCTTACCTCTCTGAGCTGCTCCACCCATACACTCCTGCCCGGTCCCTCAGGTCAGCTGGTCAGCTGCTCCTGGAGGTACCGAGGTCTAGTCGGAGGCTCAGAGGGGATAGAGCCTTCTCTGTTGCTGCTCCGGCACTCTGGAACACCCTGCCGCTGCACATCAGACAGGCCCCCTCACTGTCCATCTTCAAATCCAGTGTTAAAACGCATTTGTACTCCCTGGATTTTGACCATGCCTGAGGCTTTGCTTCTGTTTGTGGTGTTTTTGATGTTTCTTTATTTTACATGTCTTTTCCTACTATTTCTTTTGATTGTTATTTTTGGTGTGTATTAACTTTTTTGTCAATGATTAGTGATGTACAGCACTTTGTTGCAGCTATGTTTGTTTTTAAAGTGCTCTATAAATAAAATTATTATTATTATTATTATTATTATTTCGGTAGAGATTTCGCTTTTCTTTCTAAGTATCCGCTCCTCATTTCATTTCGTCGTGTTGAAGTACACGTTTTTAATCAAATCCTTCTCCCCCCCCACACCCCCAAGTATTTCAAAAATAAACAGGCTTCTCCATTTACATGTCAGCTTCCAACACACTTCGAAACAAAGTTGCAAGACAGGAACACTGAACTTTTCACTGCTGCAGCAGGCAGGGGAGGTGCCATTGGATTTTTTTTTAAATCCACTGCTGAGGGAGGCAGGGCAATGCTGGAATCTTACTTTTGGGAACGGCTTCAGTTCCATTGGAGGAGACGGGTGCATGGTGGAATATTGGGTTGGGGGATCACACCATTGGGGGAGCAGACCCAACGGGTCTGCACTTGGTCTAGTATACTTTTAAAACTCTGGCCCCATCCGACCGCCTGCAGTACGGATCCCTTCCTGCCTTTCGATTCGTTCCCGCCGTGCGATGTCACAATGTCCGATGCTCGCGGACGTCCAATCGCGATGCCCGACGCTCGCGGACGTCCAATCGGAATGGATCCATTTGCATGTACGGCTTCCGGCCGCGTTTCTTCCTTTGATTCTCCGCAACTCCGAAACCGGACGCAGAATCGCCGACGTCTTTTCCATTTCGGTAGAGATTTCGCTTTTCTTTCTAAGTATCCGCTCCTCATTACATTTCGTCGTGTTTAAGTACACTTTTTTAATCAAATCCTTCACCCCCCCCCCCCCCCACCTCAATATTTCAAAAAGAAACTGGCTTCTAACCCATAGAAGCAGCCCCAGCCCCAGCCCCCTGGTGAACGTTCCATCGTGTGATGTCACAATGCCCGATGCTCACAGATGGCCAATCGGAATGGATTCATTTACATATGCCTTTGCAGGAGCCACAGCCCCTGGTGAACGTTCCATCGTGTGATGTCATAATGCCCAATGCTCAAATACATTGTTGCCATAGAGAACGCTCAGCGATTATTCAAATTCTTCACTAACTGTCATTCCGAGATGAGGAAAACATTTTTCACACAGATAGTGGTGAGTCTCTGGAACTCTCTGCCACAGAAGGTAGTTGAGGCCAGTTCATTGGCTATATTTAAGAGGGAGTTAGATGTGGCCCTTGTGGCCAAGGGGATCAGAGGGTATGGAGAGAAGGCAGGTACAGGATACTGAGTTGGATGATCAGCCATGATCATATTGAATGGTGTTGCAGGCTAGAAGGGCCGAATGGCCTACTCCTGCTCTTAATTTCTATGTTTCTCTGTTTCCCTCTCCTCACCCCTCTCCCTCTCCCACCCACCCCTCCCTCTCTCCCCCACCCCCCCTTCCCTCTCTCCCCCCCCGCCCCCTTCCCCTACCACTCTGTCCCTCTTCCACCAGCCCCTCTACCCCTCCCTCCCCCCTCTCCCACTTCTCTCCCCTTACCCCACCCCTCTCCCTCCCTCACCCCTCTTTCTACCCCTCCCTGTCACACCCCCTTCCCCTACCCCCGTCCCTCTTCCACCACTCCCGCTACCCCCTCCCGCCCTGCCCACTCTTCCCTTCTCTCTCCTCCCCCTCTCCCTCTCCCCATCCCTCTCTCTCCCCCGCTCCCTTCCCCTCTGTCCCTCTTCCACCACTCCCCCCTACCCCCTCCCTCTCCCACTTCCTCTCCCCTTACCCACCCCACCCCTCTCCCTCCTCCACCCGTCTCTCCCCCTCCCTTCCCCTCTCTCCCCCACCCCCTTCTGTCCTCTTCCACCACTCCCCCTGTCCCCCTTCCACCACTCCTGCTACCCCTCTCCCCCTCCATCCCTCCCTCCCTCCCTCCCCACTCTTCCCCCCCTCCCCCCCCCCACACACTCTCCCCCTCTCTCCCCCCCCCCCACCCCTCCCCCCCCCCATCCCACTCTCCCCCCCCCTCCCTCCACACTCTTCCCCCTCTCCCTCCTCATTCCCTTACCGTGCACAGTCTCTGCCTTTAAGAAGGAACTACATATGCTGGAAAGTCGATGGTCGACATAAAAAAATGCTGGATAAACACAGCGGGTGCGGCAGCATCTATGGAGCGAATTGAATGGTCAACGTTTTTGGCCGAAAACCCTTCTTCCGGGTTTCGGCCAAAAACGTTGCCCTTTTCCTTCGGTCCATAGATGCTGCTGCACCCGCTGAGTTTATCCAGCTTTTTTGTTGTTGTTCCAGCCTCTCTCTCTCTCTCTCTCTCTCTCTCTGCCCTTCTCTCTTCTCTCGACTCATGCACACCCGCTCCAACCCCTCCCCCCCCCCCCCCCCCCCCCTCTCCCCCCATCCTCTCCTCCCCCTCTTCTTCTCCTCCCCCTCCCCCTCTCCACCCTCCTCCTCCCCTTCCTCACACAATATTTTTTGTGGGGGCGGGTCCACAGTGTGTGTGACTGTTTGTGGAGGCAGCCACGCGCTCTCCATTCAAGAAGACGCTCATCTGTTTGTGGAGACGCGAGCTTAGTGTGTGACCAAAGATCTTATAGCGGAGCTCACCGCTACAAGATCTTCGTGCGTGACGACACACGCTCACCCCCCCCCCCCCTTTGGTGCAGGAGGCGCGCGCAGCATCTGAACGTTCAGTGATTGTTGGAATTGCTGGAAGATTGGTCCCGATGTTGGGGAAGTCCAGGACAAGCGGGACACAGTTTAAGGATAAAGGTGAAATCCTTTAGTACTGAGATGAGGAAAACATTTTTCACACAGATAGTGGTGAGTCTCTGGAACTCTCTGCCACAGAAGGTAGTTGAGGCCAGTTCATTGGCTATATTTAAGAGGGAGTTAGGTGTGGCTAAAGGGATCAGGGGGTATGGAGAGAAGGCAGGTACAGGATACTGAGTTGGATGATCAGCCATGATCATATTGAATGGTGGTGCAGGCTCAAAGGTCCGAATGGCCTACTGCTGCACTTAATTTCTATGTTTCCCTCTCCCCACCCCTCTCCCTCTCCCACCCATCTCTCTCTCCCCCACCCCCCTTCCCTCGCTACCGCTACCGCCACCCCCCCTTCCCCCTACCCCTCTGTCCCTCTTTCATTCACCACTCCCCCTACCCCTCCCTCCCCACTCTTCCACTTCTCTCCCCCTTCCCCTCCACTCTCCCTCCTGACTCTTTCCCCTCTTTCCCACCACACCTCTCCCCATCCCTCCCTCCTCCCCACCCCCCCCTCCCCCACATCTCTCTCCCCACCTCTCACCCCCTACCGCGCTCTCCTTTCCTCCCCTCCCAAATCTATCCCGTTTCCTCCTCCTCCTCCCTCCCCTCTTCTCACCCCCCCCCCCCCCCCCCCCCCGCAAACGCCGTTGGGGAAACAGACCCAACGGGTCTGCACTTGGTCTAGTATATCTATAAAACTCTGGGGCCATCCGACCGACTGCCGTCCGGCGCCCTTCCTGCCTTTCAATTCGTGCCCGATACTCGCAGATGTCCAATCGGAATGGCCGATGCTCTCAGATGTCCATTCCTACGCACCGGTAACATTCATGATTAAATTAAATGGAATGTCCGAGAAACAAGCATATTGGAGATTTAACCCACAAATTTTGAACGAAAGATCATGCCAGGAATATATTATTAAACAGATTCAAATATTTTTTGAGGTAAATGACAACCCTGACACACCTATTTCTCTTATGTGGGAAACGTTCAAAGCGTATGTTCGAGGTACATTAATTTCCGCCCAAGCATTTTATAATAAAGAAAACAGGATTAAACAACAAGCACTGGAAAGTGAAATCAAACAACTAGATATAGAAAATGCGAGAATACCATCTACGTTAAAACATAATAAAATTGCTGTATTGAAATATAAATTAAATAAAATGTATTCAGAACAAGTAATAAAACTTTATCAAAAAAACAAACAATTACATTTTGAATTTGGAGACAAACCACAAAAATTATTAGCACGCCAGTTACGAAAAATGGAAGGGGAAAAAATAATTCATAAAATTAGAACAGAGACAGGAGAATTATTAAAAATGCCCAAGGATATAAATGATAGATTTCTCCAATACTATCATAACCTTTATTCAACTAAAACCGTAGCACAATCAGAAGGAATAGCAGATTTTTTTAATAAAATGTAATCTAAAAGGTTTAGATTCAAACGATAGAGAACTATTAGAAAGGGAGATTACGATAAAGGATATTGAGGATTCTATTGGCTCTCTAAAAAACGGTAAAGCAGTAGGACCAGATGGTTTAGGTTCCGAATTTTACAAAAAAATTTATGATTTGCTTTGCCCACGCCTACAAAGACTGTATGAGTATATCTATACTCAACAGAAACTTCCAGACACTTTAAATGAATCTATAATAACACTTATTCCTAAAGCTGATAAAGATCCGGAAGACCCGGGATCATACAGAGCAATTGCACTTCTGAATACAGACCAGAAAATATTAACTAAAATACTAGCGCGTAGATTAAGTACAGTGATGAATAAATTAATACACCCTGAACAAACAGGCTTTATTCAGAAACGGTATTCATATTATAATCTAAGAAGATTATTTAATATTATATATTCCAAGAGAATTATTAATGAAGATCTAGCAATAATCTCACTTGACGCTGAAAAAGCATTTGATCAGGTCGAATGGCCTTATTTATTTTCGGTGATGGAAAAGATGCAGCTAGGGGAGAAATTTTGTACATGGATAAAACTGTTATATACAAATCCCACGGCTAGAATACTTACTAACCAAAGGTTGTCATCTAAATTTAGTCTGTCTAGAGGTTGTAGACAAGGATGCCCGTTATCTCCATTATTATTTGCACTTGCTATTGAGCCACTGGCAGAAAGAATTAGGGGGCATCCGGAAATACACGGGTATAACACTAAGGACACAGTGAATAAAATTTCTCTATACGCAGATGACGTATTAATTTACATTACAAAACCAGAAATTAGTATCCCAAACTTATTAAAGCTAATAAACCAATTCGGTGCACTTTCAGGATACAGAATAAATTGGAATAAAAGTGAAATTATGCCAATAAGGGAACATAACAAACAGATAATACAACAATTTCCATTTAAAGTAGTAAATGAAAAATTTAAATATCTAGGTATTTATGTAACTAAGATATATACATCATTATTTAAAGCAAATTTCCCCCCATTATTGAATAAACTACATAAGAATATCCAATACTGGAAAACACTACCTATTTCAATGGTTGGCAAAATTAATGCCATAAAAATGATTTTTTTACCGCAAATATTATACCTTTTTCAGACGATTCCGATATACCTGGCAAAACACTTTTTTTTTAAATTGGACTCTATTGTTAATGATTTTATCTGGGATTATAAGAATCACAGGATAAACAAAAGACACCTGTGTAAATCAAAAAGTAATGGAGGCTTGGTTTTACCTAACTTTTTGTTTTATTTCTGGGCAGTTAATATTAAAAATATGAACTTTTGGTTGGAAGAAATAGACCAGCAACCAGACTGGTTAAAAATGGAAAAGGAAGATTGTCTACCTTTTGATATTGGTTCGATATTATTTGCTACGTCTAAATTAAACAAAAAAATTTATAGGGAAAACCCTATAATATTTAGTGCTATAAGAATTTGGAAACAATTAAAAAAGACATTAAAATTAGATAACGTATCACTTTTTCTTCCAATTGTGAATAATCCTTTGTTTAAGCCTTCATGGTTAGACGGGGGTTTTGCACAATGGAAGAATTATGGAATTAAAAATATGGGACAACTTTACAAGGAAGGCACCTTTCTGACATTTCAGGAGTTGCAACAGACTTATGGACTTCGAGGAAATGATTATTTCAGATATCTTCAACTTAGAGATTATGTAAAATCGAATTCTCAAAATTTTCGAATTAGAAACTCAGAAATTCTTGATGAATGTTGGAACAAACATCCTAATACAGAAAAATTAATATCTTATATATATAATATCTTATTAGACAGTGACATTCCTTCGACGGACTTACACAGACAAACATGGGAAAAATAATTAAATCAAGTAATAACGAAAGACACTTGGGAAGAAAGTTTACAACACATACATCAGTGTTCACTAAACGCCAGACATTCTCTAATACAATTTAAAGTAATACATAGGTTACATTATTCAAAAACAAAATTACATAAAAATTTTCAACATATCTCACCTATATGTGATAAATGTCAACATTTAGAAGCTACATTGTCACATATGTTTGCAAACTGTACAAAAATTAAAAAATTCTGGGTAAATATTTTTAGTATAATATCTAAAGTAACCAACACACAATTGGAACCAAATCCAAAATTAATAATACTCGGAATATTAGAAGTAAATCAAACATTTAGAATAACACAAAGAAACTTTATTGATTATAGTTTAATAACAGGAAAAAAATTAATTCTAAAATTTTGGA
Source organism: Leucoraja erinaceus (assembly GCF_028641065.1). Lineage (NCBI taxonomy): Eukaryota > Metazoa > Chordata > Chondrichthyes > Rajiformes > Rajidae > Leucoraja > Leucoraja erinaceus. The sequence continues at coordinate 99,296,502 of NC_073380.1, forward strand.
AAGGCCCTACGGCCCCCACAATCAAAATGTGGATTATAGAAATGACGGAGACCTTAAACGTGGAAAGAATCAGATTTTCCCTGTTGGACAAACAGGAATTATTCGTTGGAACATGGTCTCCTTTTATTGATTACTTAAAGGGTCAGAATAGTTCAGCACAGGAACCTGACTAGCACTCGGGCTAAAGATTGGATGAAATGCTACACTCTGAAATGTACGAACATATCTCGAATGATGTTTTTTATTTTAATAAATTTTTCCATTCTTCTTTAACTATCTCTTTCCCCCTTTTTTTCTTTTTTTTTTTTTTTTTTGTTTTTTTTTTTCTTTCCTTTCTTTTCTTCCTCTATTTCATCTATCTCTTTAGTTCTATCTAGTTTAAAAAAAAATGAAGAAAAAGGCAAAAAGTATTGGAGACAATGTAATAATAACCGACAATATTATCAATTTAAAAACGTAAGACAGTAATGATGTAATAGATTATGTACCTATCTCCAATAAAAAATATTTTCAAAAAAAAAAAAAGGAATGGATCCATTTGCATGTACGGCTGCCGGCTGCATTTCTTCCTTTGATTCATTGCCACGCCCAATCTAGACGCTCAATCTCCGAGATCTTTTCCATTTCGGTAGAGATTTCGCTTTTCTTTCTAAGTATCCGCTCCTCATTACATTTCATCGTGTTGAAGTGCACGTTTTTAATCAAATCCTTCTCCCCCCCCCCCCACACCCAAGTATTTCAAAATTAACTGGCTTCTCCATTTACATGTCAGCTTCCAACACACTTCGAAACAAAGTTGCAAGACAGGAACACTGAACTTTTCACTGCTGCAGCAGGCAGGGGAGGTGCCATTGGATTTTCTTTTTAAATCCACTGCTGAGGGAGGCAGGGCAGTGCTGGAAGCTTACTTTTGGGAACGGCTTCAGTTCCATTGGAGGAGACGGGTGCATGGTGGAATATTGGGTTGTGGGATCACACCATTGGAACTATCTACATGTAGCTGACCAATACTACAGCTTTTATTATTTTGTCTACTTAGGTATGGCCCGTGGACATCAGAAGGTGCAGTCCCAGCAGCGGAATGCAAAGAAGCAGGCTGAACAGAAAAAAAAATCGGGACATGATCAGAGGACTGCTGCAAAAGCAGCTCTTGTCTACACTTGTTCTGTCTGTAGGGTAAGGGGAGCTGGGGACAAAGCATTCTTCTGAACAGCTCTACGTCCTAGTTTAGGACCTAATGAAGTGTGACAACAGTTAATCTTTATTAATGGAAAAAATGACAAATATGCCTTATGGACTAGAATCTATACAATTAAGCCCATGCACAAATCCGTTTTGTAAGTTAGGTTTCTTTCACTCCTTTAGTTATACAATGTTGTCTTTACATGGCCTGGATTTTAATTATTTATGTAATTTTGTACCAATTACTTTAAATTCTCTGCTTGGGCTCAAATAAATCCCAAACTCTTTATATATAAATTTATCTTAACACATTTTGATTCCCTTCAGTATTGACTGTCCTTTAGTTCTCAGACCATAAAATATTGCAGGCGGAAATTTTCACTGTCTGGTAAACCCTCGCTATAACAGACCACACGGGGGGAGAAGGGTAGTGTCCATTATTACCAATTGTCTGCTCTAACTGAATATGGGGGTTCATATGTACAGCACTATTGGAAAAAACAACCAATAAACGTACAATACACAATAAACAGTGAAGCACATAAAATACACAATGTCTTGGGACGTGGTAGTGGTGCCACCTTATAGCGCCAGGGACTTGAGTTTGGTCCTGATCTCTGGTGCTTCCTGTGACAACGTAGGTTTCCTCCAGATGCTCAGGTTTCCTCCCATGTTACGGAGACGTGCACATTTGTGGTTTGGTTGGCTATGCAGGTTGTGTGGGTTACTGGTGGAGCCGGGGGCCCGGGTTTGATCCTGGTCCCCTCCCCCCCGGGTGCCCTGTCACACCAGCTCCACCCCACATACAAAGTGATCACTTGTCAGCGCAGACTCCGTGTTTCCATGCTGTATCTCTATACTAAACTAAATTAGCTCAAATGTGGAATTCTTCAAGTTTTCAAAAGACTTTTACTAGGACAGTAGAAAAAATAGCAACATCAACGTACTGTGCCAGCATCCCTAAAACTAAACTAAACAAAAATCGCTCCATTCACCTAATGGTCATTCTGTGAAACAACAAACTCTTTCTACAACAGATTCATAGAAACATAGAAAATAGGTGCAGGAGTAGGCCATTCGGCCCTTTGAGCCGACACCGCCATTCAATATGATCATGGCTGATTATCCAAAATCAGTACCCCCCCCATTCCTACTTTTTTCACCATATCCCATGATTTCATTAGCCTTGAGAGCTATATCTAACTCTCTCTTGAAAACATCCAGTGAATTGGCCTCCACTGCCTTCAGTGGCAGAAAATTGAACAGATTCACGACTCTGGGTGTAAAAATGTTTCCTTGTCTCCATCCTAAATGGCCTACCCCTTATTCTTAAACTGTGACCCCTAGTTCTGGACTCGCCCAAGATGGGGAACATTTTTTCTGCATTTCGCCAGCCCAATCCCTTAAGAATTTTATATGTTTCTATAAGATCCCCTCATCATTCTAAATTCCAGTGAATATAACCCCAGTCGATCCATTCTTTCATCATATGTCAATCCTGCCATCCCGGGAACTAACCTGGTAAACCTACGCTGCACTCCTCCAATAGCGAGAATGTCCTTCCTCAAAATAGGACACCAAAATGGCACACAATACTCCAGGTATGGTCTCACCAGCGCCCTGTACAACTGCAGTCGGACCTCCTACTCGAAGACCAAATCATCTCGCTATGAAGGCCAACATGCCATTTGCTTTCTTCACTGCCTGTTGGACCTGTATCCTGTACAACTAGCCACTTTCCTCAGTCTCCTCCATTGTCACAATGAAGCTAAACGCAAATTGGAGGAACAGCATCTCCTATTTTGGTCGGGCAGTTTACAGCCCGGTGGTATGAATATTGGTTTCTCTCACTTCAAGTAGCCCTGGCATTCCTCTCGCTCTCTCATATCATGGTTACTTTTTTTGCATATCTTTCATGTATGTGCACACTCACCCAACCTCTCCAAGACACCTTGCAGCCTCATAGCATCCTTCTTGCAGCTCGCACTGCCCCCCAGCTTTGTGTCATCCACAAACTTAGAATATGTTACATGTGATTCCTTTGTCTAAATTGTTAATATATATTGTAAATAACTGGGGTCCCAGCACTGAGCCTTTTCGTGCCCCACTAATCACTGTCTGCCATTCTGAAAATGACCCGTTAATTCCTACTCTTTGCTTCCTGTCTGCCAACAGTTCTCTATCCATGCCAATACCCTACCCCCAATACCATGTGCTCTAATTTTGTACATTAATCTCTTGTATGGGACCTTGTCAAAAGCTTTTTGAAAGTCCAGATACACCACATCCACTGGCTCTCCCTTATCCATTCTACTTGTTACATCCTCAAAAAATTCCAGTTGATTAGTCAAGCATGATTTCCCCTTCATAAATCCATACTGATGTTGTCACCCAAATGCGCTGTTACTACATTTTTAATAATCGACTAAAGCATCTTCCCCACTGCTAATGTAAGGCTAACTGGTCTATAATTCCCTGTTTTCTCTCCTTCCTTTCTTAAAAAGCGGGGAGTTACATTTAATTGCTTCATCTAATTTGGTCTGCTATAACCAAAATCCATTCTAAAGAGGTCTGTTATTGCGAGGGTTTACTGTCTATAAATCTGTTTTTTTAACTTTTGAAGTAATTAAAATTCTAACTCTAAATAAATGAAATTGCTACTTTGTAGTCAGTGCAAATGGCAACAACCCTTGGCAGGACGTAGATTTTTTGAAGATGGAAGAGCTGGTTAGTTGTGCTATATTCTTTATACTCAATAAGTAAAAGACACCATATAACAATAGGTCTTCAGTATGGAAAGCTAAATTAACCAAACTCCTCGCCAGTGATAGTTTGGCTCATGGGAGAACCCAAACTGCCTAATCAAACACTACCTGATGGTAGCAAGATTGACAGTGAAGGATTCTGGCCCTTAAATATTATTCACAGTGATTTATTTTTATTGCATCAATTTATGTTAGAGCATAAATTTCTATTTGAAAGTATTAAAGTGCTTAGGTTTTTCTAAGCTGGAGTAATTCTTAGTTTGATATTGCTCCTCAAGAGAAGAATACTGACCAGACCTCAATTATAGCTTTTGGAAAGAAAAATAAATATTATTGAAAAGATCAGCTGTGTTAAACTGAAAATAACATTTCTAAAATCTCATTTAGTTATGACTGTTACATTTTGATCTATCTTTCTAGCTGTGTTTAATGATTATTTGATTCTAACTTTGTCTATTAGACCCAGATGCCAGATCCAAAAACATTTAAACAGCACTTTGAGAACAAGCATCCTAAAGCACCAATGCCACCAGAACTTGTTGATGTGCAGGCATAGATAAATTGTCAACATGTTATTTCTGGTATGTACTGTTTTGATATTTTGAAATTTCATGTGACCAGTTGTCACTCCACATTCTCTATTTGGATCCATGTAACTAAATTATTCGTAATTGGAACAGAGATTCAGGGGTAGATTCAAGATTCAAGAGAGTTTATTGTCATGTGTCCTAGATAGGACAATGAAATTCTTGCTTTGCTTCAGCACAACAGAATATAGTAGGCATAAATGAATAAATACAGAACAGATCAGTGTGACCATATACCATTGGGAAAAAAAATATATATATATACACACACACACACACACACACATATATATATCTGTGTGTGTGTGTGTGTGTGTATATATATATATTTTTTTTTTCCCAATGGTATATGGTCACACTGATCTGTTCTGTATTTATTCATTTATGCCTACTATATTCTGTTGTGCTGAAGCAAAGCAAGAATTTCATTATGTGTATATATATATATATATATATATATATATATACACATAAATAAGCAGATAAAGCGCAATGATCTATAAATGTTCAGAGTTTTGTTTGAGTTGATTATTTCATGAAAATAATGCATTGTTCAGTAAAAATGTGCCTCAAGGCTAAAATTCAGATCCATGACATGTTGGCACAATGCAGACATTGTGCAACATTTGCAAAAAAGATACTGCCTGCATTGAATTTTGGAAAAACCCAGATGTAAGCAGAAGCTGCTTTGACAAGATAGTAGTATATTTAATGGGAAATCTGGCTTGTCCAAATAAAACAATATCTTTTGCCAAGATTGTAATATGCTGAAGAATTTGCCGTGAACCAGAAATCTATTATCCCCCTTAAAAATACTGAACCTTTAAAACAAGATGGCTTGCAAGATTTCCAGCAGTCTAAAGCTGCATAATACTAATTTGATTTCGTTTTGTGCTACACATTGTCTTTGTTCAATGACAATGACGTGCTCTGTTTCTTGCACTGCTCTTGTATCCAATGGTCTTGGTACTTTTGATAAGGAATATCCCTTGTGTCTCTAGATTATTAGCTTGATGGTGGAAATGGGTAACTGCAAAAATGGTGAATTGGGCATTAGATTAAATGTCCAAATCCTGCCACTGTTTAATCAATAAAATGCTTGTTCTGAACATATTATATATATCTATATATATCTATATATATATATATACACACGCACACACACACGCACACACACACACACACACACACACACACACACACACATCATCTGAATTGTTCTGAACATTTCTCCATCGGTACTTTTGAAGTTTTTCTCCAAACTGGTTCCAATCAAGAATTGTAAAATAATTTAAAGCTTCCATGTAGACTATTTGTAATTCCATGTACAGGTGCACAACCTTTTATCTGAAATTCCAAATAGCGAAAAGCTCCGAATACCGGACATTTTTTCGGTCCTTGAAGAAAGGTCCTTGAAGACGTTCACCAAGGGCGGCCCGCAGAGGTGACAGCGGAACCTCCAGTCGGTCCTCGAAGAAAGGGGAACTAAATCCCCATTCATAAAAGAGATGGTGAGGGTACATTGCGCGGGAGGGTTAATAATTTACAATCTGCTGCTGCCTGCCCGCTGAGTTAAAAAGTTCCCACGGTAGACTCACGATACACAGTGTATCGTGAGTCTACCGTGGGAACGTTTTAACTCAGCGGGCAGGCAGCAGCAGATTGTCGCTCCCTTCAGTTTCACCCCACCTACACCCCTCTGCTTCCCGGCCATGTGTGTGACCCCTTCCCTCCCCTCTCCAGCTCCCCGCCCATTGCACTGGCGCGGGGGCTTTGCACTGTCTTCACGTCGGCGATGCCAGCAGGTCAGTGCCAGTCACTGGAGACGTCAGGACCAACGGGACACCGACCCCCAGGCCCACTGCAAGCACAGAGATCCCAGAGACCCCCACAGCCAGCAGCAACTCTAGCCCAGCCTCGTTCCAATTCCAGAGGAACCCGGGTTGCGGATGAGGGGGCGCAGCTCGGGCTGTGGGCGAACTGCCACTTGTCGCCGTAGCGGCCCATCGGGGAGCGGGTTCCTCTGGAGTTGGAGGGGGAGGGGGATATTGTGCTGTTTGATCGCCCCCTGCTATCCCAGGGACAGGGAGACACAGCGGCTTTTGAGAATGGTGGGCAATCACTTCCAAAGTTCTGCCGACACAGTCAGTACGCCTCTCCTACACTTGTCTCCCGCACTAAGATCATCTCGCAGAGAATGATCCCATCCTAACCCTCCCTATTCTCTCCTATTCTGCAAGAAAAAACTACATTGAAGACTCAAACTCGTGATCGAGTAACTGCCGGGATCGAGGCGTAAGCTCGCGACCTTGCGGATATGAGCCGAGCACTCTACCACTGAGCCAGCCGTTAAAATCTACACTAAAAATCTTCCATTCCGAAAAATTCCGAATTACGAAAAGTGTCTGGTCCCAAGTCTTTCGGATAAAAGGTTGTGCCCCTGTACATGAATATAAGATAGTGGTTATTTGTCAAGAAGCATCAAATATGGAATGCTGTAAACTGATTAGTTTACACACTGGAGAGAGTCAATGAGTTAATATTTAGGACAGCAACATTTTGGTGGTTGACTTATTCGATCAGTTTACAAAATGCATGATATAGCTCAGTGGTAGAAACCTTGCCAGAACAACAGGATATTAGGATTCAAGTGCCATTTTCAGGATTTGAGCGGATAAACTGGGAATACAATCAGCATTGTTCTGAAGTGTTTTGTGATTAACTAATCATTTAAGTGGACTTCAATCTCTGCAGGATTTGAAGTATGAATGTTCTAGCTACATTACTTATTAACCAAGCATGGGGATATCATGTCACATATCTCAATTTGTTTGTGGTATTGTGTGCAAAGTGGCTTCGCTAATAATTGATCTTGGAAGTATTTCCATCGGCTTTGACATGTATTTAAGGGTAATATCAAACCTTAGAGTGCCCTCCATAATGTTTGGGACAAAGACCCATCATTTATTTATTTGCCTCTGTACTCCACAATTTGAGGTTTGTAATAGAAACAAAATCACATGTGGTTTAAGTGCACATTGTCAGATTTTAATAAAGGCCATTTTAATACATTTTGGTTTCACCATGTAGAAATTACAACAGTGTTTATACATAGTCCCCCATCCCCATGTCAGGGCACCATAATGTTTGGGACACAGAAATATCATGTAAATGAAAGTAGTCGTGTTTAGTATTTTGTTGCATATTCTTTGCATGCAATGACTGCTTGAAGTCTGCGATTTATGGGCATCACCAGTTGCTGGGTGTCTTCTCTGGTGAGGCTCTGCCAGGCCTGTATTGCAGCCATCATTAGCTTATGCTTGTTTTGGAGGCCAGTCCCCTTCAGTTTTCTCTTCAGGGTATAAAAGGCATGCTCAGTTGGGTTCAGATCAGGTGACTGACTTGGCCTCAAGAATTGACAATTTTTTAGCTTTGGAAAAACTCTTTTGTTGCATTCGCAGTATGTTTGGGATCATTGTCTTGATGTAGAATGAACTGTCGGCCAATGAGTTTTGAGGCATTTGTTTGAACTTGAGCAGATAGGATGTGTCTATACACTTCAGAATTCATTATGCAACTACCATCAGCAGTTGTATCATCAATGAAGATAAATGTCAAAGTCAATTTTATTTGTCACATGCACATCACATGCAGTGAAATGAATTTGCCAGCAGCGATACACTTAAAGAACACACAATACACAATAAAAATTTAACACAAACATCCACCACAGCATTCTTCACTGTGGTGGAAGGCAACAAAGTTCAGCCAGTCCTCCTTTGTTCACACGCGGTTGGTGCCATAGACCATCCGTAGTCGCCGCTACACACGGCACGATGTACAGGAGATGGAACACACTTGGAGGTCCCGAATCGGCACTTTCCTACTGGAGTCCGCGACTTCAGGATGTTGTAGGCCGCAAGTCGGCGGTCGGAGCTTATCCCCTGCGAGGGATCCCAGGCCTGCCTAGGAGCTCCGCAGAGCATGGCTTCAGGATGTTATAGGCCGCAGGCCGGCGGTCGGAGCTCTTTTCCGACGATCCCCAGCAAGGGATCCCAGGCTCCGGATCATAAGTCCACTCCACGCCCGTGGCTAAAAGCTCCACAGACCACAGTCCCCGCGGTGCCAAAGTCACCAGGCCAGCGATCGGAGCACTCCTCTTTGGCGACCCCGGCAAGGGTTTGCCCGTTCCGCGATGGAAAGTCCACGCTGCTCCGGGCCCGACTCCGGGAAAGGCCGCACCAATCCATGGTGTTAGGCCGCGAGGGAGGCGACATGGAAAAAGTCACCTCTCCAAGGTGGAGGCGGCCGAACGCGGTTTCCCCCTTACCCCTCCCCACCACCCCCCACATGAGACGTATCAAGAGACTAACACCAGACACACCAAAAAAAACAAGAAACTAACACCAGACACACCAAAAACCAAAAAAGGTAGAAAAAACGAACACGCTGCTGGCGTGTGAGCCAGTATCTTCAGCAGCCATACATGCCCAGGCCATAAAAACCCCCACCACCGTGCTTCACAGATGATGTGGTATGACAATAGACAGTAGGCAATAGGTGCAGGAGTAGGCCATTCGGCCCTTCGAGCCAGCACCACCATTGTGATCATGGCTGATCATCCCCAATCAGTACCCCGTTCCTGCTTTCTCCCCATATCCCCTGACTCCGCTATCTTTAAGAGCCCTATCGCTCTCTTTTGAAAGTATCCAGAGAACCGGCCTCTAACGCACCCTGAGGCAGAGAATTCCACAGACTCACAACTCTCAAGAGAAAAAGTGTTTCCTCGTCTCCGTTCAAAATGGCTTGCTCATTATTCTTAAACTGTGGCCCCTGGTTCTGGACTCCCCCAACATCGGGAACATGTTTCCTTCCTCTAACATGTCCAAACCCTTAACAATCTTATATGTTTAAATAAGATTCCCTCTCATCCTTCTAAACTTCAGAGTGTACAAGCCCAACCTCTCCATTCTCTCAGCATTTGACAGTCCCACGATCCCGGGAATTAACCTTGTAAACCTACGCTGCACTCCCTCAATAGCAAGAATGTCCTTCCTCATGTTAGGGGATCAAAACTGTACACAAAACTCCAGTGGTTTTACTAGGGCTCTGTACAACTGCAGAAGGACCTATTTGCTCCTATACTCAACTCCTCTTGTTATAAAGGCCAACATGCGATTTGCTTTCTTCATTGCCTGCTGTACCTGCATGCTTACTTTCATAGACTGATGAGCTAGGACCCCCAGATCCCTTTTCCCAACTTGACGCCTTTTAGATAGTAATCTGCCTTCCTGTTTTTGATACCAAAGTGGATAACCTCTCATTTATCCACATTAAACTTCATCTGCTATGACCCCTGGTTTGGATCTTGGGCAGTTCTTTCTCTCCTTCATATCCACACCTGAAGAGTGTTTCTGATCCACACAAATCCACACCTGAAGAGTGTTTCTGATCTGTCGGATGGGTGTTTGGGGATTTTTCTTTATTATAGAAATAATTCTTCTGTCTTCAGTTGTGGAGGGCTTTCTTGGGCTGCCAGTCCCTTTGCGATTAGTGAGCTCACCAGTGCTCTCATTCTTCTTAATGATGTTCTAAACAGTTGATTTTGGTAAGCCTAAGGTTTGGCTAACAGTTTTATTCTTAGAAACATAGAAAATAGGTGCAGGAGTGGGCCATTCGGCCCTTCGAGCCTGCACCGCCATTCAATATGATCATCCAACTCAGTATCCTGTACCTGCCTTCTCTCCATACCCCCTGATCCCTTTAGCCGCAAGGGCCACATCTAACTCCCTCTTAAATATAGCCAATGAACTGGCCTCAACTACCTTCTGTGGCAGAGAATTCCAGAGATTCACCACTCTCTGTGTGAAAAATGTTTTTCTCATCTCGGTCCTAAAAGATTTCCCCCTTATCCTTAAACTGTGACCCCTTGTGTCTGAACTTCCCCAACATCCCCAACATCGGAACAATCTTCCTGCATCTAGCCTGTCCAACCCCTTAAGAATGTTGTAAGTTTCTATAAGATCCCCCCTTCTTGTTTCTCAATCTCATAATGCCTTCTTTGACTTTCATTGGCACAACTTTGGTCATGTTGATGAACAGCAATAAAAGTTTCCAAAGGTAATGGAAAGACTGGAGGAAAGACTATTTGCTGAGAGCTCTCTTATACCTGCATTAAGGAGGCATTTAAACACAACCTGTGAAGCCATGTGTCCCAAACATTATGGTACCCTGAAATGGGGGCACTATGTAGGTTACATTTGCCAAGAAGTACTTAAAAGAGCAACCGCAGTTCTGGAAAAAGGTCTTGTGGACACATGAGACGAAGATTAACTTGTATCAGAGTGATGGCAAGAGCAAAGTATGAAGGAGAGAAGGAACTACCCAAGATCCAAAGCATACCACCTCATCTGTCAAACACTGTGGTAGGGGTGTTAGGGCCTGGGCATGTATGGCTGCTGAAGGTACTGGCTCACTTATCTTCATTGATGATACAACTGCTGATGGTAATAGCATAATGAATTTTGAAGTGTATAGGTACATCCTATCTGCTCAAGTTCAAACAAATGACTAGAGCAAGACATTGATCCCGAACATACTGCTAAAGCAACAAAGGAGTTTCAAAGCTAAAACATGGTCAATTCTTGAGTGGCTGTCAATTACCCGATCTGAGCCCAATTGAGCATGCCTTTTATATGCTGAAGAGAAAACTGAAGGGGACTAGCCCCCCAAAACACCATGCTAAAGATGGCTGCAATACAGGCCTGGCAGAGCATCACCAGAGAACACACCCTGCAACTGGTGATGTCCATCAATTGCAGACTTCAAGCAATCATTGCATGCAAATGAAATGCAACAAAATACTAAACATGACTACTTTCATTTACATGACATTGCTGTGTCCCAAACATATGTATATATATCTATACGCAATATTAAGAATGTTTATGAAAAGTCAGTCATGCAACCAGCAATCTTTTTCTTTGCTGATTTTAAACTGATGCATTTCTTTTTTTCTTTATACAAAGACTGCAAGTCACTTATTAAAGCCATATCCTGGAAGAAGAATCTGCAAGTGCAGCCTAATTCTGGCCAACTATAACAAAGAACTACAAATACATTGCTTTCTTGCCCTTTTATTTCCTTCTGGGCCATGAGTACATCCACTCTAATGCATTGTTGACATTGCAGAATTTTTGATTATTGTAAAAGGATTTCAACTCTTGTAACTGCTCATTGTGTATAATATTTAATAAAATAGTAATTTGATTTATTTACAGCACTGTCTGCCATTTATGATATCTTAAGCTTAAAATGGGTTGTATAAAATCTCATTACTCTTGCAATCTGTTGAAGTTACAATACAAATTTTAATGACGTATAACGTTGCACTCCTGCAGGAAAGGATAGGAAAGCACATCCTTTCTCCCTCTCCTTAGTCATATTCATGCTTTTATGTCTCATTGATAATATGTAACTTTTTGCTTAAACTATATTCTTGTTGTAATTTGCTGTGTATTTTTAGATGTGTTCCAACTTAACAGATAGCTATTAATGACTATGATATAGTTGGGATCACGGAGACATGGCTCCAGGGTGACCAAGGCTGGGAGCTGAACATCCAGGGATATTCAATATTCAGGAGGGATAGACAGAAAGGAAAAGGAGGTGGGGTAGCGTTACTGATTAGAGAGGGGATTAATGCAATGGAAAGGAAGGACATTAGTTTGGAGGATGTAGAATCGGTATGGGTAGAGCTGCAAAACACTAAGGGGCAGAAAACGCTGGTGGGTGTTGTGTACAGGCCACCTAACAGTAGTAGTGAAGTTGGAGATGGTATCAAACAGGAAATTAGAAATGCGTGCGACAAAGGCAAAACGGTTATAATGGGTGACTTCAATCTACATATAGATTGGGTGAATCAAATTGGCAGGGGTGCTGAGGAAGAGGATTTCTTGGAATGTATGCGGGAGTTATCTAAATCAACATGTAGAGGAACCAACGAGAGAGCAGGCTATTTTAGACTGGGTATTGAGTAATGAGGAAGGGTTAGTTAGCAATCTTGTTGTACGTGCCCCCTTGGGCAAGAGTGACCATAATATGGTTGAATTCTTCATTAGGATGGAGAGTGACATTGTTAATTCAGAAACAATGGTTCTGAACTTAAAGAAAGGTAACTTTGAGGGTATGAGACGTGAATTGGCCAAGATTGACTGGCAATTAATTCTAAAAGGGTTGACGGTGGATATGCAATGGAAGACATTTAAAGACTGCATGGATGAACTACAAAAATTGTTCATCCCAGTTTGGCAAAAGAATAAATCAGGGAAGGTAGTACATCCATGGATAACAAGGGAAATCAGGAATAGTATCAAAGCGAAGGATGATGTGTACAAATTAGCCAGAAAAAGCAGCATACCGGAGGACTGGGAGAAATTCAAAGACCAGCAGAGGAGGACAAAGGGCTTAATTAGGAAAGGAAAAATAGATTATGAAAGAAAACTGGCAGGGAACATAAAAACTGACTGCAAAAGTTTTTATAGATATGTGAAAAGAAAGAGATTAGTTAAAACAAATGTAGGTCCCTTGCAGTCAGAAACAGGTGATTTGATCATGGGGAACAAGGATATGGCGGACCAATTGAATAACTACTTTGGTTCCGTCTTCACTAAGGAAGACATAAATAATTTGCCGGAAATAGCAGGGGATCGCGGGTCAAAGGAGTTGGAGGAATTGAGTGAAATCCAGGTTAGCCGGGAAGTGGTGTTGGGTAAATTGAATGGATTAAAGGCCGATAAATCCCCAGGGCCAGATAGGCTGCATCCCAGAGTACTTAAGGAAGTAGCTCCAGAAATAGTGGATGCATTAGTAATAATCTTTCAAAACTCTTTAGATTCTGGAGTAGTTCCTGAAGATTGGCGGGTAGCAAACGTAACCCCACTTTTTAAGAAGGGAGGGAGAGAGAAAATAGGGAATTACAGACCAGTTAGTCTAACATTGGTAGTGGGGAAACTGCTAGAGTCAGTTATTAAAGATGGGATAGCAGCACATTTGGAAAGTGGTGAAATCATTGGACAAAATCAACATGGATTTACGAAAGGTAAATCATGTCTGACGAATCTTATAGAATTTTTCGAGGATGTAACTAGTAGCGTGGATAGGGGAGAACCAGTGGATGTGGTGTATCTGGACTTCCAGAAGGCTTTCGACAAGGTCCCACATAAGAGATTAGTATACAAACTTAAAGCACAAGGCATTGGGGGTTCAGTATTGATGTGGATAGAGAACTGGCTGGCAAACAGGAAGCAAAGATTAGGAGTAAACGGGTCCTTTTCACAATGGCAGGCAGTGACTAGTGGGGTACCCCAAGGCTCAGTACTGGGACCCCAGCTATTTACAATATATATTAATGATCTGGATGAGGGAATTGAAGGCAATATCTCCAAGTTTGCGGATGACACTAAGCTGGGGGGCAGTGTTAGCTGTGAGGAGGATGCTAGGAGACTGCAAGGTGACTTGGATAGGCTGGGTGAGTGGGCAAATGTTTGGCAGATGCAGTATAATGTGGATAAATGTGAGGTTATCCATTTTGGTGGCAAAAACAGGAAAGCAGACTATTATCTAAATGGTGGCCGATTGGGAAAGGGGGAGATGCAGCGAGACCTGGGTGTCATGGTACACCAGTCATTGGAGGTAGGCATGCAGGTGCAGCAGGCAGTAAAGAAAGCGAATGGTATGTTAGCTTTCATTACAAAAGGATTTGAGTATAGGAGCAGAGAGGTTCTACTGCAGTTGTACAGGTCTTGGTGAGACCACACCTGGAGTATTGCGTACAGTTTTGGTCTCCAAATCTGAGGAAGGACATTATTGCCATAGAGGGAGTGCAGAGACGGTTCACCAGACTGATTCCTGGGATGTCAGGACTGTCTTATGAAGAAAGACTGGATAGACTTGGTTTATACTCTCTAGAATTTAGAAGATTGAGAGGGGATCTTATAGAAACTTACAAAATTCTTAAGGGGTTGGACAGTCTAGATGCAGGAAGATTGCTCCCGATGTTGGGGAAGTCCAGGACCAGGGGTCACAGCTTAAGGATAAAGGGGAAATCCTTTAAAACTGAGATGAGAAGAACTTTTTTCACACAGAGAGTGGTGAATCTCTGGAACTCTCTGCCACAGAGGGTAGTTGAGGCCAGTTCATTGGCTATATTTAAGAGGGAGTTAGATGTGGTCCTTGTGGCTAAGGGGATCAGGGGGTATGGAGAGAAGGCAGGTACGGGATACTGAGTTGGATGATCAGCCATGATCATATTGAATGGCGGTGCAGGCTCGAAGGGCTGAATGGCCTACTCCTGCACCTAATTTCTATGTTTCTATATCATTTCAATCGGTTTGATGTCAAAACTGTGTGCAGCATAAGTTGAAGCCTGTCTGGACTATTCGACAACTAGATCACAATTTCCTGTAACTTGCATTATACTCTTTGTTCGACGTAGGTTAGACATGCTTCATGTTGAGACTGCAGATACCCCTGTACCGGAATTTGGCACAAAAACAAACTTTTGATGGAACTTTGCATGTTGAGCAGCATCTGTGGGAAGAGAAGGAATTGTTGGCATCTCAGGGTCAAGACCCTGCGTCAGGACTTACTAAATCCACTGAGTTCCTCCAGAAGTTTGTTTTTGTTTCATACTGAGTGTTCTCAATCTGTGTTAACCTTGGATCTGTGATCTTGTGGCTGAGTCAGAAGTTATGGGTCAATACCACATTCTAGAAACCAGACTGAAGTAACAAATTACAGTTCATAGCATTTGCAGGAGTACAGTTTTAATCTCTGTGGCCTCTACATCGATGAGACCAAGCACGGATTAAGTGAACACTTTGCCAAACCATGCGGATCTCCCAGTTGCAAGGACCTTATCAAAGACTTTCTGAAAGTCTAGATACACCCGGCTCCCCTTCATCCATTTTACTTGCCACATCCTCAAAAAATTCCAGAAGATTAGTCAAGCATGATTTTCCTTTCATAAATCCATATTGACTTGGACTACTCCTTTTACTGCTATCCAAATGCCCCATTATTACCTCTTTAATAATTGACTCCAGCATCTTTCCCATCACCGAAGTCAGGCTAACTGGTCTGTAAATCCCCGTTTTCTCTCTCGTTCCTTTCTTGAAAAGTGGGATAACATTAGCTATCCTCCAATCCACAGGAGCTGATCCTGAATCTATTGAACATTGGAAAATGATCACCAATGCGTCCACTATTTCTAGAGCCACCACCCTGAGGACCCTGGGATGCAGACCATCAGGCCCAGAGGATTTATCATCCTTTAGTCCCATTAGCCCACCCAATACTATTTCTTGCCTTTCTTTCAGTTCCTCTATCCCCTTCGATACTCTGTCCTCTGCTGGGAGTACTTCTGGGAGATTGTGTCTTCCTTAGTGAAGACAAATCCGAAGTACCTGTTCAACTCTTCTGACATTTCCTTGTTCCCCATAATAATTTCACCCGTGTCTGCCTTCAAGGGACCCATATTTGACAGGTTGAGGGGCCAAATAGCTTATTTGTGCTCCTTTAACATAGTTTATTATGTTCCTGGCTTCCTGCAACCGGGGGAGGGAGACGGCTTCAGGTGGGAGCTGTCGGGGGCCTGTGGTGGGGCGCCAGCGTCCTGTAGCCAGGGGAGGGAGACGGCTTCAGGCGGGGGCCAGAGTGGGGGAAGTTTTCTGCAACCGGTGGAGGGAGAGGGGTGTGCGTGGTAGGGTGGAGGGGCGTGTGTGGTGGGGGGAGTGCATGGGCTCAGCGGCTCCCGACCCCGGCCTCACTCAATGGCTCCCGGCTCCGGACTCACTCAGCGGCTCCCGGACCCGACCTCACTCAGCGGTACCCAGCTCCGACCTCGCTCAGCGGCTCCCGACCCCGGCTTCGACCGCACTCAACGGCACCCGGCCCCGGCTGCACTCAGCAGCTCCCAGCTCGTGGTGGTGGTCGCTGCTGCCGCCCGCAGACTCACACAGCCCCTGGTGATTGGCAGCGGATGCTGGAAGGGGCATCGCCGTTCTGGCGAATGACAGGAGAGAAGACCAATAACTTTTGTAATATTTCCCCGATCAGAACAAAACTGCGTGCACTTGCAGCACAGGAGAATGGTGAGTAAAGTGGCGAAAAATCGTTGTGCTATCGGGTACCATTTTTGCGCAAATTTAAAAACATTGCAGACTGGAAGAGGACAAGATTAATGTTTTAGTTAAGGAGAGAGAGAGAGAGAGTTTTCAGCAATTTCTGTTTGTTACCCGGATTTCCAACTTCTGTATTTTTTATTTTCACCTTGTTCTGAAGTACAGAGCAATTTGGTAGCTATCTCCAACATAATTTCCAAAAATTAGTGATATGATGTGAGATTGATAGTTACGCACCATCCCTGCTGCAAAATTCCACAAAATCTGATACTTTGGTGCTTGAGCCCCAAATTCGTTTTTAAAGGCCACCCGAGTCATGGTTACTGCTCGACAATCTCTGGTCATAAAATACTATTTTCAGATGTGGAACTTGACATGGCATCAGAAATTTTTTTTAGTATCCAGGCCTTTTATCCTTTATCTTGAGGACTACTTTAAACCTGCATAAACAGTTGTAATCAAAACTTTCTTCTTTACTGTGTTAAATTTTTGAAATATTTGAAATTGCAAGCAACAATATGCAAAGGATTGACATTAAAATAGGTATGTTGCAAAGCCTACCTGAAGCGTCGCTGAAAATCTGTCCCAGCCCGTGTGCGCGATTTTGGTGCCGTTTAGAGGGGGGCGGGTTTAAAACGCGATTTTCCCTAGGCTGTTCAAATCGAGGATGTTCAGCCTAGTTAATTATTAACGGAAAATCGCTGGAATATTCTGTCGCTTTAGCTATTTTTAGTTTTAAAGGCTTTATATAATTGTTATAGTAGGTTAAAAATTAACCTCTAAACCCCCGACCACCGGCAACCGGCAGTGTCTCATACAGCAGACAACAGAAGGTAGGCTGTTTATTTTTACATTAAAAAGGGCTTCTTAAGATCCCTTTATACAAAGTTTAAAGTTGCGAGTAGCTCATTTTGGGCCCATTATATCCCGCAGTATTTTTCTGGGCATTTGAGGGCACAAATCTAGCGCAATGTGAACGTTCTAAACCAGCGCGTTCACAGGGACCCAGTAGAAAGCTGATTTAAATTGACTTTAATTTACTGCAATTGAACTAAATTCCTTCCATTTGGCCTATAAATTAATGTAAATGAGATTTTAAAATCATGTTTTATTGTGAATTATTTGTGAATATTATTTGGACACTTAGGCTATTTAAAAATGTTAATCATTTATTAAGAAATAGATAGATGTTTAGATCTAGTAATTGAAGTTTGAAATTAGCTCCAATTGGGTAACTAACTAATTATATGCTTTAATTTCAGGTCATCCAAGTAAGATTTATTTATATTTGTTTCAGAATGCTTCAATCTATGATAACTGAAAATTTCATTCAGTTCTCTTAATTTCTAAGAAAGTTATGGGCTTTTGACTGTCCACGATCACAGCTTTTTTGTTATGTCCATAGAAAATCAATAGGGAACAAGATGGTAATTTCCGAGTATGAAAATGGCCATAACGTTTTTAAATGCTTGAGATATGAAAGTAAATTAGGTGTCAAATTAAACTTCTTTTTATGCTTTATCTGGTGGGATAAATTGCAGACTTGATTTTTAAAATCTCAAAATTTTGTAACATTGCTAATTAAAAGGCAATCTCTTTTTTAACAGAATCAGGAACTTAGACACAAAAACTTCAAGAACACACAATGTTTCTGTGATTAGTTTTATAATCAAAAGCTCTGAAGTTTGAACAGTTTAATTATCACAGCCACCTGCTCCAATCATACAGCTCTCTGAAGAATCTACTCCTCTGGGCCCTCAATGTAATTACTGTGGCATTTGTGACCATGCCTTCATCTGTCATAGCCTAACACTGGAATTCTTCCCCTAAACCACTGATTCTCTATTTATTCCTCAAAAAATTATCTCTTTGACCAAGCCTTTCATCCCAACTCTATTACCATCTTTAATTTTGCCAATAATCTTATTACAAAGCTTCAAGGGTGGTCCCCACTTACTTTACTTAGACTTAGTTCCTCCCACACTGTTGAGTGCATAGGGCAGCAAGCTTTGGCCATTCTGTTCTGTCATGTGCAGCTTCTTCCACCCTCAATAGGTTAGTGTCCCGGGCTTCCAAATCCTTCTGGAATGTTCGCCTCCATGTGTGTTTTGGTCGGCCTCTTTTCCTTCTTCCTTCACATTGCCATGTAATTTACTATCTTAGGTGCACGTTCTGGTGACACTCTGAGTACATGTCCTGCAAATTTCATCCTGCGTACCTCTTTGTCCTGGCTGAGAGGCTTTGTTGCAGTTTCACGGTAGATCTCCTCATTTGTGATCTCTCTAGAGGATCTTCCTCAAGCAGAGTTGTTGGAATGCATCCAATTTATTTTTCATCTTCACATTGATTTTCCATGTCTCATTGGCATAGAGGGCTGTAGGGAAGATGACGGACTGGAAGAGCTTGACTTTTAGCATCTTGGGTATCCCGCCACCAGACCATATTGGCTGCATTCTTCTGAAGACTGTTGCAACTTTACCAATTCGGGAGTTGATGTCGACCTCTACATCTCCATCTGCTGTGAACATGCTGCCAAGATAGGTAAATCTTGTGGTGTTTTCCACAGGTTCCCCATTGATTATCAGTTGGTCTATTGGCTGCTGCTCCCCAGTCTGCATGGTCTTAGTCTTCTGGCAGCTGATCTTTAATCCAACCTTTGATGCATTCTCCTCCAGAGCAGTTGTCATCTCTTGAAGGGTGTGCCTCGACTCTGCTAGTAGTGAAATGTCATTGGCAAAATCTAGGTCTGTGAGGCGTCTTCCTGTTCACCATGGTGTTCCCTAGTCAGGTTTGTTCATTGTCTTCCACATGACATAGTCGATAGTCAATTCATTCCCCCCTCCCCAATCCCACATCGGTCTGAAGAAAGGTCTCGACCCGAAATGTCACCTATTCCTTCACTCCATAGATGCTACCTCACCCGCTGAGTTTCTCCAGCAATTTTGACGACATAGGAATCTGAGGTGTAACTTTTTCATACAAAGGGTGGTAGGTGTATGGAACAAGCTGCCAGAGGTTGTTGAGGCTGGGACTATCCCAACATTTAAGAAACCGTTAGGCAGGTACATGGATAGGACAGGTTTGGAGGGATATGAATTAAGCGCACGCAGGTGGGACAAGTGTAGCTGGGACAAGTAGGCCAGTGTTGGGCTGAAGGGCCTGTTCCCGCACTATCACTCTGAAATTAACATTTTACTATATCACACTGATCATGTTCATTCATGAATTTTCAGTAAATCAGGAATTTGTTAGTTCAAAGTAAAATTCTAATTTTGTTAAGGAGAATTAATGTTGAAATGTGATAGATTCAAATGTTCTCTGTAATGTCTGTCTTTGCAATTTACCTGGACCTAATCACAGCACCATTATAAATTAATGGGTACACATGATTCATTTACACAAGTGGCTGTTAACACAGAATCTAGTAAAATGTTTAGTTTGAGTATTAGAGATACAGTTTGGAACCGGCCCTTCAGCCCACCAAGTCCAAGCTAACCAGAAATCACCCATACACTAGTTCTATTCTTCAATCTAGGGACAATTTACAGAAGCCAATTAACCTACAAACCAGCATGTCTTTGGAATGTGGGACCCCCCCCGGAGAGCACCCCCGGAGAAAACCCACGCTGTCACAAGGAGAAGATACAAACAGCGCCTGTAATCAGGGTCGAACCGGATCTCTGGTGCTGTAAGGCAGCAACTCCACTGCTGCGCCACTGTGCCACCCTAGTGTAAAAAGCCAAAAGCATGACACAGATTCTTCCAAAATCTACAGATTTAAACACACTGTTCAACTTGATTACTAGTGCCAGATGTTTGTTTGTGCTTAATTCAGATGCTCAATTTTCTGTTTATCATAGTCCAATTGATGATTATTGCATCCTTGCATTTAATATGAGTCTTTTCTAGCAGCTAGTGGATCATAATGGTGCGAGGTTTTCACAATTACAAATTTGGAAAATTAGTCATTATTGATCTTGTTTGATTTCTAAATTACATTAATTCCCTCTGTTTAAATCGATCAATCATTTAAAATATTCCAAAAGTAAGTTTGGATAATAACATTTATTGTTAATTCATCTAAATGGTCCAATATTAAGTAAACAATTTTGTTGATGGAGTTGCCATCAAAATGTTATTAAAATTCTACAAATGCATGAATAAAACTTTATGAAAATGTACCAATTATATAAAATGTATCTGTAAATAAATCTACTTCAAACTATAAATCAAAGTAACTTCTAGCAGATGAGCCAATGGAGTTGTAAGTTCATAAGCACATGAGATCTGCTAAAAGTTACGATTAATCTGAGACATATTAGTCTCAAACCAATTTAAGTGAATTTGTATTCTTGTACAGTTGCCAGTGTTATTTACCAAATGATTAGTTCTTGTGCAATAATTATTTTTGCTTTAACAGTCCCCTAGTCCTTTTGTACAGGAGCATGCAAATATATCCATTGACTGCACACAAAGGTCATAATTTAGATCTGTTCTGTACTTCATTCCTAACGTTCAAGAGATTAAATGTTTTTTAAAGGTACACAAAAATGCTGGAGAAACTCAGCGGGTGCAGCAGCATCTGGAGCGAAGGAAAAAGGCAACGTTTCGGGTCGAAACCTTTCTTCAGACTGATCGGGGGTGGGGGGGCAGGGAGAAGAAAGGAAAAAGGAGGAGGAGCCCGAAGGCTGGGGGATGGGAGGAGACAGCAGGAGGGCTGAGGAAGGGGAGGTGACAGCAAGGACTAACAAAATTGGGAGAATTCAATGTTCATGCCCCCAGGATGCAAACTCCCCAAGCGGAATATGAGGTGCTGTTCCTCCAATTTCTGGTGTTGCTCGCTCTGGCCATGGAGGAGACCCAGGACAGAGAGGTTGGATACGGAGTGGGAGGGGGAGTTGAAGTGCTGAGCCATCGGGAGGTCAGGTAGGTTCCTGCGGACCGAGCGGAGGTGTTCGGCGAAACGATCGCCCAACCTCCGCTTGGTCTCACCGATGTAGATCAGCTGACATCTAGAGCAGCGGATGCAATAGATGAGGTTGGAGGAGATGCAGGTAAACCTCTGTCGCACCTGGAACGACTGCTTGGGTCCTTGAATGGAGGTCGAGGGGGGAGGTAAAGGGACAAGTGTTGCATCTCTTGCGGTTGCAAGGGAAAGTGCCCGGGGAGGGGGTGGTACGGGTTGGAAGAGAAGAATTGACAAGGGAGTTATGGAGGGAGCGGTCTTTGCGGAAGGCAGATATGGGGGGAGATGGGAAGATGTGGCGAGTGGTGGGGCCACGTTGGAGGTGGTGAAACTGACGGAGGATTACTTGGTGTATGTGATGGCTGGTGGGGTGAAAGGTGAGGACTAGGGGGACTCTGCCCTTGTTGCGAGTGTGGAGATGGGGAGAGAGAGCAGTGTTGCGGGGTATGGAAGAGACCCTGTTGGGAGCCTCATCTATGGTGGAGGAGGGGAACCCCCATTCCCTGAAGAATGAGGACATTTCAGATGCCCTGGTGTGGAATGCCTCATCCTGGGAGCACATGCGGCGTAGACGGAGGAATTGGGAGCAGGGGACGGAGTCCTTACAGGAAGCAGGGTGGGAAGAAGTATAGTCCAGATAGCCATGGGAGTCAGTAGGTTTATAGTGGATGTCGGTGTTTTTTAAATATCCTTTTAAATCTTTCAGTAGATATGGCACAAAATGATAGACTTAATTTAAAATAAACATAAGGGTGTGGACCAATACTTTTTTTGTAGACATAAATTTACTGGTATGCACCATAAGTTTAATATGGCCAGAAAACGAAAAAATGACGTTTTACTTTGTAGAGGCTACCGTACCATCACAGAAAAAACACTGATAAGGACAATTATACATGAACAGCAATGCCATAAATGTCTTGAAGGATACCAGAGATATCTTCACTGTTCTTTAAAATTGAGCTATTGTGCATTTCATCAGAATCAAATGGATGTGCCACTGAAGCACTTTAATATGAGAGCAGAGATCTCTGCTTATACCTCTTGACGAACCCACAACATTTTGACACAAAAGCAAGAATGCTACTAAATGAGGGACGGCTCTATTGGATTTATATGGATCATCAAGGTTGTGGATATAGAGATATACGGAGATATACAGAAATACACCTTTGGTCCTCAAAATCTACACTGACCATCAACCACTTATTTGCATGAATTTTACATGAATGCAATATTTTTATTCTCACTACTTTCCCCTCAACTCCCCCCCCCCCCCCTCCCTCATGGATTCTACCACTCGTCTACATATTATCAGCAATTTACAGTAGGCAATTAGACTATCGACCTGCACATGTTTAGGATATGGAAGGAAAGAGTACCCAGAGGAAATCCACTGGATCACAAACTCCCCATGGACTATTACCCAAGGTCAGGATTGAACCCAGTTCTTTGGCGAAGTGTAGTAACAACTCTACTACTCTACTAGCTGCACCGCAGTGCCACTCGTAAAATAATATAACATGAGAATCAAAAAGTTTGCAGATGGAGTAAATGTGAAATGAAATTCATAGCAAAAGGATTTGAGTATAGGAGCAGGGAGGTTCTACTGCAGTTGTACAGGGTCTTGGTGAGACCACACCTGGTGTATTGCGTACAGTTTTGGTCTCCAAATCTGAGGAAGGACATTATTGCCATAGAGGGAGTGCAGAGAAGGTTCATCAGACTGATTCCTGAGATGTCAGGACTGTCTTATGAAGAAAGACTGGATATACTTGGTTTATACTCTCTAGAATTTAGGAGATTGAGAGGGGATCTTATAGAAACTTACAAAATTCTTAAGGGGTTGGACAGGCTAGATGCGGGAAGATTGCTCCCGATGTTGGGGAAGTCCAGGACAAGGGGTCACAGCTTAAGGATAAGGGGGAAATCCTTTAAAACTGAGATGAGAAGAACTTTTTTCACACAGAGAGTGGTGAATCTCTGGAACTCTCTGTCAGAGGGTAGTCGAGGCCAGTTCATTGGCTATATTTAAGAGGGAGTTAGATGTGGCCCTTGTGGCTAAGGGGATCAGAGGGTATGGAGAGAAGGCAGGTACGGGATACTGAGTTGGATGATCAGCTATGATCATATTCAATGGCGGTGCAGGCTTGAAGGGCCGAATGGCCTACTCCTGCACCTAATTTCTATGTTTCTATGAAATTAGAAAATGCCGGAAACAATCAGCAAATCATATGGGATATTGTGATTTTATCTTATTTTACTGGTGGTACGGTGGTGCATTTCAAGAAACATATATTTCCTTTATGCATGTAGGAAGAAAGCCCCATTGGTGCTGAGGCTTTTGCATGTTCTTAAAGGGGCTGTCCCACTGCGGTGACCTCATTCGCGAGTTTAGAAGAGTTTGCCCTCGACTCGTACTCGCAGCATGGTCGACACGAGGTCCTGGGAGGTCTTTGTAACTCTCCTTCATGCTCGAGAGTAGTTCCCACGTACTCAAGGCCTCAGCTAGGTCCCCGCGTTTTTTTTAACATGCTGAAAAATGCCCGCGAGTAAAAATAGTTTGCCATGGAAAAAATCGATATTTTTTTACTCGTAGGTTTAGTTGAGGTAGGTCGTAGTCGGTCGTAATCCTATCATAGGTAGTCGAAGGCAATCAAAGGTAAAGCTCGTTGCCCCCCCCTTCTCTCCCCCCCCCCTTCTCTCTCCCCCCCTTCTCTCCCCCCCCCCCCCCTTCTCTCCCCCCCCCTCTCCCCCTCTCTCCCCCCCTTCTTCTCTCCCCCCCCTTCTCTCCCCCCCCTCTCTCCCCCCCTCTCCCCCCCCTTCTCTCCCCCCCCTTCTCTCCCCCCCCCCCCCTTCTCTCCCCCCCCTTCTCCCCCCCCTCCCCCCCCCT
Organism: Leucoraja erinaceus; assembly: GCF_028641065.1. Classification (NCBI taxonomy): domain Eukaryota; kingdom Metazoa; phylum Chordata; class Chondrichthyes; order Rajiformes; family Rajidae; genus Leucoraja; species Leucoraja erinaceus. The sequence goes on from NC_073380.1 coordinate 99,321,077, forward strand.
TCTCTCCCCCCCTTCTCTCCCCCCCTCCCCCCCCCTTCTCTCCCCCCCCTCTCTCTCTCCCCACCCTCTCTCTCTCCCATCTCTCTCACCCCTTTCTCCCCCTCTCTCTCTCCCACCTCTCTCCCCCCCCCCTCTCTCTCTCCCCCCCTTCTCCCCCCCCTTCTCTCTCCCCCCCCCTTCTCTCCCCCCCTTCTCTCCCCCCTTCTCTCCCCCCCTTCTCTCCCCCCCTCTTCTCTCCCCCCCTTCTCTCCCCCCTTCTCTCCCCCCCCTTCTCTCCCCCCCTTCTCTCCCCCCCCCCCTTCTCTCCCCCCCTTCTCATCTCTCCCCCCCCCCTTCTCTCCCCCCCCATCTCTCCCCCCCTCTCTCCCCCCCCCCTCCCCCCTCTCTCCCCCCCCCTTCTCTCCCACCCCTTCTCCTCCCCCCCCTTCTCTCCCCCCCCCCCTTCTCCCTGCCTTCTCCCCCCGCCCTTCTACATCCCTCTTCTCTCCCCCCCCCCCCCCCCTCCCCCCTTCTCTTCCCCCCCCCCCCCTCTCCCCCCCCCCCCCCCCCCCCCCCCCCCCCCCTTTTCTCTGTAAAAACATCCAATGGATTGATTTCAAAGAGCCAGGAAGTTATCTTCAGTGTCCTGGGCAAAACCTACAAATAGATTGTGAAGAAATGTTTTTCCTGTGTTTCCTTTGTTATTTATAAAATGTACATTATTATTATTATTAAAATTCTATCTGCAAGGCTTCTCTTTTAATATACGATTTAAGTGATTAAAGTGACTTCCCTGCAAAGAGTTCACATCACTACTATCTCAGGAAAACATAAACAACCTATACAGTGCTCACATTTAATAAATACTAGACCAAGTGCAGACCCGTTGGGTCTGTTTTTCCAACGCGCGTTTGCATGGGGGGTTGCTGCGATTTCACACGCATACTAACCACCACCCCCGCCCCACACACACACGGGGGGGAGGAGGTGGAGGATACAGGAAGAGGGCGAAGGAGACAACATTGGTTCATAGATTAAGTACATACATAAATACTTACTTATAGCCCTCGCTCAGAGGACATCAAGAAAGGCTTGGGAGTAGAGATGTGTTTTCAGTCACGACTTAAAGGAGTCGATGGAGGGGGCAGTTCTGATGAGAAGGAGGATGCTGTTCCACAGTCTAGGAGCTGCAACCGCAAAGGCGCGGTCGCCCCCGAGCTTATGCCTAGACTGCGGGACGTTCAGTAACCCCAAGTCGGCCGATCTGAGGGACCTGGAGGTGGAGTGGTGGGTAAGCAGACTTTTAATGTAGGAGGGGGCAAGCCCATTGAGGGCTTTGTAGACATAAAGGAGGATCTTGAAATTTATTCGGAACTGCACAGGGTGCCAGTGGAGAGGGGCCAGGATCGGGGTGACTTTTTAGAGTGCCCGTCAGGACAAAGTAATACAAAACTAATAATGGGTGAACATTTATAGAAGAATACTCCTGTATTTTGGGAAATCAACTCATTTGGATGGGAAATATACCTTAATACTTTGTCTGAAGAAGGGTTTCGACCCGAAACGTCACCTATTTTCTTCGCTCCATAGATGCTGCTGCACCCGCTGAGTTTCTCCAGCAATTTTGTGTACCTTAATACTTTATGCCGTTTCCATTTGCTACCATGTCTTATGCGTGCAACACTTTGTGGACGACAAATATTTTGTTTTACAAAAGCTTCAGTACTTCAGCACCCAGTTTTATTAAAGTCTTGCTCTTGCAACAATTTGTGGTGATTAACGTTAGTTTGTATTGTTTTATGTTTGCACTAGATTCCTCATTGTGCTCTGCATGAGAACAATTAACAGGTTGGCTGCTTTTGTTAACTAATTGGCTGATAATTGACCGTAGCTATAATTCTGTAGCAGTGAGGTAGTTTTCTATCCCATCCAGTTTTGTAATCAAGAAGCTAACTTTAAATTATTTATACCTCACAGGCAGGTTAGAGCGGACCACCTTTAGCCCATGTATTTGCATTTTAATGGATAAAAGGGTAGGGATTCTGACCTTCCTACACACCCCCATCCCCTTTCTTTCTCCCTGCCCCTTCCCTGAGCCCCAGCTAACCTTGCAACTATCTCTCCCTTCTAAAAATATAACCCCATAACAATTACAGCCCCAGGCCATAACCGTGCAAACACGTATCCCCTCCCATCACCTGCATTCTAAATACTTTCCCGTCCATCTTTTAAAATTTTAAATGACCTGCATTAAGAAACATAGAAAATAGGGGCTCTGAGGAGGTTCCATTGTTACCCCTAAACTTCTGTCCCTTCGAGCCCCTTGCACCGCCATTCATTGCGAATACTTCATGCATTAGAAACATGAAAATAGGTCATCCCCAATCAAGCCAACCCGTGCGATCATGCCTGATCATCCCCATATAACCCTTGACTCCTCTATTCAACCCCTAGAGCTCTATCTAACTCTCTCTTAAATCCATCCAGTGATTTGGCCTCCACTGCCCTCTGTGGCAGGGAATTCCACAAATTCACAACTCTCTGGGTGAAAAAGTTTCTTCTCACCTCAGTCTTAAAAGGCCTCCCCTTTATTCTAAGACTGTGGCCCCTGGTTCTGGACTCGCCCAACATTGGGAACATTTTTCCTGCATCTAGCTTGTCCAGTCCTTTTATAATTTTATATGTTTCTATAATATATCCCCTCATCCTTCTAAACTCCAGTGAATCCAAGCCTAGTCTTTTCAATCTTTCCTCATATGACAGTCCCGCCATCCCAGGGATCAATCTCGTGAACCTACGCAGCACTGCCTCAATCACAAGGATGTCCTCCCTCAAATTAGGAGACCAAAACTGTACGCAATACTCCAGATATGGTCTTACCAGAGCCCTGTACAACTGCAGAAGAACCTCTTTACTCCTATACTGAAATCCTCTTATTATGAAGGTCAACATTCCATTAGCTTTCTTCACTGCCTGCTGTACCAGCACGCCAACTTTCAGTGACAAGGACACCCAGGTCTCGCTGCACCTCCCCCTTACCTAGCCTAACCCCATTGAGATAATAATCTGCCCCCTTGTTTTTGCCACCAAAGTGGATAACCTCACATTTATCTATATTATACTGCATCTGCCACGCATCTGCCCACTCACGCAACCTGTCCAGGTCACCCTGCAACCTCTTAACATCCTCTTCATAGTTCACACTGCCACCCAGCTTTGTGTCATCCGCAATCTTGCTAGTGTTGCTCCTAATTCCCTCTTCCAAATCATTGATATATATGGTAAACAGTTGCGGCCCCAACACCGAGCCTTGCGGCACTCCACTCACCACTGCCTGCCATTCTGAAAAGGACCTGTTCACTCCTACTCTTTGCTTCCTATCTGCCAACCAATTTTCTATCCACTTCAATACCCTACCCCCAATACCATGTGCTTTAATTTTAGTCACCAGTCTCCCGTGCGGGACCTTATCAAAGGCTTTCTGAAAGTCTAGATACACTACATCCACTGACTCCCCTTCATCCATTTTACTTGTCTCATCTTCAAAAAATTCCAGAAGATTAGTCAAGCATGATTTCCCTTTCATAAATCCATGCTGACTTGGACTAATCCTTTTACTGCTATCCAAATGCCCCATTATTACCTCTTTAATAATTGACTCCAGCATCTTTCCCACCACCGAAGTCAGGCTAACTTGTCTGTAATTCCCTGTTTTCTCTCTCGCTCCTTTCTTGAAAAGTGGGATAACATTAGCTATCCTCCAATCCACAGGGACTGATCCTGAATCTATTGAACATTAGAAAATGATCACCAATGCGTCCACTATTTCTAGAACCATCTCCCTGAGGACCCTGGGATGCAGTCCATCAGGCCCCGGGGATTTATCATCCTTCAGTCCCATTAGCCTACCCATTTCTCGCCTTATGAAAATTTCTTTCAGTTCCTCGACCCCCTTAGATCCTCTGTCCTCCAGTACATATGGGAGATTGTTTATGTCTTCCTTAGTGAAGACAGATCTGAAGTACCTATTCAACTCTTCTGCCATTTCCTTGTTCCCCATAATAATTTCACCCGTGTCTGCCTTCAAGGGACCCACATTTGACTTTGCTACTCTTTTCCCCTTAACATATCTAAAGAAGCTTTAACTTCCTTCTATTCCTGTCCAGCTTCCCTTCATACTTCATCTTTTCAGCCCGTGTTGCCCGTTTTGTTTCCTTCTGTTGTCCTGTGAAAGTTTCCCAATCCTCTGGCTTCCGGCTACTCTTTGCTGTGTTTTACATCTTTTCTTTTAGTTTTATTCTATCCCTAACTTCTCTTGTCAGCCACGGTTGCTTCCTACTCCCCTTAGAATCTTTCTTCCTTTTTTGGAATGAAATGATCCTGCTTCTTCCGGATTATGCCCAGAAATTGCTGCCATTCCTTTCCTTAGCTACCCAACTCTCACCTCACCAACCCTTCAGTTTCACAATTTGTAATTCTCTCATCATTTTATCTCACGCTTTGTGAATGCCCATCACCCCCCTTCACCTGTGTTTACCTATGACCTGCTATGACCTTCACTCTGCGGAGGACTTCACTCTTCCAGCTTTCTTTCACTCCACCCCTGCAATCAGTCTGAAGAAGGGTCCCGACCTAATAAATTACAAGGGGAGGCTGCACGCATTAGGCTTGTATTTCGTGGAGAATGGAAGATTAAGGGTTTCCCCAAGTGACTCGTCACCTCAGACCTTGTGGTCAGCAATGAATTAATAATTACCTATCCATATGCTCCCTGACCCTTTGAGTTACTCCAGCATTTAGTGGCTTTCCTTGTTAAACCAGCACCTGCAGTTCCTTGTTTCTAACAGATAGTTTTTGCAATGTACAAGTGGATTAGTCGGGCATATCCTGACTTTGGACATTTAAATTTAGTAACCAAAAATTGGATGGATTTAGTGACTTCAATCAAGGTTTCTTTCTAACCATAGCACTTGAGCATCCCAGTCAAATAAAAACAGAGTGTACTGGAAATAGTCAGCAGGAGAGGCGACATCAGTGGAGAGAGAAACTCGTTATGGTTTCAGATCAAAGTAAATAGTTCATTTTAAGAGGCGAGAGGTTTGGACAAGGGAACATTTAAGAAAGGGTGAGGCCAGGGTTGCAGTGGTGAAGAAATGTTGGTGAGAAACTATTATCTCTATAAAGCTTTTCATCACTAAAACCCTGACTTCACCTTGGCAGAGGTATTTCCTTTTACATAGAAACATAGAAATTAAGTGCAGGAGTAGGCCATTCGGCCCTTCGAGCCTGCACCGCCATTCAATATGATCATGGCTGATCATCCAACTCAGTATCCCGTACCTGCCTTCTCTCCATACCCCCTGATCCCCTTAGCCACAAGGGCAACATCTAACTCCCTCTTAAATATAGCCAATGAACTGGCCTCAACTACCCTCTGTGGCAGAGAGTTCCAGAGATTCACCACTCTCTGTGTGAAAAAGGTTCTTCTCATCTCGGTTTTAAAGGATTTCCCCCTTATCCTTAAGCTGTGACCCCTTGTCCTGGACTTCCCTAACATCGGGAACTTTTGTCCTATCCATTCCTCCCATACCATCTCTACAACTTAAAACCAACTGATTTTCTCACTGTCCCAGTTCTCGCAAAAAATATTCAATTTGGAATCTATCTGTGTCTTTCTGTGTATGCTGCCTGACCTGCCGAGTGTTTCCAGCATCTCTTGTTACTAGTTCAGATCTCCAGTATCAGTCTGAAGAAGGGTTTCGGCCCGAAACGTTGCCTATTTCCTTCGCTCCATAGATGCTGCTGCACCCGCTGTATTTCTCCAGCATTTTTGTGTACCTCCAGTATCTGCAGTTTATTTGGTGACACAGGCATTGCAGGTGCTGTAATCTGGAGCAGAATTCATACTGCGGCATCAACGCAGCGTCTCAGGCAAGACTTATGAAGGGTCTCGACCCAATATGTTGACCACCTATTGCCTCCACAGATATTGCCTTACCCATTGAGTTCCTTCAGCAGTTTAGGGTTTTTTTTTTTCTCTGCAGTTTGTTTCCTTTCCATCCTGGTTGAATACACCCAGTGGAGGAACATCCTCACGCACAGCACCAGTGAAAGGAACAAAACTACCCTGCGGATGTGAAGCACTAAAATAAATAAATTACAAGGAGAGACTGTACGCATTAGGCTTATATTTCCTGGAGAATAAAAGATTAAAGGTTTCCCCAAGTGACTCTTCCCCTCAGACCTTGTGGTCAGCAATCAATGAATAATTACACTTTGACATGTTCATAGATTTTCTGTAAGCTTTTGCACTGGCACCTGCGGCAACTTGAAATCTGTTTCAGTGCAGTGGTCCTAACGGAGAACGTAGAACCTGTATGAATATGCTGACCAACTGTGTATCTCCTTCACCAATCAGAATGAAGAATAAGACAGTGTTCAAGAAGGAACTGCAGATGCTGGAGAATCGAAGGTACACAAAAAAGCTGGAGAAACTCAGCGGGTGCAGCAGCATCTATGGAGCGAAGGAAATAGGCAACGTTTCGGGCCGAAACCCGTCGGAGGCGGAGTGGGAGGGGGAGTTGAAGTGCTGAGCCACCGGGAGGTCAGCTTGGTTATTGCGGACCGAGCGGAGGTGTTCGGCGAAACAATCGCCCAACCTCCGCTTGGTCCCTCCCACTCCGTCTCCGACCTCTCTGTCCTGAGTCTCCTCCATGGCCACAGCGAGCAGCACCGGAAATTGGAGGAACAGCACCTCATATTCCGTTTGGGGAGTCTGCATCCTGGGGGCATGAACTTCGAATTCTCCCAATTTTGTTAGTCCTTGCTGTCTCCTCCCCTTCCTCAGCCCCCCTGCTGTCTCCTCCCATCCCCCAGCCTTCGGGCTCCTCCTCCTTTTTCCTTTCTTGTCCCCGCTCACCCCCGCCTCCGATCAGTCTGAAGAAGGGTTTCGGCCCGAAACGTTGAATATGCCTGAGCTCCATAGATGTATGCTCCTTCTGAGTTTCTCCAATTTTTTGAATCTGAAGAATAAGACATGTTTTTATAATTTTGCATTTTATTTCATTGTTTACTTCGAACAGAATAAAATAATAAAAAGCAAGTGTGAAACAGCATACAAAAAACAAAACAAGAATATATATGAATATATATATATATATCAGTCTGAAGAAAGGTTTCGGCCCGAAACGTCGCCTATTTCCTTCGCTCCATAGATGCTGCTGCACCCGCTGAGTTTCTCCAGCAATTTTGTGTACCTTCGATCTTCCAGCATCTGCAGTTCCTTCTTGAACACAAGAATATATATGAAGTGTCTACACTTAATAAACAATATCTATAAATAAATGAAATCGTATGTGTCTGAAAAGGAACAGGAAGAAGCCAAAGCTTATTAATTCCCACCCCTTATTCAACTGCTTAGCTTATACAAATTTAGCAGCTATATGTACACCATATGTACACCACCAGCTATATGTACACCAAATTATTTACATTTATACACTAATCAAATGTTGAAGTAGACAGTATGTTACAATGCCTAAGTCGACACTAAATCATGACAAAAACGGGAAAAAGTAAATGAAATGGAAAGACAAAAGAATTAATCACATTTATTTCAATTCTTTAAATTCTTCAATTATCATTAAATTCTAAACAAATTAGATTCTTATAATGTATAACATGGATAACCTCACACTTGTCCATATTAAACTCCATCTGCAATTCCTTTGCTCAAATTTCCAACTGACCAATATCCTACTGTATCCTCGCTATCCACAGCGTCACCACTTTTTTAATAGTCTGCAAACTTACTAAACAAACCACCTATACTCTTAAAAGTTAATTTTCAGTACTAGAGATATTGTTTGATAGACAAGAAAATAAACTAGCATTAACTGATCTGTGTTTTGATTTTGTGACCACACAAATTTAAAATTAAGATACTAATAACTAATAAGATCAGAAATGATGATAGTTGCTAATAGTTTACTAAATTTAATCGGACAAAATATCGCTGGAAATGTGGCAACTCTTGTGTAATGTTTCAGTGTGATCTAGTGTTCTTTCACGTACTTAAGTATGATGCTGCCTATGTACAGTAATATTTTTATTGAACTGTAGGCAAAAAAGGAATATCACCTTACACATGTACATATGACAATAAAGTACTATTGAACTATTGAACTGGCCCTAACTTTTATTTGGCATTTCTTTCTGGCACATGGGAACAATGGCAACACTTCCATTTATATAACATTCTTAATGTACAAAAATGCACATCAAAGTTACCAAGCTGCATTAAAAAGTATTAATGACAAATGATCAAAAGATTAGCCAGAAGATGGTTTTAAAGGATGAAAGGAAGAGCTTTAAGGAGGTAATTTCAGAACTTTAGCCTTGACAGTTGATGACACAGTTTGCAATGGTGAAATGATAACTAATAAGATCAAAAATATAAGGATAAGGAAAAGGTCAGTATGAGGAGGGTATGGATTTTTGGAGAGAAATAAAGTTGGAGGATATGGTAGAAATAGAGAGTGAAAGTGGAAAGACATGATGGCACACTCATTCCATCATTTGCAGTGTGCTGTATGGACCCGATGCAGGGACTCAAAGATTTCAATGCTGTTCTAAATGCTCCTTCTTTGCTATGAGGGGTCTTGGGCCACAGATGTAAAGGAATTGCAACGTTTGCAATTAAAAATAAGAGGTCACGCATTTACAAAGAGATAGCTTTCCCATTTGCCACACCAGTAAGCAATAGTTACAAGAGTATGTTGCTTTTCTGAATGCAAGCTTGCATTTGGTTGGAAATGGATTGAGATTGCTCAATATAAATTTCATTTTCATTTTGTGGAAGAAAGTTAAAAAAATAATGTTGGAGATTCAAATGTCTGGTCTGAAGGTTGTTTGAAGACTGTTGTCTGCACATCGCTCAATGCTATAGCTAGTGTGAGTGCCTACTGTGGAGTAATTTGCCTGCTATTCAATCTTGGTGATCAAGCTGATGCTTAGGATTTTTATGTAGCTATCCTTTCCGCATCACATTTTCTGCAAAAATTACCCAGTGTTTCTTGGTTGAAGTGGTTTTTGTTTTCCACTGAACTTTCAATAGACTCTGTTTACCGAGTAAATTTATTGAAACACATAAGATCCTGAGGGATGTTGACCGAGTCGATGATGAACGCAAGAATACACTTGTGGTCGAATCTAGAAGTAGCGGGTCACCGTTTAAACTAAGAGGTATCCCTTTATAAACAGATGAGACAAATGGTATTTTCCTCCCAGAGCACTGTGAATCTTTGAAACTTTCTTCCTGAAACAGCGATCGGAGCAGAATCTTTATTTAAAAGCGGAAATTAATGGATTGCTAATGATTAAGGGGACGACAAGATACCATGGAGAGACAGAGGTGGGAGCTGAGGTTACAATGAGGTCGACCATGATATTAATTGTATTGTATTGTATTGTATTCAAATTTATTGTCATCGTCTCAATTAAAGACAACAAAAGGAATTTCCCTTTACAGTCAGTATCATAAAAGTAAATAAATAATAAATATTAAAACATATTAAAAATAAAATAGAATTTAAATTTTTTTTTTTAAAAGCACAAACACAGAAAGTCCACGACACAACATAACACAGTGGCGGAGTTAAATGGTGGAGCAGGCTCAGGAACTGAGTGGCCTGTTGTGCTCCTGCTCTGCATCTGCAATCCAATAACATGTTGCTGTAAGCCATAAGAGTCCCCAGCTTAACTCTATGACTGACGCAGGGTTGTCAATATACACTTGGTACATGGTTATGATAATATTTGGAGTAGCTACATCTGGAGGTTGTGACGAAGTGCAATTTGGCTTTTATAATATTGCTGTAAAATGACATATAATAAATTACCTGACTATTGTGAAATGGTTAAATCATTTTTCAGTGACTCCACACCTGACAAATAAACACTCAGATACACTGATAAGCATCTTCAAAGAGGCCAACTGCCCTGCTTAAAGTTCACAACTCAACAAGGTAATAGGAATTTGAAAGCTCATCCAGAATAAACATTTATGACCAGGCCCCGTTCCAAAACAACTGAACATTGTTTTTACTACGTTGACTTCCTTCAGCAGTGTTTCACGATCACATTATGTAAGTTATTTTGTTGCTTCTTGGAATTCGTAGGCACTTCAAAAGTGTGTTAATTTGGCAAAGTGTGTCTGACCAACAACCACATGTCTTGAAGGTCAACAGCTACAACATTCTAAAATAAATGTATCTCAGTGGCTGTGTGCAATAAAATAAACCTTGTCTAATTAATATAGTGAAAGGCTTTCATTGCCATGTGTGTCTTTACAAAATCTGTGAAGGAAAATAAAAAGGTTGTGCTTTTCAGAGAAAGGGGTCTGGGTGGGAGAGGACCAATGTGTAGGTATGTTACAATACTTACCTTCAGCGGAGCTGCAATTCTGCCACTGGCCGTGTGCGCGATTTTGGCGCGTTTGAGGGGGGGGGGGGGGTTAAAACGGGTTTTTTTTCCGACCTGGTCCTGGATTATATTTGTTGGAGTGCAAGATGTTGCTAAAGAATCGTTCCGACGACTGTTCTGTGTGTTTTTTTTTTAAATTCGCCCGACAAGTTAATCGCTGGAGTGATTTTAAAATCAGCTTCTGAAGCCATCAATGCCGACAACGGGGCCGGATTTTATGTAGGGGACAGGTAAAAGAAAGTAGTTTATTTTTATGTATAAAAGTGTTTCTTAAGATGTATTTAATTCACATTTTAAGTTGCAAAATGGTGATTTTCTTTCCCCTAAGAACCGGCAGTGTATTTGCTGCCGATATGGGGGCTAAAAACACTGCAACCTCAACGTTCCAAATGGTCCCGTTCCAAAAAACCCACAGGCAAGTTGATTTAAAGGGCCATTAATTTACAGGTATTAAACATTAAATTCCTTCCATTTGGCCTATAAACCCATGACGATGAGATTTAAAAATTATGTTATATTGTGAATTATTCTGTGAATGTTATTTGGCTATTTAAAAATGTTAATCTATTCTTAAGAAATGGATAGATGTTTAGATCTAGTAATTGAATTTTGTAATTAGCTACAATTAGGTAACTAACTAATTATATGCTTTAATTTCAAGTCATCTAAATAAGATTGTTTCATATTTGTTTCACAATGCTTCAACCTAAATAACTGAAAATTTCTTTCAGTTCTCTTAAATTTTAAGAAAGTTATGGGCTTTTAAATGTTCTCGATCACAGCTTTTGTGTTAAGTCAATGAAAAAGCAATAGGGAACAAGATGCCAATTTCCAAGTATGAAAATGGCCATAACTTTTTTAATAATGAAGATATGAAAGTGAATCAGGTGTCAAATTAAACTTCTTTTTATGCTTTCTCTGATGGGATAAATTAAAGACTTGATTTTTAAAATCTCAAAATTTTGTAACATTGCTATAATGTGTTAGTTGATGGGAGAATCAAGACCTTAAGAAATATATTGGGGTGGGCCTGGATTGGCTACTAGGGGAGTGGATTGAAGGTTCACCAGACTGATTCCTGGGATGTCGGGACGGTCTTATGAAGAAAGACTGGATAGACTTGGTTTATACTCTCTAGAATTTAGGAGATTGAGAGGGGATCTTATAGAAACTTACAAAATTATTAAGTGGCTGGACAGGCTAGATGCAGGAAGATTGTTCCCGATGTTGGGGAAGTCCAGGACAGGGGGTCACAGCTTAAGGATAAGGGGGAAATCCTTTAAAACCGAGATGAGAAGAACTTTTTTCACACAGAGAGTGGTGAATCTCTGGAACTCTCTCACAGAGGGTAGTTGAGGCCAGTTCATTGGCTATATTTAAGAGGGAGTTAGATGTGGCCCTTGTGGCTAAGGGGATCAGAGGGTATGGAGAGAAGGCAGGTACGGGATACTGAGTTGGATGATCAGCCATGATCATATTGAATGGCGGTGCAGGCTCGAAGGGCCGAATGGCCTACTCCGGCACCTAATTTCTATGTTTCTATGTTTCTAAGTTGCAATCAAATTGTGGGAATGGGAGCTAGACTGAGTACAGTAGTTAAAAGGGAATTGGACATTGGAGGTGAAGGCGGCATCTATCATCAAGGCCATGCCCCTCTTGTTGCTGCTACCATTGGGCAGGAGGTACAGAAAACTGATGTCACACACACCGCCAGGTTCAGGAACAGCTACTTTCCTAACAATTATCAGGTTCTTGAACCAACCTGCACATTCCTAATTCTACCTCGACAACGGGACACGATGTACCATCCCTTGAACCATGGATTTGTTTTTATTTCTAACTGTATTTTGCTCTAATGTCTTGTTTGGTATTGTACTTCCGGTGGCGCTGGTGCCAGCAGCCTCCACCTACAGCCCGGTATCTTTTTGTTTTTTTGTTTATTTAGTTATGTTAAAGTGTATTTTTTTGTGTTTTTTGGTGTTTTTTATGTGGGGGAAGAGGGCACGGTGCGGGGGATACCGTACTTCAGCCGCTTCCTGGTGAGGACGCGACTATTATTCGAGTCGCGTCCTCCCCCCCCCCCCCCCCACAGCGGCCTACCTACCTGGATTGGCGCGGCCTTTCCTGCCGGGATCGACCGGAGCTCCAGCAGCGGCAGGACAGCGTTGGAACATCGCGGGGCTGGCAATGCCTTACCGGGGGTCGCCGTCTGGAGCCCGGAGTGCTGGACCTTCTGCACCGACATCATGGAGCTGCGGTTTGTGGAGCTCCCAACGCGGGCGGCGCTGATCAACAACGCGGGGTCCTGTGACTCTGCCCAGCTCGGCCTGTGGACTCAGGAGCTGCAGACTCCGGCAGCGGGAGACGGCTGATCAGGAGGTCCGGGCCGCTGAGGAGGAGGATGCTCACCGTCGGGGCTCGGCGTCGGCGTTCCACCAGCCTGGCGTGAGGGCCTGAACATCGGGCCACCCGGGGAGGCGACTGCGGGTGCTCGGAAGGCCCAGACCACGGATGAACACGGAGGGGAGGCTGGCTGGACTATGGTGCCATCCTCACCTTGGTGCCATTTATGTTATGTTGTGTCGTGGACTTTCTGTGTTTGTGCTTTTTTAAAATTTTTAATTCAATTTCAATTTTATTATTAATATGTTTTTATTATTTATTTATTATTTATTTTTATTATTTTTCTTGTGATTTTTTTTTAACGATACTGCCTGTACGGGAAATTCATTTCGTTGTCTCAAATTGAGACAATGACAATAAATTTGAATACAATACTATACAATACAAGTTTAAGTTGGCAGCCTTTTTTCCTTTCTACTGTCTTGCAGAATGTTATGTGTAATAAATGCAAACTTTTTCTGTGTGTTTTTGTTTGAATCTCTGAGTTTGTTCCAAAATTTGGTTGGTTGTAATGCAAACGGGGAAAAAAAGATTTCTCCGTGGCAAAGTCAGCACTTATGAATAATTCAGTAATTTACTCAAGAATCATTTTGGTGGCATTGGACACAAACTTTCAAAAGTTGAGTGGGGGTGACTGCAGGTAAAGAGATGTACGAGAAGAGGGAGGCTTTGGAACGTGACACAAGGAGAGTCCATGGTCAAAATGTTCTGGTTAGAGTAAAGGTCAAACCCTGGATGGCAAGAGATATTGAGGCTTAGGTCATGAGAATGAAGGAGGTATATGTCAAGCATAGTCAGCCGAGACCAAGCAAATCCCTTGAGGAGGAAAGGTGTACACTGAAGAGGGAGCTCATCAAGCCAAAACGCAACAAAATATCGTTTTGGGAGTTAAGGTGAAAAATAATATAAAGAGATTTTATAAGTATGTTAAGGGGAAAAAGAGTAATGAAGAAGATTATTTATTAAGAGCCGTTTATAACGTTTTTTGTTTTTTTTTAGAGTTTTAGAGATGCAACATGGAAACGCCCTTCGGCCCACGAGGATATGCCTACAATTGATCACACGTTTAAGGGGCTGTCCCACTTGGGCGACCTAATGGGCGAGTTTAGAAGAGTTTGAAAAAATGACATGTTGAAGACCTTCGACTATGTTGAAAACCTCCTTCGACCTCCTTCAACTATGTTGAAGACCAGCTTCGACTAGGTACGACTAACTTCGGGAAAATTGGACACCAAATAGTGGAGAGTGAAGACGATCTCCTTCGACCTCCCTTTGACCTCCTTTCGACTATGATGGAGACTGTCTACAACTACCTTCGACTACCTTCGACTACCCTCGATTACCTGCGACTACCATGCCGGCCCTACTACAACCTACTACGACTAAACCTACGAGTAAAAAAAGTATCTATTTTTTCCATGGCGACCTTTTTTTACTCGTGGGCATTTTTTAACATATTGAGAAAAACGCCGCGACCTAGCTGAGGCCTCGAGTACGCGGAGACCACTCTCGAGCATGAAGGAGAGTTGCGAAGAACTCCTACGACCTCGTGTCGACCATTCTGCGAGTATGAGTTAAGGGTAACCTCGCCAGAACTCGCGGATTTGGTCGCCCAAGTAGGACAGGCCCTTTACACTGATTCTATTTTATCCCACTTTCTCGTCTTCTCACTACACATTAGGGACAATATTACGAGGGCAATGCCGGTCGATTAATTACTTGATTAGTACAGGTGTCAGAGGTTATGGGGAGAAGGCAGGAGAATGGGGTTAGATGGGAGAGATAGATCAGCTATGAATGAATGGCGGAGTTGACATGATAGACCAAATGGCCTAATTGCACTCCTATTCCTTATGGCCTTATAAAGTTGGAGGACGAAGAAAGCCACACAATCACAGGAAGAACGTGTAAACTTCATGTAGATAGCATCCGAAGTCTGGGACTCAGGAAGCAGTTATGCCATTGCACCGCCCCTAAATGAAGAGAAATGTATACATACACAATAGTATTTTCACCTACTTCCTCCATAACTGGGATGGAAACCATCATGTACTAGCAATTTGACACTTTGATGTTATTATTTTTTGTTGTTATTGCTTTGCTTATGTCAAGTTCAGATTATTTATACAAGAAGCAAAGAAGGCAAATGCCTTTCCTGCAGTGAGTAGTATCTTCTAATATTCACTGCTTGAGAGGGTGGTGGAAGCAGATTTAATTTCCACTGTCACAAGATAACTAAATGGATATAAGAGGGGTGTCGAGCTTCTGCTGCTGGAATAACTTGAGTCATGCACAGCGATTAAGATCCAAAGACTTTATTAGCGTTACAGCGTAGGTAACTTCATCTTAGCACAAACTCAAAAGTGAGGGAGAAAGGACAGAGAAGCTATCTGTTAAACTAGTGAGCGTAGCTACAAAATATGATATAACATGAGTGACACTGATATACATCCTCCCTCTTAAAGAATTAAATGTCAGTACAAAACCATTGACTAAATAAGGCATGCACAGCAGCTGATAATAAGCTGCAGGAAAGTCAAACATAGCCCGGATACTTCACCGTGGGCTGGCAAACACGACCAGCACATGTACGATAAAAAACATTTCCGTTTTTCCCCACCAGGGACAGAGCCGGTGGCTTCAGAGATGACGAGGTGCCCTGCATGGACAGGGTCGAAATACTTGCTGTGCAGGGAAGCAGGGACCCGCCTTATGTCCTTTTTCAATCATGCCATCCTGCAGCACTAGCTCATCGCAGACGGCAAAGAAAGGCCGAACTGGCAGCGGGACATTGCAGTGTTTGTCTGGCCGGCTGCGCTTAATGACGGAGACGAGCGACCGTAAGGTACTGTCAGCAGCAGAGTGGGCAACCAAGTCCTCCACACAGGACGAGGGAATAAAGGACACAGTCATTACAATAAAGTCATCATCCTCACAGGTGTTCCGGGATTCACGCGAGAGAGTGTCAGCCAGGTGCATATCCTTACCACGTTTGTAGATCAGAACAATGTCATATTTTTGACATTGCAGCAGCATCCGCTGTAAGCATGCTGGAGAGACAAGAATTGGTTTGTTAAAGATGCTGATCAGAGGTTGGTGGTCAGTTTCAATCGTGACCGTTTGTCCGAAGATAAAGTTGTTCAATTTCTTGCAGGCAAAAAACAACTTCGAGCAGCTCTTTCTCAATTTGTGCATAGCGTTGTTCTGTGTCAGTCATAGTGCGTGAGGCGTAGGCAACAGGCTTATTGCCGCCACCGTCATTTTGAAGACGTTCTGCGCCTAGTCCGTGTTCTGAAGCGTCACAAGTCAGTGTGACCGGTCGTTTAGGATCGAAACCAACGAGAGAGCAGGCTATTCTAGACTGGGAATTGAGTAATGAGGAAGGGTTAGTTAGCAGTCTAGTTGTGCGTGGCCCCTTGGGCAAGAGTGACCATAATATGGTTGAGTTCTTCATTAGGATGGAGAGTGAAATAATTAATTCAGAAACAAGGGTTCTGAACTTAAAGAAAGGTAACTTTGAGGGTATGAGACGTGAATTGGCCAAGAATAACTGGCAAATTATTCTTAAAGGGTTGACGGTGGATATGCAATGGAAGGCATTTAAAGACTGCATGGATGAACTACAACAATTGTTCATCCCAGTTTGGCAAAAGAATAAATCATGGAAGATAGTGCATCCATGGATAACAAGGGAAATCAGGGATAGTATCAAAACAAAAGATGAAGCGTACAAATTAGCCAGAAAAAGCAGCCTACCAGAGGACTGGGAGAAATTCAGCAGAGGAGGACAAAGGGCTTAATTAGCAAAAGGAAATAGATTATGAAACAAAACTGGCAGGGAACATAAAAACTGACTGTAAAAGTTTTTATAGATATGTGAAGAGAAAAAGATTAGTTAAAACAAATGTACAGTAGGTCCCTTGCAGTCAGAAACAGGTGAATTGATCATGGGGAACAAGGACATGGCAGACCAATTGAATAACTACTTTGGTTCTGTCTTCACTAAGGAAGACATAAATAATCTGCAGGAAATAACAGGGGACGGGAGGTCAAATGAGATGGAGGAACTGAGTGAAATCCAGGTTAGCCGGGAAGTGGTGTTAGGTAAATTGAATGGATTAAAGGCCGATAAACCCCTAGGGCCAGATAGGCTGCATGCCAGAGAACTTCAGATTCAGATTCAATTTTAATTGTCATTGTCAGTGTACAGTACAGAGACAACGAAATGCATTACAGAGACAACGAAATGGAAGCCTTCTGAAACTTAAGGAAGTAGCCCCAGAAATAGTGGATGCATTAGTGATAATTTTTCAAAACTCTTTAGATTCTGGAGTAGTTCCTGAGGATTGGAGGGTAGCTACTGTAATCCCACTTTTTAGAAAGGGAGGGAGAGAGAAAACGGGGAATTACAGACCAGTTAGTCTTACATTGGTAGTGGGGAAACTGCTAGAGTCAGTTATTAAAGATGGGATAGCAGCACATTTGGAAAGTGGTGAAATCATTGGACAAAGTCAGCATGGATTTATGAAAGGTAAATCATGTCTGACGAATCTTATAGAATTTTTTGAGGATGTAACTAGTAGAGTGGATAAGGGAGAACCAGTGGATGTGTTATATCTGGACTTTCAGAAGGCTTCCGACAAGGTCCCACATAAGAGATTAGTAAATAAACTTAAAGCACAAGGCATTGGGGGTTCAGTATTGATGTGGATAGAGAACTGGCTGGCAGACGGGAAGCAAAGAGTAGGAGTAAACGGGTCCTTTTCACAATGGCAGGCAGAGACAGTGAGAAGGTTCACCAAACCGATTCCTGGGATGTCAGGACTTTCATATGAAGAAAGACTGGATAGACTCGGCTTGTACACACTAGAATTTAGAAGATAGAGGGGGGATTTATAGAAACTTACGAAATTCTTAAGGGGTTGGTTGGACAGGCTATATGCAGGAAGATTGTTCCCGATGCTGGGGAGGTCTAGAACAAGGGGTCACAGTTTAAGGATAAGTGGGAAATCTTTTAGGACCGAGATGAGAAAAACATTTTTCACACAGAGAGTGGTGAATCTGTGGAATTCTCTACCACCGAAGGTAGCTGAAGCCAGTTTATTGGCTATATTTAAGAGGGAGTTAGATGTGGCCCTTGTGGCTTAAGATATCAGGGGGTATGGACGGAAGGCAGGTACAGGATACTGAGTTGGATGATCAGCCATGATCATATTAAATGGAGGTGCAGGCTAGAAGGGCCGAATGGCCTACTCCTGCACCTATTTTCTATGTTTCTATGTTTGTATGAAATAAGCGAGAGTAGGAGCACAAGACATCTACTGCTTAAATGTGTGAACGGCCTCTGCTGCTGCTTATGCCAGGTCCAATCGGTGTCTGTGGGTAAGCTGGCGCAACGGGGCTGATATTTCACTGAAGTCCGGAATAAATTTGCTCAAGTAGTTAACCATGCCAAGGAATATCTGCAGACCGAACACGTCCGTGGGTGCTGGGAGCTCGTTGATGGCACTGGTTTTCGCCGGATCAGTTTTTAGGCCATCCTTAGTGAACATACAGCCTATGTACTTCACCTCACTCTCCTTAAATTTGCATTTTTGAGGGTTTAGCTTGAGGTTAATGGCATTGCTGCGATCCAGGACCTTTGTCAGATTAGCATTGTGTTCTTCGACAGTTCATCCAGCAACGAGGATGTCAACCACTACAATGGAGCATGGGTAACCTGCAAACAACTGCTCCATAGCTTGTTGAAATACTTCACTAGCAAAGCTTATGCCAAAAGGCATGCGAAGAAATCTGTAACGCCCGAACGGTGTGCTGCAGTTGGTTAACTTGGAGGAGTTTTTCTTCCAGCGAAATCTGCCAGAATGAACTCTTGGCATCTAGAACAGTGAATACAGTTGCCTCAGCCAACTGTGCTGCATCTCGTCCACAGTGCGCATGGGATAGTGAGGTTGTTTAAAAGCTGTGTTTAAGTTCTTAGGATTGATACAAATCCATATTTCGTCTTTATTCTTCTTCATTGCCACAACCATAGTGGATACCCAATCCAAGGGGTCAGCAACGGGAGCAATCATACCCTAAGACACCATTCTGTTGAGTTCACTTTGAACATGGTCCCACTTAGCGTGGGGAATCTTCTGAGCTGGACGGACAACTGGAATTACCTCAGGGTTAATGGTAATTGTGTACTTAACAGGCAACCTGCCCCGCTTGTCATCAAACAAAGTTTTGTATTGTGTCCGGATTTGTTGGTTAAAGTCACAGGTTGTAGTCAGATGACAAACAGAAGGGCTGAAAGAGACAAGTCCCAGCTCGCGACAAGCGTTGGCACCCAGCAGAGACGGCACATCCTCACGAACAACATTGAAACTTTGGTTGTGGACACGTGAGTTAAGACAGCAGCGTAACTTGACTTGACCGATAGGGTGCACTGGACCTCCTGCAAATGGACGAAGGGAGGCAGCCGTAGGAGTGACAGTCTCTGTTTTTCATGACTTTTTCAACAAAGTTGGCAGATCACGTTACACCTGGCCCCTGTATCAACTTTCAGATAAAAGTACTTGCCATTACCGAGCAAAGTGGCCTTGGGGTCTATTTGTTTGTGCATTAAATCAGACAAGGAATGCACATCGTAGTCAAAACCTTCGCTAGCCGCCTGCAAATCTGTGGGAGCTGGTTGAGAGCATTCCGACAGCAAGTTCACATGGCCAAGTGAATTAACAGATTGCCTTGTTTGAAATCTGTTGCTACGCGAACGACAGCATCTGAAGAAGTGATTCAGTTTGTTACAAAATCGACATAGTTTTCCATATGCAGAGCAACGGTCACAAGCAGCAGCATGCGAACCCCCACAGTTAAAACAATTGTCTATTAGTCTCACAATAGAGTGGTCGGGGAACTTGAGGAGAACGGCAAGCGGTTTGATAAGACTGCCGGCAACATTAATTTCACAACCAGCAGAATGCCCTAAAACATTTGTATGAACGTCACCATTTCAGCAATGCGACAGCGGTTTCAAGCAGTCTCTAGAGTAAGCTCAGCATCCCACAGTAACCAGTTGCATAATTTACTATTGCGGACACCATAGACCAAACGGTCACGGACTAGGCTATCACATATATCCCTGAAATTGCACCGATTGGCAATGTGCTTCAACGTACTGACATACATCTCCATAGGTTCACCCTGTCTCTGGCTTCGGGGAAAGAACAAATGCCTCTCCATGACCAAGTTTGTCCGTAACTCAAATAACTGTCGGAATTTGCATAGTAGGCAGTCAGGATCTCAGATAGACTCAGCGGAAGCAATCTGGATACCAGCCGGTCAAATCTAGCCGTTCATAATGAAATCTTCAGGCACGTCAAGCAGCATCTGTGCCTGCTAGATTAAGATGAATTGACGTTCGAACACCGGGAGCAGCAGCAGGGTGAGCTGCTTCAATGTAAATTGAGAAATCTTCATCAAATACATGTCACTGTTCTGCGAGGTCCTCGTCAAACTCCGGGATCTCTGGTTTTCTGAGAGCAGAAGCCACAGCAATATATACCGGAGAAAACAACAAACTAAAATAAAAGCAATATAATTAAGCAAGGAGTGAGTCCGTACACTCTGACACCGATTGGAGGCGTGGGTTCGTATCCCACTTCTGACACCATGTTGTGCTTCTGCTGTTGGAATAACTTAAGTCACGCCCAGTGATTAAGATCCAAAGACTTTATTAGCGTTACTGCATAGGCGACTTCATCTTAGCACATAACTCAAGAGTGAGGGAGAAAGGGCAGAGAAGCTTTCTGTTAAACTTGTGGGCGTAGCTACAAAGTATGACTCATAACATGAGTGACACTGATCTACAAGGGGGAAGAAAATAGCAAGGCTTGTGGGAAAGAAATGGGCAATATGAGTGAATAGAGCATTCTTGTAGAGTCAACATGGCCATAGTAGGCCAAATGGCTTATTCTATCATTCTAGAGGACTCCAAATTTCAAATACATTTTGCAATTAAAAGTGTTTCTTAACTTCACTCCTCAAAGTACTTGTTCTACATTTTTAGCTATATCTCATGGACCTAAAATATTTTAATTATATTTTCTTTTAGAGGTCTGATGTGCAATTTTATTCTTCCATTATAAACACAGGCAGAAAGTAGTTATTTAACTTATCTTTCTTTTCCTTAGTTTATTTTCAATATTAATGTTGTCAGATTTTAAAGGGACAAGATTTCTGATCACCTTTGATATCATTGAAATCCGTTTCTTCGCGCACTACCTTTTGCTATATGCTTTATCTCCCTTTGTTAATCCCTCACATTTGCTGAAATTCATACTTCCTTACGCTTTTATTATGCCATTAAAAAAAAAAGATTTATATCACTAATTTATTTTGTTTACCATGAATTTTTGATACTTCATAGTCCTCAGAACCACGCATAATTCATCAATTTTATATTAACATCCTTTTCATTTTGGAACAGAATTGCTCTCTCCACTCTTGGCCTTTTCTGGAACTTAAAATGTGTTTGATTTCTAACTATTCCTTGTTCTGAGGAAAGATCTTCAAACTGAAATATTAACCCTATTCCTCTCATAACATCAACAGCCCAACTTACACAACATTTTTTGTTCTATTTTAATGTCATAATCATAGTCATACAGTGTGGAAACAAACGCTTCAGCCCAATGTGCCCACATCCACCAAAATCATGTCCCATCGACACTAGTCCCAATTGTCTGTTTGGCCCATATCCCCCCAAAATTTGTCCTTCCATGTGCCTGTCTAATTGCTGCAATAATCTCTGCCTCAGCTATCTTTTCTGGCACTTTGTTCCATACACCCACCACTCTTTGTGTGAAAAGGTTACCCCTCAAATCCCTAAAAAATCCTTCCCCCTTCACCTTACAACTATGCCCTACTCTGGGCAAGAGACTCTGTGCATCAACCCGATCTATTCCTCTAATGATTTTATACACATCTATAAGGTCATCCCTCATCCTCCTGCGCTCCAGGGAATAGAGTTCCAGCCTACTCAACCTCTCCCTATAGCTCAGATCTCATAGCCCTGGCAACATCCTTGTAAATCTTCTCTGCACCTTTCCAACTTAACAGCATCTTTCCTATAAAACGGTGCTCAGAACATAACATATGCTCTAAATGCGGCCTCACCAACGTCTTATATAACTGCAACATGATCTCCCAACTTCTATACTCAATAGGTAGACACAAAATGTTGGAGTACCTCAGTGGGACATGCAGCATCCCTGGAGAGAAGGAATGGATAAAGTTTTGAGGGTCGGGTCGAGATCCTTCTTCAGACTGATTTTGATTTAAACCAGCATCTGCAGTTCTTTCCTACACATTCTATATAATACTCTGACTTTTATAGGCCAATGAACCAAAAGCCTTTTTGACCTCCCCATTTACCTGTGAGGCCACCTTCAAAGAACTATGGATCTGCACTCCTAGATCCCTCTGCTCTACAACCCTTCCCAAAACCCTACAATTCACTGTGTAGGTCTTGCCCATGTTAGACTTTCCAAAAAGCAACACCTCACATTTCTAAGTATTAAATCCAATCAACCACTCCTCAGCCCACGTGGCCAACCGATCAAAGATTCTGCTGCAATTTTAGACTATCAGCAACACCATCCACTTTTGTGTCATCTGCAAACTTGCTAATCTTGCCATGTACGTTCTCATCTAAATCATTGATATAGACTACGGATGTTAAGTTCACTGACCAAAAGCTCCCAGCACATTCCCTGAAGCCCTTCTTGAATAGAGGCACAACATTTGCCACTTTCCAGACTTCTGGCACTTGCCTGTATTTAATGACGACTCATAAATTTCAGTCAGGGCTCCCGCAATATCCTCTCTAGTTTCCCACAGTGTCCTCGGATATATCTGATCCAGCTCAGGAGATTTGTCTACCTTTATATAGGTTCACTCTTTCGAGGGAAAATCTAATTGAGCATGTTGTTGGCATTCTATCTGTGGGAATCTCATCTGTTTATAACATAACATAACAAACATAACAGGAAAAAAATTCACACAAAGAGTGGTGAATCTCTGGAACTCTCTGCCACAGAATGTAATTGAGGCCAGTCCATTGGCTATATTTAAGAGGGAGTTAGATGTGGCCCTTGTGGCTAAAGGGATCAGGGTGTATGGAGTGAAGGCAGGTACAGGATACCGAGTTGGATGATCAGCCATGATCATAGTGAATGGCGGTGGAGGCTCGAAGGGCCGAATGGCCTACTCCTGCACCTATTTTCTATGTTTCTATAACTTATTTTTACAGTGAGTATGCTCTCCATAATTGTTTAAGATTGGATAGATTAAGACAGATCTAGTGGTTCAGAACTAAGTACCTCGGATGAAGCAATGTGAGTTCTTCAGGTTAATATTCTGGAAATCATAATTTGAATCATGTTTGCTAAACTAAACAATTGGTCTCTACTTTGCCAGTTTATGCTACTTACACAAAGGACTTTAGCATTTCACTGAGAGTTCTTTAGCAGCAACCAGCAAAAACTAGTAGCTCCACCATCTGGAGGTAAAAAGTCATCAGGTGTATGAAAACATTTTATTTTCAAGTTTCCCTCCAGCTCATGTGCTTCTTTCATTGTTGTTGCATTCAACTCCTGGAAATCTGATTCCAACAATACTATGGTGTTTCTAGAAGACCCTCCAGTGTCTTAGAAGAGCTAATAGTACAGAATAAGAAGGGTTTTGGCCCGAAACTTTACCTATCTCCTTCGCTCCATAGATGCTGCTGCACCCGCTGAGTTTCTCCAGCATTTTTGTGTACGTCCAGAATAAATACTAGCCTTGTTTGCAATGCCCATATCTCAAGCATTTTAACAAAATTTAATTTCACAAGAATGGGGTTTTGAATTTCTTCATTTTACCAGCAATTTGTTAAGCTCACAAAGCTAGTTTCTAACAAAATAATATTCAAATTCAGAGAGTTGGCAAATTCATCCACAACACTTTTCAATCATTAATATTTTGTGGAGCAACATGGCTCTGAATCGATTTTTTTGCCTTGTCAGTATTCACTTAAGCATAGTCATAGCTATACTGCAAAGAAAAAAGGCCCTTTGGCCCAATGCATTCATGCCAACCAAGATTCCTCACTGATTTAGTTCCACTTGCATGTGCCTGGCCCTTATCCTTTCAAACCTTTCCCATCCTTGTAGCTAAATGTCTTTTAAATGTTCATAATGTATGTGCCTCTACCACTCCCTCTGACAGCTCACACCATATACGCACCACCCTTTGTGTGAAAAGGTTGCCTTTTAAATCTTTCTCCTTTCCCCTAAATCTATTCCCTCTAGTTTTAGGCTCCCTTCCCTCCCTGGGGAAAACACTGTGGTTATTCACCTTTCATCACAGATATTAACCTCCCCACCCTTGAAGGAATCTTCATGAAACATTACGTCAAGAAGGCAGCTAATATCATCAAAGACCCACACCACTGTGGCACATTTTCATCTCACTAACACCATCAAGAAGAAGGTACAGGAGCCTGAAAACCGTTACCTCTAGGTTCAAGAATAGCTTCTTCCCATTAACCATCAGGCACTTTAATCAGACTGCACCACCCTAACCATTATCCTCTCAGCACTGAACCAACATGTATGGTTGGACTACGTACTTCTTTGCACTATTGTGTCTGGTTACTTAGTATAGCCGATAATTAATTGTATTATTGTTTATTGTACATTGTTGAGTTAATGTGCGTGTAAACATAGAAACATAGAAAAATTAGGTGCAGGAGTAGGCCATTCGGCCCTTCGAGCCTGCACCGCCATTCAATATGATCATGGCTGATCATCCAACTCAGTATCCCGTACCTGCCTTCTCTCCATAACCCCTGATCCCCTTAGCCACAAGGGCCACATCTAACTCCCTCTTAAATATAGCCAATGAACTGGCCTAAAAACTGCAGCAAGTAATAATTTGATTCATAGGTTCCTAATACACATCACAATTAAACACTTGTAACTCTTGATCTGTGCCCCACGTAATTTTCTAAACATCTATAAGCTCACCCCTGAGCTGCAGGGAACAAAGACCCAACTTATCCCACCATTCGTAATAACTCAAACCTTCCAGATTTGGTAACATCCTTGTAAATCTCCTCCCCACCCTTCGCAGATTAATGACCTCCTTCCTATAACTGGGCGATGAGAACTGTACAGTGTACTACAAATGTGGCAGTACTAACATCTGCACTAACATGTGCAGCTGTAACAGTGTCCCAACAGTTGTACTCAATACCCTGACCAATGAAGGCAAGCATAGCAAACACCTTCTTCATCACTTATGTCGCCCTTTTCGTGGACCTATATACCTCTACCTCTAGTCTTTTTGTTCTGCAACAGTCCTGAAGGTTCTACCATCTAATATGTAAGTCCTGC
Source organism: Leucoraja erinaceus (assembly GCF_028641065.1). Lineage (NCBI taxonomy): Eukaryota > Metazoa > Chordata > Chondrichthyes > Rajiformes > Rajidae > Leucoraja > Leucoraja erinaceus. The sequence continues at coordinate 99,346,360 of NC_073380.1, forward strand.
CCTGGTTTTCCTTTCCCAAATGCAACACCTCGCATGTATTGAAATTAAGCTCCAACTATCGTGCCTTGGCCCATTACGCCAGTTGATCAAGACCCTATTGTAATCTTAGTTACCCTTCTTCATTGTTCGCTATCCATCAATTTTTGTGTCATCTGAAAACTTACTAATCATGTCACCCACATTCACATCCAAATCATTAATAGAATTAATAAACACCAGTGTATCCAGCACATATCCCTGTGGCACACCATTCAATATTGGTTTCTAGTATCAAAAACAAACGTCTACCACTGCACTCTGCATCCTACCTTCAAGCCAACTTTGTACCAATTGTCAATTTCACCTGAATACCATCTGATTTAACCTTCCAGACCCACCTGCCATGTTAGATCTTGTCAAAGGTCTTTCTAAACTCTAGCTAGACAACGCCTATCGCATTGTCCTCAAGAGTCAAGAGTCAAGAGTCAATTTAATTGTCATTTGGACCCCTGGAGGTCCAAACGAAATGCCGTAAATGCCGTAAAGTCCTCATCAATCTTCTTGGTCACCTCTTTAAAAAAACACAATTAAATTGGTGAGACACAATTAACATACTTGAGATTTGGGCATTGCAAACAAGGCCAGTGTTTATTCTGTTTATTTAGCAGTCCTTCGACACTAGTGGGTCTTCTTGAATCACCACAATGTCTTTGTAAACAAAATTCCTGCATTAGAACCCAACCACGATGAAAGAAGCCTGTGACCTTGAGGGAAACTTGAAAATAATGTTTTAATTCACAATTTCCTCAACGCAAAGCCGTACAGGACATCTCTAATCCTTTTCAAATGATTCTGCCACAGAACCCCCTCCAATAATTTACCCAACACTGATGTAAGGCTATAGGCGACGTTTCGGGCCGAAACCCTTCTTCAGACTCTGAAGAAGGGTTTTGTCCCGAAACGTTGCCTATTTCCTTTGCTCCATAGATGCTGCTGCACCCGCTGAGTTTCTCCAGCAATTTTGTGTACCTTCGATCTTCCAGCATCTGCAGTTCCTTCTTGAACACTGATGTAAGGCTCATTGTTTTGTAGTTCCCAGGCTTTCTTAAATAAACGCACACCAAATGCACACCAACCTGTCTTCTGGCATCTCACCCATGGCTATCAATGTTACAATTATCTTTGTCAGTGTCCCCCTAATTTCTTCCCTAGCTTCTCGTGGATACTAGGATACACTTCCTCAGGATCCAGGGATTTATCTACCCTTCTGCTTTTTAAGGTATCCAGTACCTCCTCTTCTGTAATATGGATTATTTTCAAGCCATTACTATTAACCCCTGAGTTTGCAAGCAACCACCTCTTTCTCCATGATGAATACATATAAATATTCATTTTAGACCTATGTCATGTTTAAAAGCCCCCCATTTATCAGATAACCGTTTACCTGCAAAAACAGTCTCTTCCAATTGCTTTCTCTCAAACACCATCTAAATTGTTTAAGAAGGAACTGCAGATGCTGGAAAATCGAAGGTAGACAAAAATGCTGGAGAAACTCAGCGGGTGCAGCAGCATCTATGGAGCAAAGGAAATAGGCAACGTTTCGTCCCGAAATGTTGCCTATTTCCTTCGCTGCATAGATGCTGCTGCACCCGCTGAGTTTCTCCAGCATTTTTGTGTACCCACCATCTAAATTGGCCTTGCCGCAATTCAGAACCTTGACTTGTGGACCACTCCTATGCTTTACCTTGTTATTTTAAAACCAACAGAATTATTGGAAAGGGGGGGAGAGCTGTTTGTTTGCCTAAATTGGAGATTTAGATACCTGGGCACAGAGATTAACACCCGCCTGTCCTTCTCCCAGCACACAGACTCTGTGTACAAGAAGGCACAGCAACGCCCGTTCCTGCTGAGGAAACTCAGGAGCTTTGATGTCAGACAGGACATTTTAACAGCTGTCCATAAATAACTTATAGGATCTGTACTCACCTTTAACATCACATCCTGGTTCACCCTCACCTCTGTCAAAGACAAATCAAAGCTTTCCCGGATCATCAATCAGGCAAGCAAAATAACTGGCAAAGCTCAAAATCAATGATCAGTACTCCACACCCAGGCAGTTAAAAGGAAAGCCAATCTCATTACACAGGACCCCACCCACCCCCTGCACAAGTCTTTCCAACTTCTGCCATCAGGCCGCCGATATAAAGTCCCCCTATCCAAGAAAAACATCCACAAAAACTCATTCATACCCATCGCCATAAACAGCTTAAATAAAAAATGAACAATGGACAAATTAACCCTGACGCATTGTCACTTTACTCGTATCCACAACTTTTATCTTGTCTATTTTAACAGTTTTTAATCTTTATATTTGCTTTTAAGATCGATACACACTGTGTGTGCTCGCAGAAACTTGTGTTGTATGACTGCTTATCAGTACATTGTCCTGTCTGTATGTTGAGCCACGTCAAAGAAGATTTTCTGTTATGACAGACAATAAAGTTTTCTGAATCTGAATCTGAATCTGAATCTGAATTCAATGTTCATGCTGTTGGGTTGTAAGTTAGACAAGCAGGCGCTGCTACAGTTTGTGTGTGGTTTCACTTTGGCAATTGAGAAAGCCCAGGCCAGAAAGGTCAGTATGGGAATGGGAAGAGGGGAATGGTTAGGAACCGGGAGATCTATCCGGGAGAAGAACCTCTCACTTGCCAGACTGACACAAACATTCAGCAAAACATGGCAATGCTTGGTCTTACCAATGTAAAAGAGGCCACATCAGGAGTACTGAATGCAGTACATGCGGTTAAAGGAGGTGCATGCGCGACTCTGTCTCACCTGGAAGAACTGCTGGGGTTCCTGGATGAAAGTGAGGGAGGAGATATAGGTACATTTTGCCTCCATCACAGTGAGGAGATGCTGGGTGGACTCACTGTGGTGGATGTTAATATGTGTTTATTGTTGTTTTATTGTATTGTATTATATGTATGACTGCTGCAATTTCGTTCAGACTTCGGTCTGAATGACAATAAAAGGCTATCTATCTATCTATCTATTTATCTATCTATCTATCTATCTATCTATCTATCTATCTATCTATCTATCTATCTATCTAGTGTTACCTGGGAAGGGATGGTTTGGTTGGGAAGGATGGATGAACCATCGAGATGCAGAGGAAGCGGTCTCAGCGAAAACGGTGAGATGGTAAGATGTGACTGCAGGTAGGATCACTTTAAAGGTGGTGGAAATGTCGGAGAACGATGTGTTTGATGCGGAAGTTATTGGGCGAAAAGTGAGGACCGGGGAACTCTCTGGGGGGGAGGGGGGGGGGAGGGGGGGGAGGGGAGGGAGGGTGAGTGAGAGCAGGACTATGGGACACAGAGGAGATGGAGGTGAGGGAACCATCTATGATAGCAGGACAAAAACATGTTTATTAAGAAAGAGGACATCTCAGATGTGCTCGAATGGAAAGTCTCATCTTGAGAGACATAGAAACATAGAAATTAGGTGCAGGAGTAGGCCATTCGGCCCTTCGAGCCTGCACCGCCATTCAATATGATCATGGCTGATCATCCATCTCAGTATCCCGTACCTGCCTTCTCTCCATACCCCCTGATCCCCTTAGCCACAAGGGCCACATCTAACTCCCTCTTAAATATAGCCAATGAACTGGCCTCAACTACCCTCTGTGGAAGAGAGTTCCAGAGATTCACCACTTTCTGTGTGAAAAAAGTTCTTCTCATCTTGGTTTTAAAGGATTTCCCCCTTATCCTTAAGCTGTGACCCCTTGTCCTGGACTTCCCCAACATCGGGAACAATCTTCCTGCATCTAGCCTGTCCAACCCCTTAAGAATTCTGTACGTTTCTATAAGATCCCCTCTCAATCTCCTAAATTCTAGAGGGTATAAACCGAGTCTATCCAGTCTTTCTTCATAAGACAGTCCTGACATCCCAGGAATCAGTCTGGTGAACCTTCTCTGCACTCCCTCTATGGCAATAATGTCCTTCCTCAGATTTGGAGACCAAAACTGTACGCAATACTCCAGGTGTGGTCTCACCAAGACCCTGTACAACTGCAGTGAAGATGGTGAAGATGGAGAAATTGAGACTATGGTATGGCATCTTTGCAAGAGGCAGGGTGGGGGTAAGCATAGTCACGATAATTGTGGGAGTCGGTAGGTCAGTACGATGATGGCATTTTTAAATTGGTTTTGATTATGGGATTTCAACACCAGAGTTGTAAAGGACACAAAGATCAAGAATGGTATGATTGGTCTGGAGGGAACAGGGAGGCTAACTTTGATGGAGTGTTCCCCCGACACAATCGCTAATACAAACCGCACGTCTTTGGGATGTAGGAGGAAACTTGAGCACCCGGAGGAGATCTACGTGGTCACAGGGAGAATGTGCAAACTCCACACAGACAGCACCTGTAGTCAGGATGAAACACAGGTCTCCAGCGCTGTGAAGCAGCAGCTCAAACGCTGCACCACTGTACCACCCTTTTGTCATAACATCATCATCATCAAAAACATTAGCGACGCAGTGGCGCTGGTTTCCGATGGGAATGGTGACGGACGCACCACACGTCTCTGTCCTCCAGTTCCTGCGGACTTCCGCCGCTGGAAGTATAGGATTTTGGTGTGTGTGTGCTTTATCGTAATTCCTTGCAATGCTATGACAGTGATCGCAACTTCTACTGAAGTGCGGATGGCTGTTAGCTCCCTAGAAGCTCATCCGCCCTTTGACAGGTCTTGATTTTGGTCATGCTGGGGTCCACAGCCCCCTCCTCACCTGGCGAACTAGGGGGGGAGACAGTTTAGTCATCCGACCATGGAGCAGGTAGCACGGGATTACATGGTACCCGTGGAGGGGGAACACTGGTGTTGTCGTAACAAATCCCCAGTTATGTCACAAAGCCAAGTACAATACCTCTTGACAACACCACATCATTGTCAGAGCTACATCTGTGTAACCTGCACCATGACAGAAGCCAACAATTGCTCAATGGTTCAATGAAACATAGAAACATAGAAAATAGGTGCAGGAGGAGGCCATTTGGCCCTTCGAGCCAGCACTGCCATTCATTGTGATCATGGCTGATCATCCCCTATCAATAACCCGTGCCTGCCTTCTCCCCATATACCTTGACTCCACTAGCCCCTAGAGCTCTATCTAACTCTCTCTTAAATCCATCCAGTGACTTGGCCTCCACTGCCCTCTGTGGCAGGGAATTCCATACATTCACAACTGTGGGTGAAAACGTTTTTATCTCACCTCAGTCTTAAATGACCTCCCCTTTATTCTAAGACTGTGGCTCCTGGTTCAGGACTCGCCCAACATTGGGAACATTTTTCCTGCATCTAGTGTGTCCAGTCCTTTTATAATTTTATATGTCTCTATAAGATACCCCCTCATCCTTCTAAACTCCAGTGAATACAAGCCTAGTCTTTTCAATCTTTTCTCATGTGACAGTCCCACCATCCCAGGGATCAATCTCGTGAACCTACGCTGCACTGCTTCAATCACAAGGATGTCCTTCCTCAAATTAGCAGACCAAAACTGTACACAATACTCCAGATGTGGTCTCACCAGAGTCCTATACAAATGGTTCCTTTATTATCGCCTGTACTAAGGTACAGTGGGATTCTATTTTTGCACACAACTCAGTAAGATTATTGCCATATATTAGAACAATCGGGATGCCTCCTGCTGTCGACCATGAGGGTGTGGAAGGTCAGACACCCCTGTTCTCCTTACGGGCCTTTGTCCAGCATCCGCCACCATCGCCAACTCCCTCCACCTTCTCTCCGGTTCCCTTTCTTCGGAGACAAGCACTGGGCCGGACTCGACAGTTTCCCTCTCCCAGTTCCATGGCGGACGAGTCAGGCCTGCTGTCAGGGTTTGGCCTCAGCTCGCAGGGACCTTTTAGAAACATAGAAACATAGAAAATAGGTGCAGGAGTAGGCCATTCGGCCCTTCGAGCCTGCACCGCCATTCAATATGATCATGGCTGATCATCCAACTCAGTATCCCGTACCTGCCTTCTCTCCATACCCCATGATCCCCTTAGCCACAAGGGCCACATCTAACTCCCTCTTAAATATAGCCAATGAACTGGCCTGAACTACCTTCTGTGGCAGAGAGTTCCACAGATTCACCACTCTCTGTGTGAAAAAAAAAGTTCTTCTCATCTCGGTCCTAAAGGATTTCCCCCTTATCCTTAAACTGTGACCCCTTGTGCTGGACTTCCCCAACATCGGGAATAATCTTCCTGCATTTACCCTGTCCAACCCCTTAAGAATTTTGTAAGTTTCTATAAGATCCCCCCTCAATCTCCTAAATTCGAGGGAGTACAATTCGAGTCTATCCAGTCTTTCTTCATATGAAAGTCCTGACATCCCACGAATCAGTCTGGTGAACCTTCTCTGCACTCCCTCTATGGCAATAATGTCCTTCCTCAGATTTGGAGACTAAAACTGTACGCAATACTCCAGATGACTCCAGTCATCTCCCTCCTAAACAGCTATACCATTTTGGATACTGTTGAGGGAGATTGCTCATCAGGGGAATGCAGCAGCAGCCAAGTTCATGGCACCATGGGTGGCTCTGCGGCACATGAGGGGGGGAAAAAGAGTGGAAGGGCAATAGTAATAGGGGATTCAATTGTCAGGGGAATAGATAGGCGTTTCTGCGGCCGCAAACGAGACTCCAGGATGGTATGTTGCCTCCCTGGTGCAAGGGTCAGGGATGTCACTGAACGGCTGCAGAACATTCTGGAGGGGGAGGGTGAACAGCCAGTTGTTGTGGTGCATATTGGCACCAACGATATAGTTAAAAAAAGGGATGAGGTCCTAAAGGATGAATTTAGGGAGCTAGGAGATAAACTTAAAAGTAGGACCTCAAAGGTAATAATCTCTGGATTACTACCAGTACCACGGGCCAGTCAGAGCAGAAATAGGAGGATATTGCAGATGAATACTGGTGCAAGGGGGAGGGATTCAAATTTTTAGGGCATTGGAACCAGTTCTGGGGGAGGTGGGACCAGTACAAACAGGACGGTCTGCACCTGGGCTGGAATGGAACCAATGTCCTTGGGGGAGTGTTTGCTAGTGCTGTCGGGGAGGATTTAAACTAATGTGGCAGGGGGATGGGTACAAGAGCAGAGGGGCAGGGGGGTGTAAAATGAAGGTAGAAGCAATAGGTAGCAAGGTGAAAAGTAAAAGTGGCAGGCAGACAAATACAGGGCAAAAGGGCCACTTTTCAACATAATTGTATAAGGGGTAAGAGCGTTGTAAAAACAAGCCTGAAGGCTTTGTGTCTCAATGCAAGGAGTATTCGTAATAAGGTGGATGAGTTGAACGTGCAGATAGCCATTAATGATAGGTTCCTAATACGGTCCCTTACGAGCCCCATCTCGACACACCTGGCGCAGATGTGGAGGTCTGGAAGGCTATCAGATTCCTTGACCTCCCACATCTGACATCCAGAACAGTAAACTGCCCTGGCCGCACGCAGCTCGATGCAATGCCCAATGACCTCATCTCCATCAATCTGGCCCAAAATGGTTATGGCAATTGAAATGAATGTTTCATGTTTTATGTATCATTCTTAACTGTCACTGTATGTCAAATTGTCACTTGCTGGCGGGGCACCAAGGCAAATTCCTTGTATGTGAATACTAGGCCAATAAACATATACATTCATTCATTCAAATGCGGCTGCAGATAAATAAATATTAAAAGATTCAAAGACAAAATGTACTCTGTCAATACTTCACAGCCAACCAGACAACAGCTAATCAGTGAATTGGCAACTGATAGGAGCAGCCTGGATAGTCCAGAATATAGTGAAGGGCTGTCCCACTTGGACGACCTAATCTGCGAGTTTAGAAGAGTGTCTTCGACCTTCAAACTCACAGCATGGTCGACACGTGGTCCTAGGTAGGAGGTCCTAGGAAGTCACTGGAACTCTATTCCATGCTCTAGGGAAGTTCCCGAATACTCGTGGCCTCAGCTAGGTCGCGGAAAAACTTTCAGCATGTTGAAAAATTTTCTACGAGTAAAATTGGGTCAGCATGATTCTTTTGAACTCGTACTGCAGTGGCGTGGGGTCGTTAGTTGCCCATTGGAGTTTTCAGGACCAAGGAAAACCTACCGGAAGGTAAAATGTTCGCTAAACTTTATTATATTTCTTAAAAGTGTCTCCTCTCCATCTTCCCCCCCCTTCTCTTCCCTTCTCCCCCCCTTCTCTCCCCCTCTCTCCCCTTCTCTCCACCCCCGTCTCCGCGCTCACTAAAGGACACGGTGACACTTACACTGTGGCAGCCATTTACTTTCTTCTTCATCGTGGGTGTGAATTTCAGCCAGCGCTCCCCCATTTTCCCTGGCCCCGTCTTTGCGATGTGTGTGTGTGTGTGTGTGTGTGTGTGTGTGTGTGTGTGTGTGTGTGTGTGTGTGTGTGTGTGTGTGTGTGTGTGTGTGTGTGTGTGTGTGTGTGTGTGTGTGTGTGTGTGTGTGTGTGTGTGTGTGTGTGTGTGTGTGTGTGTAAGGTCGGTCGATCCAGCTCGCAATTTCAACGCAGACCGTCGATCCAGCTCGAGGTTTTCCAGGCGAATGCCCTCGAGCTTGAAGGTCGAAGACACTCTTCTTAACTCGCGGATTAGGTCGCCCAAGTGGGACAGCCCCTTTAGCCCTTGCAAAGATAATGGTGACTTCTCTATCGGAAAATACTAAGACTGGTTTGATGTGACTTGATTGGGATGCAAAGTGTTCATGGACTGGGAACACAATTACAAGCAAAGGGTAGAAAACGTTTAAAAAAGAACAGTCAGTGTTGAAATAGTGAGGAGCTCCAGCCACAATGTGGGCAACTACAACGCGCCTGGATTCCTGACTGCTTCCAAAGTTGTATACAACACACATTCCCGAGAACCCTTTCCAATGAAAGCCAAAAACAGAAACAAAAAATCTTCAAAGATTTCAAGACTTTCAGTACCCACTGTGAGCTCTTTGAATGTGTTCTCAACCACAACACTATCTGTGACACAAATGGCTTTGAGACCATTCTACTGCAAGTTATTTGTCACAATCTCAGTGCTATTCCTGCTCAACAAGAGGTTGAAATGGCCATCCATCATCTGAGAAACAACAAGGCCTCTGGAGCAGACAAAACCCCTGTGTAGTATTAAAACTTGGCAGAGAAGAACTTTACCACCTCATATCTGGGAAGAGGAATATGTGGGGGGGGATCTCAGTGGTTAGTGTGCTTCATTTATATGTTATGCTGGAGCAACTGGCCAAGGCGTCATTAGCACTGTAGCGGCACCTAGTGGTGAAGCTGTGTATTCAGAACCCTCGTCATTGGTCGGGACCAAAGATCGTAGAGGGACAAGATAGACCACTCCTCGAAAAACGCGTAGTATGACGTGTGTGACCGTCGACGCCATATTGTTAAGCATTTATTGGGCTGTAATGGCGTCCTCAGCTAAATCTACATCTCACTGCTCCGCTATCAACTGTTCTAATCGTAAATCTAAACGACCAGAGCTGTCATTCTTTAGGTTCCCCAATAAAAAAGAAAGGTAAGAATATATTATTATAATTTTCAGTCGATATTCTGTCGTGAAAATGTTATTTTCTGTTCTCCCATCAACAGCCATTGGGAAATGGGTTTGTCGGTACATTATAAAGTTATTAGACTTATGTTTAATAGATCTTTACTTACCATAATAATAAAGACAGTTTTAACACTTCTGTACATTTTAGGTTTTGTTCTTGTAAGGGATTTATTTCCAAAATATGGCCCGCGGACACATTAGGCCCAGTGGCCACGGGATTTTTCGAGCTCAGATTCGTGTCCGAGAATGCGGCGGCTGTTACCTATTATATCCCTCGAATTGCCGAGACATCACAAGCAAAGATCACAAGCCCGCCGTGATCACAAGCCCGCCCATTCAAATATTATACAACTCTGCTCTATCATCTTTGGGTGCAATGGTGGGTCGGGGGGTTAGGCGGCGGCGGCCGCAATCAAAGATACGAGAGCAGCTCTGCTCTATAATCTTTGGTCGGAATGGGACGGCTGCGCGTTATAATGTGCTATCGTTCCACTCCCTCTCCCCTTCTCCACCCTCCCCCCCATCTCCCCTGTCCCCCCTTCTCCCTCTCCCCCCTTCTCCCTCTCCCCCCTTCCCCTTTCCCCTTCTCCCTCTCCCCCCTCTCCCTCCCCCATCTCCCTCTCCCTCTCCCCATCTCCCTCTCTCCCTCCCCCATCTCCCTCTCCCCCTTCTCCCTCTTTTCTGTCTCCCCTCTCTTTCGATGTCTCTCGCCCCTCTTTTCTCTCGATCTCGCTCTCTCCCTCTCTTCTCTCGATCTGCCTCCCTTCCCTCTCTCCCCCTCCCTTACCTCTTCGTGAGAGTTGGCAGCTCTGCTATGCCTTGGGTCCAAAAGAGGATAGAAAGAAAATACTTAATGGTCTTTGTAAGAAGATTTTAATAAGCTCTTCTACATTTAAGGTAAATTGACATATTAGAGGCAAAATACATCTTCAACATACAGATCTCCACACAACTGAAAACAATTGCATTTAAGTGATATATCATCCATTGTTCAGGCATGTAGTTATGATCATCTTTCTTCTTATTAGTTAATCCTAAATGATATCTCCTGTAATTTCAGATGTCAACAGTGGGTCCAGAATACTCATCGACAAGATCTCCTGCGCCGAACTGCAGAGTATTTGTCAAATAACTGCCGTCTTATGTACATTGTGTGAAATTGTGATTTGTTAACTGCACAAAACTAATGCAAATGGCGATACATGCCTGCATTTGGCCCATACCCCTCTAAACCTGTCCTAACCATCAAATAACCTAACAGAACTGTCATGAGGAAAGATTTAAAAGACTAGGCTTGTATTCACTGGAGTTTAGAAGGATGAGGGGGGATCTTATCATATTGTTTACAGTGTACTATGTTTACAGATTCTGTTGTGCTGCTAAAAGTAAGAATTTAATTGTTCTATCTGGGACAAGCTAGATGCAGGAAAATTGTTCTACATGACAATAAAACCCTCTTGTTAGATGCAAGGGGATCTTATAGAAACATCTAAATGAATAAAAGGACTGAACAAGCTAGATACAGGAAAAATGTTCCCAATGTTGGGCGAGTCCAGAACCAGGGGCCACAGTCTTAGAACAAAGGGGAGGCCATTTAAGACTGAGGTGAGAAAAAACTTTTTCACCCAGAGAGTTGTGAATTTGTGGAATTCCCTGCCACAGAGGGCAGTGGAGGCCAAATCACTGGGTGGATTTAAGAGAGAGTTAGATAGACCTCTAGGGGCTAGTGGAATCAAGGGGTATGGGGAGAAGGCAGGCATGGGTTATCGATTGGGGCTGATCAGCCATGATCACAATGAATGGCGGTGTTGGGTCGAAGTGCCAAATGGCCTCCTCCTGCACCTATTTTCTATATTTCTAAAACACTCATCCAGCAATCCTCGAGCCCACCAGCTCATCCCGTAGTCAATTCATCAGCTTTTCCATAAGAACTTCCATCAGTTCTTGCAAAAGAATGACAATCAGCCAATCTCGATTACCCTCAGCCCATCAAGCAGTCCCTTAATTCGCACAGAAGTCTGAACTATTGAATGCTCACTGCATCTCTTTCCATGTCAGCAAGTTAATATCCAGCTGCATATGAACCATGTGAAAAATGAATAAATAGATGCATGTGGTGCAGTGATTTGTGCAGCACTATAGGCCTGGAGACCAAGAGGAGTTCACCATTGAACGGAGTTTGAACGGGGGGCTTGAGGCCCCCGACCGAGGAAGAACAAAAGGAAGGGACTTGAACTTTATTTCGCCTTCCATCACAGTGAGGAATGTGTAGGAGTCACTTTGGTGAATGTCCGTATTAAAATGTGTTTTTGAGTGCTGTTGCTTTTAATTGTATGACTGACCTGGCCAATGAAATTCCTCGTATATTGCAAAACATACTTGGAAAATAAAATCTGATTATGATTCTGAAAAGCCTTTCCCTTCCATACTCTTTCCTCTCTTTGATCTTTTTGCAGCTGACTGCCTTTCTGTACATGTTGCAAGAGATTGTCGCGGCATCCAGCATCCTCGGAGAATGTAGAATTAAAGGCAGTTTTAAAGATGGTTATTTGCCTCAAAATTGGGTTATTGTATCTCCAGAACCTCCCCAGAGGCTCTGGGAGACACAAGGTTCAAGAGGGAACACAAAAAGCCTAATTAGGAAGAATATTAAGAGTAAGATTTTCAATTAAAATACTGTAATTGATGGAAACTTGCCTTTAAATTGGTTCCTGGATGAAACCCTGATGGTTCTCACATTGTCTCTTTAAATTTACTCTCCTTTTCACACTTGCATTAAAACACACAGCCACCACCATTCACAGTGATACTGCCCGGCAGTCTCATAATTACAGTCTACACAGCTACCTTGACAGCCACACAAAATTATGTAAATAAAAATTGTTTTCCTGTTTAAGAAGTTCAATTGAGAATTATTTGAAATTGTGGGGGTTGATACAAAATACTGTTGACCCACAAATGTGTTGATATGAGACATTCACATTAAAAAAATCCATGTCGCAAAAAAAGCAAGAAGGTGCCCATGTTATTTGACCAACTTGCCAGATTAATTTAAATATACACAATACACAATACAATTTATTTGTCACTTGAACCTCATAGAGGTTGTTGGAGCCCCCGGCGTGCGCTAGAAAAGTGCCGCAGCCATTTAAGCCACGCCGGGCGATGATGTAAGGCCCCGCTCCAGGTCATCCTCGACCCCCACTACTCGGGCGGAATAATTTGCCGTTGCGGAAGCCCCGAAAAGCGGTCTCCCAGCAGGGACCCGCAGGCTCCGATATTACTGTCTGCCAGGCCTGCGGTTGGAGCCTCCGAATCTCCGGGGCTCGGGTCACAGCAGCGCATGGGTACATATGTAGGTATGTATGCATTAGTTTTGCTCCTAATTCCCTTTTCAAAATCATTAATATATATGGTAAACAGTTGCAGCCCCAACACCAAGCCTTGTGGCAAAAAAATCCAGAAGATTAGTCAAACATGATTTTCCTTTCATAAATCCATGTTGACTTGGACAGATCCTTTTACTGCTATCCAAATGCCCCATTATTGCATCTTTAATAATTGACTCCAGCATCTTTCACACCACCAAAGTCGGGCTAACTGGTCTGTAATTTTCCGTTTTCTCTCACGCTCCTTTCTTGAAAAGTGGGATAGCATTAGCTATCCTCCAATCCACAGGAGCTGATCGTAAATCTATTGATCGTTGGAAAATGATAATATATATAAATATATATGTATGTGTATATATGCATGTATGTGTATATATGCATGTATATGTGTGTATATACGCATGTGTATATATATATATATATGTTTATGTGTATATATGTATGCATATAAATGTATCAATATGTATGTGCATTTGTGTATGTGTGTGTATATATGTGTGTGTATAAATATATATATATGCATATATTTATTATTACTATATAATTATATATATAATTGCCTTTATGGTTTATGTATATCATCTTACAAGACAAATAAATTAATAGTGATGATTTAAATCAAAGTTGCTTCTGATACATGAGAATAAACTATTATCTCTAACTTGCCTCTCACACACAGACACACATTCATATAAATATATTAAATATATATACGTTAAATTTAATTTTTTGCAGTGTGTGTTAAAGCAATACAATGCAAGGGAAACTACACAAAGGAGGGGTCTGTTCCCGCTACAAGATACTTGAGGATCTTTGCTTTGGATCAAAGATTATAGCGGAGCTCTATAATCTTTGCTTTGAATCACAGCGGGTGGCATACCGGAAGTCGAGTGTCGCTGTAACAAATGGCGGCCGTGACGTTCCGTTGCGTACTACACGTCAGCCCATTGAATTTCGAAGGAGTGGTCTATCTTGTTCCTCTAAGATCTTTGGTCGGGACTGTCACTTGCCCGGGGTTTTGATGGCGGGCTTTTCAGTATGTTCAGTAGCTAGTGCTCCTCACGATGACAGGAGCTTAGATCGTTTATCCTTACACGTGTAGTTTGAGTGTTTGTTTCGCTAATAAAGACAGCGCCTGGTCTCACTCCGGACCCCGTGGCTTACTACCGGAAGTCGAGTGTCGCTGTAACAAATGGCGGCCGTGACGTTCCGTTGCGTACACGTCAGCCCATTGAATTTCGAAGGAGTGGTCTATCTTGTTCCTCTAAGATCTTTGGTCGGGACTGTCACTTGCCCGGGGTTTTGATGGCGGGCTTTTCAGTATGTTCAGTAGCTAGTGCTCCTCACGATGACAGGAGCTTAGATCGTTTATTCCTGACCAAGTACACGTGTAGTTTGAGTGTTGTTTCGCTAATAAAGAACATTTTGCTCTACCTGCCTGGTCTCACTACGCTGGTGACCCCGTCGATCCGAACGTTTTTCAGATCCGTTATTACGAACGCCACCAAGCACCTCGATTCTAACCCGGCCCAGAAAAATGTAGTTTGGCTAAAACTGCCCGTTTACTGGGCGGTACAACCTCATGTGTGGTTCCAGCACATTGAGGCCCATTTTCAGATTCAGCAAATTGTCGCGGATTCGATTAGATATTTCTACATGGTCGGTGCACTGGACCAGGATTGATTCCTTGCCTTCAACATTCGCCTGCCGACAGCAGGTATGACGGCCTCAAGGCACTGCCGCTGCGTACTTTCGGGCTCAGCCGCCGCGATCGAGTCTCCAGGATCCCGCACATGGACGGTCTCGTTGACCGCAAGCCGTCTGTACTGATGAGCGAAATGCTCTTGCTGATGGGCGGTCACCAGCCTTATCTTCTCTTCGATCAGGCGTTCCTTGAGCAGATGCCAGATGACATCCGCCTGCTCCTCGTCGGTAGTGACTTCACCGACCCCCTGCAACTCGCCGAGCGAGCAGACAAGCTGTGGCTCGCCAAGCTACAGGATGGCGTTTCCATCAGCCGGGTGTTTACAGCTCCGCGATGGCCTCGATGATCCGTTCCACCTTCTACCGACAACGCTACGCCGTAACCGGCCGCTGCGGATTCCAGTAAGCGCCTGTGGTGTTATTACCACCAACGTTGGGGTGCAGAGGCCGCCGATGCCGTTCTCCCTGCTCGCATCCGGGAAAAGCTTCGGCTAATCGGCAGTAGAGGCTATCGCGGTCGGCAATAAACATCGCCTCTATGTCTAGGACCGTAGTTTCGTGCTCCGATTCCTCATCGACATGGGGGCAGAGATCAGCATATTGCCCCTGTCCGGGGTCAACAGCCCACCTTGACCGCCATCAACGGCAGCCCCATCCAGACTTATGGGATTCCGGCTGTTCCCCTTGTTTTCGGCTCCTGCCATTTCACGTGGCCATTCACCATAGAAACATAGAAACATAGAAATTAGGTGCAGGAGTAGCCCATTCGGTCCTTCGAGCCTGCACCGCCATTCAATAGGATCATGGCTGATCATCCAACTCAGTATCCTGTACCTGCCTGCTCTCCATACCCCCTGATCCCTTTAGCCACAAGGGCCACATCTAACTCCCTCTTAAATATAGCCAACGAACTGGCCTCAACTACCTTCTGCGGCAGAGAATTCCAGAGATTCACCATTCTCTGTGTGAAAAATGTTTTCCTCATCTCGGTCCTAAAAGATTTCCCCCTTATCCTTAAACTGTGGAACCCTTGTTCTGGACTTCCCCTACATTGGAAACAATCTTCCTGCATCTAGACTGTCCAACCTCTTAAGAATTTTGTAAGTTTCTATAAGATCCCCCCTCAATCTTCTAAATTCTAGCGAGTACAAGCCGAGTCTATCCAGTCTTTCTTCATATGAAAGTGCTGACATCCCAGGAATCAGTCTGGTGAACCTTCTCTGTACTCCCTCTATGGCAAGAATGTATTTCCTCAGATTAGGAGACCAAAGCTGTACGCAATACTCCAGGTGTGGTCTCACCAAGACCCTGTACAACTGCAGTAGAACCTCCCTGCTCCTATACTCAAATCCTTTTGCTATGAATGCTAACATACCATTCGCCATTGCTGATGTCTCCCAACCATTGACAGGCGCCCGACTTCCTATGGGCCTACACTGGACGATGTGAAAGGCCAACGTCTCGTTCATTCCGAGACCCTCCACTCTGCACCGTCGCAGCCTGCGGTCCCCTCCAACCCACACCTCAACTCGGTATCCGACGCGGATGACGCATACACTCAAATTCTGGCCAATTTCCCTGAAATCCTAACCCCCCCCCAGTTTAAATCGGCCAACCCCAGACTCTGCGTCGTACACCAAATCCCCATAACCATTCCAACGCTCCACGCACGGGCACGCAGGCTCCCCCCTGACAAGCTACGGCTTGCCCAGGAGGAATTCCAGCGGATGGAGATGGGTATTGTGTGGCGCTCTGACAACCCATGGGCCTCCCCACTCCATATGGTCACCAAGGTGTCCGATGAGTGGAGACCGTGCGGGGACTCCTGCTGCCTCAACAATGCCACGACTGCTGACCGCTATCCCATCCCTCACATATAGGATTTCACGGCCCATTTGGACGGGGCTAAAAATAATTTTTTAATTGATATGGTGTGTGGGTACCACCAGATCCCTGTTCACCCTGTTGATGTGCCCAATACCACCATTATTACTCCTTTTGGACTGTTTGAATGGCTGCGGATGCCGTTTGGTCTCCAAAATGCTGCCGTCCGGTTGCTGTGCCAGCTCCTCAGGGACCACGGCCTCACTATTAATCCCACCAAATGCCAGTTCGGCCTCGACTCAATTTTCTCGGCCATCATATTACCCAACAGTGCGCAACCCCGCTCCCCACCAGGGTGGGTGGAGGCTATTCGCCAGTTTCCCCGGCCAGCCACAGTGAAAGGGCTCCAAAATGTCGTGGGCATGATTAAACTTTATCATCGGTTTGTCCCAGCGACGGCCCGGGTTATGTGACCTTTGTTCCAGTGTCTGGCAAGAAAACAGCGGGACCTGGTGTGGGATGTGGAAACCATGGCCGCGTTTGGCGGGGCTAAGGAGGCGCTGGCCAACGCCACTATGCTCAATCACCAAAGTGCCAATTTGTTTTTTTCGCAGGGATTTGCACCGGACTCCGCTGCAGCGCTCTGGATGTCAGGGGCCGGCAGGAGGTCATTTCAGTGGCCCACCTTAAGCCAGCTTACCTCGATGTCGACCGCCCAGTGTTGGTGGCCTAGCCCCGTCGTAGAGGTCGTCCGTCCGCCCTCCCGCTCCTGCCTTTGCCTGTTGCACCAGATATGCCTGTTCTCCCTCTGTCCACAGGGTCTGGCCACCTTATTCGGACTCCCGCTCGTTTTCTTTCCTCTGGTTCTTGGGGGGGGGGGGGGGGGGGGGGGGGGGGGGGGCATGTAGCGACACCAAGTGATGAAGCTTTGAAGCTTTGTATTCAGAACCCTCGCCAATGGTCGAGACTGTCACGTGACTGGGGGTTCGTTTGCGGGCTTTTCAGTATGTTCAGTAGCTAATGCGCCTCACGACGACAGGAGCTTAGACCGTTTATTCCTGACCAAGTACACGTGTAGTTCGAGTGTTGTTTTGCAAATAAAGAACATTTTGATCTAGCGGCCTGGTCTCACTACAGCAGCACCTTTCAACCCCATAATCTCCAACATAAAGAGCAGCAGGTACATGAGAACATCATCAAGTGTAAGTTCCTCTCCAAATCATATATCACTGGCTTGGGAAGGTTCCACTGACCTTTCACAGGACTTACAGTTTACATAACAGCAATGTAAGATCACCTTCATCTGCAGTGTTTCAAGAATGTTGCATATATTACCTTTTCAAGTTTAGGAAGGAATAGGCAGCAAATAAACACAGGCATTACCAATGCCATCGTATCTTGTCAAACAATATTCAATGTATAATATGGGATCCATTTTCTCATAAGAAAGGGTGGGAATTAAACTTTTATTTTTATTTCTATGTTTGAGAAGAATGACTAATTTCACTCGTAAATTCTATGGTCAGCTATATATCTATTTTCATATATCTAAAGCTATATATCTAAATCATTTTGTTCCCAAATTCAATGTAATCTATGCTGAGTTGGCCTCTTTCCACCAGAGCACACAATGCAACTCATGTCAGCATTCCTGGAAGAAGAAAAATCAGCTTGGTTTGCTGTTGTTGATTGCTATCCACTAAATGCTGCTCAAAATGCACACTTATAGGTGTTTGGTGAGAATAGAATAATGTAGATGTAGCTAAAATACTCGAACTTTCAAAATGGTAGACAATGCAATTTTCTGAGCTTTTAGTGAAGAGCCTGCTCTTAGATAAATGCGGCCAATAGCAATAGAGTTATACCCTAGAATTAGTTACTCCCTTCAGGAGGAAAAGGGAAAAATAGTGCAATAAAATTGTTGAACAATTTGTGATGTGTGAGGTGTGAGGAGGATGCTAGGAGACTGCAAGGTGACTTGGATAGGCTGGGTGAGTGGGCAAATGTTTGGCAGATGCAGTATAATGTGGATAAATGTGAGGTTATCCATTTTGGTGGCAAAAACGGGAAAGCAGATTATTATCTAAATGGTGGCCGATTGGGAAAGGGGGAGATGCAGCGAGACCTGGGTGTCATGGTACACCAGTCATTGAAGGTAGGCATGCAGGTGCAGCAGGCAGTAAAGAAAGCAAATGGTATGTTGGCTTTCCTAGCAAGAGGATTTGAGTATAGGAGCAGGGAGGTTCTACTGCAGTTGTACAGGGTCTTGGTGAGACCACACCTGGAGTATTGCGCGCAGTTTTGGTCTCCAAATCTGAGGAAGGACATTATTGCCAATAGAGGGAGTGCAGAGAAGGTTCACCAGACTGATTCCTGGGATGTCAGGACTGTCTTATGAAGAAAGACTGGATAGACTTGGTTTATACTCTCTAGAATTTAGGAGATTGAGAGGGGATCTTATAGAAACTTACAAAATTCTTAAGGGGTTGGACAGGCTAGATGCAGGAAGATTGTTCCCGATGTTGGGGAAGTCCAGGACAAGGGGTCACAGCTTAAGGATAAGGGGGAAATCCTTTAAAAACGAGATGAGGAGAACTTTTTTCACACAGAGAGTGGTGAATCTCTGGAACTCTCTGCCACAGAGGGTAGTTGAAGCCAGTTCATTGGCTATATTTAAGAGGGAGTTAGATGTGGCCCTTGTGGCCAAGGGGATCAGAGGGTATGGAGAGAAGGCAGGTAAGTGAAACTGAGTTGGATGATCAGCCATGATCATATTAAATGGCGGTGCAGGCTCGAAGGGCCGAATGGCCTACTCCTGCACCTAATTTCTATGTTTCTATGTTTCTATGTGGATAAGTGAATAGAGTGGTTGTGCAAATCCCACATTTATACAAGAGAACTAAACTCCCGATTATTTGCTATCCACATACTGCATCCATGTGTGGGGAACAGGTAAAGACTGGGGTTGCCTGTGACATTGCTCACTGAGGGACTGGAATGTACACAATGTTCAAGGTAATGTTCAGCGCGATACCAAATGTATCGTGGATCTCACAAGGACTTCAGTCACATGGATTTTACTCATACCTTTGAAAAAGCTGCATACTGTATGGGAGATAAAGGAAAGTCCATGGATCCAAGGCAATTTGGCAAAATGAATGTTAAACTGGTTTGGGGATGGGATCCAGAGGTTGAATGGTTATTTTGTGATTGGAAACCTGATACCAGTCACATACTATGGGGATTGGTGTTGGAACCCTTGCTGTTGATATATATGATTATGATTTGGATATGAATGTGTGAAGTGTTAGAAAATTTCCAGATGATAGGAAAATTATTGGTGTTAGTGATAGAGAGGAGGGTAATCTTAGTCTTTGGAATTATACCGATGAAGGTAGTCACAGTTGCGCAGCGGTAGAGTTGCTGCCTTACAGTGAATGCAACACCGGAGGCCCGGGTTTTATCCTTGTTGACTGTACGGAGTTTGTACGTTCTCATCGTGACCTGCGTGGTTTTTTTCCCGAGATCTTTGGTTTCCTCCCACATTCCAAAGACGTACAGGTATGTAGGTTAATTGGCTTGATAAATGTAAAAATTGTCTCTAGTGGGTGTAGGATAGTGTTAATGTGCAGGGATCATTGGTCGGCGCAGACCTGGTGGGCCGAAGGGCCTGTTTTGCGCTGTATCTCTAAACTAAACTAAAAAAAAGTTGGCAAGATGGGCCAAACAATGGTAGATAGAAATTAATCCTGAAAAATGGTGGATGAATATCCAATTTTCTTAGTTTAGTTTAATTTAGTTTAGAGATACAGTGCGGAAACTGGCCCTTCGGCCCACCATGTCCACAACGACCGATTACTCATACACTAGTTCTATCCTACATGCTATGGACAATTAACCAACAAACCTGCACACTTTGCAATGTGGGATGAAACTGGAGCTCCTGGGATAACCCACACAGTCAGAGGGAGAATGTACAAACTCCGTACAGACAGCACCCGTAATCAGGATCAAACTCGGGTCCCTGGTGCTGTAAGGCAGCATGGTTAGGATATAATTAATGATACGACCCTTTGAAGTACTGAAGAATAGTGGTGTACATGACCAAGTATTCCTGACGGCAAAAACACAGTTGAACAAGGTCATGAGAAAGCATATGTATATGCATTTGCTAGGGCAGAGAATATAAGGACAGGGAGGATATGGTACAGTATAAAACAGCAGTTAGGCTGCAGCTGGAGTAGTGTGTACAGTTCTGGTAACCAGACTATAGGAAGAATATGAATGCTATATAAAAGAGATTCTAGACAATAATAGATATTATTATTATTATTATTATTATTAATAGTATTATTATTATTATTATTATTATTATTATTATTATTATTATTATTATTATCTGGGATGTTTACAAGATAGAAAGTGCTGGAGGAATTCAGCAGGTCAGGTAGCATCGAGGGAGGAAATAGACAGGTGACCTTTTGGATTGGGACCTTTCTTCAGACTTAACAGACCAAAGGCACGGTTTAAACTGAGGTGCAGATGATTTTGATATTGATATTGTTATCCAAGCTTGAAAGAGTTCACAGAACATTTACTAGGATGTTGCCAGTCCTGGCCCAGGACTAGATGGGGTGAGCTATAGGGAGAGGTTGAGTAGTCTGGGTCTCTATTCCTTGGAGCGCAGGAGGATGAGGAGTAATCTTATAGAGGTATACAAAATCATAAGAGGAATAGATCGGGTAGATGCACACAGTCTCTTGCCAAAGTAGGTGAATTAAGGACTAGAGGGCATAGGTTCAAGGTGAAGGGGAAAACATTTAATAGGAATCTGTGGGGTAACTTTTTCACACAAAGGGTGGTGGGTGTATGGAACAATAGACAATAGACAATAGGTGCAGGAGTAGGCCATTCAGCCCTTTGAGCCATTCAATGTGATCATGACTGATCATCCCCAATCAGTACCCCGTTCCTGCCTTCTCCCCATATCCCCTGACTCCGCTATTTTTATGAGCACTATCTAGCTCTCTCTTGAAAGCATCCAGAGAACCCGCCTCCACTGCCCTCTGAGGCAGAGAATTCCACAGACTCACCACTCTCTGTGAGAAAAAGTGTTTCCTCGTCTCTGTTCTAAATGGCTTACTCCTTATTCTTAAACTGTGGCCCCTGGTTCTGGACTCCCCCAACATCGGGAACATGTTTTCCTGCCTCTAGCGTGTCCAAACCCTTAACAATCTTATAAGTTTCAATGATATTTCCTCTCATCCTTCTAAATCCAGAGGGTACAAGCCCAGCTGCTCCATTCTCTCAGCATATGACAGTCCCACCATCCCGGGAATTAACCTTGTAAACCTACGCTGCACTCCCTCAATAGCAAGAATGTCCTTCCTCAAATTAGGGGACCAAAACGGCACATAATACTCCAGGTGTGGTCTCACTGGGGCTCTGTACAACTGCAGTAGGATCTCTTTGCTCCTATATTCGATTCCTCTTGTTATAAAGGCCAACATGCCATTCGCTTTCTTACTTCCTGCTGTACCTGCATGCTGACGTTCATAAACTGATAAACCCCCAGAACAAGGGTTGTACTTCCCCTTTTCCCAACAAGCTGCCAGAGGAGGTAGTTGTGGCTGGGACTATCCCACTGTTTAAGAAACAGTTAGACAGGTTAAATATGGATAGGACAAGCTTGGAGGGATATAGACCATGCGCAGGCAGATGGGACTAGTGTAACTGGGACATGTTGTCCGGTGTGGGCCTGTTTCCACACTGTATCACTATGACTCTATGTAATGCTTCATTATTGCCACATGCACCAAGAAACAGTGAAAACCTTTGTTTGTGTGCTCTCCAGTCAAATCATAGGATACATGATTACTATGAAGCCAGCATGAGTACAACAGCCCGATCTGATGTCCACAATAGTGACTGTGGGTACAGGCAAGTCCACCAGGGTGGATGACGATATTCCACCAACTTTCTGTTCAATCAGCATAGTCTGATTATAAACAAGCATACATTATATGAGTAATCTTGCACTCCAGCTTGCTGGATAACCCTTTAGATCCGATTTTAGAAAAATATATTTTATCCAGAGTATAGTTGAAATCTGGAAACTGTTTTTCTGATGGGTGGTGGAAGCAGTTCCACTCACAACATTTATAAAGTGTTTAGATGAGCACCTGAAACACCGTAGTATAAACAGTGTAGGAACGAACTGCAGATGCTGGTTTAAACCGAAGATAGACACAAAAAGCTGGAGTAACTGAGCAAGACAGGCAGGATCTCTGGAGAGAAGGAATGGGTGACCAGAAACGTCACCCATTCCTTCTCTCCAGAGATGCTGTCTGACCCGCTGAGTTACACCAGCTTTTTGTGTCTATCTTTGGTTTAAACCAGCATCTGCAGTTCGTTCCTACACTGACTCTGTACCCTATCTATGCCTCTCATAATTTTATATATTTCTATCAGGTCACCCCTCAGCTTGCAGCAATGAGTTACAATAACTTTTTGCATATAGCATAAAAGGCAATGGATTGAATGCTGGTAAATTGGATTAGTATAGATTATTACTTGATTACAGCGTGGGTATTGTAGTCTGAAGGGCCTGTTTCCATGCTGGGTGATTTGCCAGTTCCCTGACTGATCATCTCCTAGTGTGAATGGAGTGTTCAAAATAATTTAATTTTCTTGGTGCTTTTAAGGTGACCTGAATCCTTAAAAGAGATACAAGAAACTGCAGATGTTGGAATCTTGAGCAAAACCAAAAGTGCTAGAGAAACTCAGCAGATCAAGCAGAATCTGTGGAGCAAATGGACAGGTGACATTTCTGTTCAAGAGCCTTCTTCAGACTGATTGAAGTAGGGGAACAAAGCTGTAAAAGAAAGATGGGAGAGTGACAAAACCTGGCAAGTGCTTAACATAGAAACATAGAACATAGAAATTAGGTGCAGGAGTAGGCCATTCGGCCCTTCGAGCCTGCACCACCATTCAATATGATCATGGCTGATCAACCAACTCAGTATCCCGTACCTGCCTTCTCTCCATACCCCCTGATCCCCTTAGCCACAAGGGCCACATCTAACTCCCTCTTAAATATAGCCAATGAACTGGCCTCAACTACCCTCTGTGGCAGAGAGTTCCAGAGATTCACCACTCTCTGTGTGAAAAAATTCTTCTCATCTCGGTTTTAAAGGATTTCCCCCTTATCTTTAAGCTGTGACCCCTTGTCCTGGACTTCCCTAACATCGGGAACAAGACAGTTCTGCACGTGAGAGAAAGAATATTTGGACCAGCCAGGAGAAAACAAAAAGGCGTGGGAACAGCCAGGATTGGGGATGGATACAATGGGAACTAAACTGGGAGAAATAAGCTAGTCTACAACAATCAAAATAAAACTGTGGTGACCATAAATATTTTCTGCATCATTCTATGTTTTACAAGACCACAATACAAGGTTATAGTATTTAGCTACTGGTGGAAAAGCTTGCAAATGTCATATTGGCTGCAGGCAAACATCCTTCTCCACTGCTAGTGATACGATTTGAGGATATAGAATGGGGGACATTTTCTTGGGCAACATTTATCCCTGAAACAAGCTTCAAATATATTTTTATGATCATTTATTAGATATAATTTATGAAATTTTGATCACTTCCAAAAGCAATCGAAAAGCAAAACTGTTGAAATAAGAAAATACAATGCTGCAAGTTCTCGGTACGTAAAGGCAGCTTCCATGAAGAATTTCCAGGATTTTGTTTTTATTGCCTTCAAAAATACATTAATTGTCATTTAAGTATTTTAAGATGTCATAGAAACATAGAAAATAGGTGCGGGAGGAGGCCATTCGGCCCTTCGAGCCAGCACCGCCATTCATTGTGATCATGGCTGATAGATAGATAGATATGCCATTTATTGTCACTATACATGTACAGTGAAACTGAAAGCTGCTCGTACTCAGTGCATACATACAATTTAGCACAAAAAAACAAGAGACAGAAAACAAAAAACAGAAGGGATTTGGGGGGGGAGGGGGAATAGGTGCACAAATTCTGCGGCGCTACATTCATATATACATATATACAGATGGAAGTCCGTGTTGGGCGGTGTAGTCAGTGCATGTGTGAATTTGAATTTATAGTAGATATAATTCTCGGAAAGCAACTATTCCTGAGTCTGTTTGTCCTGGATTTGATGCACCTATAGCGCCTTCAAGAGGGCAGCAGGTCGAACAGTCCAAACGCAGGATGGGAGCTGTCTTTGATGATCTTCTTTGCCCTGCTAAGGCAGCGGGAGGTGTAGATGTCCATCAGGGAGGGGAGAGGGCAGCCAATGATCCTCTGCGCTGTCCTGGTTACCCTCTGAAGCCTCTCCCTGTCTGCCATGGTGCAGCTGCCATACCATGCTGTAATGCAGTATGTCAGCAGGCTCTCGATGGACGAGCGGTAGAAGGTCAGCAGCAGGTTAGAGTCCAGGTTGTGCTTCCTGAGGACCCTCAGGAAGTGCAGCCGCTGCTGAGCCTTCTTGATGACCGCTGTCGTGTTGTCCGTCCAGGAGATGTCAGCCGCGATATGGACGCCGAGAAACCGGAAGGTGTTGACCCTCTCCACACACTCGCCGTTGATGTGTAGGGGGGCTAATCGGTGCTGTGCCTCCTGAAGTCGACAATGAGCTCTTTTGTTTTCCTGGTGTTCAGAGCCATGATCGTCCCCAATCAATAACCCGTGCCTGCCTTCTCCCCATATCTCTTGATTCCACTAGCCCCTGGAGCTCTATCTAACTCAAATGGTGTGTGTGTGCGTGTGTCATGAAAATAAATGCTAGTTTTCTCTGATGTAATGTTAATATGCCAAATGGACCATAGGAATAATAAGGGTGCAGTCCATTATTTGTTATAAAATGTCATACATTGAATTATTAGATAGCCAAAGTATACTTAATTCTTTCTAAAAAAGTTTCACAATCTAAAATTGTGAATATTGTAAAACATCAGTGGAATGGGAGGCTGGTTTGTGAATGCTGATACACGGTTTTTTTTGTCAAAACAGCATTGCAGATGGGGAAAATCAATGTTAAGCTGACAAGAGTCATTTTGGGTATTAGCATAGAGATATTCTTCTGACCACAGCATTGACGGGACTACATCTTGATGTACTGCGTTTGATTCTCTTGGAAGCTTAGCAGATTGTATGGAAAAAAAAATGTGGCGCATTGAAGAGGTTGACGTTTTCAACCACATTCTCTCCGAGTGCATTGTTTGCTCTGAGCTGTAATAAAGCTGCTGCTGGGTGTGTTAAGTGCCCTCATTGCCCCTGCTGGATTTCTACACACGTGTAGCATTGCGCAAAAAAAAGCAATATCCCTGGCAACAGTCTCAAGGTGGAGCATTTTTTTTTTTTTTTAATTATTAATTTAACTGGAAGCTTGCATTTGATAAGAGGGCAGGGGTGGAGGGTGTGAGGACGATGCAAGATGCAGGAAAGAGATGCAAGAAAGAGCGCCTTTCCTTTTATAACAGAGATAATCGATTTCATACGTCATTCGTGCCGCCGTTGCCCCGGTAGCGCCTGACGTCATTGCGCCCTGCGTCT
Source organism: Leucoraja erinaceus (assembly GCF_028641065.1). Taxonomy (NCBI): domain Eukaryota; kingdom Metazoa; phylum Chordata; class Chondrichthyes; order Rajiformes; family Rajidae; genus Leucoraja; species Leucoraja erinaceus. The sequence goes on from NC_073380.1 coordinate 99,372,462, forward strand.
CATTGGAGGAAACCCCGTGCGGCGGAGAGCCGCTGAAGGATCAGCTGAGAGGGAAGAGTGGCCCCTCCCCCCCCCACAGCCCCTCCCCCACCCGCCCGCCCGCCCGGCTCACTGTGTGTGTGTGTGAGTGACAGAGAGCAACAGGCCCCTGCAGCCCCTCCCCCCCCCCCCGCCTCACTGTGTGTGTGTGTGTGTGACAGAGAACAAAAAGGGCCCCTCCCCCACCAACTCGGCTCACTGTGTGAGTGTGAGTGACAGAGAGCAACAGGCCCCTCCCCCACCAACTCGGCTCAGTGTGTGTGAGTGTGAGTGACAGAGAGCAACAGGCCCCTCCCCCCGCGGCCCCTCCCCCACCCACTCGGCTCACTGTGTGTGAGTGTGAGTGACAGGGAGTGGCCCCTCCCCCCGCGGCCCTCCCCCCCCCCGCCCGGCTCACTGTGTGTGTGTGAGTGACAGAGAGCAACAGGCCCCTCCCCCCCCCACTCGGCTCACTGTGTGTGTGTGTGTGAGTGACAGAGAGCAACAGGCCCCTCCCCCCCGCGGCCCCTCCCCCTCCCCCACCCCCCGCCCGCCCGCCCACCGACTCACACAGAGAGAGTGAGAGAGAGAGAGGGCGTCAAGTGAGGCGAATCGCGGCGGCTCCTCCTCACTCGCTGAGCGCCAGAGTCACCGTGAGGCTCACTCGGACAGCAGGTAAAAGGATTCGCCTCTCCTCATTCATTCATTGAACGGGCGGGCGGGGGCCGCAGTCGCAGTGCGGGATCGCGGAGGGGAGGGTAATTAAAGAAGAAAATAAAATAACAGAACGGAGGTTTAAGGGCGGAGGGAGGGAGGGAAGGAGGCTCCTGCTGCCGCTGCGGCCGCCGACACCACCGCCACCACCGCGGGCGAGGACGGCAGGCAGGCAGCGAGGCCCCGAGTGTGTGTGAGTGTCTGGCTCTACAGCCGGAGACCCTCGGCTGCCCCCGCCCCGACCACGGCGCCGGCTGCTTTCATTTTGTCATTATGATTCCCCTTTTCTTCAAACATCTCGGTGGATTTCCCCCCCGAGGGAGTCGCAATGATTTGTTTTAATGTTCAGGGGGGGGTAGAGGGGACTGAGGCTTATTCTCTCTTCACCCCCCCTAGTCTCACTAACAATGAGGGGATCGCTGGGTGGGTGGGTGGATAGATGAAGGGTTGAAATCAATGGACGGAGGAGCTTTTATTTTCACGGTTATTTCTTTAAAATTATTCCTCCTCCTTCCCTCCCTCCCTCCATGTTCTTTATCTGTTCCATTTCTCTCCACCCACCCGCCCACCCGCCCGCCGCAGAGTGCGAGAGCGATCGACTCCCTCCCCCCCTCTTCCCATCGCCATGGACAAGAACGAGCTGGTGCAGAAGGCCAAGCTGGCCGAGCAGGCCGAGCGCTACGACGACATGGCGACCTCGATGAAAGCGGTGACCGAGCAAGGCCTGGAGCTCTCCAACGAGGAGCGTAACCTGCTCTCGGTCGCCTACAAGAACGTGGTGGGGGCGCGGCGCTCGTCCTGGAGGGTCATCTCCAGCATCGAGCAGAAGACGGAGGGCAACGAGAAAAAGCAGCAGATGGCCCGGGAATACCGGGAGAAGATCGAGGCCGAGCTGCGGGACATCTGCAATGATGTGCTGGTGAGGAGGGCACAGGGCGCACAGCAGGCAAATGTTCGGCTATCAGACCCTCTTTTAAAAAATATTAGCACTTTCAATTTAAACGAGGGTGCGGTGAATTCGGTTAATTTCCCAAGCCAATTACCTCATCTGTTTAAAACGAACCGTGTAAGAGACAGGATAGGTCGCCATTTACAATCGTGCTGAATTCCTTGTAATTTTTTTCGAATAATGCCCCAGTTTCTGCACATTTTGTATTCGGAGGGTGGGGTGCCTTTAGTATGAGGGCGGTGTTTTCGATTTAGTGTTTTCGTCTGACGAAATTACGATCGGTTGTTTTCTTTAAAAATCATTTTCTTTTCTCCTCCCTCGCGTCTCGTTTCCCTTTCTTTCTGTAAATGGAGGAAACCTGGGGTTGTTCAGTCTGCTTTATCTCCGGTTTGGGGGGGGGGGGTGGTGGTGTTGTGATTGGTGGTTTGAGATACTACAATCCTTATTACAGAGGAGCCGCCGCATTTACTTGTCACCGCGTTGACCTTGTTTCTAATAAATCTAATAATTAAAAATCCGTCAAAACGAAGTGTAATACTGGGAAGAATAGTAACGGACTTTTTTGGGGAGGTTCTAGTGAACAGTCTCGGATTAGGTGAAGGAAACGCAGCCAGATTTTTGGGCGTTGCCAGTCGAGGCCTTCCTTTAAACGCCTCCCGGCTATATTTTATAGTATTGTCTAATCCGTTAGTTACGTGTATGAGTTTAGATTTTTTTTTTTTTAATTAACACCTCTTAGCTTTAGCATGTTGAGTTTGGTTGTTTGATCGCTTTAGATTACGCACATGCAAATATAACTCCTTGTTTAACTTTACTGTTTTATTGGCAATACTAGGCTTGGCTTTTATTGGGCGTGTCTTTGAAGGCTGCTGATAACGCTTTACTTTAGGTGACACTGTTGAAGAGAGACTATTTCACCAAAGGGTTATTACAAATCAGGGGCAGGTACCTCGTCTGTAAATCTAGTAAAGGGTGGGGAGAGGTGAGATTGTAGACGTCCTGTTTCTTTATCTTTGATTTCAGGTGAACTTTTCCTTGTAGGGTTTTTGTTGCAGTGGAGGAGAGTGGTAAGGAATTCTTGCACCATGAGGTCATTTTCTGTTTCTGCAGTGATCTTGATTTCATAGTTAAGTAGATTGGCTGATAGTTTATTTCCAAATAATTATCTGCGGTAACTGGCTGGTTTATTGTTCTTTTTGTTCACTTTTCATAGCCCCTTACCAGAAACTTCCTCCTGCAATATGGAATAAACATGTACAGTGTTTTGATTGTACAGATTTATTTGTTCTGTCTTATTACACTAATCAAATGTGATAAATTGTAGGGTTTTTTTAATACATTCATAATCTATACCGGATTGTCTGGGTAGAACGCCCAGACTGTTTCTAGGTTTTTCCTTGTATTTCTATTTTTAAAAAATGCTTACAATTTGAGGCCCACTTTCTTCAAACTATAACAGGATTGGACAGCTCAAACTGCACTTCCCGCTCACTTAGTTTTAAAGGGTTTGGTGTAATATCAAAAGATTTGAAGCTCATCTGTCCTTTTTACAGATGTTTTATATTAGCATGTATTTTCAATACATTTTTCTTTTGGTCTTCCTGGCTTATTTGTTAACTTTTTATTACTGATGCATTATGCAGCTAGGGAAAATTAGTTGAGCTGACATTTCAATGTATGGGCGGAGTATGTGGAAACATTAAATGTTAGGTTGTGTGTTGGGCTTTATCCTAGCAGGATTCTTGGATAATTAGTTTGAAAATTTGTGCCCGATCTGGGAAATAAATCCCTGGCTACCATGAAGCATCATCACTCCAGATAGCGTTACATGTATGTCAGCTGTATTTATTGGAGATAGTATTAGGAATTTTACCAGAAAAGTGATAGTTGTGTCAACCAAAGTCAAACTTAGTAGAAGTTGGGGGTTGAGAATTCAATAACTTTTATTTTTGATCAGAGGTTCCAATAATTCCTGTACAAGAAACATTTGTACCATAATTTGTATTCATATAAGTTGCTATCAGAGATGAATGGTATAATTTTTAAAAATTTCCAATTGTTTTCAAGTTTACTTTTTTACGTCCTTTATGTGTGAATTTCTGAACGTGGCAGTTTTTATTTTACGGATTTGGTTTTAAATCTTTAAAATTAATGCACGTGTGTAAATCAACCATCTCAATGAGGCTGACATTAAATTTACTGGACTAATCAATATTGACCATCCCGTTGTCTCTACAGATGCTGCTTTATCCACTGAGTTCTTTCAGCAGTTTACATTTTGCTTTGAGACAAATGAACAGCTTGGGCAAATAAGATTGCATATCTACAATTTAAAAACTACTTATACACTCGGGTCATTGACCAGAAACATTAACTCTGCTTTTCTCTCCACATATTTGGTCTGACCAGAAGTGTTTTCTGGCATTTTCTGTTTTGTTTCAGATTTTCAGCATCTACGGTTCTCTTTTGCTTGCTTCTACAATGTACTTTCCAGGCCATTACATTGGATTAAAGCTGCAGAGCAATTGCCTACCAAATGTCTGTACCATACCTAACCTAGTCCATTTAGCTAATTTGTAGTGATTAGAAGCATGAGTTGTCAAATGCCACATTACCATATTTTGCTAAATGCTACTATTTTGGTGCATCCACACTTCACTGTTTTGAATATTTTAAACCAAAATAATGAAAGCAAAATCCAACTTTGATGTATATTTTAATGATGAACCTCAGCTAAGAGCGGTCATTAATTTTCTAGGCTGTGTTACCTTCACTATATTAAAACCAACCTCTGATACAACTTGCATTTATATTGTAATTAACATAAGACGATTCATTTTACAGAGTACCATTTTCTAATAGATTCTGACACAAATTTGTGTGAAATATTAAGGCTAGTAATCTCTTTAGAGGAACATTTTAAGATGTATTGAGGGAAGTGGGAAATATTTGAGGGCTATTCAGATGGTGTGGCTGCCAGAGCCAAAGCTGATGAATGGAAATGCTGGAAGATTCTGGGAGTAAGGATACAAAGTCTTAAAATATTTTAGAATTAAAATCTGGACTTGGCTGAGTGGCTCAGGATCCTTTTTGTTTTGGGCCATAGACTGATAGACAAAAATGAGACTTGACTGCAGTCACAATCAGATGGATAATGGAAATATGCTTTTGGAGAAGGATATAATTGGAACTTTTTGCATCACTTTTTATGCAAAAATGATCAGTTGACAGTCTAAAGTATGTTTCATACATGACTTGACTGCATTGCAGTTGTATGTTGGGAAACGGGGAGAATTTCCTGTATTTACCTTCACTCAAGTACTCAACACTTATGCCCTGTAATACTGAATCTTAATACATTATTTATCAAGCCTAACCCAGCCAATCTTAAAACTTTATTGATATGCTCGCTTGCCCCCAAAAAATTACCCGTGCACAGGTCACCTATCAGACCCTAGTTCCAAAAGGGCATTGGATAGATAGATCCTTTATTGTCATTCAGACCTTTCAGTCTGAACGAAATTATGTTGCCTGCAGTCATGCACAGAATCAATAATAACAAAACATACAATAAACACAAATTAAATTAAATATCCACCACAGTGAGTTCACCAACCACATCCTCACTGTGATGGAGGCAAAGTCTTAGTCTCCGTCTCTTCCCTCCTTGTTCTCCCTCTGCGCTGAGGTGATCAATCCAGGCCGAAGATGCCGCTCTCCAGTCCAGCGGACCTCCGTGGTGATGTCGCCGCCGCCGAAAGCCGGAACGCCGTCTCCGCTCCGAGACGGCCCGCCACAGCATCAGCTCCGGGCCGCAGTTCCAGGCCCCGCAGTCTCCGCTCCAGGCCCCGCAGTCTCCGCTCCGGGCCACCGCCGCAGCTCCGGGTCCCGCAGTCTCAGCTCCGAGCCCCGCTGCATCAGCTCCAGGCCGCCGCCGAAAGCCAGAACGCCGCACCAGCAAGTCGGGCCACTGCTGCCTTAGCCCCAAAGACGGCTAGCCTCTCGTTGGTAAGTCCTGGCTGGCTCTGCCTCCGGAGGCTCAGGGTCGGTCGCAGGTTGGAGGCCTCAGTGCAGACGGAGGCAGAGAAGGGGGATACGACACGAAAAAGTCGCATTCCCCTGAAGGAAGAGACGGAGAACATGTTTCACCCCTCTAACCCAACCCCTAAAACTTAACCGAAAAGATCCTCTCAACAGACAAAAGTAAAAACTGGCTCTGCAGGCGAGCCGCAGCTGTTAACAGCGCCGCCACTTCCGGAATTATGAGTAGGAAAGAACTGCAGATGCTAGTTCTGAAGAAGGGTCTCGAGACAAAACTTCACCCATTCCATCTCAGATGCTGCCTGAGTTACTCCAGCATTTTATCTACTTACAAAATTATGACCTTGAAATTAATGCTGTCCTAAAGATTGTTCAAATGCAGATGGGAGGATGAGTTTGATTGTGTAAAGTGAGGAATGGACCAGATCTATGGATAGATATAGATATAGATATGCCATTTATTGTCACTATACATGTACAGTGAAATTGAAAGCTGCTCGTACTCAGTGCATACATATAATTTAGTACAAAAAACAGTAAACAGAAAAGAAAAAAAACAGATGCTAGTTCTGGGGGGGGGGGGGGGGGGATAGGTGCACAAATTTTGCAGCCATTCCATACTCATATACAGATGAGAACTCCAGGTGATTTTATCTGTGAAGTACAAAATTATGACCTTGAATTAATGCTGTCCTTCTGAAAGCATATTTCTGAGTCAATTTGTCCTGGATTTGATGCACCTATAGCGCCTTCCAGAGGGCAGCAGGTCGATTGATTGTGTAAAGTGCAGGATGGGGCCTGTCTTTGATGATCCAAGAAAGAGCTGTCAGCGACATGCTGGAGAAATTAAATTAGTATCATTGAATTTCATTATATTTTGTCAATATCAGCAACAGATTGGCCATAGTAATGCTGCAAATGGACAAAGTTGGATGCAGAAGAGCCATTTTTATTAATGGGAGACTATGGCATAAGGTGCTTGATGGTTATGGTGCAGTTACAAAGATTGTCAACTTGGCCTAGACAGGGAATGAAACCAGTGGATGGTTATCTGAAGATGAAAACGAGTTTTGATTATAGGGGGGGTTCCATGTAGGGTCATCAGGTCAAAGGAGTAGCTCAATCATTTTGGAGTAATAGACAGCTTCTGGCATACACTAGTAACACATGAAACATGTACGTTCTTACCTGTTAGAAACTGCCAATATGGTCAAATTTTGTGCTGTAAAATATTGTGGTGATAGGGGTAACCGTGAGAGAAAATCGGCAAAATCACCAAAGATCAGTATGCCAGCGGTTTGAGGACAAGTCCTGGCCCACGGCCGCCCGGGGCTGGAGTCGCCCTCCAGTCTGAACCCGAGCTCCAAGGTGCAAGCGGATCCCTCGGGACAGCTCCCACTCTCCCCCCGGGGAAGGCCCACACACAACACCTGGGGTGATTCACCTCGACCCCCACACCAGGGAGATTCATCCTCCCAGACCACCACCACCACCATACGGGGTGATTCACCCCTGAACCCCACCACCACACAGGGTGATTCACCCCCCACAGGTGGTGAATTTCTCCCCGCCCCCAGGCAGCCCAGGGTCTGCGAGTGTGGAACCACTCAGCGTGGTGTCCGGATGCTGCCCATTTCTCCCCGCCTCCCCCCCCACCTCCTATCAGTCTCCTTTGCTCCATAGATGCTGCTGCACCCGCTGAGTTTCTCCAGCATTTTTGTGTGCCTTCGATTTTCCAGCATCTGCAGTTCCTTCTTACCTGACGTTCAGAAGTGCTTGTACTCCAGAAGGTGATGCGTGGCAACAATACGGGTCACGGATCGTGACCTCGACTGCCGTGCAACCTCCCTATAATAGTAGATCATTAATGCGGGGGTTGATCAAATTTCTGCTGTTACAGGTGAGGAACATAGTCATGAAACCTGCTAGTTGTTAGCATATATATTTCTTGAGGCAAAGGCAGAAAATGAGGGAAAAACTTGGTTCGGCCAGCATCACTGGAAAGAGAAAATGAATCTTTTAGGATAATGACCCAAAACGACCACTTATCTCTATAGATGCTGTCTCGGTTTTTCTCGAAACGTCTGCTTTGTTTCTGATTTCCAAAGTTAGTGTTTTGATTATCATATTTTATGTCTAATTTTCAAGAGGCATCTAGCTGAGTTAGAGCCCTTCGTAAAAGTGCTAAAGATTTTAAGGACTGGAAGAGAAAGACAACAGTTGGCAAGCAAAGGGCTTAAGGATTTTTAGGCGCTGATGGTTAGATTGCATTTTGGGGATGTGTTTGAAGAGGTGCAACATTTTCAAAAGGAGATTCGGGATTTATGATTTCTGCATCCCTTCCCTGCTACAATATTTTGATCAATGAAATTTGTATTGGTTTAAAGCAGGTACAGGATACTGAGTTGGATGAGTAGCCATGATCATATTGAATGGCGGTGCAGGCTCGAAGGGCCGAATGGCCTACTCCTGCACCTATTTTCTATGTTTATTGTCAGGAACATTGCAATACTATGAAACTTCTGCTATTCAGAGAAAACATGCCACAAGAGTACATCAAGTAGTGCAAAAGAGAAAATAATAGAATATATACTGCTACAGCTACAAAGTGCATTCTTTTTTAACTGCAAGGATACCAATGTGGTAGACTGGAAATTGAGAAGTCATCGTTGTTTTAAGAGGCCCATTTAAAAGTGATAACAACGGAAGAAGCTATTGAAAATAGTGGAATGTCTTTTCAGCTTTTGTATCTTCTGCCCAGTGGAGAAGTCCTTCATTATGTTGGGACTTCTCCACTGGGCAGAAGTGGGGGGGGGGGGGGGGGGGGGGGGGGGGGGGTGGAAATTTATTTGATGGGCTGAGAGGTTTTGGTGAAAGCAATTAATCAGTAGTTTGATTAAATATTGAAGTACCTTTCATAACCTTTTCATAACTGGCACGTGCTAGGCAAAGGTTTTTGATGTATTTTCTGCATTTTGAAAATACCATTGATGGCCTGGCTATTTATTCTTCACCGGCCGTAATCACGTGATTCCTTGTGTGCAATGACGTGCCCATTATATATTTATATTGTGGCTCAGAGGTGTTTCACGATAATTCAGCAGAAAATCATCAACAGAATCTGCAATAAGCATTTTAAGGATGTATTGGGGCTGATGAAGTTGAGCCAGAATTGTTCAATGTGACAGTGATTTTTTTTTTGTTGCTTTGCATACAATCCAGTATACTTGCGCTGACTACAAGTGCAACATTGTAGAATAGATTTATTTAAGGCAGTTCATGATGTTGCCACATTTTTGCCATCTTATACCTTTCAAATTTCAAGTTCAGGAAAATGGTCTTTCTTACCCTTTAAAGGTGCGCTGTCCTTTCGTGGCACTGGGTTGCTATAGGGGTTGACCTGGTGATGCAATTAATGTCCTCAACATCAGGCTGTCTTATCTGCGTTCTTGCTTCATCTCTTGATTGCTTGGCCTCAACAGCACTTGATCTAGGATCTCTCCTCACTCCCCCCACCCCCACGTTGCTGTAGGGCCTCCAGTGGCCGACTCCGCTGACACTTGGACTTGTGAATGAATGTCTTCTCTCTTGCAGCCACAGCTCTGCCTACAGCCCGCTCACTGACACTAATCCTTTCTTCCGTTTACCATTACCGTCATGAATTTGTCACCAAGGAAGTGGAATGGTTAGAAGTTTTATCTGGAAACTGTCATGGTATTAATGGAATATGCAGGTAATTAGGAACATGCAGAAAGTTCCATGAAGTACCAACGTTGAGAATTTGGACTGAGTTATTATAAATAGATTGGGTGACAGATGGACTGGAGGGAGTGGGAGGACTCGGTGATAAGGCTACATTTTTGGTAATGAAGGCTGAGATTGGCTCTCGTTGGATATAATTGGGCTTGTTTGAAAAGAGGACAAGTCTGTGAGATCAAGGAAAAGAAAAAAATGAAAAGAAGAAAGATGGAAATCAAAATTACTGACCGCAAATGTTCCAAGAAAAATAAATGGCGCTTTGAAACGTTGTTATCTTAGTAATTGTGACTTTAAAGGAGACATCATGAGTCTCCATCATAGGTGCCACTCGCATTAAGGTACGGAAAGGTCCTGGGTGTCCTAAAGTTGAATGGCCAGGATACAGAGTGGAAATTGCTATGTGCAAACCAACTAACCATTTCTGATTGTGGAAAACATAATTAAGTAGATTTGGTGTTGAGTAGATTTATCACTCCAACTAATAACGCATTATACCTGATCCAAGAATTGCAGAGACTACGCACAAAGTACAGGGTACGAAACAATAAATCACTTTATATTTTTATCCAAAAGCATTTGAAAATGGTGTACAAGTTCAACAAAATTAGCACAGTGTTGGCAGTCTGATTTGGACAAGTTGATTATTCAGAAAATAATTTTTGTTATCAATTGGATCTCCTGAGTTTAAAGTTACAGAAACATTTCTTTAGTTTCCTTATTCCAGTCTTGATCTGTTGTCCTGTTTAGTTCTTGAAGTAAACTTGTCCGTTGTTTGCTTTCTTGATATTTGAGGATGGAGGAATCTGATTGCACGTGTAATTAAAATTTGTATAACCAGTGATCATTGACCAGCCTTGCATTTATACTAAACTTTAATGCAGTTTCTAAGAATAGTGCCATTTCCAATTATTAAAATTACTAATTATATTCCCAGGCATTTGGATGGTAATCTAAACCAAAATTCTGATTCATTTCAATAAATATATAACCATTTACTAAAACAATACAGATCAGAAATTAAACTGATGTACTGCCTCCTGTCTGTAGGCTACTTTTTAATGACTTTCTCTGCAGGGTTAAATGGGGTTTTGGATTCGAGTGGCTAGACAGCCTCCAGTTTTGTGGCACTTGCATTGGAGTATTGCAATTAAGCCCTGTTTCGTCATTGGTGAAAAAAACCCACGGTGGAATGTTTGAAAATGAATTCAAGTAATTGAAGTGTCCAATCCTAAATTTAAGTCAGTTGTAATTTTTACAAGTGCTCTTTGAAAGACATTTTAATTCTCTACTCTAACTTACCTGTGCATGTTTCTTGGTGTGATCCAGAAATTATACTTGGGAACTTGGTTGCATTGATGGCAAACTTGAGCAAGACTGCCACATGTTATTGTGTGCAAGTACAGTGCATTTGTTTATCAAGTTGTAAGTAAATTTTCTGGGGCACTCCTTTCCCAGTTGTGCACATGAACTGAGCAATGAGATCCATTCCCTCTAGTACGTGATCCTGGGAAAAATATTTGGAATGTCTACTGTATCTATTCCTCTATATACTTCTGTCAGGTCTGCCTGCAACCTCTGGCGTTCCAGAGAAAACAATTTAAGTCTGTCCAACTTCTCCCATTGAGAGTAGGGACGATTCAAACAAGAGAAGACGACTTGAGAATTAAGGGACAGAAGTTTAGGGGTAACATGAGGGGGAACTTCTTTACTCAGAGTGGTAGCTGTGTGGAATGAGCTTCCAGTGGAAGTGGTGGAGGCAGGTTCAATTTTATCATTTAAAAATAAATTGTATAGGTATATATGGACGGGAAAGGAATGGAGGGTTATGGTCTGAGTGCAGGTAGATGGGACTAGGGGAAAATAAGTGTTTGGCACGGACTTGAAGGGCCGAGATGGCCTGTTTTCCGTGCTGGAATTGTTATATGGTTCTCCCTGTAGCAAATGCCCCGTGAACCAGACATCATTCTGGTAAACTTCCTCTGCACCCTTTCCAAAGCTTCCACGTGCTCTTGTAATGGGACAACCAGAAATACACGCACTACTCTAATGGGCCTGTCCCACTTAGGCGACATTTTAGGCGTGTGCAGGAGACTGCGCTCGCCACATGTTCGCTGAAGGTCTCTGGTGGGTCTCCTTCATGGTCGCGAGGAGTTCCCGCATTCTGGGAACTAGTCGCAGCCTCAGTATGGTTGCTGCAAAATTTTCAACATGTTTAAGAATTTTCTGTGACCACAAATTGGTCGCCATGGAGAAAATCAATACTCCTGTAGTCGTAGGTGCATTTGTGGTGAGGCCGCCATGTGGTTATGGGTAGTCGAGGTGGTCGTAGTTAGTTTTAATTAATCGCCTTTGCTGACCTTCATTGGCTCATTGGGGAATAAAAAGGCAAGCAGGAGTTTTCAGAACGGAGGATAACTGGCCGGTAATGTTAAATGTCCACCGAACTTCACAGCTGCGTATCTCTAGCTTATTAAGTTGTCTGGCTTCTTAAAAGTTGTCTCTGCTCCTTTTTCCCCCTTCTCCCCTCTTTCAAAGGACTTGCTGTACACTGTGCTAGCTGTCTTAATTACAGCGCCAACGTTCCTGTTCTGTATCACCTGGGCTTTGTACCGTGTGAATTTCAGACAGCGCTCCCCCGCTTGCCCTGGCCCACCCCCCTTTGCGGTGTGTGTGTGTGTTCCACTCTGACAGTCGCCGTTCCAGTTCCCGATTTTTCAGGGGATTGCCGGCAAATTGTCAGTAGGCGACAGTCCGCTGAAAAATCACCCAAGTGGGACAGGCCCACAAATGCGCTGATGTCCTGCATCGTTACTTCCTGACTCTTATTCTCAATGCCCTCTCCTATGCAAGCAAGTTACCATATGCCTTATTTACTATTACATTTATTTATGTTGTCACTTTCAAAATCCTTCTGTGCATCAATGCTGTTAATGCTCATGCCATTAATTATATGTCCCCTTTGTGTGTGACACCCCACTCCATCTGTCATTGCTCCTCGTATTTCTGTAGTGGATCTACATCCTGCTGTATACCTTGACAGCCTTCCTCTCAGTCCGCGACCCCAGCCAATCCTGGTGTCACCTGCAGATGTACTAAAACCAACCTTTCTATGTTCACGTCCACATCATTTATATTATATCACACACAACATTGGTCCCAAGTCATCTTTCACTGGTCATAGACTTGCAGCCTGAATATGGTCGTTCTACTACAGCCCTGTCTTTTGTTAGTAAACCAGTTCGGAATCCATACGACCAATGTACTATTAATCCAATTCGGTAATAATCAATATGACCAATTCACTATTGATCTTCTGGATGAGCCCAATATGAGGAACTTTATCAAATAGTCTGTTGAGTCTAAAAGCAGCAGATCGCTCCTGTACCGCTCACCCGCTCATGGAGTGGTAGCCCCGCGACGGCGACGGTAGTCGTAGCACCGGCCTCTCCCCGCCTGTCTTCCTGTTTATTATTTTTCCTCTGTTTTTTATGTAACGACAACGGTTATTTTATGTTGGGGTCGGGTCTCCAGTGCAGGGAGAGATTTAAAACTTTTGAATCCCCCCCCTGCCCCCCCCCCCCCCCACACACACACCCCAACAAAAATAACAAAAACTACATTTAAACACAGACAGAAAATAATAAAACGCGGACAGACTGCAGAGGCCGCTGCTGACCAGAGTCGCGCCGCCCACCGCCTTTGCGGTGTGTGTGTGTGTTCCACTCTGACAGTCGCCGTTCCAGTTCCCGATTTTTCAGGCGACTGCCGGCAAATTGACAGTCGACGACAGTCCGCTGAAAAATCGCCTAATTGGGACAGGCCCACAAATGCGCTGATGTCCTGCATCGTTACTTCCTGACTCTTATTCTCAATGCCCTCTCCTATGCAAGCAAGTTACCATATGCCTTATTTACTATTATATTTATTTATGTTGTCACTTTCAAAATCCTGTGCATCAATGCTGTTAATGCTCATGCCATTAATTATATGTCCCCTTTGTGTGTGACACCCCACTCCATCTGTCATTGCTCCTCTTATTTCTGTAGTGGATCTACATCCTGCTGTATACCTTGACAGCCTTCCTCTCAGTCCGCGACCCCAGCAATCCTGGTGTCACCTGCAGATGTACTAAAAACCAACCTGTCTATGTTCACGTCCGCATCATTTATATTATATCACACACAACATTGGTCCCAGGTCATATTTCAGTGGTCATAGACTTGCAGCCTGAATATGGTCATTCTACTACAGCCCTGTCTTTTGTTAGTAAACCAGTTTGGAATCCATACAACCAATGTACTATTAATCCAATTCAGTAATAATCAATATGACCAATTCACTATTAATCTTCTGGATGAGCCCAATATGAGGAACTTTATCAAATAGTCCGTTGAGTCTAAAATGTTTGATCTTGTGTATGTTGTCACAGTCATGTTGTGGTAACTAAACCACCAGCTGGCGTTTAACAAGCCACCATTGAGTGTTACATTTATTTAAAATTTGCAAATAATATGAAAGCAATTTGCCTTTAAGAAAACAATGTTGACTGATTGGCTGATATGATCAGATTGATCACGATACCAAGTTCCAAATGCTCAACTAGTCTGTTCTCATTTATTCCTACTTTCTCTCAATTGAGAGATGAGCACACAGTCCTATACATTTAAGTAAAGTCAATAATTGATGCAACTTTTCCTTATGGGTTGTTTTATTAATTACACTTCATTGTTCACATTTTAAGATTCGTGATATTCTCAATCGATTGTATTTCCATTCCAAGGAGCATGGCCATGATTTTTTATTGGCTATTGTGCAGAGGTTGGTCTTCCAATCACTAATTCTGAGCCTGTTGGAGAATTTGTGTTTTTCCCATTATGACAATGTAATAACTAGATCTGTGGAATGTTTTCTACTACAACCCAACTAGCTGAAGAATTTCCATATGAAATCTGGTTAATCTCCAGCCTGTTGTGGGTATCCTCAATTTGGGTGTGGCTATCAATGACAGTGCCAGAATGTTATTGTCGTTAATAATCTTGAAAGTGGAGAGTTTTTGCCATGATGCAACATGATGCAAAACTTATTCTCCAAAACTGTTAGTGTTCTATTACTGCGCCCAATTACAATGTAGGAAGAATGATATTCCAAGTCAGCATGGTGTGTGATTTGTGTGTCCCTATGAGCCAAACCTCAATGACAATAGACAATAGGTGCAGGAGTGGACTATTCGGCCATTCGAGCCAGCACCGCCATTCAATGTGATCATGGCTGATCATCTCCAATCAGTACCCCGTTCCTGCCTTCTCCCCATACCCACCAACTCCGCTATCTTTAAGAGCCCTATCTAGCTCTCTCTTGAAAGTATCCAGAGAACCAGCCTCCACCACCCTCTGAGGCAGAGAATTCCACAGACTCGCAACTCTGTGAGGGAAAAAGTGTTTCCTCGTCTCCGTTCTAAATGGCTTGCCCCTTATGCTTAAACTGTGGCCCCTGGTTCTGCACTCCCCCAACAGTGCTAGATATTGTCTCTTTGGCAGATTGCTGGTAGATCAGATGGGTCACCAGTATATTTTGTAGATGTATAGTAGCCATGGTTTATTGGTAGTGGGGCAGAATGTATAGAATAGTTAGATCATGGGAGATGAGCGTTGGCTAATATTAGATTCTGGTGCTCCAAATCTTGGGTCTGCACCATCAGGCCGACACAATATTTCATGCCCTGAACTCTCGCTGAAGATCTTGACTGGCAAATGTAGCATGAATGTTGCTTGCCCTCGATCCGATGCTTGACTGCTGATGAGGTCTTGCTGTATGCAGTACAGTTGCATCATTTACTGAGGAGCAATGAATGGCATTGAACTCTTGAAAGGCGCCCATAAATAACATTTATTATTATTATTATTATCTGTCTTTTAAATGGCTGGTGGAGCAAAGAGGGCGAGTCATGGAACGGATGATAATTGGCCCATAGGCACTGCCCTGAGGAATTCTTGAAGTGATGTCTTGGAGCTAGGCTGTTTCCCCTACAAGCCCAACCATCTCCTTTTGATATATAACTCCAACGTTTAGATTGTTTTCTCGATGTCCATTGATTTCACATTTACTGCGGCCCATTGATGCCACACTCAGTCAAATTATTCCTCTGTCAATGGCTGTAACTCTTGACTTCTAGTGCTTAGATCAAGGCATTGGCGGTCTGGTGAAATTATGTGGACATTGCAACAACTCTTCACACCTTGTTCAATGTCATGAGATACTTATTGAAGTCTTTCATCACCTTTATCAAGGTAGGTGATAGTTGGCTGAATTTGATTTGTACAGAGTCCTCCATAATGTTTGGGACAAAGACCCATCATTTATTTATTTACATCTATATCACATGTGGTTAAAGTGCACATTGTCAGATTTTATTAAAGGGCATTTTTTATACATTTTAGTTTCACCATGTAGAAATTACAGCTGTATTTATACATAGTCTCCCCCATTTCAGGGCACCATCTTCACATTATTTGCTCATGTGGGTTTAAATGCCTCCTCAATGCAGGTATAAGAGCTCTCAGCACCTCGTCTTTCCTCCAGGCTTTCCATCACCTTTGGAAACTTTTCTTGCTGGCTATCAACATGAAGACCAATGTTGTACCAATGTAATTCAAAGAAGCCATTATGGGACTGAGCAACAAGAATAAGACTGTTGAAGATGTCAGCCAAACCTTAGGCTTACCAAAATCAACTATTTGGAACATCATTAAGAGGAAAGAGAGCACTGGTGAGCTTACTAATTGCAATGGGACTGGCAGGTCAAGCAAGATCTCCACAGCTGATGACAGAAAAATTCTCTCTACCACTGGTTAGCTGCAAAAATAGGATGGCCAGTTTACAGTTTGCCAAGAAGTACTTAAAAGAGCAATCACAGTTCTTGAAAAAGGTCTTGTGGACAGATGAGATGAAGATTAATGTATCAGAGTGATGACAAGAGCAAAGTATGGAGGAGAGAAGGAACTGCCCAAGCATACCACTCCATGTGTGAAACAGTGGTTGGGATGTATGGCTGCTGTAAATGTAAACATAGTTGAAGCAACCAGAGTGGCCAAGTTATTCGAACCCCAAAAATGGTCAATTCCAGATTGGCCAAGTCAGTTACCTGACCTGAACCCAATTGAGCATGCCTTTTATATGCTGAAGAGAACTGGAGGGTACTAGCCCCCAAAACAAGCATAAGTTAAAGATGGCTACAATCCAGGCCTAGCACAGCATCACCAGAGAAGACACCCAGCAACTGGTGATGTCCATGAATCGCAGACTTCAAGCAGTCATTGCATGCAATGGATATGCAACAAAATCCAAAACATGACTACTTTCATTTACATGACATTGCTGTGTCCCAAATGGGGGGACTATGTATAAATGCTCTGTTAATTTCTACATGGTGAAACCAAAATGTATAAAAATGGCCTTTATTAAAATCTGACAGTGTGCACTTTAACCACATGTAATTTTTTTTTCTATTAGAAATCGCAAATTGTGGAGTACGGAGGCAAATAAATAATGGGTCTTTGTCCTTGGACAAAGAGAGAGATGACATTTCTTCCTTAGTGAAGAATTGTGATATGTAATGCATCCTAATTCTTAGTGATCAATACAGTTCGAATACCACAGGAGTTCAGAAGCTCGTGCATCTTGAATGCTTCCCAAGTCTATACTGGTATGCAAGGTGGTTTGATGCTGTTCATGTTTTGCTTAATATTGCTAACCTGTTATGTCACTTGTATCTGCTCATAGTATAGGGGCACAGATTGTTGGTGCCCATCTTCACCTTTGTGTGTAATTGATCTTAAGATTCTGGCCAGCAGTTAAGAGGTAGTATGTGGTGAAACTTGGGTGTAATGGCTGAAACCAATAAGTTGGTTGTTTGAAGTCGGTGAAGAATGCAGGCGCCTTGAAGTAATTACAAATATGTGCTTGGTCTAATTTTCTAATGCTTCTCTTAGTGTATCCATGGAATATAATATATTTACAGTATTATCCAATAGCGTGCTGCTCTACTAGTAAAATGTTTCAGCAGAAATGTAAATTTTTTAATTCGCGTTTTAATTCAGTGCAGCGTGGAATGTTGTGCAATAGTTTTTCATTTTTAATCGTTGTCCTGTACTTTCGAACAGGGTCTTCTTGAGAAATACTTGATTGCCAATGCTAGTTCTTCAGAGAGCAGAGTTTTCTACTTGAAAATGAAGGGGGATTACTATCGCTATTTAGCTGAAGTGGCTTCTGGGGATAACAAGAAAGGTATGTTGAAATGTTAAATATTGTGGTCTGGTTTCAATTATTAAAACCAAATAAGAGTATTGTAACGTTGTTTAATTTGGTGCTATGATACACTATTTTGATTTGTCTAAATTGCTTTCATTCCCTTCCATGATCAAGCCCCCACAATCCTCTGGTGCAGAAAATTCGGAGATTTATATTCTCCAAAAACGACACCTCGTTTATAAATATTCCTTGTACTTGTTTCCTCGATTGAGACACTCCCTCCAGTGGAAACATTTAAATGCTCCTTAGGATTTTGTATGTTTAATAAGATCATCCCTGGTTATCTATGCAAAAAAATTGAAACGTTTTTAGCAGGTTGGATGGGTAATTATGGACCTTGGTGCTGAGGATCAATTACTGCTCTATATATATTTGTCGCCTTGGGAATCTGAGATCCACGTAAATGCATGCTTGTCTATCTCAGATAACCTCAAATATCTAACGGTGCAACACATCACATTTGAATGGTGTAAAAATAGACGACAATTTTTTGGCACCATTATTCCATGTTAATTTTTTTTTTAAATTTAGGGTAGCCATGGCAACTGAAAGTATTCTAGGCAGTAATTTAAATTTGGGGAGGCAGATGTAGTTAATAAAAGTAGACATCTTATTGGCCAGAAGAAAGAATTGAGACCAGGTCTGGAGGCAGTTAGTAAATGAGGTAAAGGGATAAAAATGAATAGTTTCAGTGTGGTCTTGGGGAAACAGTGGGCTAATTTGGCAAATATGGGGCGATGGGAAAATGTAATGTACAGTAGGGAGATTGGCAGCAGTTTAAAGGTTGAACGCAGGAGTTTGTGAAAGAGTGTAGGATGGAAATTCTACATCAAAGCCACCAGGATCATTCCAGCCTTGTCCCCTATGGATGCTTTATTTTGCTTACTATCTGTGAGCTTTTTGCCTTGAACAAGTGGTTTTAAATTTGTTTATAATTGTACACCTTTTCAATGAAGTCGAGCATTTGGTTCATGTCCATGTAGTCCAGCAACTAATTTCACTCATCAGCCTTTGTAATAGGGTTTTGTCATAGACTAACTGGATTCATATGCCTTTCTAATTGGGGGGAGGAGGCGGGCTGTAATTATTACATTGCCTTAATTACATTACCTGCATTCTTGTTATGACTTCTGATAAATGGGTCCTTCCTGTTATTTCTATGATTCTCCATTATCACTGGTTATGACTAAATGTTGTCCTGATCCTCCATCTATCAAATAAACAACCACACTAAGTTGGATTATCCTCGGTCAACTACCTTCCATAGCTTAACATACCTAACTTTAAAAACATATACAGCACGAGTTGTCTATCGACCTTTTTATACTGACCATTTGTCTCTATTGGTGCCTAGAAATCTATTAATCTGTCTAAAATAGACTTGGCAAATGGGCTCCCAGAGTTCTCATGGATGGAGTATTCCAGAATATTCTGGAATCACTGATTTTGTGGCCTCTTGTTTTGAAAATGTTAGACCCTTTGTCTGATATTAGGGCTATTTGGAGCCATTACAGTATTTTATGTTTTAATGCAAATGATTGCTGTGGGGCACTCTGGAAGGCCAAATGACAGTTAATGAGTTGAAGCCCAACCTCCAAAAAGGGTTGAATTGATGCAACTCTGTTAAAATCACTGAGCAAGTTAAGTTGAAAGGCTCTTCCTAAACAAGATAAGGCATTAATATGAAGCTTGGCATTGGTTTAAGCAATGCTTCCCTATTGCATATTGCAATATAAATGAATACAACAACGTGTTCACAGTTCAATGTATCATGCTTTTAGTGTTTATGATGCAATGAATATGCTTGAAGTGAAAGCCAAGTTGTAAACAGCATTTACATTTTGGGTATGCAAAAAAAACTGCAAATGCTGGTATTTTGAGCAAAAATCAAATTGCTGGAGGAACTCCGCAGATTAGGCAGCATCTGTATTGTTTTCTGTATATCATTTTGGAGATGAGCAGTGATCAGATGGGCCAGAATCCTCTGCTTTTCTTCTCCCTTGAAAGTCAGGAACGCAGCCATATGTGTCATTATGGATCCCAGGTAATTGATAATGTTGGATGAATAAAGAATTAATTTTAGGAACTGGAAATTGCTCACCATTACAAAGATTGAGCTTAAATCAAAGTATTTCAAATAAGACGTGAAACATTTTGTATTCCAATGTTGAACAGCATTTAGATCTTAAATCCTTAGTGTGGTCAGGGTTTGGTCATACATGGCCTTTAACACTTGATCGCATCCTAAATGAGATTTCACCTTAATTTAGTTGCAGTCGTGTAGCACAGAAACAAGCTCGCACTGTCAATGCATACCACATAATCATCAACACCAGTTCCATTTACGAGCACTTTGTCCGTGGCTATCTGTGCAATGTTGATTCAAGTGCTTGTCTGGATATTTGAATATTGTGAACCTGTCTTCACTTGCAGTTCACTGTCTATGCTGGCCTCTTTTTCCATCCATACTATTCCCATTTACCTGCATGAGGAATGTATTCATGTATCCAACGTCACCTCTGGCAGTGTATTCCAGATATCAACCACTGCATTTCAAATTCCTGCCAAACAATTTTTCTTATTGTCCCTATAAAAAATTGTTATTTTCCTCAAAATTAAGCTGAAGGATTAGACACTTTTTCTAATCCTACCCCCACCCCCAATAAATTTGTGCACTTCTCATATTCCCCCCCCCCCCCCCAAACTTCTGCTTCAAGGCAGGCAAACAGTCTGTAGACTGAGCTACTGTATATACTAATGTACACCTAAATGCTTTAAAACGAATGCCTTGTCTTGATCTACATTTTTTTTTTAGCCACAGTGCAGAATTCGCAGAAAGCCTACCAAGAAGCATTTGACATCAGTAAAAAAGAGATGCAACCAACACACCCTATCCGCCTTGGATTGGCCCTTAATTTCTCAGTATTTTATTATGAAATTCTTAATTCACCAGAACAAGCTTGTGCTCTTGCAAAATCTGTAAGTACAAACAAGATTTGCTTGGGTAAAATAGTTCATTGTGTAGTTATTGCATCTAACCATGTTTCTTGTTCTAAAAGGCATTTGATGAAGCAATTGCAGAGCTTGATACACTGAATGAAGATTCCTACAAAGACAGCACATTAATAATGCAGTTATTGCGAGATAATTTGACAGTAAGTACTTAAATTTAACATGAAGGATGACAAATGTAGATGTTTTTTGGTCCAAGATTCACAATGCTATGAAACGGGTGCAAATCACAACTTTTCACTAAATGATTGGAATGTGTACATGACTGTACATGCAAGGATTTGAATTGCTATTCCAAGATATTTGAGTAAATTTGGATTTGCTGGTTGTGAAAGGAATAGTAATTTGTGATGTATGTTTTAAAGCAATTAGTTGCAAATAACATTTAATTTTCTCTAGCCTTCTTTCGAGCCATGTCAATTTCCATTCTTCTACACACAAGCCTGACTTCCCTAACTACTTAAACATATGTGTTCAAGAAGGAACTGCAGATGCTAGAAAATCGAAGGTACACAAAAATGCTGGAGAAACTCAGTGGGTGCAGCAGCATCTATGGAGCGAATGAAATGGGCAACGTTTCGGGCCAAAACGTTGCCTATTTCCTTCGCTCCATGGATGCTGCTGCACCCGCTGAGTTTCTCCAGCATTTATGTGTACTTAAACATATGAATTGCTTTTTTTAGCAATGTAAGCATTCTTGCAATGCCCAACATGAGGCTATATTTCTTTTTGCCCTTCCAACTTATTAATATGCCCTGCAAGAGCAATTTGTATGGGAGACATTTTAAATAATAGTGATTACAATCTTACGAATTGTGCAAGATTTTAAATGAGCAGAGTATTTGTAATCTTGAAAATAAATTTATTCCGAAATGGTGTCCCAAGATAGGATAATTACTTTTTTCCTATATGCATCTATTGCTCTGATTTATTGCATTGTGGAACTAATTGGAATTTCATCTTTCTAGTTGTGGACTTCAGACAACCAGGGGGAAGAAGCTGATGCTGGTGAGGGAGGAGAGAACTAATCTTCCGCCTTCTAGTTCTGTCTGCCTCATTCCTGAATCTTTGCCATCAAGACTATTTGTAATCTCTGCTGTCCCACTAGTTTCTATTTTAGGTCTTTGGAGAGCTTCTGTCACTTTTGTTGGGTCTCTGTGTTTCCCATGTGGTTTGTGTTTGATAGGGGAGAAGAGCCAATTCATATTGGGAACTCTTGTATTGTATGTTTCAGGTGGCCAATGTAAATTCAGGGTGTGGAATTTTTATACAAGTTTTAAATGTTTGGTTAGTACTCTGTAGCTGTGGTTTCCACAAAGCTAATGTCAAATGTTTCCTGTACTAGCAAAGAAGGATGCCTTTAACGTAGTGTCTGTAATGGGGAAATGGCAGATTCAGTGCGAGTCGTGCGATTTCTAGAGAGTTGCTAATCTGTAGATCAAACCTGCACCATCTATTACATGTCTCAGGATTTTTGGAATAGGGCAGAGGAGGATTAACATTCCATGAGTTGCGAGATTCACCATTGCTCATGTCTTCATTTTGCTACACATGACATCTGAACATTTTATTTGTATTTAAAAAAAAATTATTGTCAACGTAAGAACAAATGTACAAGCAAACATGCAGTAAAAATAAACGCTTAACTTTGATAATGTACGTTTAAGAGGTAACGGCCTTCCCACGTGTTTAACTGGTAACTTCCTTTTTGTTTTAGTTTTTGCTTTGTGGTCTTGATTGCCTAACACGCATGTGGCTGTGAAATAGTTAACAGGGAAGTAATGAGATATATTGCTGTATGGCTAGCTGCATTCATGTCTTCTGAACTTTTCATAAGATAAGAACACAAGCATAATTGTTATCAAGAAAATGTGTAAAGTTGATGTAAGTGGAATAAAATGTTTTATGAATGGATTTTTTTAAATTTCAATTTGATTTACTAAATTATATGCTAATATTTGTGTCTCCAGTGGAATGGAATTCACAAATATAGTCTGGATGTATGAAGTTTGGAAGCTTTGGATAAATGCTCAAACTGCTGCCTCATAAATGAAGGAATAATTGTTCGGCATATTTTCAACCTAGATTAGTTGTCTGACAATGTCTTGGCCTATTCCTGAAACTGTTCAAACCTAAATGAATGGATGGGGAAACTTCCATTTTAACTGTAAATAGTACATTGGCAGTGTTTTCAGTATTTGCCTGAAAATTGTTTAGCTGTGCATAAGTAAAATGAAAGATTATGCATCATTTCCAAAACCTATGACCTGGTTTGCTTTTTGGTAGACATCTTTACCAGTAGCTTTATAGTGGTATTTTTTCCTAGTTCCCTGGTTAAACAATACCTGTTTTACAATGGCAACTCCAATGTACTATGTTAATAAATCAATTATCCTTTGAAAATGATAGCATTAGATTTTTGTTTAATCTTCATTATCAAAATTAATACAACCCATGCAGAAATGTCTGGCAGAATAAGTGAATGGACCATAAGGGATCAAAAGACCAAAAATGAGAGAATAATACTAAATTGAGAGGAGGCAGTGAAGAAGGAACCAGCTACAGCAAAGTGTAACTGTTCACCGCTGGTGTCAAACCAAGTTTGAATTTTTTGACGGCAAAATCTGTACTGTCTTGTCATTTGAGGTAAAGAATAAATGTACCAAAAACAAAATTAAATATCTGGAATAGTATGACGAACAGAAATGAGAGTTTCCAGATTGTCTTTGTATTTTTGTCTTTGTGCACCCATCCAATCATCTACAAATTTGTGTTGGCTGTACTGTGGGTTTTTATCATCATGACTATTCTTCCACTGAAACTGGATGTGGACAACCTTTTTGTGTTTTTCCCCTGCATTGACACCTTTGAAGGATGAATTTTATATTTTGTGCACACAATTGTCCACGTTCTTCAGTGTTGTTAATGTTAATAATACACGTAGAGGTAATGACCTGTTAACATGAGTGTTTAAATCGCACACATGGGTCCTCTGTTCAATTCAGCACTCGGGCCAGAGTGTACCTCAGCAGTTGGGTCCTAATGTCACTTCGTTTTAATTGGGCTATTCTTGAAGTTGATGTTAAATGTCTAAGTAACATGTCCCTAATTTATACAAAAACATAACCTTTGTGGTTGATCCCTATCAATTGGAGTCGGTGATGCCAATGGAAATGTTACCAAATGATAAGGCGATTTTAAAATGTTCTACCTCCTGTGAGTTATTGGAAGCGGGTATGGGCTACTACACAATTTTTTGGCCGTTGGATGCCAGTCTTGTGGTGATTTTGGCTTCATATTACTGAACACGGCATTTCATATCAGATTACAGCAGTGCAGTATTCACTGGGTTGATTGCCAATACTGAAATGGGAGAAATATTAGGTGGCCAAATGCAGCACAACATATCAAAATCTTGCTTTGGTTTTTAAAGTGTTCTTTCTACTTCACACATAGATATATATATAACAAAGTTAGTTATTTTAAGCAGTCAGTAGAGGGCCGTTAAAACGTGAATACTAAATGCAATAGAGATTATAAAAGCCATTGGTTTTCATTAATCTTTTCAAGAATATTTCCATTCTATTTAAATAAAATAACATATATGTCCTAACCAAATGCTAATTAGTCCTAATGTGAATTTCATTATTGATTCAATAATTCAAATATCACTACCTTCATTGCTCCATGTGACAATAAAATACTTTTGAAACCTTTACTGAGGAATCTTATAGGGCATCAAAGTGACCAATTGTGTTCAGAGTAATATTGGTGGATGAAAAACTGTTCAGTAATTAATCTAAGAGCAGGAAAATCTTTTGCGATTAGGAATAATTTTGCTTTAAAAAAAAAAAAAAAAATTAGCGCTGTATAGACTAGAATTTGTTGTATAGCAAATTTACCTTAGTCAGTCCATTCATAAGTAGCCCATAAATCTCCAGTGTGTCGGACGGATCTCCAGATGCTGGTTTACATCAAAGATAAGACACAATGCTGGAGTAACTCAGCGGGGCAGGTAGCATCTCTGGATAGAAGGGATGGGTAACGATTTGGGTTGAGACACTTCTTCAGACCGAGTCAGAGGAGAGAGAGTTACAGAGATGAGGAATTATGAAAAATGCAGATCAAGGAAAATGTAGAATAGACCATTGTTAGCTAATAGACCATTGTTAGCTAGGTGCAGCAGCATCTATGGAGCGAAGAAAATAGGCGACGTTTCGGCCCGAAACGTCGCCTATTTTCTTTGCTCCCTAGATGCTGCTGCACCAGCTGAGTTTCTCCAGCAATTTTGTGTACCTTCGATCTTCCAGCATCTGCAGTTCCTTCTTGAACAATAAAATGTCAGACAACTGGGGGGGGGAAAGATGGAGGGAGAGGGGAAGCAAAGGTTACTTAAAGTTAAAGAAGTCAATATTCATATTGTTGGGGTATACGCTGCCCAAGCAAAATGAGGTGCTGTTCCTCCAATTTGCCCCACTTTGACAATGGGGGAGTCCCAAGACAAAGGTCAGTGGGAATGGGAGGGGGGGGTTATAGTGTTTAGCAACCGGGTGATCGGGTAGGTTTAAGCAAACTGAGTGAAGGTGTTCTGCAAAACGATCGCTGAGCCTGAGCTTGGTCACGTCGATATATGAGAGTCCACACCTGGAACAGCGGATACAGTAAATGAGGTTGGAGTTGCAAGTGGACCTCTGCCTCGCCTGAAAAGACTGTTTGGTCCTTGGATGGAGTTGAGGGAGGAGGTATTGGGCCAGGTGTTGCATCTGCAAGGGAAAGTACCTGGGGAGGGGCATCACACTTTAAAATAAATTTGCACTTCCCTTTGTCCACAAAGCTTGCTCCAAGCAAAGTTGGTCTTGCCCTAATTTAGAACTATCTTGTTGACCAGTCTGGTCCTTATACATAACTATTTAAAACCTAGTAGAACTTTTGCCCAATTCGCAGAGAGTAGGTCAAGGTTTACCTTCTCCTATGGACGGCCTTCATATTGCCTGTGGCAACTTTCCTGAACACACTTGACAAATTCCACCCCATCTAATCCCTTGGTGCCATGGCAATCCCAGTAATATCCCTAATTATGACAACCCTGTTACTCTTCCAGCTGTCTGAGGTATTTCAGCACATTTTCCCTCCAATTCCTATTGTGCTTTGAGTGTGTATAGTACACTGCCAACAAAGTGATCATAACTATTTTTTTCTTTGCTCCCTGCCTATTCAGTCTATTATTCAACATTGAAGGTAGACACACAATGCTGGAGTAACTCAGTGGGTCGGGCAGTATCTCTGGTGAGAAGGAATGGGCAACGTTTCGGGTCGAGACCCGACTTGGGTATCAACTGCCTTACCACTGCATTGCATCCTGTCACCTTGCCAATCTATTTTAAACCCTCCTGAGCAGCACTAGCAAACTTGCCCACCAGGATATACAGTAGGTCTCCTTCCAGTTCGGGTGAATCTGGAGATTAGTTCCCTTGAGTGCTTTTTAACCTTTTGCCTAACTGTATATTCCCTCTACAAAGATCGCGTGCCTTGTCCTACATATGTTATTGTGCCAGTGTGCACAACAACCTCTAGCAGCTCCCCCTCCCCCTTGTGAATGTTCTGCACCACTCTGAGACGCACTGCACTGGGAGGCAGCTCGCCATCCTGGAGTCTCATTTGCTGGCACAGAATCTGCTGTCTGTCCTAACAAATAAGTCCGTCACAATAGTCCCTGTCTGACTCCACTCTGCTGTGCTTCATAAGCAGGCCAGTTGCCACAGACCTGACTGCTGCTACACTGCTCTGAACAGACATCCACGACAGAGAATGGTCCTCGGGGATTCATGCACTGTCTATTCCCTTCCCTGTAGATCACCCATCTACTTTCTGCCTAACTAAAGGGCCTGTCCCACTTGGGTGTCATTTGCGCAACATTATTTACGAGTCACGACGCACGGCACGTGCGTCGTGACACGTAAATGATGTTGCGCAAATGACGCCCAAGTGGGACGGGCACTGTAGATGCGGCCATTTCACTTACTCCGACCTATGACGACGTGCTCAATCTCCCAGACAATCCTGAGGGCGTCTGTCTGAAATTCCCTTATTTGGTTAGTCAGGGTCTGCAGCTGGATTCATTTCCCTGACTTCCCACATCCTGCCGGAGGAGCATACCAGTGCACTAACTACTATTTGAACTGCATGAAGACCCAAGAAAGGGTTATACAAATAAAGTCCTTATTTTATTCTTCCCACTCTCTCTCTGCTCAGCCTTTTCACCATAACCTCTTGAGCCAAAGCTTCAACACCTGACCTTAAACGCACAACACTTGCACTTCAACACAGAGCCTCTCCCTGATGCCCCTGTCCCACTTAGAAAACCTGAATGGAAACCTCTGGGGACTTTGCGCCCCACCCAAGGTTTCCATGCGGTTCCCGGAGGTTGCAGGTAGGGAGAACCTCCGGGAACCGCACAGAAACCTTGGGTGGAGCGCAAAATCTCCAGAGGTTTCCGTTCTGGTTTCCTAAGTGGGACAGGGGCATAAAGGAGGCAGGCTCCGCTGGTGCCTATCTTTTCTACACCATCCGGAGCAGTCAATCCGAAATGCTAATGTCAGTTTATTAATTTAATCTCCCACATTGCTCATCCTCTCAGCTGCTCACAACGGAGACACTAACCTGGCCTAAATCTGGTGAATTTTCGCTACATTCCCTCTAACAGGCTCATTGCTTTATGTGTAAGGAGATTAGAACTCTATGATATTCCAGATAAAATCTCAGTAGGAGTCTACAAATTGATGCACGATGACTCATTCTTTTGTGATTAAGACATTCCTAATTGACTTGTGTACTTTCAGCTGAATTTTCAGTGGTTCAGGTATAAGGGACCTGAGGCACCAGAGCCTTTCTTATCCTTCATTTACTGTATATAATCCACTTCAATTCAGTTCAGTTCTTATGCATCTGATTATAATGTGGGATTAATGTCTTATTCTTTCTGTATTCCATATAGTATTGGGATGCAATTTGTCAGGTCGATCAATCTTTTGTTACATTACCACACTTTGTGTAAATCTACATGACAAGCATTTTCAGGACATTGATGAGAGCAGCAACGAAAATCAAAATTAGACCTGACCGTATCCGTACCTAATGAAGAACCGAGTATATGTTTGCGGTGATGTCATTATGCATGAATCGGAAGCTGGAATTTAGGCATATTGGTCCACAGCCTGCTGTTGACTCGGGTTAAGACATTGTCAGCTTGTTACCTTTGTGGCCATTGATACCAGTAGCCATTGATAAGTTATTCAATCATTGATGGTTGAATGTCTAAGATTGTTCAGATTACATTTTCTTACTGAAATTGCTGGATTTTAATCCGAAAAGAGCACACTGACCTTTTCCCTTGCCAAAGAGTGAAGCCAATTGTAACTGTTGACTTGGTCACTGATTAAAATCTGCAACCAGCTCAAAGCAGGAATTGAATATTGAATGTGGCTCATTGGCATATCTATAGCTACATTGTCTACATGCATCAGAGATGGAATATGTCTTTAGTAATAAAACTACACAATAACACTTTTGCCAATATAGCTGTTTGCAGACCATTGCATTTGATTTATCTGGATTAGCTACGTAATATATTTTGAGCTGTGACTTGATGTTTTTGACAAAGGTATTATGGAACTTTGACATTAGGATTTCAGGCGTAACAACTGATTCTTTATCAAGAGATTTGCGATCCGGCCCATAACCCAAAATCATCCGGCCTGCAGGCGTATTTGTTTTCAATTAGTAAAAATAATTTTACATCTTGTTCCAGGCTCACCAGCTAATGGAAGTTTATAAACTCAGTAACACTTAATTCAACACACTATAAACAGCAAAAGTAGATTGTATATAATCATTTATTTCCCCAATCTTTTGGTTTAGATTTCATATGTCACGAATGGCTAGTTTACAAACACAAACATTGCATTTTTATTTGTTTTTTCAGTGCACGCGATGTACGAAAGAAAACACTACAATCTCATGTCGGATCGGTCTCCTTCTTGGAGAACATTGTTACTTTAGTACAGTTGCGTATTACTCAAAGTTGAACTCTTTCAAACGTATGCGTGCACAGCAATCTGCAGTTCACTCTCTTGCAAAAACTGGATGAGAACTTGGTGAAAGTTCACACTAATCACCGATCATACTGTCATGGTTTATTATGGTGCACGATAATCATGTGCGGTTATTTGTATTATTGGTCCCGTCACCGTGATCCCAGCGTGCTCCCTGCCGAGCTAGCCTGAAACAAAGCCCGTGATCGGTCAATAGGCA
The DNA here is from genome assembly GCF_028641065.1 of Leucoraja erinaceus. Classification (NCBI taxonomy): domain Eukaryota; kingdom Metazoa; phylum Chordata; class Chondrichthyes; order Rajiformes; family Rajidae; genus Leucoraja; species Leucoraja erinaceus. The sequence goes on from NC_073380.1 coordinate 99,401,572, forward strand.
TCCGACACAATGTCAAACGTGCTTTGATTGGACAATTACTACTCGGAAAATTTGATTTATTTTCCATATTTTAAAAATATGTGCAGGTTTTTTTCTTGACAAGTTTCAGACGTGATTTCTATCATATTTTTACATAATCTGTTATAAATACAGCAGATATAGGATGTGGGTCATGAAATGAAACCAAAAAGCACCTCGGCCCACGGTCTATAGCAAGATATTACTAGGAATAGGTATGTTACAATAATTACCTTCAGCGGCGCTGTAATTCTGCCACTGGCCGTGTGCGCGATTTTGGCGCCTTTGAGGGGGGGCGGGGTTAAAACGCGTTTTTTTTCCTACCTTGTCCTGGAATATATTTGGTTGGAGTGCAAGCTTTTGCTGAAGAATCGTTCCGACGGGCATTCTGTGTATTTTTTCTTTTTAAATCGCCCGACAATTTCAACGCTGGATTAATTTTAAAATCAGCTAAAGCCGTCAATGGGGACGGATTTCAGGTACGGGACTGGTAAAAGAAAACCGTTTATTTTATGTATAAAAGTGGTCCTTAAGATGCCTTTAATTCACATTTTAAGTTGCGAAACGGTGATTTTTTCCCCCATACGAACCGGCAGTATTTTTGCTGCCGATATGGGTCTAAATTCACCGCAAACCGCAACGTTCCAAATGATCGCGTTCCAGAAAAACCCACTCGCAAGATGATTTAAATGGCCATTAATTCACAGGTATTAAACATTAATTTCCTTCCATTTGGCCTATAAATCCATGACAATGAGATTTAAATATTATGTTTTCTTGTGAATTCTTGTGAATGTTATTTGGACACTTAGGCTATTTAAAATGTTAATCTATTAAGAAATGGATAGATGTTTAGATCTAGTAATTGAATTTTGTAATTACCTACAATTAGGTAATTAACTAATTATATGCTTTAATTTCAAGTCGTCTAAGTAAGATTGTTTCATATTTGTTTCAGAATGCTTCATTCTATAATAACTGAAACATTTCTTTCAGTTCACTTAATCTTTAAGTAAGTTATGGGCTTTTGACTGCCCTCGATCACAGCCTTTGTGTTAAGTCAATAGAAAAGCAATAGGGAACAAGACGCTAATTTCCGAGTATGAAAATGGCCATAACCTTTTAAATACTGAAGATATGAAAGTGAATTAGGTGTCAAATTAAACTTCTTTTTATGCTTTATCTGATGGGATAAATTACAGACTAGATTTTTTAAATCTCAGAATTTTGTAACATTGCTACTAGGAAGCATACCTGTTCGGTCTGTTCAAATCATTGTACAATTTGTGTTTCACCCCACTGTTGTCAATTAAAAGGGCAATTGATTTGGCCATCACAGCCTTCTGTAGCAAAGAAATCCACAGATTCACCACCCCCTGACTGAAGAAATTTCTCCTCTTCTCCTTCCTCCTTTAATTCTGTGACTATGACCTCTAGTCCTGGACTCTCCCACTAGTGGAAACATCCTCTCCACATCCATTCCATCTAAGCCTTTCATTATTCTATATCTTACCTTAGCAAAGGCATGGCCACTTAATCACTTCCTCTCCAAAGTTATCTACACATGCCCCCACAATATTATCCAAGAGTCCGAAATAAAATTCTTAACGGATTGGACTGAGTAGATGCAGTAAAAATGTTCCCCATGTTGGGGGACTCCAGAACCAGGGGTCACAGTTTAAGAATATTGGGTTGATCATTTAGGACTGAGATGAGGAAAAGCTTTTTTAGCCAGAGAGTTGTGAATCTGTGGAATTCTCTGCCACAGAAGGCAGTGGAGGCCAATTCACTGGATGTATTCAAGAGAGTTAGATCTAGCTCTTCAGGCTAACATAATCAATGGATATGGAGAGAAAGTAGGAAAATGATACTGATTCAGGATGATCAGCCATGATCATTTTGAATGGCGGTGCTGGCTTGAAGGGCCGAATGGCCTACTCCTGCACCTATTTTCTATGTTCCTAAAAAAGTTGCCAGTCACCCAAAAATGCCCACTATTTACAGCAAGTTCCCAATTGAGATACATAGAAAATAGGTGCAGGAGTAGGCCATTTGGCCCTTCGAGCCTGCACTGCCATTCAATATGATCATGGCTGATCATCCAACTCGGTATCCCTTATGATACATTATGACCTCCAGCCATGGCAAGACTTGTACTATGCATAGTTACTTAATTGCAACAAATCAATGACACTCCATAACTTAGACGTATATGCACAAACAATTTAAGCAAACATAAGTGCACAAAAATTACTTCCCTGTGTCTCTAGATAAAACTGCCATCATTCCTTGGTCAACGACATTTTTGCATGGATTTTCACACAGTACAGTTTTGCAGAACACACTACAGCATGTTCAGACAATTTGCGCCCATTGTCTGAACATGCTTATGCTTACTTGAGCTAGTCCCCAGGTCCAATCTTCCATGTGGTCTCTAAGCAAAATAGTAAAGCAGAATAGCTAGATAGACATTGAAGAAACCTTATCGACAGGATGACAGGTCTGTCATAACTATCAAAGATTCAATATTTCTGTTCTGACATTCACAAATATTGCAAAATATTAAAAAATTACAAAGTATTTAAACACTATCATAATTGGAAGCAATTAAATACTTTTAGTTTAGTTTATTGTCATATTCATTGAGGTACAGCAAAACACTTTTTGTTGTGTGCTATCCAGTCAGTGTCATACATAATAATAATAATAATAATAATAATCTTTTATTGTCATTGCACGTCAGTGCAACGAGATTTAGTATGCAGCTTCCAACCGATGTAAAAGAAAAGTAAAATAAATAAATAAACTTTGTGACGTGACCATCCGAGGGAGACAGTCCAGGGGGGATGGGGGGCACTCAGCAGGGCCGGTTCAGAGCCGCTATAGCTCTGGGAATGAAGCTGTTCCTGAGTCTGGAGGTTCGGGCGTAGAAGGCCTTGTAACGTCTGCCGGAGGGAAGTAGTTCGAACAGTCCGTTACAAGGGTGTGAGGAGTCTTTATGGATGCTGACGGCCTTCCTGAGGCACCGTGTGTGGTAGATGCCCTCCAAGGCTGGTAGCTGTGTCCCAATGATCCTCTGCGCTCTGTGGACGACGCGCTGAAGAGCTCTCCTCTCCGCCTCCGTGCAGCTGAGATACCACACAGAGATGCCATACGTTAATATGCTCTCTGTGGTGCAGCGGTAGAACGTTGTCAGCAGCTGTTGGGGCAGACCAGTCTTTTTTAATGTCCTCAGGAAGAACAGTCGTTGCTGTGCCTTCTTGACCAGCGCAGCGGTGTTGGTGGACCAGGTGAGGTCCTCTGAACTGTGAGTACCCAGAAACTTAAAGCTGGACACTCTCTCCACACTGTCCCCGTCGATGGAGATTGGGGCGTATTCTCCATTATGGGACCTCCTGAAGTCATTAATCAGCTCCTTGGTCTTGGAGGTGTTTAGTGGCAAGTTGTTACGTGAGCACCAGTCCGCCAGGTTCTGCACCTCCGCTCTGTATTTTGTTTCATCACCGTTGGTGATCAGCCCAATCACTGTAGTGTCGTCTGCAAACTTCACAATGGTGTTGGTGTCGAATGCAGGAACACAGTCGTGAGTGATACAGTGTGGAAACGGGCCCTTTGGCCCACCTTGTCCCACCATCCAACATGTCCCAGCTACACTAGTCCCACCTGCCCACATTTGGTCTATATCCCTCCAAACCTGTCCTATCCATTTACCTGTCAAATTGTTTTTTAAATGTTGGGATAGTTCCTGCCTCAACTATCTCCACTGGCAGCTTGTTCCATACATCCATCACCTTTTGTGTGAAAAAGTTACCCCTCAGATTCCTATTAAATCTTTTTCCCTTCACCATAAACCTATGTCCTCTGGTTCTTGATTCACCTACTCTGGGCAAGAGACTCCACCCGATCCACTCCTCTCATGATCTTTTACACCTCTATAAGATAATAGGTGCAGGAGTAGGCCATTCGGCCCTTGAGCCCGCACCGCAATTCACTGTGATTATGGCTGATCATCCACATTCAGTACCCTGTTCGTGCCTTCTCACCATATCCCCTGACTGCTATCTTTAAGAGCTCTATCTTACTCTCTCTTGAAAGTATCCAATGAATTGGCCTCCACTGCATTCTGAGGCAGAGAATTCCACAGATTCACAACTCTCTGGGTGAAAACGGTTTTCCTCATCTCCATTCTAAATGGCCTACCCCTTATTCTTAAACGGTGGCCCCTGGTTCTGGACTCCTCCAACATCGGGAACATGTTTCCTGCCTCTAGCATGTCCAATCCCTTAATAATCTTATAAGTTTCAATAAGAATCCCTCTCATCCTTTTAAATTCCAGAGTATACAAGCCAAGCCGCTCCATTCTATCAACATATGACAGTCCCGCCATCCCGGGAATTAACCTTGTGAACGTATGCTGCACTCCCTCAATAGCAAGAATGTCCTGCCTCAAATTTGGAGACCAAAACTGCACACAATACTCCAGGTGTGGTCTCACTAGGGCCTGTAAAACTGCAGAAGGACCTCCTTGCACTTATACTCAACTCCTCTTGTTATGAAGGCCAACATGCCATTAGCTTTCTTCACTGCCTGCTTTACCTGCATGCTTACTTTCAGTGACTGATGAACAAGGACCCCCAGATCTCTTTGTACTTCCCCTTTTCCCAACGACACCACTCAGAAAATAATCTGCCTTAATGTTTTTGCCACCAAAGTGGATAATCTTACATTTATCCACATTAAACTGCATCTGCTCACTCATGCAACCTGTCCAAGACATCCTGCATCCTCATAGCATCCTCCTCACAGTTTCCACTGCCACCCAGCTTTGTGTCATCTGCAAATTTGCTAATGTTACTTTTAATCCCTTCATCTAAATCATTGATGTATATTGCAAATAGCTGCAGTCCCAGCACCGAGCCTTGCGGTACCCCACTAGTCACTGCCTGCCATTCTGAAAGGGACCCGTTAATCCCTATTCTTTGTTTCCTGTCTGCCAACCAATTTTCTATCTATGTCAGTACCCTACCCCCAATACCATGTGCTCTAATTATTCCCACTAATCTCCTATGTGGGACCTTATCAAATGCTTTCGGAAAGTCCAGGTACACTACATCCACTGGCTCTCCTTTGTCCATTTTCCTAGTTACATCCTCAAAAAATTCCAGAATATTAGTCAAGCATGATTTCCCCTTCGTAAATCCGTGCTGACTCGATCCTGTTACTGCTATCCAAATGTTCGGCTATCTCATCTTTTATAATTGACTCCATCATCTTCCCTTCCACCAATGTCAGGCTAACTGAAGAGAGTCAAGAGTCTATAATACTGGTCTATAATTCCCTGTTTTCTCTCTCCTGCAATTCTTAAAATGTGAGATAACATTAGCTACCCTCCAGTCCACAGGAACTGATCCTGAATCAAAAGAACATTCAAGATTCCAGATAGATTTAATTGTCACATGTGCCAGATGGCACAGTGAAATGAATTCCCATACAGCCACACAATAAAAATAAACAGGACTCAACACACTATAGAATTTAACACAAAACATCCCCACACAGCAGAATCAAAGTTTCCCACTGTGTGTGAAGGCACCAAAGTCAGTCTTCTTCCTCCACTGTTCCCCGTGGTCAGGGCATTGGAAAATGATCACCAATGCGTCCACGATTTCTATAGCCACTTCCTTAAGTACCCTGGGATGCAGCCCTCAGGCCCTGGGGATTTATCAGCCTTCAGTCTCATCAGTCTACCCAATACCATTTCCTGCTTAATGCAAATTTCCTTCAGCTCCTCTGACACCCTAGATTCTCTGGCCACTAGTACATCAGGGAGGTTGTTTGTGTCTTCCTTAGTGAAGATGGATCCAAAGTACCTGATCATCCCTCATCCTCCTGCTCTCCAAGGAATAGTCCCAGCCTACTCAACCTCTGCCTATAGCTCAGACCCTCTTGTCCTGGCAACATCCTCGTAAATGTTCTATTCACCCTTTCCAGCTTGACAGCATCTTTCCCATAACACCATGCCCAGAACTGAAGACAATACTCTAAATGCGACCTCAACAACATCTTATACAACTGCAACATGACCTCCCAACTTCTATGCTCAAAACTCTGGCTGATGAACTCTGTGCCAAAAGCCTTTTTGACCATCTTCAAGGAACCATACACCTGCACTCCCAAGATCCCTCTGCTCGACAACACTACCCAGAGCCCGACCATTCACTGTAGGTCCTGCCCATGTTAGACGTCCCAAAATTCAACCTCACATTTCTCTGCATTAAATTCCATCAACCATTCCTCAGCCCACCTGGCCAATTGATCAAGATCCTGCTGCAATTTTTCATAATCATCTTCATGATCTGCAAAACCACCCACTTTTTTATCATCTGCAAATCTTGCCGTCAATGTTCTCATCCAAATTATTTATATAGATGACAAACAGTAACGGGTCCAGCACCGAACCTTGAGGCGCAGTATTAGTCACAGGCCTCCAGTTCGAGGAGCAAACTTCCACCATCACCCTCTGTTTCCTTCCGTGAAGTCAATTTTTCTAACCCTTCAGGTATTTCCCCTTGGGTCCCATGCGATCTAACCTTCCAGAGCAGCCTATCGTGTGAAACCTTGTTGAATACTTTGCTGAAAATATTATTCACGATTACAATCAAGACATACACGGTCTTGTAATATATGTGGGAGTGGCGGCGCCTAACGGCAGCGGCTCGACTACAGTCGTCTGTCTTTTTTTATTTTTGTCTTGTTAAATGTATGTCTTTGAGTTAGTTTTTATTTTTTTTTATAGTTGTGGGGCGGGCTGTGGGGGAAACCGTTTAAATCTCTTCCCTGTGCGGGGATCCAACTATTCCCTGTCGGGTCTCGGATGTCGTTGGGCCTAACATCGTGGAGCCGGCGGCGACCTCCGGCCAGGACTAACCTGGGGGCTCCAGTTGCAGAGCCTGCGGAACTGACATCGCGGAGATGGCCAACTTCGGAGCGGGAAGAGCTGTGGTGGCGTGCGGCTGCGACCCGACTTTGGAGTTCGGAGGCACCGGCCGCAGACCCGGTGGACGGGAACATCGGGAGCTCGCAGTTCCCTGGTGGGAGACCGCTTTTCCGAGCTCCCGCAACGGCGACTTCTCCCGCTGGAATCGCGGGTTTGAAGGACATGGAGCCGGGGCCTAACATCGCCCGGCGTGGCTTAAACGGCCTCAGGACTTACCATCGCCCGCCGGGGGCTTTAACATCGGAGCCCCAGTTCACCTCGACACTGCAGTTGGACTGCTGGACCACGGGAGAAGGAACAAAGGGAAGAGATAAAGACTTTGCCTTCCATCACAGTGAGGAGATGTTGGAGACTCACTGTGATGGATGTTTATGTAAACTGTGTTAAGTGTGGGTCTTGGATTGTTTTGTAATGTAAAAAACTGTAGAAATGACATTTTGTTCAAACCTAGGTTTGAATGACAATAAATAGCATTCTATATAGATATAGGGTAAAGACTATAACATTAGCGCAGCATAAATTCCGGTAAAGTCCGATTAAAGAAAGATTGAAGGTCTCCAATGAGGTAGATGGGAGGCCAGGACCACTGTCTAGTTGGTGAGCGAACTGTTCAGTTGCCTGATAACAGCTGGAAAGGAACCTTCCCTGAATCTGGAGGTATGTGTTTTCAAACTTGTCCAAAATGAAAAAGGAACTACCTACAAACAATTCTTCTTTTCACAGCTTCCTCTTCCCTTTTAAACGAATAAACTTTCCAGACTTGGCACAGCTCAGCAAACGGGCTTCCTAGCTGAGGTGTTGGGAAATCAGCTGAAGATTCCTCTCACACAATAGGAGAGTGCAGGTGTCTTGAGATTAATAATCAACTGATTAATAATCAGCCGATTTGTCCTGCCAGTATCAAACATCTGCTAGTTAAGGAATTAAAAGTTCAGAAATACAATCGCTGATTTTTAGTAGCAGATCCACCCCAAATCTTTCCCTTTAGAACTTTTGTGTCTAAGTTTCAAGATTGAGTACAAATATTGTCTCCTCTTCCTTTCGGGTTCATGGAGAACAAGGTTACTTTTAAAATGGACCCTTTTTTTTCCGTTCTGTTTTATTTCTCTTTTTTTCCTTTCTATTATTCTCTTTTTTTAATATCTTTATGGGATATTTCTCTCTATCCTCCCACGGACTATCAATTGTTAACTCCTGGAGTGGTACCCCAGGGGTTTAGACATCACTACTTTCCTTAATCTTCTCTTTTCTCTCTTTTTCTTGCTTCTGTTATTTCTCTATTGTTAAATTTAAAACAAGAAGTTGTACACAAAATGTATTATGTTATATGCCATGGTTTAAACTACTGTAGAAACATAGAAACATAGAAATTAGGTGCAGGAGTAGGCCATTCGCCCCTTCGAGCCTGCACCGCCATTCAATATGATCATGGCTGACCATCCAACTCAGTATCCCGTACCTGCCTTCTCTCCATACCCTCTGATCCCCTTAGCCACAAGGGCCACATCTAACTCCCTCTTAAATATAGCCAATGAACTGGCCTCGACTACCCTCTGTGGCAGAGAGTTCCAGAGATTCACCACTCTCTGTGTGAAAAAAGTTCTTCTCATCTCGGTTTTAAAGGATTTCCCCCTTATCCTTAAGCTGTGACCCCTTGTCCTGGACTTCCCCAACATCGGGAGCAATCTTCCTGCATCTATCCTTAAGCTGTCCAACCCCTTAAGAATTTTGTAAGTTTAAGAATTTTGTAAGTTTCTATAAGATCCCCTCTCAGTCTCCTAAATTCTAGAGAGTATAAACCAAGTCTATCCCGTCTTTCTTCATAAGACAGTCCTGACATCCCAGGAATCAGTCTGGTGAACCTTCTCTGCACTCCCTCTATGGCAATAATGTCCTTCCTCAGATTTGGAGACCAAAACTGTACGCAATACTCCAGGTGTGGTCTCACCAAGACCCTGTACAACTGCAGTAGAACCTCCCTGCTCCTATACTCAAATCCTTTTGCTATGAAAGCTAACATACCATTCGCTTTCGTCACTGCCTGCTGTACATTGCTTCTAATAAAAATATTAATTAAAAAAAATGGACCCATCATCATTCAACATTCAGACACTTGACCTAGAAACACAGTGACTAATTAATAAGGAGGTGGAAAATAGTCTAAATGTTGGGACCATAGCAACAAAAAGCATACTGATAGCAATTCTGTAAAAACAAAGTGCTGGAAATGGTCGGGCACCATACGTGACTGTATTTCATCGTCTGTGGTCAGTGAATGCCACTATTTTTGATCTTATAATGGAAGCAAGGTCATTGATGGCAGAACTATATATGGTTCTAGTGGTAGTGGACCTAGTGAAACCCAAAATGAGCGTTACAGTGATAGTACCATTTCACCACACCATTGATAACAATTCTTTTTACCTTTGCAGATGCTGAGTGTTAGGCAGCTCCGTGTGATTTTCCCGTATTTATGAACACAATACATCTATTTTTTACACAGTCTGGTGGATGCCAATGCTGCCGTCCTGAATAAGGACTTGCTACCTTTCTGTTTCTTTGACACCTGAGGTGACTTATGAGACCACTGTGGGAGCTGCAGATGCTGCCATAAGTGGGTCGGGAGGTGCTGAGCATTGCCGAACATATGAAAGAGGACCTCGTTTACCAGGGTCTAGACGTGAGCCTTTATTGTCAGAGGGTGGTGCTGTAAAGCAGGGGAAAGGGACTTGGTAGAGGACCTTTGTTTTTAATTGAAGGTTAAGTTTTATTATAGTCACGTGTGCCAAGGTTTAGTGAAAAGCTTTGTTTTGCATGCTATCCCAACTGATCAGATATACCATATAAACAAATCAAACTCAAGTACAAGTCGGGGTGGGACAACTCTTTGATTATGTGCTGCTTTTCCAGAGAACGATGGCACAGCCTTTCTTGTCAGTGATCAGCAATGAGATTGGGTTTGTTAATGACCTGTTGGTTAGAATCATATTTTGTATGGCTTCACGAAATCTTGGTTTGTTTTCTCTGGAGCATCGGAGACTAAAGAGAGACCTAATAAATGCATAGATAAGTTAAACAGTCAGAACCTTTTTCGTAGGGTGGAAATGTCAAAGACCCAGCTTTAAGATCAATGGGGATAATTTAAGTTTAAAAGAGATGTGTGGGCAAAGTGTGATGGCTGTTAAAGGGCCTGTCCCACTTGGGCGACCTAATTGGCAAGTTTAGAAGAGTTTAGGAGAGTTTGAAAAAATGTCATGTTGAAGACCTCCTTCGACTATGTTGAAGACTCGCTTCGACTAGCTACGACTAACTTCGGGAACACTAAATGGTTCTACCTCAGCTGCTATTATTATTTATCTGTAATTTTTTTTTATATGTATATATTTTTACCTTTTCTTATATATTTAAAATTGTTGTTATGAATCGCACCGTGGGATTGACTTTTAAATTTCGTTGTACCATGTGCAATGACAATAAAGAGATTCATTCATTCATTGGACACCGAATAGTGGAGAGTGAAGGCGAACTCCTTCGACCTCCCTTCGACTATGATGAAGACTATCTACAACTATCTTCGACTAACATGCCGACCTACAACGACTAAACCTACGAGTAAAAAAAGTATCGATTTTTTTCCACGATGACCTTCTTTTATTCGCGGGCATTTTTCAGCATGTTGAAACATACGCCGCGACCTTGCTGAGGCCTCGAGTACACGGGGACTACTCTCAAGCATGAAGGAGAGTTACAAAGACCTCCTACGACCTCGTGCCGACCATGCTGCGAGTGTGAGTTGAGGGCAAACTTGCCAGAACTCACAGATTAGGTCGCCCAAGTAGGACATGCTGGAAAATCGAAGGTACACAACAAAGCTGGAGAAACTCAGCGGGTGCAGCAGCATCTATGGAGCGAAGGAAATAGGCAACGTTTCGGGTCGAAACCCTTCTTCAGCCCCTTAAGGGTGCTGGTGGAAGCAGATACAACAGCTGTGTTTAGATAAGGTTCATTGGCTATATTTAAGAGGGAGTTAGATGTGGCCCTTGTGGCTAAAGGGATCAGGGGGTTATGGAGAGAAGGCAGGTACAGGATACCGAGTTGGACAGAGACAACGGATGATCAGCCATGATCATATTGAATGGCGGTGCAGGCTCGAAGGGCCGAATGGCCTACTGGCCTACTGCACCTAATTTCTATGTTTCTATTCTATGTTCTATTCATGAAGGAAATGTATAATTTAGCAGGACAGGCAATATGGACCACCTCTCAATTGATGGAGTCAAAGGTTGGAAAAGACAATAGACAATAGACAATAGGTGCAGGAGTAGGCCATTTGGCCCTTCGAGCCAGCACCGCCATTCAATGTGATCATGGCTGATCAACACCAATCAGTACCCCGTTCCTGCCTTCTCCCCATATATCCTGACTCCGTTATTTTTAAGAGCCCTGTCTAGCTCTCTCTTGAAAGCATCCAGAGAACCTGCCCCCACCTTCCTCTGAGGCAGAGAATTCCACAGACTCGCCACTCTCTGTGAGAAAAAGTGTTTCCTCGTCTCCATTCTAAATGGCTTACTCCTTTTTCTTAAACTGTGGCCCCTGGTGGGGAAAATTCTGTAGTCAGTTATTAAAGATGGGATAGCAGCACATTTGGAAAGTGATGAAATCATTGGACAAAGTCAGCATGGATTTATGAAAGGTAAATCATGTCTGACGAATCTTATAGAATTTTTCGAGGATGTAACTAGTAGAGTGGATAAGGGAGAACCAGTGGATGTGTTATATCTGGACTTTCAGAAGGCTTTCGACAAGGTCCCACATAAGAGATTAGTATATAAACTTAAAGCACATGGTATTGGGGGTTCAGTATTGATGTGGATAGAGAACTGGCTGGCAGACAGGAAGCAAAGAGTAGGAGTAAACGGGTCCTTTTCAGAATGGCAGGCAGTGACTAGTGGGGTACCACAAAGCTCAGTGCTGGCACCCCTGCTATTTACAATATATATTAATGATCTGGAAGAGGGAATTGAAGGCAACATCTCCAAGTTTGCGGATGACACAAAGCTGGGGGGGCAGTGTTAGCTGTGAGGAAGATGCTAGGAGGCTGCAAGGTGACTTGGATAGGCTGGGTGAGTGGGAAAATGCATGGCAGATGCAGTATAATGTGGATAAATGTGAGGTTATCCACTTTGGTGGCAAAAACAGGAAAGTAGACTATTATCTGAATGGTGGCCGATTAGGAAAAGGGGAGATGCAACGAGACCTGGGTGTCATGGTACACCAGTCATTGAAAGCAGGCATGCAGGTGCAGCAGGCAGTGAAGAAAACAAATGGTATGTTAGCATTCATAGCAAAAGGATTTGAGTATAGAAGTAGGGAGGTTCTACTGCAGTTGTACAGGGTCTTGGTGAGACCACACCTGGAGTATTGCGTACCGTTTTGGTCTCCTAATCTGAGGAAAGACATTCTTGCCATAGAGGGAGTACAGAGAAGGTTCACCAGACTGATTCCTGGGATGGAAGGCCTTTCATATGAAGAAAGGCTGAATAGACTCGGCTTGTACACGCTAGAATTTCAGAAGATTGAGGGGGGATCTTATAGAAACTTACAAAATTCTTAAGGGGTTGGACAGGCTAGATGCAGGAAGATTATTCCAGATGTTGGGGAAGTCCAGAACTAAGGGTCACAGATTAAGGATAAAAGGGAAGTCTTTTAAGACCGAGATGAGAAAATCATTTTTTACACAGAGCGTGGTGAATCTGTGGAATTCTCTGCCACAGAAGGTAGTTGGGGCCAGTACATTGGCTATATTTAAGAGGGAGTTAGATGTGGCCCTTGTGGCTAAATGGATCAGGGGGTATGGAGAGAAGGCAGGGATGGGATACTGAGATGGATGATCAGCCATGATCATATTGGATGGCGGTGCAGGCTCGAAGGGCCGAATGGCCTACTCCTGCACCTATTTTCTATGTTTCTATGGTTCTGGACTCCCCCAACATCGGGAACATGTTTCCTGCCTCTAACGTGTCCAAACCCTTAACAATCTTATATGTTTCAATGAGATTCCCTCTCATCCTTCTAAACTCCAGAGTGTACAAGCCCAGCTGCTACATTCTCTCAGTATATGACTCCCGCCATCCCGGGAATTAACTTTGAAAACCTACGCTGCACTCCATGTGAGAAAAAGTGTTCCCTCGACTCCGTTCTAAATGGCTTACCCCTTATTCTTAAACTGTGGCCCCTGGTTCTGGACTCCCCCCAACATCGGGAACATGTTTCCTGCCTGGTCAGGTCTGGCAAAGGTCAGGTCTAATGGTTGGTGCCGCCTCCAGCATTTCTCTCCGATTTGTCACACATGACGATCATGTCCACTGTGTCTTTAGATGCTTTTAGTCTATGATTAATGGAGCAGCATTTCAGTTGTTGGGAAGATTAAGGCGAATCCTGGTGGTAAATGTCCATGTAACAGACTGCAGGAAGATCCCTCTGTAGTTCCAGCGGTCAACTTTATCCATATTCTTGGAAGTGGTCACAATTGCAGTGACTCTGAGATGTTTTGGCACATCTTTTTCTTCCCAGATGTAAGAAATTTGGATTTGTGACTCATTCCAAGGATTTAGAACCTCAGATAAGACACCTTAAAATCCCGAGGACTTGTTATTTTAATCCCGAGGACTAAAATTTTATCTTAAAATCCCGAGGACTGCTGCTGCTGCTGCTGCTGCGGCCCGACCGGAGAGTCGGAGGCTCCAACGGCAGGTCTGTGGACGGCGGCACTGGGAGCCCGCGGGTCCCTGGAGGGAGACCGCTTTTCAGGGCTCTCACAACGGCGACTTCCCCCGCCCGAGTTGCGGGGTTGAAGAGCTCCTGGAGCGGGGCCTACATCACTGCCCCGCGCGGCTTGGAATGGCCGCGGGACTCTGCGAGCGCACAGCGGGACAATCGCCATCGCCAGCCAGGGGCTTTGACTTTGACTCTGACATCGGGGGGGGGACTGCAGTGGAGAGATAAGTTTATTTGGCCTTCCATCACAGCGATGTGATGGATGTTTATGTAGATTATGTTGTGTCTTGGGTCTATGTGTTTGTAATGTATGGCTGCAGAAACGGCATTTCGTTTGGACCTCAAGGGGTCCAAATGACAATTAAATGTATCTTGTATCTTGTATCTTGTATTTTTGAGGTGGCATTTGGCCTTTTTGACTGGTCAGCCGGCAATAGGGGCAACGTATTTCTGCACTGTAATGCTTGGTTGGGGATGCAGCTCCTTCTGCAGTGCAGGATTTCAATACAACACTGAGATATTGTCTGAACCATTGCCCTTTTTCATCTCGTGCACGCAATCCTTTCTTTATCAGAAGGTTCAGTTCAGTTCAGTGTATTGTCACATGCACCAAGGTAGAGTGAGACTTTTGTTGCGTGCGTGCTTTTCACGTAGCGAGTCAAATTGGTTAAAGACTGGATTCAACAATGGTGGAGACCTCAGAGCAAGGCCGATGTGGATTACACGCTGAATGTCCTCAGCAATCACATGCTGACCACAACATTATTGAGAATGGGAACTTCATCTATGGTTTGTTGTCCACCATCATTCACACCAGGTCTGGTGAGACTATAGAGTCTTAATTTGATCGGTTGGTTATTGGATCATCTAGCTCTTTTTTGTTATTTAACATGGGTGTAGTCTTATGTTAGTGTTGATGGTGTTCTCTCCCCTCTGCATTTCTTATTAGACCATGGTTGGCCTTGGTTTGCCAGTAATAATAGAGGGAAGGATATGCCAGGCCATGAGGCTGCTGGTGGTGGTGCTGCTATTGAAAATTCACAGAGCCTTTGTCAATGCTTGGCTTTGAGCTACCAGGTGTTCTGTGCCTATTCCATTTTGTGCACAAATCACTGCACTCAAAGCACTGCAGAGGGTGGTGAAAATTGCCCAACGCATCACCGGTTCCTCACTCCCCTCCATTGAGGCTGTCCAAAGCAAGCGATGTCTGCGAAGGGCGCGCAGCATCGTCAAGGACTGCTCTCAACCCAACCATGGACTGTTTACCCTCCTCCCATCCGGGAGGCGCTACAGGTCTCTCCGTTGCCGGACCAGCAGGTCCAGGAACAGCTTCTTCCCTGCGGCTGTTACACAACTTAACTCTGCACCTTGGTGATTGCCAATCACCCCCCCGGACACTCCCTCCCCCAGAAAAATTGCACTAATGTATGTACATATATATATTCTGCTGTACATTATTCTATGTTCGCTCATCTGGGTGAGATACTAACTGCATTTAGTTGTCTCTGTACTGTACACTGCACAATGACAATAAAGATTGAATCTGAATCTGAATACACATGATGTTATTCTCGGTGTGAACACAAGACTGTGCACTAGTCACTCCTAGCAATTCTGTCATGGTCAGTGACAGGTAGACTGATAAGAATTAGCTCAAGTAGGTTTACCTCTTAAGTTAGCTCATTCATTACTTCCTGTAGATCAAGTGTGGTAGCTTCATCGTTCTGGGCTCGGCTAGTTGGAGCTACCCAACCAGTGTAAGCGATGGACAATGAAATCCCTACCCAGAGCACATACTGCTTCCATGATGGTCTCCAAATTGGTCTCCAAATCTGAGGAAGGACATTATTGCCATAGAGGGAGTGCAGAGACGGTTCACCAGACTGATTCCTGGGATGTCAGGACTGTCTTATGAAGAAAGACTGGATAGACTTGGTTTATACTCTCTAGAATTTAGGAGATTGAGAGGGGAATCTTATAGAAACTTACAAAATTCTTAAGGGGTTGGACAGGCTAGATGCAGGAAGATTGTTCCCGATGTTAGGGAAGTCCAGGACAAGGGGTCACAGCTTAAGGATAAGGGGGAAATCCTTTAAAACCGAGATGAGAAGAACTTTTTTCACACAGAGAGTGGTGAATCTCTGGAACTCTCTGCCACAGAGGGTAGTTGAGGCCAGTTCATTGGCTATATTTAAGAGGGAGTTAGATGTGGCCCTTGTGGCTAAGGGGATCAGGGGGTATGGAGAGAAGGCAGGCACGGGATACTGAGTTGGATGATCAGCCATGATCATATTGAATGGCGGTGCAGGCTCGAAGGGCCGAATGGCCTACTCCTGCACCTAATTTCTATGTCTATGTTTCCATGATACTCTCAGAGCTGCTTCATATGTCGTTCAACAAAGAGGAGCATTGATTCATCAGCTAATGAAGAATGCTAATCTGTCGATGGTTCCTTGCCCACGTATAGAAGGACTTAGTTCATGTTCAGATGAATGGAATAAATGTCAAGGATTCCCACTTCATCCTTAGTATATACCACTGTCCCACCACTTTAGGTGGGTCGCTTGGTCTGTTCTGCCAGTGGGTTAGAACATATCCAGGCCTTGGGCCGAGTGGCCTAATTGTAACAGACTGCAGGAAGTCAAATGGTCTAATTCTACTCCTATCACTTATGACCTTATTACTTTATGATCTAGAGCACTGGTAGAAATTTTCAATCGAATGCATCAAATTACCCATCCATGAGCAAGACTCTTTCAAACTTAGCAGCAGGCAATCATAAGAATCATTTGGCTTTTAAAGGTATTATGGGCCTTAGGCGATTCATTCGCCGACTGCCGGTGACTGTCATAGTCGTAGCAGGTCGCCGAGAAACCAGCGACTGGACCCCCTACGACAATCTCCACGACAATGTCTACGACAACCTCCAACCTAGTCGACATCAAGCTACCGACAACCGGGGACCCATTGGGACGTCCACCTACGACCACACCTACGGCAAGCTACGTCCACCCGCGACAACCTACGTCCACCCGCGACAACCTACGTCCACCCGCGACAAGCTACGACCCTGTCAGCGCCAACTGAAGACGACTTAAGACAATTCAGTTGCCGGTACCTGTCGCCGGTTGATGCCGGTAGTCGCCAATGGAATTCACCTAAATCAGCACTGGCGCCAACCCACGTCGTCCTGGCGACAACCTACGACAGCACGTACTTCAGGAGAAGACAAGCTACGGTCGTTGGCGTCAAGCCCACTGTCGCAGAAAGGTTTTGAACATTTCAAAAATCCCGCGGTGACCCAGAAAAACGCTATGGCTCTTTGGGCGACTTGAGGAGACTACTCACAACCATGCAAGTGTCACCCCGTGTAGGACTGACAGCCTAGTCCCCTGCAGTCGCCCAAAATAATCGCCTAAGTGGGTCGGGCCCATAACTATACCATGTAATTCTGGTACAATGAAGCTATGCATACCACTAGAGAACATAACTACTATGGCACCTCTGCACAATTCACCAGGTGACAACTTTGTACACTACAATTCCTGTATGGGTTTAGCGGAAGTATTTTTCTACCGTTAAAAGGAAAAGAATGCCTTTTCAAAACTAAGTATCTACTATGTTTTCCTCTGTACACCAGGCCAGAATAAACTTGGACCCATATTTGCATTGATCAGCCCCGCAATCAGGATTCTTCACATGCTTAAAGGTTCATAAATGTATAAACATAGAAACATAGAAACGTAGAAATTAGGTGCAGGAATAGGCCATTCGGCCCTTCGAACCTGCACCGCCATTCAATATGATCATGGCTGAGCATCCAACTCAGTATCCCGTACCTGCCTTCTCTCCATACCCTCTGATCCCCTTAGCCACAAGGGCCACATCTAACTCCCTCTTAAATATAGCCAATGAACTGGCCTCGACTACCCTCTGCGGCAGAGAGTTCCAGAGATTCACCACTCTCTGTGTGAAAAAAAGTTCTTCTCATCTCGGTTTTAAAGGATTTCCCCCTTATCCTTAAGCTGTGACCCCTTGTCCAGGACTTCCCAACATCGGGAGCAATCTTCCTGCATCTAGCCTGTCCAACCCCTTAAGAATTTTGTACGTTTCTATAAGAACCCCTCTCAATCTCCTAAATAAAGAGGTCTTCCACTAAACAGTAACAAGTTTGAGTTACATTTTTTAATATGTTGGGCAGAACTTTGAACCTTGGCAAATGGTGCGAAAGAGCCAATATCATCCACTGTCATTTCCCTGTCAGAGTTTTTTTAATCTTTGAAAGGGAAGTCTGGGATTGGCATGTGTGGGATTGGCTGCTCTATTAGAAAAAAAAGTGACCTGCTTCTGAATTCCTTTTTTTTTTCATCCCCCTAAAAATTGTGGGTTTTGGCAGTCTTGAGTTTGTAAACAGATAGAATATCTATTAATGCAACATTCCAAATGCAGCCTCCTTTATTGCATGCATCAATATTACTTTAAGAAATACAAAAATGGACAGGTTAGTTTACATTGCGCAAGATTAGTCAACCTGTTTATTTGGCAGTACTTGCTGAAATTTGAGTGTTAGGCCAAGGTAGCATATGAGCTCATGAAATGCAGTCAGGAAATGCGCATTATAATATTTAAATGGTAACCACGTCTTATGAATGGATTAGTTGCCAGGCATTCATGTTGTCATTGTTGACATTTGAAGTGGACGATTCCCAAGTCAGATGGGCATTTTAACCTTTCATTGGATTCTATTGCCAGGAAGCGAGCGGGCAAGATCATCCCTGACCCCTCTCATCCTGGCCACAATCTCTTTGAATCACTTCCCTCTGGAAGGCAACTCCGGATTGTCAAAGCTGCCACAGCCAGACATAAAAACAGTTTTTATCCACGAGTAGTTGCTCTACCCAACAGTCAAAAATCTGTAGCCTCCCTTTGATCTGGTATTTTGTTGGTTCACGTGCTTGATCAATGGTGTTTTATCATTAATGTTTTATTATTATTAATGTTCAGTGTTTTCTGAGTCATTCGTAACTGTCACTGTATGTCATGTTGTTACTTGTGGGCGGAGCACCAAGGCAAATTCCTTGTATGTGAATACTTGGTCAATAAACTTACTTACTTACTATTCCACTTGTTTTCAGGAGTTAATATTAAGATGGCAGATACATCTTCCCGATGAAGCTGCATAAGACTTGTTAGGCTGCATTTGGAGTATTGCATGCAGTTCTAGTTGCCGCTGTACAGATGTGGAGGCTTTGGGGAAGATGCAGAAGAGTTTTACCAGAATTCTGCCTGGATTAGATGGCATTAGCTGCAGGGAGAATTGACAGACCTGTCTGTCTGTCTAAGCGCCGGCACGAAGGGTGGGCGGACGAAAGATCATTGAGCACAATAGGTTAAATTTCGGGTCGAGGCCCTTCTTCATACTGAGTCAGGGGAAAGGGAAACGGGAGATATAGACGGTACTGGAGAAATGAATGGAAGATATGCCTATATCTCCCATTTCCCATTCCCTTGACTGTCAGTCTGAAGAAGGGTCTTGACCCAAAATGTCACTTATTCTGCTCTGTGATCGTTGCTTTCGTCCGTCTGTCCGTGCGTTCGCTCGCTCTTGGTGCCGGCGCTTCTCCCCTCATACGCCGCACACACACACCACACACACACACACACACACACACACACACACACACACACACACACACACACACACACACACACACACACACACACACACACACACACAGCATGTCCGGCAGATCAGTGCGGGCAGATCCGAGACTAGGAGCAGGGCGAAGGATGACATCAAACGGCTCATGACAGCTATCGAAAGAGTCGACCCGAAATATCACCTATTCCTCTCCAGAGATGCTGCCTGATCCGCTGATTTACTCCAGCCTTTTGTGTCTGTCTTCGGTTTAAACCAGCACCTGCAGTCCCTCCCTGTACAAGGTATGTGCCGTTTAAAAAGAAAATTAAAAAAAACATTTAAAACATTTAAAAACACACAAACTGTTCCCCCACAACGCTCATTACACTGTGAGACTGAAGTCGGTCGGGGTTACTGAAATGGCGGAGTTACGCTCCGGTGCGTACTACACGTCAGTCCATTGTAATTCGCAGAAGTGGGCCATCTTGCTCTGCTCTAAGATGTTTGCTGTTAGCGAGGCTGCCATCGTCAGCGCCCCTGGTGGTATATGCAAATAATTGATGGGATATAAATCATGTTAAGGCAGATGAGATTCATTTATTTTGGCATCCTGGTTGGCACAGACATTGTGGGCCAAAGGGACAGTTCCTGTGCTGAACTGTCCTATGTAACATCAGCAAACATCTTAGAGCAGAGCAAGATGGTCCACTTCTGCGAAATACAATGGAACGGCGCTCCCGTCGGAGCGGCCCAGCTCGAGGGAGGAACGGCGCTCCCGTGAGGGCGATCCGGCTCGGGGCTGGAACGGTGCTCCGGTGGCTGGGACGGTGTTCTGGTGGTGGTGAGTCCGGGGTTCAGCCGCGGGCCAGCGGCTGCGTCCGCTGGACTGGAGGGCGGCAGCTTCGACCACCCCGGGGCCGCGGTGTTTGAGCCGGCCCGTTTGCGGGGTACGGCGAGCCGTGGGACTGTTTGTACCATCGCCCGGTGGGGGTATCGCCTCAGCGCAGAGGGAGAAGAGGAGGGAAGAGACTGCAGCCCTAAGATTTTTGCCTCCACCACAGTGAGGAGGTGCTTGGAGGACTCACTGTGGTGGATGTTAATTTGTGTTTATTGTTGTTTATTATTGTATGTATGACTGCAGGCACGAAATTTCGTTCAGACTGTAAGGTCTGAATGACAATAAAGGTAATTCTAATTCTAATTCTAATTCTAAAACAAATGAATACAAAGTCTAAAATTACGTTTGAATGAGATGTGTGATCAGGTATCATTTGATATGAAAGAGCATGTTCCCTTTGCTGTATTAGTGCCACAGTAGAAAAATTGACACTTGATGTTTTAGTCTGATTTTTTTGTGCTGAATTGGGCTGTCTCTGAACTTTAAGTACTGGAATAACTCAGTCAGCATATCTGAGTTACTCCAGCATTTTGTGGCTATCTTCAGCATATCTAGTGGACTGGGTCCAGTCTTAAGAAGTCCAACCTGAAAGGTCACCTATCCATGTCCTGCAGAAATGCTGCCTGACCTGCTGATCTACTCTGGTTTTTGTGTTATGGCCAGGATTGCAACACCAGTTCTTTTGTCCCTGAACCTTTGTGCATCTGCACCTGACTACGCCTACAGAGGGCGCTACAATGCAAGTTTCAAGCAACATTGTCAAGTCAGAGTTTAGTGTCATGTGTTCCAGATAGGACGATGGAATTCTTGCTTGCTGCAGCACAACAGAACATAGTAGGCATAAATACATATCAGATCACTGTGTCCATATACCATAGAATAGATATATATACACACATAAATAAACAGATAAAGTGCAATAGGCTGTTATAGTTCGGAGGTACACAAAAAAGCTGGAGAAACTCAGCGGGTGCAGCAGCATCTATGGAGCGAAGGAAATAGGCAACGTTTCGGGCTGAAACCCTTCTTCAGACAGTTATAGTTCAGAGTTTATTTGAAGTTGTGTTTTTGATGAGTGTGGGGGAAAAGCTATTCCTCAACCTGGGTGTTGCAGATTTCAGGCTCCTGTACCTTCTAGCTTCTACGATGGCAGCGGGGAGATGAGTGTGTGGGGCCAGGATGGTGTGGATCCTTGATTATGTTGGCAGCCTTTTTAAGGCAGCGACTGCGATAGACCCCCTCGATGGTAGGGAAGTCAGAGCCGATGATGGACTGGGCAGTGTTTACAACTTTTTGTAGTCTATTCCGCTCCTGGGCACTCAAGTTGCCGAACCAAGCCACGATGCAACCGGCCAGCATGCTCACTACTGTGCACCTGTAGAAGTTCGAAAGTGTCCTCCTTGACATACCGACTCTCCGTAATCTTCTCAGGAAGTATATATTTAAGAGGGAGTTAGATGTGGTCCTTGTGGCTAAGGGGATCAGGGGGTATGGAGAGAAGGCAGGTACGGGATACTGAGTTGGATGATCAGCCATGATCATATTGAATGGCGGTGCAGGCTCGAAAGGCCGAATGGCCTACTTCTGCACCTAATTTCTATGTTTCTATGTTTCTATGAAGTAGAGGCACTGATGTGCTTTCTTTATGATTGCATAAGTGTTCTGGGACCAGGAGAGATCTTCAGAAATATGCACACCCAGGAATGTGAAGTTCTTGACCCTTTCCACCATCGATCCGTTGATATAAACGGGACCATGGGTCCCCATCCTACCCCTTCCGAAATCCACAATTAGTTCCTTGGTTTTGCTGGTGTTGAGAGCCAGGTTGTTGTGCTGGCACCATATGGTCAATCGGTCGATCTCACTTCTATACTCTGACTCATCCCCATCAGTGATACGTCCCACAACAGTGGTGTCGTCGGTGAACTTGATGATGGAGTTCGCACTATGTCCGGCCTCGCAGTCATGAGTATAGAGTGAGTACAGCAGGGGGCTGAGCACAAAGCCTTGAGGTGCTCCCGTGCTGATTGTAAAATTAAACTCTTATTAAGCACAGATCCAGGGTAGATGTCTTCCAAAATATAGTGCTGCTGAATTCAGAGAGTGGGAGGGAGGGAGAGAGCAGCACAGAGCTACATTGACTGATGATCCAGAGACATGGGTTCAAATCTAGGCCAGTTTATGGTCACATGTACCAATTAAGGTACAGTGATATTGGAGTTACCATACAGCCATACTAAGTGAAAAGCAACAAGAAACACAACCACATAAAAGTTAACATAAACATCCACCACAGTGGATTCCACATTCCTCACTGTGATGGAAGGCAATAAAGTTCAATCCTTCCTCTTTGTTCTCCCGCAGTCGGGGCAGACAAACCATCCGCAGTCGGGGCGATCAAAAAACATAATATTAGGAATTCCCAACATGTCAGCTAGCACCCATGAAGAAAGAAATATTTTTAGGATCAATTGGTTTCCTTCAGAACACAGTAAAGCATCCACCGGTGGACCTTTGCTTGTAGAACCTCTGGTTTATGACCCTTATAACTACTGAAGAAAACACCAAAAATAGTCAGAAGAAATTAAACAGCAACTATCATATCTATATAACTAAAAGTCTCATCTTGACCACTTCCTGTCTGCGCTGTATATTGATTTTAGATAAAAATGCTACCATATATCGCAATGATTTTTGGCCATCTTACAATCCTCCTCCGCTGAGGCAGCCCCGAGGATTTTTTCCATTCGATGAAAAATAAAAAAGTTATGAATGTTAAAAAAAATCTTGAGATCAGCTGATTGGTCCACTCGCCTGTCAATCACCATGATGAAGGTAACTCCCCTTCGGGGGGGGGGGGGGGGGGGGGGGGGGGGGGGGGGGGGGGTTGCCCTGTGCTTTTGCTTTTGCTTTGGTTTGCTTGACCTCACCTGAAATGAAAGCAAATGGATTGTATTGTTGGCTGGCCACGCCTGCCTTGTGCTTATGCTTTTGCTTTTGCTTTGCCTTTGCTTTGCTTAACCTCACCTGTCAAAGTCAAAGTAACTTTATTGTCAATTCAATTATGCAACAGTAGTTACACATAGGATCGAAATTACATTTCCCCATACTCCAAATGTGCAAGTAATATTAAAAACACAGACAGACAACATATCAATAAAAATAGACAATAGACATACATTATTTAAAATATTAAAATATTCACAGTATGCCAAAATGTAGCAAAAACTTTGAGGTATTTTAAACAGGGTGCAACAATGAAAGGTGCAATATAGAAAAAGTGCAAATTCCGTACTGGAGACATTGAGCCAAAGTTATTTTCACAGTTTGTTGTCTTTGTTTGGGTACTGTTCATGGAATTTACTTAAGTGTGTTGAGTAGTCTGATGGCCTGAGGGAAAAAAGCTGTTTTTGAATCTGGTGGTTTTAGAAACATAGAAACATAGAAATTAGGTGCAGGAGTAGGCCATTCGGCCCTTCGAGCCTGCACCGCCATTCAATATGATCATGGCTGATCATCCAACTCAGTATCCCGTGCCTGCCTTCTCTCCATACCCCCTGATCCCCTTAGCCAGAAGGGCCACATCTAACTCCCTCTTAAATCTAGCCAATGAACTGGCCTCAACTACCCTCTGTGGCAGAGAGTTCCAGAGATTCACAACTCTCTGTGTGAAAAAAGTTCTTCTCATCTCAGTTTTAAAGGATTTCCCCCTTATCCTTAAGCTGTGACCCCTTGTCCTGGACTTCCCCAACATCGGGAACAATCTTCCTGCATCTAGCTTGTCCAACCCCTTAAGAATTTTGTAAGTTTCTATAAGATCCCCTCTCAATCTCCTAAATTCTAGAGAGTATAAACCAAGACTATCCAGTCTTTCTTCATAAGACAGTCCTGACATCCCAGGAATCAGTCTGGTGAACCCTCTCTGCACTCCCTCTATGGCAATAATGTCCTTCCTCAGATTTGGAGACCAAAACTGTACGCAATACTCCAGGTGTGGTCTCACCAAGACCCTGTACAACTGCAGTAGAACCTCCCTGCTCCTATACTCAAATCCTTTTGCAATGAAAGCTAACATACCATTCGCTTTCTTTACTGCCTGCTGCACCTGCATGCCTACTTTCAAATACTGGTGTACCATGACACCCAGGTCTCGTTGCATCTCCCCCTTTCCCAATCTGCCACCATTTAGATAATAGTCTGCTTTCCCGTTTTTGCCACCAAAATGGATAACCTCACATTTATCCACATTATACTGCATCTGCCAAACATTTGCCCACTCACCCAGCCTATCCAAGTCCCCTTGCAGTCTCCTAGCATCCTCCTCACAGCTAACACTGCCCCCCAGCTTCGTGTCATCCGCAAACTTGGAGATATTGCCTTCAATTCCCTCATCCAGATCATTAATATATATTGTAAATAGCTGGGGTCCCAGCACTGAGCCTTGCGGTACCCCACTAGTCACTGCCTGCCATTATAAAAAGGACCCGTTTACTCCTACTCTTTGCTTCCTGTTTGCCAGCTAGTTCTCTATCCACATCAATACTGAACCCCCAATGCCTTGTGCTTTAAGTTTGTAGCGCTTACCGGAAGGTAGGAGGGTGAACAGTTTGTGTGCTGGGTGAGTGGTGTCTTTGATAATATTGCTTGCTCTCTTGCGACAGCGAGAAGGGTATAGGTCCTGGATTGCTTGTTGGGGTGATCTGGTGATCTTCTCCGCTGTCCTCACCACTCTCTGTAGGGCCTTCTGGTCAGCAGCAGAGCAACTGCCATACCAGACTGAGAGACTGCTGGTAAGAATGCTCTCAATGGCACCCCTGTAAAAAGGTGGTGAGGGCAGAGGGGGGGAGGTCAGCTCTCCTCATCCGTCGAAGGAAGTGGAGGCGTTGCTGTGCTTTCTTGACTAGGGAGATGGTGTTGGTGGACCATGTCTGATCATCTGTGATGTGCACTCCCAGGAACTTGGTGCTTTTCACAGACTCCACTGCACTGCAATTGATGGTAAGTGGGGTGTGTGTTGTCTGTTTCTTCCTGAAGTCCACAGTTATTTATTTTGTTTTGTTGACATTGAGTTGAAGGTTGTTGATATCACACCAGTTGATGAGTTGTTGAACCTCCTCTCTGTAGGCTGAATCGTCATCGTGGCTGATGAGGCCCACCACTGTAGTGTCATCTGCGAACTTGATGATGTGGTTCGAATTGTGCTTGGCACTACAGTCATGAGTCATCAGCGTGAACAACAGAGGGCTCAGCACACATCCCTGTGGGACCCCGGTGTTCATGATGGTGGTCTCTGATGAGTTCTTGCCAACTCTTACTGTCTGTGGTCTGTCAGTGAGGAAGTCCAGTAACCAGTTGCATAGTGGGGTGCTGATGCCTATTTCGCCGAGTTTATTCACCAGATGTTGGGGGATGACTGTATTGAAGGCGGAGCTGAAGTCGATAAACAGCATCCGCACGTAACTGTTTTTGGTTTCCAGATGAGCCAGGCTTAGGTGGAGTGCTGTTGCTATGGCATCATCAGTGGAATGGTTGGGACCTGAAATGAAAGCAAATGGATTGTATTGTTGGCTGACCCCGCCTGCCCTGTACTTGATTTAACTTGACTTGACAGATGGCGCAATGGGCTAAGTGTTCGGCTGGCGACCGGAAGGTAACCGGTTCGAATCCCGCTTGGAGTGCATACTGTAGTTGTGTCCTTGGGCAAGACACTTCACCCACCTTTGCCTGTGTGTGAATGTGTGTGAATGTGTGCGAGTGATTGGTGGTGGTCGGAGGGGCCGTAGGCGCAGATTAGCAGCCACGCTTCCGTCAGTCTGCCCCAGGGCAGCTGTGGCTACAGAAGTAGCTCACCACCACCGAGTGTGACTGAGGAGTGAATGAATAATGCGATGTAAAGCGCCTTGAGTATCTAGAAAGGCGCTGTATAAATCCCATCCATTAGTGAAATGGATTGACTTGACATGAAATGGATTGAAATGGATTGTTGGCCCTGCACTCACTGTGCTTGACTTGACTTGACCCACAACACCCATGCTAGTGCTCCAGAACTGCCCCCACCCCCCAATTGGCCACCAATATTGGAATTGGTGGAGAGGTGGAATATTGCGTTGGGGGACAGGCCCCTTCCGTGTGAACTTGGGACCTTAGGCTAGTACCTGTTAAAGGCCTGATCTTGTGCATGTGTATGTGTGTGTGTGTATGTGTGTGTGTGTGTCTTTACATCTTCGCAAAAAAAAAACATTCTTACATATTCCGGTTGACATTTTTTCCGTCTAGGCCAGCATCACCTTTTCTGAACATTTCATCCTTTATTTATTGACATTACAGATTAAAGTTGAAAATCATCAAAAGACTTTGAATTTAAAACGATCGGCTTTCGCTGACGATGTCAAGTCAAGTCAATTTATTCGTCACATACACATACGAGATGTGCAGTGAAATGAAAAGTGGCAATGCTCGCGGACTGTGCAAAAAGACAAACAAACAAACAAACAAACAAACTACAAACAGAATCACATGTTCTTTTACATATTACATATTGTGGGAGGAAGGAAAAAGGGCAAAAACCCCAGCAATTTTGAAAAATATAGAAACATAGAAAATAGGTGCAGGAGTAGGCCACTCGGCCCTTCGAGCCTGCACCGCCATTCAATATGATCATGGCTGATCATCCAACTGAGTATCCTTCTCTCCAAACCCCCTGATCCGTTTAGCCACAAGGGCCACATCTAACTCCTTCTTAAATATAGCCAATGAACTGGCCTCAACTACCTTCTGTGGCAGAGAATTCCACAGATTCACCACTCTCTGTGTGAAAAATGTTTTCCTCATCTCGGTTCTAAAAGATTTCCCCCTTATCCTTAAAATGTGACCCCTTGCTCTGGACTTCCCCAACATCGGAAACAGTAGAATGGTTCAGTAAAGTTAGTCCATGGTGAGGTAGGAGTTTACAGTCCTAATGGCCTCTGGGAAGAAACTCCTTCTTATCCGCTCCATTCTCACAGCATGGCAACGGAGGCGTTTGCCTGACCGTAGCAGCTGGAACAGTCCGTTGCAGGGGTGGAAGGGGTCTCCCATGATCTTATTGGCTCTGGAGTTGCACCTCCTGATGTATAGTTCCTGCAGAGGGGCGAGTGAAGTTCCCATAGTGCGTTCGGCCGAACGCACTACTCTCTGCAGAGCCTTCTTGTCCTGGGCAGAGCAATTCCCAAACCAGATTGTAATATTTCCGGACAAGATGCTTTCCACAGCCGCTGAGTAGAAGCACTGGAGGATCCTCAGAGACACTCTGAATTTCCTCAATTGCCTGAGTCATGTCACAATGCAATTGCCATGTCACAATGGGTCTGCTCAGTGCCGTCTCATACACAGAATCTTCCACGTGCTTCCAGTGACATCACCCCCCCTCGGGTTATTCAAAAGAATGGGGGGAGGATATAATGTCATGAGCAACACTTGTTGGAGGGATGGATGGGAAGGTGAGCTGGTATCCGTTTGTGTGTGATCCCTTACAGTCAAGAGTGAACCATCAGTCTTTTATTAAGATGTAAAGGAGAGGGGAAAACCATACACAGTCGTGCATTTCAGAATCATCTAAGTTCTGGCTGCAGTAACCAAAACCGACTAGCTGCCAAGGGCAGCACAAATCCCGGTCTGGATTACTAGGTGAAATGTGTGGCATGGATAATATAGATTATATAGGCATGGATTACTATAGTTAATCTACATCCTTCTTCTTAATGAATGAATAAGTTTATGGCCAAGTATTCACATACAAGACATTTGCCTTGGTGCTCCGCCTGCAAGTGACAACATAACATACAGTGACAGTTAGGAATGACACATTAAACATTAATAATAAAACATTATTGATTAAACATGTGAATTAAATAAAATATCAGAGCAAAAGGAGGCTACAGATTTTTGGTTATTGAATACAATTGATTCTTTGGAAAAAAAAACAGTTTTAATGTCTGGCTGTGGCAGCTTTGACAGTCCGGAGTCGCCTTCCGGAGGGAAGTGATGCAAATAATTTGTGGCTAGGGTGAGAGGGGTCAGAGATGATCTTATCCACTCGCTTCCTGGCCCTTGCAGTGTACAGTTAAAGAAGCAATGCATGAAAAAACAAACACTTTGCGGAATATATTGTGAAACACCAGTGTAGGGTGAATGCACTTTGCTTATACATCATGCAAACGCATAACAATGAAGCGGGTCGTCTACAGTTCAGACATAGCCGGTGAATTTTCCAATTCTCGGGTTTGGCTTGCAAACACATCCTACACGGTAGTACCCCTCATTTTCCTTCAATGGTGATTGAACAGGAGAAGATAGTTAAGGGAGTTAAGGGTACAGTATTTATTAGTAAAGTTTTTCGGATAAAGTTTTGTGTTTTTTTAATATTTAATATAGTTAATTTGGGAGTAAGCTATGTCAGTGGAGATTGGCCCCGTGGTTTGCTCAGCCTGCAACATGTGGGAGATCAGGGATATGGTCGGTGTCCCTGGTGACTACGTTTGCAGGAAGTGTGTCCAGCTGCAGCTCCTGGCAGACCGCATTGAACGGTTGGAGCTGCGGTTGGATTCATACTGGAGCATCCACGACGCTGAGAAAGCCGTGGACAGCACGTACAGTGAGTTGGTCACACCGCAGGTAAAAGGTAAGAGGACAGAAAGGGAACGGGTGGCCAATAGTCAGCAAAGCAGTAGGCAGGTAGTGCAGGAGTCCCCTGCGGTCATCTCCCTCCTAAACAGGTATACCATTTTGGAAACTGTTGAGGGAGATTGCTCATCAAGGGAATGCAGCAGCAGCCAAGTTCATGGCACCATGGGTGGCTCTGTGGCAGATGAGGGGGGGAAAAAGAGTGGAAGGGCAATAGTAATAGGGGATTCAATTGTCAGGGGAATAGATAGGCGTTTCTGCGGCCGCAAAAGAGACTTCAGGATGGTATGTTGCCTCCCTGGTGCAAGGGTCAGGGATGTCACTGAACGGCTGCAGAACATTCTGGAGGGGGAGGGTGAACAGACATATTGGCACCAACGATATGGGTAAAAAAAGGGATGAGGTCCTACAGGATGAATTTAGGGAGCTAGGAGATAAGCTTAAAAGTAGGACCTCAAAGGTAATAATCTCTGGATTACTACCAGTACCACGGGCCAGTCAGAGTAGAAATAGGAGGATATTGCAGATGAATACGTGGCTTGAAAAATGGTGCAAGGGGGAGGGATTCAAATTTTTAGGGCATTGGAACCAGTTCTGGGGGAGGTGGGACCAGTACAAACAGGACGGTCTGCACCTGGGCTGGAATGGAACCAATGTCCTTGGGGGAGTGTTTGCTAGTGCTGTCGGGGAGGATTTAAACTAATGTGGCAGGGGGATGGGTGCAAGAGCAGAGAGGCAGGGGGTGTAAAATGAGGGTAGAAGCAATAGGTAGCAAGGTGAAAAGTAAAAGTGGCAGACAGACAAAACCAGGGCAAAAATCAAAAAGGGCCACTTCTCAACATAATTGTATAAGGGGTAAGAGCGTTGTAAAAACAAGCCTGAAGGCTTTGTGTCTCAATGCAAGGAGTATTCGTAATAAGGTGGATGAGTTGAACGTGCAGATAGCCATTAATGATTATGATATAGTTGGGATCACGGAGACATGGCTCCAGGGTGACCAAGGCTGGGAGCTGAACATCCAGGGATATTCAATATTCAGGAGGGATAGAGAGAAAGGAAAAGGAGGTGGGGTAGTGTTGCTGGTTAGAGAGGAGATTAACGCAATGGAAAGGAAGGACATTAGTTTGGAGGATGTGGAATCGGTATGGGTAGAGCTGCGAAACAATAAGGGGCAGAAAACGCTGGTGGGTGTTGTGTACAGGCCACCTAACAGTAGTAGTGAAGTTGGAGATGGTATCAAACAGGAAATTAGAAATGCGTGCGACAAAGGCAAAACAGTTATAATGGGTGACTTCAATCTACATATAGATTGGGTGAATCAAATTGGCAGGGGTGCTGAGGAAGAGGATTTCTTGGAATGTATGCGGGATAGTTATCTAAATCAACATGTAGAGGAACCAACGAGAGAGCAGGCTATTTTAGACTGGGTATTGAGTAATGAGGAAGGGTTAGTTAGTAGTCTTGTTGTGCGTGGCCCCTTGGGCAAGAGTGACCATAATATGGTTGAGTTCTTCATTAGGATGGAGAGTGACATTGTTAATTCAGAAACAATGGTTTTGAACTTAAAGAAAGGTAACTTTGAGGGTATGAGACGTGAATTGGCCAAGATTGACTGGCAATTAATTCTAAAAGGGTTGACGGTGGATATGCAATGGAAGGCATTTAAAGACTGCATGGATGAACTACAAAAATTGTTCATCCCAGTTTGGCAAAAGAATAAATCAGGGAAGGTAGTGCATCCGTGGATAACAAGGGAAATCAGGGATAGTATCAAAGCAAAGGATGATGCGTACAAACTAGCCAGAAAAAGCAGCATACCGGAGGACTGGGAGAAATTCAGAGACCAGCAGAGGAGGACGAAGGGCTTAATTAGGAAAGGAAAAATGGATTATGAAAGAAAACTGGCAGGGAACATAAAAACTGACTGCAAAAGTTTTTATAGATATGTGAAAAGAAAGAGATTAGTTAAAACAAATGTAGGTCCCTTGCAGTCAGAAACAGGTGAGTTGATCATGGGGAACCAGGATATGGTGGACCAATTGAATAACTACTTTGGTTCCGTCTTCACTAAGGAAGACATAAATGATCTACCGGAAATAGCAGGGGCCCGCGGGTCAAAGGAGTTGGAGGAATTGAGTGAAATCCAGGTTAGTCGGGAAGTGGTGTTGGGTAAATTGAATGGATTAAAGGCCGATAAATCCCCAGGGCCAGATAGGCTGCATCCCAGAGTACTTAAGGAAGTAGCTCCAGAAATAGTGGATGCATTAGTAATAATCTTTCAAAACTCTTTAGATTCTGGTGTAGTTCCAGAGGATTGGCGGGTAGCAAACGTAACCCCACTTTTTAAGAAGGGAGGGAGAGAGAAAACGGGAATTACAGACCAGTTAGTCTAACATCGGTAGTGGGGAAACTGCTAGAGTCAGTTATTAAAGATGGGATAGCAGCACATTTGGAAAGTGGTGAAATCATTGGACAAAGTCAGCATGGATTTACGAAAGGTAAATCATGTCTGACGAATCTTATAGAATTTTTCGAGGATGTAACTAGTAGCGTGGATAGGGGAGAACCAGTGGATGTGGTGTATCTGGACTTCCAGAAGGCTTTCGACAAGGTCCCACATAAGAGATTAGTATACAAACTTAAAGCACATGGCATTGGGGGTTCAGTATTGATGTGGATAGAAAACTGGCTGGCAAACAGGAAGCAAAGAGTAGGAGTAAACGGGTCCTTTTCACAATGGCAGGCAGTGACTAGTGGGGGTACCGCAAGGCTCAGTACTGGGACCCCAGCTATTTACAATATATATTAATGATCTGGATGAGGGAATTGAAGGCAATATCTCCAAGTTTGCGGATGACACTAAGCTGGGGGGCAGTGTTAGGTGTGAGGAGGATGCTAGGAGACTGCAAGGTGACTTGGATAGGCTGGGGGAGTGGGCAAATGTTTGGCAGATGCAGTATAATGTGGATAAATGTGAGGTTATCCATTTTGGTGGCAAAAACGGGAAAGCAGACTATTATCTAAATGGTGGCCGATTGGGAAAGGGGGAGATGCAGCGAGACCTGGGTGTCATGGTACACCAGTCATTGAAGGTAGGCATGCAGGTGCAGCAGGCAGTAAAGAAAGCGAATGGTATGTTGGCTTTCATAGCAAGAGGATTTGAGTATAGGAGCAGGGAGGTTCTACTGCAGTTGTACAGGGTCTTGGTGAGACCACACCTGGAGTATTGCGTGCAGTTTTGGTCTCCAAATCTGAGGAAGGACATTATTGCCATAGAGGGAGTGCAGAGAAGGTTCACCAGACTGATTCCTGGAATGTCAGGACTGTCTTATGAAGAAAGACTGGATACACTTGGTTTATACTCTCTAGAATTTAGGAGATTGAGAGGGGATCTTATAGAAACTTACAAAATTCTTAAGGGGTTAGACAGGCTAGATGCAGGAAGATTGTTCCCGATGTTGGGGAAGTCCAGGACAAGGGGTCACAGCTTAAGGATAAGGGGGAAATCCTTTAAAACCGAGATGAGGAGAACTTTTTTCACACAGAGAGTGGTGAATCTCTGGAACTCTCTGCCACAGAGGGTAGTTGAGGCCAGTTCATTGGCTATATTTAAGAGGGAGTTAGATGTGGCCCTTGTGGCTAAGGGGATCAGAGGGTATGGAGAGAAGGCAGGTACGGGATACTGAGTTGGATGATCAGCCATGATCATATTGAATGGCGGTGCAGGCTCAAAGGGGAAACAGGCCGAATGGCCTACCTCCTGCACCTAATTTCTATGTTTCTATGCTTCTAAGATAGTGGTCTTTCCGGCGTTGTGGGCAACAGCGGGGACTGTAATGGCAGTGACTGGAGTGGCGAGCAAATCAGGCTCAGGTGTGCCGATGGCCGTGGAACCAGGGAGCAATCCCGTTGGACCGTGAAGGAGTCACGGCCGGTTGGTCAGGGTATTGACGGGGAGATGCTGGCTCATTAACCGGGCGGAGGTGCTGACGGATGCGTCTGTAGATGCCGTTGTCAACCCTGGCGAGGAATGAGCGTGGATCCGCAGTGGATCCCAGAACAACACTCAGGTGGTCATAGTGTCTGCAAACGGGCGACTTGCCCTTTGTTAAGTGGCGGGAGCGGAGTGCTGGTCTTGTCGTAATGTTTCTTCTGGGCATCTCTGCGCAGCTGGAGCTAGAATTGAACTGATGTCAGCGTGCAAACTTGTGGCTGTAGCATTTGCTTAGCCATGGATAGAGTAGTGCGAGTCTGCCTTGACATGAGGCGCTGGGCAGGGGATCCCAGAATCGGGTCACGGGAGATGTTCCGCAGGTTAAGGAAGTCGAGATAGACATCAGAGCCTGGCCCTGTGTTATCGTCCCATTAATTGGGACTGCTGGTAATGTGGCAGAAATCCCAGTGTTTAGTGAAATCCCTGAAGAGTTGACTGGAGAATTGACTGCCATTGTCAGAGAGCAGCTGGATTGGTGCCCCATGGACAGCAAAGTGGCAGGTAGGTTTCTGGATGACCATGGCAGAGGCTGGACTATTGAGCAAATCGATCTCGAACCGCCCCGAGTATGAATCGACTAGGACCAGATATTGTTTGCCGTGCCACTCGAAAATGTCAGTTGCAAGTGTGGACCAGGGTAAGACCGGTGTAGGGTGTGAGAGAAGCGGTTGTTTGGGCAGGTGTGGAGCTAGGCTGCTGCAAACCGCGCAGGCTTTGACTTTCTCACGCACAAAATCGGCCATTCCAAGCCAGAAAAACATACTCTTTGCCTGTTGGATAGCTGCTTCTGCCCACAAAATATTTGGCGCACAGAGATTCTGGAATGACTGCCTTATGTCCCTTCACCACAATGTTGTCCTGGACACCTGTTTCATCGTGAACCAGGTAGGATGGGCGAATTGGGGGAGGCAGCTGGTATAGTTTGCCTGGCCAACCATGACGGATAACGGTGGAGAGCGATTGTAGCATTTTGTCCGCAACCTGTTTGTGCTGCGAGGTTGTTTAAACATGCAGACGGAAGGTAAGAGACCATTATGCCCGCATACCCAGCGTCGTCTGACAGGTGCTTCTCGCGCGGTGCCCGTGACAGGGTGTCGGCTAAATACATGTCCTTTCCACGTTTGTGAATCGGTTTTATGTCATGCCTTTGTAGTTCATCATCATGCGTTGTAAGCGAGCGGGGCCACGTGCATGGGTTTGCTCAGGATGCTGACCAGGGGCTGGTGGTCAGTCTCAATTGTGTCCGTGTTGCCAAAGATCAAGTTCTTGAATTTCTTGCAAGCGAATGTTACGGCTAACAGTTCCTTTTCAATTTGAGCGTAGCGCTGTTCTGTGTCAGACAGGGTGCAGGAGGCATAGGAGACCGTCGTCTTGTAGGCAGACAGCACCAAGCCCGTACTGCGAGG
Source organism: Leucoraja erinaceus (assembly GCF_028641065.1). Lineage (NCBI taxonomy): Eukaryota > Metazoa > Chordata > Chondrichthyes > Rajiformes > Rajidae > Leucoraja > Leucoraja erinaceus. The sequence goes on from NC_073380.1 coordinate 99,435,964, forward strand.
CATCACAAGTTAGGGTGACAGGCTGTTTGACATCGAAGCATGTGAGGGTGGGAGCGCAACACATTTGTTGTTTGAGGGTGTTGAACGCCCTCTGTTGGTGCTCATGCCAGGACCAGTGCGCGTCCTTATGAGTTATCTGCTGCAGCGGGGCTGAGAGTTCGCTGAAGTTTGGGATGAACTTTCCCAGGCAGTTTACCTTGCCTAGAAATCGCTGCAGAGCAGTTACATCTGTGGGTGCCGGCATCTCGCTGATAACAATGGTCTTGAATGGGTCCGGCTTGAGGCCGTTGCAGGTGAATACGTGACACACATACTTCACTTCGTCAACTCGAAACCTGCACTTGAACAGGTTGAGTTTGAGGTTTACCTCTCTGGCACAATCTAGGATTAGTTTTAGATTATAGTCATGTTCCTGGATGACCAGGATGTCGTCCACAATAATAGCGCATGGGTACCTGACAAAGACCTGTTCCATGATGCACTGGAATACCTCGCTGGCTGAATTGATGCCAAACGGCATGCGTAAAAAACGATAACGTCCAAAAGGTGTTCCAAATGTGGTTAGTATGGAGGATGCGGAATCTGCCAGAATGAGTTTTTTTGCATCATTTAAGACTGAGAATATCATGGCTTTTCCCAGGTGTGCCGCAACTTCTTCCACCGTCCGCATTGCGTGGTGTGGACGTTTGATGGCAGTGTTTAACTCCGTGGGGTTTATACAAATCCTTATTTCGTCTTTATTCTTCTTGGTGGCTGCGACCATGGTGGTGACCCAGACCAGATGGGTCATTGACAGCGGCAATCACGCCCAAAGTTTCCATTCTCTCCAGTTCGTTTTTGACGCGGTCCCTCATTGTGTGCGGGGTTCGGTGGCGAGAACGAACGACTGGTGCGACCTCCGGGTCAGTTATGATAGTGTACTTGGAAGGGAGCTTGCCCAATTTATTGTCAAAAAGGTCCTAGTACTGTGAGAGTAGTTGTTGAGCAGGGCTCTGGATAGTGCACAGCCCATAGTGTACCGAAGGTGACCAGGCCCATATCATGGCACACATCGATGCCCAGAATGAGGGGCACATCCCCTCAGACAATGAAAAATCCAGGTTGTAGACCCGGGAATGCTTTACTTTTCCGACTCGTTGAACTTGGACCCCGCTGATTGGATGCAGCTTGGCGTTTGTTTTTAAGTTAGGTTCATTGTTGTGAACTTTCATGAAGTCAGATAGGGAAAGGATGTTACAGCGAGCTCCAGTGTCTATCTTTGCAACAACCTTGGCATTGTTGATGTGGAGCGTTGTCATGGGATCCTTGTGTTTGCACAACTGATCCGTTAAGGAATGTATGTTATGGCTGTCTTCTTGCAGCTCATGAGATGCTAGCGTAGAAGGTGCCAATATGCCCACTAGGGCCTCATCAGAAAGCGTGGGCTCAAGTGAATGGAGAGGTTGTTGTGGCTAAACTCTGTTCCCCTGCGTGCGGCAGCACCGAATGAAGTGTTTTCTTTTCATACAATAATGGCAAATTTTTCCAAAGGCGGGGCATTTATCCCAAAATCTCTGGTGTGAGGTGCCACAATTAAAGCAGTTATGGACATGCTGTCAGTAACCCTCCCTTGCCCAGCCGGTGGCTGGTGCGGAGACCTATAGAATGCATGTACATTGTCGGCAGAATGGGGTCCAGGCCCCAGGGATTTGATATGGGAATCTGTTAGTTCTGCAACCCGACAGGCATGTTCAGCCTTTTCTAGGGTGAGTTCCTCATCCCGGAGCAGTTCATTTCTCACCTTGTCATTCAGGATAGAAACATAGAAACATAGAAAATAGGTGCAGGAGTAGGCCATTCGGCCCTTCGAGCCTGCACCGCCATTCAATATGATCATGGCTGATCATCCAACTCAGTATCCCATACCTGCCTTCTCTGCATACCCTCTGATCCCCTTAGCCACAAGGGCCACAAGGGCCACATCTAACTCCCTCTTAAATATAGCCAATGAACTGGCCTTGACTACCCTCTGTGTCAGAGAGTTCCAGAGATTCACCACTCTCTGTGTGAAAAAGGTTCTTCTCATCTCGGTTTTAAAGGATTTCCCCCTTATCCTTAAGCTGTGACCCCTTGTCCTGGACTTCCCCAAAATCGGGAGCAATCTTCCTGCATCTAGCCTGTCCAACCCCTTAAGAATTTTGTAAGCTTCTATAAGATCCCCTCTCAATCTCCTGAATTCTAGAGAGTATAAACCAAGTCTATCCAGTCTTTCTTCATAAGACAGTCCTGACATCCCAGGAATCAGTCTTGTGAACCTCTCTGCTCTATGGCAATAATGTCCTTCCTCAGATTTGGAGACCAAAACTGTACGCAATACTCCAGGTGTGGTCTCACTAAGACCCTGTACAACGGCAGTAGAACCTCCCTGTTCCTATACTCAAATCCTTTCGCTATGAAAGCTAACATACCATTTGCTTTCTTCACTGCCTGCTGCACCTGCATGCCTACTTTCAATGACTGGTGTACCATGACACCCAGGTCTCGCTGCATCTCCCCTTTTCCTAGTCGGCCACCATTTAGATAATAGTCTGCTTTCCTGTTTTTGCCACCAAAATGGATAACCTCACATTTATCCACATTATACTGCATCTGCCAAACATTTGCCCACTCACCCAGCCTATCCAAGTCACCTTGCAGTCTCCTAGCATCCTCCTCACAGCTAACACTGCCCCCCCAGCTTAGTGTCATCCGCAAACTTGGAGATATTGCCTTCAATTCCCTCATCCAGATCATTAATATATATTGTAAATAGCTGGGGCCCCAGCACTGAGCCTTGCGGTACCCCACTAGTCACTGCATAGTGCCATACACGAGTCCGCCATGGATGACATCGTCACATAGGTCGCCAAATTGACATCTACCAGCGATGTTCTTCAGGGAACCAATATGGGATTCGACTGTCTTGTCCTCTCTTTGGCTGTGAGAAATAAATCTGTGGTGATCCATAAGCACATTGGTGCGTAATTCGCACAACTGCTGGGACTTTCGGAGGAGGCAAACAGGCTCGTCAATAGGCTCTGCCTGGGCTACAACATGGCACGCCTGATCAGGTTGCTCTGGGGCATAGTGGAAGTCCTGTGCCCGCAGTGCCAGCCACGTTGAGGAGGATGGAGGCCTTTACCTCGGGGGTAACATTAAGGTGGGCTGCACGAATGAAAACTCCAAATTCCACCTCGAAGATGCGTCAACAATCCGTGAGGTCACTGACGATTACCAAAGGATCGGGTTTGCGCAAAGACCCAGCCATAGCAAGATACAGAATCCGTGGCACTAAAACAAACTCCGGCAGAACAAGCTGGAGAAGTGGTTCAAGCACTCTGACACCATGTTTGTGTGCGATCCATTACAAAGTCAAGAGTGAACCGTCAGTCTTTTATTATAGAATGAGTATAGAAGTTGGGATGTAATGTTAAAATTGTACAAGGCATTGGTGAGGCCAATTCTGGAGTATGGTGTACAATTTTGGTCGCCAAATTATAGGAAGGATGTCAACAAAATAGAGAGAGTACAGAGGAGATTTACTAGAATGTTGCCTGGGTTTCAGCAACTAAGTTACAGAGATAGGTTGAATAAGTTAGGTCTTTATTCTCTGGAGCGCAGAAGGTTAAGGGGGGACCTGGTAGAGGTATTTAAAATGATGAGAGGGATAGACAGAGTTGATGTGGACAAGCTTTTCCCTTTGAGAATAGGGAAGATTCAAACAAGACGACATGACTTCAGAATTAAGGGACAGAAGTTTAGGGGTAATATGAGGGGGAACTTCTTTACGCAGAGAGTGGTGGCGGTGTGGAATGAGCTTCCAGTGGAAGTGGTGGAGGCAGGTTCATTGGTATCATTTAAAAATAAATTGGATAGGCATATGGATGAGAAGGGAATGGAGGGTTATGGTACGAGTGCAGGCAGGTGGGACTAAGGGGAAAAAAATTTGTTCGGCATGGACTTGTAGGGCCAAGATGGCCTGTTTCCGTGCTGTAATTGTTATATGGTTATATTAAGATATAAAGGAGGGAGAAAACCATACATTTCAAAATCATCTAAGTTCCGGCTGCAGTAACCAAAACCGACTGGCAGCCAAAACCCGGACTGGATTACTAGGTGGGATGTGTGGCATACATAATATGTGTAGTGGAGATTATATAGGCAAGGATTAATATAGTTAATCTACTGTATCCTCCACTGCAAGTACAGGATAATTACTCCAACTCTTGACCTCCATTACTAGGACCTCATACACAACTTCTCCATCCGCTTTCACAGCCCCTGAGACATTCTGCATTTTACGACACATCTTGAGAGTAAGCGTGCAAAGAGCCTGCATGTTCTGCTCTAGCAAGGTCGTAGCTAATCACCATTTCTATTTTACTCAAGGGAACTGATGTTTTGACAGAGCCAACATTAACTCTCATCCCTGATTGGTTGGTAATGGAGAACCATGGCGTGAAGGACAACCGTCCTTATAGTGAAGGTATCCCCACACGGTGATAAGGCAAGTTTTAACCCAATTCAAGATGAGGGAATTACCCATATATTTCTAAATGAGAATGGGATAAAAAAAATTTAGGGGATACACATGTGCCCTGCTTTTATCCTTTTTTGGCAGCAAGAAAAGCATCCCATATGGTTTCCTCATCACCTTCTTAGAATCATAGATGGTTACTGCACAGAAATGAACCCTTAACATCAACCTTCCCAATGCCAACTCTAATGCCTATGTACACCAACCCCATTTTTGCACATTAAGTCTGTACAGTTTCTTGTATCTCCAAGTTAAAAAGTAATTTGGGAACTGAAGCCTAGGGAAGTGCATGAACCAAGGGGCCAGTGAGTTTCAGGGGAACGGGAGAACCAGTGGCCCAGGGAGTTCCAGGGCGGTGCAGGAACCAAGGCCTCACTGAGTTTCAGGCCAGTGTGGGAACCAGAGCTTGGTTGGGTTTCTAGGAGATGCTGAACCCCAGGGAGATTTGAATAACCAGATAGCAGTTTTTCAAAATTGTACTGTACTTCCTGTACCATTCTTTATTGATGTCCTGGCCTTATTAGTCTTCCAAAGTGCATAACCTTGCACTTATCAACATTAAACATTATCTGCCATTGCTCTGCCCATCCTACCAACAGACTACTATCATCCTGCAGTCTCAAACTGCTCTCTTAGTAATTAAAAAAATACTTTGCATAGAACTCCTGTGGCATAAATATTATTTAAGTCTTCCTCTCCTCATCTTGAAAGAGTTTTACCTTAAGAGAGCAGACTTGAATTACCATCTGACAGAAAGTATTGTGGCCAAGTGTCAGCCAAGATTTTTGTGCATGAGTCTTCAAAGAGTGAATATTAAACACCAAGTCCAAGTCCAAGTCCAAGGCAAGAGAGCTATCAGCTAAGCTTATTTGTGGGTGGTGGTCAAATATCAAGTGAAATGCATGAAAACCAACATTTTTCTTAGATCACAAACTATTAATGGAAATGATTAATTGTATGCAAAGTATGCTGAGTAAAAGCCAATCACCTCCCTAAAGAGAATACTTTTGCCCATGTGTTGTCAAATACAGCTTTGCAAATTGGCTTCTGCAAGACAGGTTCCCACAATAAAGGGATGGTGCTTTGCTGACACAACAGCATTAAGGGATCAGTGTTTAAGAAGGAACTGCAGATGCTGGAAAATCGAAGGTACACAAAAATGCTGGAGAAACTCAGCGGGTGCAACAGTATCTATGGAGCGAAGGAAATAGGCAACGTTTCGGGCCGAAATCCTTCTTCAGACTGATGGGGGGTGGCGGGGAGAAGAAAGGAAAAAGGAGGAGGAGGAGCCCGAGGGCTGAGGGAGAGCTGAGAAGGATCAGACTTGTTGAAACGCAGGAAGCTTCCCGAGATTCTGTATGGCTGATCCATCCCTAAATGACCTTTTGGCAAGCTACAATGGCGAGGGGCACTAGATAGAAACATATTAGATCCTGAAGTGTTTAGTTTAGTTATTTTAATTTAGGTTAGAGATGCTGCGTAAAAACAGGCCCTTCGGCCCACCGAGTCTTAGCCAACCGGCAACTGGTTCTATCCTACACACTAGGGACAATCTACAATCCTGGATCACTGGAGAAAATATACGCGGTCGCAGGGAGAACGTGTAAACTCCATACAGACAGCACCAGTAGTGAGGATTGAACCCGGGTCTTTGACGCTGTAAGACATCAACTCTACCGCTGCACCACTGTGCTATCTTGACAAGATGGGTGTGGGGAAGGGATTTTCTTTTGTTAGAAGAATCTTGATCTCAGAATCGCTGTTTGAAAGCAAGGGGACTGTGATTTAGGACAGAGATACAGTTAAAATTAAGTTACTTCTCTTAACGGATTACTGATCTTTGGACTTTTCTCAAAGATTGGTGGAAGCAGTTTCTTTAAATACTGTTAAGGCAGAAGTAAATGGATTCTTGATAAGCAAGAGGAGGGGGAAAAGATTACCACAGATAAATGGGAATCTGGAGTTAATGTTATGATCGGTCAAGATCTTATTAAATGGTGGCCTATTTTTGCCCCTTATTCAATCTGCATTCTGACGATGCATTGTTAGCGATTTCAACATGACTTCATGCCTCAACTTTCCCACCAGAGCATAACTAACTGTCAAAGAAACTGATAAAGGCTCATATTGTTTCATTCTAATTTTGTAGAGGGCTTCAGTGAATTCCTTTTTATTTCCTGATGACTCTGGAACAATCCGGATGGAATGGATACGAGGTCAATAGTTCATCTCAGGACTAATCACACCCGCAGGATTGTGAACATAAGGCTTCACTTCAAACATTTACCAGACAGAGGGTCAGTTAGTAACTTGGAGCGCTGGGCAGAAGCCAGTGGGTTTAGATTGGAGTTCATCGTTTTCTGCTGCCGAAACTTCAGTAAGTCTCGGAATTCCAGGCATGGACTAGCGAACATGGGAACCTGAGGCTTACTGAGTGGCAGATGTCAATGCTCCTAACACAATGCTCCATTCCTGGACACTAGCAGCAGAGCTTCATCTACCTATCGTTTTGGTCTCCTAATCTGAGGAAAGACATTCTTGCCATAGAGGGAGTGCAGGGAAGGTTCACCAGACTGATTCCTGGGATGTCAGGACTTTCATATGAAGAAAGACTGGATAGACTCGGCTTGTACTCGCTAGATTTTAGAAGATTGAGGGGGGATCGTATAGAAACTTACAAAATTCTTAAGGGGTTGGACAGGCTAGATGCAGGAAGATTGTTCCCGATGTTGGGGAAGTCCAGAACAAGGGGTCACAGTTTAAGGATAATGGGGAAATTTTTTAGGACCGAGATGAGAAAAACATTTTTCACACAGAGAATGGTGAATCTGTGGAATTCTCTGCCACAGAAGGTAGTTGAGGCCAGTTCATTGGCTATATTTAAGATGGAGTTAGATGTGGCCCTTGTGGCTAAAGGGATCAGGGGGTATGGAGAGAAGGCAGGTACAGGATACTGAGTTGGATGATCAGCCATGATTATATTGAATGGTGGTGCAGGCTCGAAGGGCCGAATGGCCTACTCCTGCACCTATTTTCTATGTTTCTATGTTTCTACCTGGGTTACACACCTTTACGCAGGGGAATCAACACTTGTATCCTGTGCCAGTAACTCTTATATCAGAACTGAAACTCCACTGGATTTCTAGACCTCTGGATTAAAAGACAAAGAAGATAACAATACGTTTAAAATTGCAACATCTCATATTCCACGGATAACTTACAACCTAATGTTATGAGTGTTGAATTTTTCAAGTTCTGATAACCCACACCCACAGGGTTCTCCTCGTATACACACACTCACATGTCCACTTAATTTTCTTCTCACCCGTACCCTCCCGCACCCAGTTCCATCTATCACCTACCAGCTTCTATCCCACCCTCTCACATACTGCTGCATGCTGGCAATCTTTCCTGTTCCCTCTCAGTTTTGACATGGGGTCTTGATCCAAAATGTCAATTTACATCTTTTACCCCCACAGATGCTGCTTAACCTGCTGTGTCCTTCCATAGAAACATAGAAACATAGAAAATAGGTGCAGGAGTAGGCCATTCGGCCCTTCGAGCCTGCACCACCATTCAATATGATCATGGCTGATCATCCAATTCAGTATCCTGTACCGGCCTTCTCTCCATACCCCCTGATACCTTTAGCCACAAGGGCCACATCTAACTCCCTCTTAAATATAGCCAATGAACTGGCCTCAACTACCTTCTGCGGCAGAGAATTCCAGAGATTCACCACTCTCTGTGTGAAAAAGGTTTTCGTCATCTCGGTCCTAAAAGATTTCCCCCTTATCCTTAAACTATGACCCCTTGTTCTGGACTTCCCCAACATCGGGAATAATCTTCCTGCATCTAGCCTGCTACGGTAGTAGCAATCAAATACGGGACAAGGGCGGTCCTGAATGGGAGAAACCAATTTAGCCCAATATACGGGATGTCCCGGCTAATGCTGGACAGTTGGCAACCCTATGGGCAGGAGAGATGATGATGAGATACAGTTGGGTGGCCTCATGTGGAACCTGACATTGTGTAATGCTCTCCTAATCACTCTGCCTGTTATTAAAGTCCAGCATTCTCTTGTTTAATTTATCACTCTAATTGTTGTGCAGTATTTTATCTTCACCTGATTGTCTTCATATATACACCTAAATATCTTTATCTTTATTTAGAAAATGATTTGCATTTCTCTCAGATTATATTACCAAAAATGGTTAATAAACAAAAGAAAAGATAATAGTTTAAAACTAATCTTAAATTTTAAATAACTATTAACACTAGAAAGAGTGTGTGAAAATAAATTTCTGGGAGTGATTCTTGATCACAAAATCTGCTGGAAACCCCATATAAAACAGGTGAGAGCAAAAGTAGCACGGAGTATTGGAGTGATGGGGGAAAGCAAGGCATGTTTTGAATGAGAGAGCACTGTATATTCTGTACAGCTCACTTGTGTTACCGTATTTAAATTACTGTGTGGAAGTATGGGGCAACACCTACAAAACCACCTTACAATCACTAAGCACACTACAAAAAAGAGCTATTCGTACAGTAAACAATGTAGGATATCATGAACACACCAATATACTGTATTTAAAATTACACACCTTAAAGATTAAGGATCTGGTAGAATTTAAGACTGCACAAATAATTTATAAAGCAAAAAATAAACTGCTACCTGTAAACATACAAAAACTGTTCAAAGACAGAGAGGGGGGTTATAACTTTAGAGGGAAACTAAACTTGAAACAGCATTATGCTCGGACCAATTTAAAAAGTATGTGTATTTCCATTTGTGGGGTGGTTTTGTGGAATGGTCTTGACGAAACGATTAAACAAAGTATGAATATAATGCAATTTAAAAAAATGTACAAAAGATATATCTTTGAAAAGTACAGTAATGAGGAAAGAGAATGTAAATCTCACAGATGTTAATGGTGCTTGATCTTTTTGTTCTTTTCCTTTTTTGTTTTTTTTTTCTTAATAGCTTGATTGGAGTAGTTTTATTTGAATTGTTTGTTTAGTTTATTTTATTGAATTTTGCATTTGTTAGTGGTGAAGAATGGGGGTAGGACTTGACAAGCATAGGCTGCTTCCGATCCCTTTTCGAACGAGTCTAATGTGTATTATGTTGAAATTGGCTTTTGATTTTTTAATTTATGTATGTACATATATGTTATGTATATGTGTATGTGTGTATATATATGTACATGTATATGTATGTATGTGTGTATGTATTTATGTATATATATATGTATATATATAATTTTCCTTTTATTTATTCATTTTCATCTTTTTTTTAATCGTTCGATATAAAGATATCATTTTAAAAAAAAGATATCATATCATACTCTAGCCTTCCTCTTTATCTTTGTCTCATTTATTCGCGTTACAAAATGGTTTTGTCCTTTATGGAAGATTTAGAGTTTTCACGCATCATTCAGTCAGTCAAAATACGTCCAATTACACTGTTACTAGTAAACCAGATATCCCTATCCAGGTTGCATCAGATCTGCAACACATTCACCTTAAAAGAATGCAATGATTTAATCAAAACCTTTGTGAATTTAAGGACTGAATATGAGATTACTTTCAATTATTTGTTTCAGTAACAACTATTGTCTATAACAGTTACATCCCATGCCCATATTTCTAGCCTGTCGTGGCTTCAAAACATTCCAACTACTTTAGTACTTTAGAAATAACTACTTTACTTGCTTCATGTACAACGTTCAGATTCAGATTCAGATTCAATTTTAATTGTCATTGTCAGTGTACAGTACAGAGACAACGAAATGCATTTAGCATTTCCCTGGAAGAGCGACATAGCAAACGATTTGAATAAATAATAATAAGTGTCCGGGGGGGGGGGGGTGGTGATTGGCAGTCACCGAGGTACGTTGTTGAGTAGAGTGACAGCCGCCGGAAAGAAGCTGTTCCTCGACCTGCTGGTTCGGCAACGGAGAGACCTGTAGCGCCTCCCGGATGGTAGGAGGGTAAACAGTCCATGGTTGGGGTGAGAGCAGTCCTTGGCGATGCTGAGTGCCCTCCGCAGACAGCGCTTGCTTTGGACAGACTCAATGGAGGGGAGCGAGGAACCGGTGATGCGTTGGGCAATTTTCACCACCCTCTGCAATGCCTTCCGGTCAGAGACAGAGCAGTTGCCATACCATACTGTGATGCAGTTGGTAAGGATGCTCTCGATGGTGCAGCGGTAGAAGCTACACTGTCATTGTCATTGCTACACTGAATATTTAATGGTCTCTTGGCTAAATTCTAACTTTATACTGTAAAATTGAGTTTATTCAACACTCTTTTGCTTGCATTCAAATTTACACCCAAGCAATCTATTGGTCCACTTTCTACATTAAGACACAAAATTCGGGAGTAGCTCAGCGGGTCAGGCAATAATTCTAGAGAAAACAGATAGGTGGAGAACATCCTCGAGAAAATGTATTTCAAGTTGGGACTGAATGTAGTCGATCTACCCCGAAACATATCCCTTTTCTCAAGAGATGTTGCCTGACTCGCTGAGTTGCTCCAGCATTTTGTGTCTATCTTAAGTATAAACCAGCATCCGCAGTTTATTTTATGACATTCTGATTTTCTGCCATGTTTTCATCCCTCCATGGCGCCATTAGGCCAGCTTACGCACAAAGACCCTGCTTGAACCTGGCACGAGCAACATTAGAGGGCGTTCGACACTCTTAAGCAGCAGATGTCTTGTGCTCCTACTCTTGCTTATTTTGATCCCACTTCTGACACCATGTCGAGCTGTTGTTGGAATAACTTAAGTCACGCACAGTGATTAAGATCCAAAGACTTTATTAGCGTTACAGCATAGGCGACTTCATCTTAACACATAACTCAAGAGTGAGCGAGAAAGGACAGGGAAGCTTTCTGTTAAACTAGTGGGCGTAGTTACAAAGAATGACTCATAACATGAGTGATACAGATCTCCAAGTTCCTTGAAAATTATTTCCTGGTATCATCAGTGGCACAAACCTTTTTGCATTTTTGCCAGTAGAGGCAACCACACCTCACAACAAGGGACGGGGGGGGGGAGGGGTACAATTTGCACACAACATCAAACAAAGAACTATGTTCAATTATGTTGCTGTCCAGGGGGAAGTCATCACAGAAACATTTTCATCATTTGTACACACCACTTTCTACATTAAGACACAAACACCAACCCCTCAAGAACATGCTACAAACCTGCAGGACTTTGTTACCAGCACTCTTGGCAGCCAATCAGAGACGCAATAAAATAAATTACATCGGTGAAACAAATTTGTTTCATTAATTATTTCGAAAAGTAATAGGTATGGGGGGAAAAATCATTGCCTGGGTGACGATTAGTAATCATTCAATTAGGTGATAAAGTCTATTTGATTTTCAAATAGCATTGGAAATGTTTTCTCTAACCCCTCCCCACCTCTCTCTCCTTCTTTTAACATGCTCAATAAAACCTATCTCTTTGCCCAAAATGTTTAATCCCATCTTCTAACATCTTTCCATGTGGCTTGGTGTCCATGTTTTGATCACTCATGTGAAGTCCTCCTGAATGTAATTTTTCTCTGTCATTTGAAGTGCAACATAAGTGCATGTGTTTGCTGTGCATGTATGTATGTATGCTGACATCTGATTAAAACAAAGTGAGTCAGCACAGTCCAGGAAATGAACCAATGATTTTTCTGACCAGTGGGATTTACCGGATAAACTGCTCCATGCAAATCATTTTAGGTTTTTATAATGCTGCTATTATAGTCATTCATTTGAAGTAGTGCACACAGGCCCTGAATAGTGAAAGATTTGTGTTTCTTCTTTGCGTGTATGTAAACGATTTAGCCCATTGCTTATATCCATCGGGAAAATATAACCATTTTATGATTAACAAGTTCATTTTAAAAATTACTGCAGTTGTCTTCTTACTGGGACCCACGATTCTGACCATATAACAATAATTTGTCACTTGGTTGTGAACTGTTTTAAAAAGTAGCTATTTTACTATGAGATTTCCACATCAGCCACAGTGAGAGCTAATTTTACCTTTTGAAATCCTAACATTCACATTTCTCCTACTGTCAGCATGTCTCAATCTCCATAGCTGTGCTGCTTTGATTCTGCAGCAGCGATGAGTTTGTTAGTCGGGTCATCAATGGAGCTAAGCATATGGAAAAAATGAGTGTGGGTGGTGAACCTGTAGACATCAAGTCCCTGAATACATTTTGAACCATAAAAGTCTTCGAGGTATGGAGGAGGTTCAGCCATGATTATATTGAATAGCAGGTCAGGCTTGAAGGCCCAAATAGCCTACTTATGCTGCTATCCTTTTATAGCACCTCGGAGACATGCAGCATAAAAACAAACCCTTTGGCCCACTTAGCGTACACCCACCTTGTACCAATTTACAGTAATCCTGCAAAAATCTCATTATATTCCCCCACATTTCCATAAACTCCCTCCAGATCCCACCACAGAGCTTACATGTATGGGCAACTTACAGTGGCTGATTAAACTACCACCATGCATGTACTTACGTACAGTTTTGGTCTCCAAATCTGAGGAAGGACATTATTGCCATAGAGGGAGTGCAGAGACGGTTCACCAGACTGATTCCTGGGATGTCAGGACTGTCTTATGAAGAAAGACTGGATAGACTTGGTTTATACTCTCTAGAATTTAGAAGATTGAGAGGGGATCTTATAGAAACTTACAAAATTCTTAAGGGGTTGGACAGGCTAGATGCAGGAAGATTGTTCCCGATGTTGGGGAAGTCCAGGACAAGGGGTCACAGCTTAAGGATAAGGGGGAAATCCTTTTAAAACCGAGATGAGAAGAACTTTTTTCACACAGAGAGTGGTGGTGAATCTCTGGGAACTCTCTGCCTCAGAGGGTAGTGAGGCCAGTTCATTGGCTATATTTAAGAGGGAGCTAGATGTGGCCCTTGTGGCTAAGGGGATCAGGGGGTATGGAGAGAAGGCAGGTACGGGATACTGAGTTGGATGATCAGCCATGATCATATTGAATGGCGGTGCAGGCTCGAAGGGCCGAATGGCCTACTCCTGCACCTAATTTCTATGTTTCTATGTTTCTATTTAGGATGTAGGCGAGAACTGAAGAATGGTGATAGGGAGAACATGCAAAATCCAAGCAGATAGCAGTCGTCAGGATTGAATGCCAGGCCGTAGAGGCTATGGAACTGCAGCTCTATAGCTGTTGCACTACACTACCCTTTCTATGTGTGCCTTCTTAGAAATGTTTATAATATACTTGGGACCCATTGGGCTGGTCCCCAAATGCAATATTCCACCACTCACCCATAGCCCCCAACTACGCAGGCGTGGCTGACGAGTTCCCATTGTGACGCCAGAGATTCCCGTTATGATGCAAGTGACGGCAACCCAAAGTCAGTCCGAGGAGGCCTTCAGCTCCATCGATGGTAGGCTGCACATCGGCCGGAGATGCGACCCGGCAAATAATTACATCTCCGGCAAGGTACGAAACTGAAAAAAAGTTTCGCCCGAACCCCATCCCCTTGCCCCCACATAAAACAAACCGGGGAATATTTATACGAACTTTTAACACAAACTAAATATCTTTTTAAAAGGACAAAAAGACAGACATACGATTGGCGGGACGGCCAATTGTTCGGCGCCCCTGGTGCACTCTTTTGCAGTTTTCAACGATTCAATGATACTTCAATGTTACTTAACTGTCATAAATTCTTTTGTTTAAGAAGGAACTGCAGATGCTGGAAAATCAAAGGTAGATAAAAAATGCTGGAGCAACTCAGCGGGTGCAGCAGATTCTATGGAGCGAAGGAAATAGGCAACGTTTCGGGCTGAAACCCTTCTCCAGCATTTTTATCTACCCGTCATAAATTCATGTTTTTGCACACAATCCGGTAAAATCAAACAGCATACCTCACCTAGGCGGTAGGCGAAGAGTCGCCAGATTTCTGGTGCCGACAAATTTACAAAAGTTAATCGAACACTTTTGGCGGTCCACCTTGTTCTCGACGGCCCATCTCGCTCGGTGGCACGCCCGCCAGGTCGTTCGGCTCTGCGGCGCATCTTGGGAACCTTCTGCCACCGTGCGGCGTATTTCAGGAGCCTTTTACTTCCCTTTTTTACACTTCCCTTTCTTAACACTTCTATGTGATGTCACTCTGGGTTCAGCAGAGGTAGAGGCAGGAAGGCGGGTCAAATTCCCATTCTGTCTGCTATTTTTAATTTCAAAATACTTTATTCAGGAAATAAATATATACAATACAGGTTCTGTGCAAGAAACTCCATCCGGCATACACGGAGTGTATACATACAGTACATTTAATTTACTGAATTCACTCCACAAGCACAATTTTACCCCACACCCTTGCTACTCATGTGGCCCACTGGTGTGAAATCCCTTCCCTTATTTTGAGGGGCGTCTCCACCTCACCCTGCCTCCCCATGTCCAGCAGCGGAAGGACACTGGACTGTGGCCTTGGCGTTGACTGCACCGAGCTTCAGGGCTTACCTCAGCACTTACTCCTGCAGTCTGCAGTGTGCAGCGGGCCAGTTGGCAACATTCCCTGATGGACATCTCGCTCCGCTGGGTGGTCAACAAACCT
This sequence comes from Leucoraja erinaceus, assembly GCF_028641065.1. Classification (NCBI taxonomy): domain Eukaryota; kingdom Metazoa; phylum Chordata; class Chondrichthyes; order Rajiformes; family Rajidae; genus Leucoraja; species Leucoraja erinaceus. Next base: position 99,451,134 of record NC_073380.1, read on the forward strand.
CGGGCAGACCTCTTTCACCGAGTTGATGGCCTTCCAGCAGCACTCGATGCCTGTCTCTGAATGTGACCCTGGAACAGTCCGTAAATCACACAGTCCTCTGTGACGGAGCTGCTCGGAATAAATCGTGACAGGGACCCTTGCGAACCACTTCAGACTCGCTTTGCAAATCCACACTCTGTGAAGCGGCGGGCAGCCGTCTCCTCTTTAAAGCAGCCGTCCTGAGGGCAGCGTGCGCTGGTAGTGAGGTTCCGATGGTGCAGGAAGGATCTGACTGGGAGGGCTCCCCTCACCGCCAGCCAAGCCAAGTCTTGGTGCTTGTTGGTGAGTTCTGACGATGAGACATTTCGCCAGACAAGCTATGCATAGCAATGTTACAAAATTTTGAGATTTAAAAAATCAAGTCTGCAATTTATCCCATCAGATAAAGCATAACAATAAGTTTAATTTGACACCAAATTCACTTTCATATCTCAAGTATTAAAAAAGTTATGACCATTTTCATACTCGGAAATTAGCATCTTGTCTAGCATAGCTGGTTATCCCTAAATAACCCCTTCTCTCGAATAGCTTCCCTACCATTGACTTGAGGCTCACTGGTCTACAGCTCTATGATTCTATACTTGTTATTAGACTGCATGTTTATATTAGGCGGCATGTTGAATCCACTTTCTCTATAAACTTGTAGAGATCTGCAAAATGATAAAAGTATCTCAAATTAGAAATGAAGACCAAAGATTCACCTTGGAGCGTAAAGACTCTGGGGACTCCAGCATATGAAGCAGTTCAGAGTTGTCTATCTCAAGAAGCATCCCAGTAATTTTACCCGCCAAACTTGGGTGCATGCTCTGAATCAGTGGGAAAAGGCGTTCACCTGAAAGGAAGTATTCAATTGTAAGATATAGCAAAGATAACCTTCTTATTACATTAAAAATCAGCAGTAGTTATACTGGACATACTCAATACAGCTGTGTAAGCTGTGCTGTCCCTTCTCCAAGCTTTTCATCCAATGTAATGTTTGAAGCATCAATTATTTTGAAACACTCTACAAAATAAGGCAGGCACTACTATAACACCACTAACCACGTCAAGAATGTTCACTCGAATGAGGAAGCCGCTGATTGGTGGAAGCGGACAAGGGGGAGCCAGCTGACTGGGAGTCAGATCCCTGCTGATTTCTTCCAGCAGTTTGTTTTGTATTGTATTGTATTGTATCCTAGGTAAGGGGGGAGAATGAGGGCCAGGGCAGTTTACCGTTCTGGATGTCAGATGTGGGAGGTCAAGGAATCTGATAACCTTCCAGACCTCCACATCTGTGCCAGGTGCGACGAGATGGGGCTCCTAAGGGACAGTATTAGGAAACATAGAAATTAGGTGCAGGAGTAGGCCGTTCGGCCCTCCGAGCCTGCACCGCCGTTCAATATGATCATGGCTGATCATCCAACTCAGTATCCCGTACCTGCCTTCTCTCCATACCCCCTGATCCCCTTAGCCACAAGGGCCACATCTAACTCCCTCTTAAATATAGCCAATGAGCTGGCCTCAACTACCCTCTGTGGCAGAGAGTTCCAGAGGTTCACCACTCTGTGTGAAAAAAGTTCTTCTCATCTCGGTTTTAAAGGATTTCCCCCTTATCCTTAAGCTGTGACCCCTTGTCCTGGACTTCCCCAACATCGGGAACAATCTTCCTGCATCTAGCCTGTCCAATCCCTTAAGAATTTTGTAAGTTTCTATAAGATCCCCTCTCAATCTCCTAAATTCTAGAGAGTATAAACCAAGTCTATCCAGTCTTCCTTCATAAGACAGTCCTGACATCCCAGGAATCAGTCTGGTGAACCGTCTCTGCACTCCCTCTATGGCAATAATGTCCTTCCTCAGATTTGGAGACCAAAACTGTACGCAATACTCCAGGTGTGGTCTCACCAAGACCCTGTACAACTGCAGTAGAACCTCCCTGCTCCTATACTAGCAATGTTACAAAATTTTGAGATTTAAAAAATCAAGTCTGCAATTTATCCCATCAGATAAAGCATAACAATAAGTTTAATTTGACACCAAATTCACTTTCATATCTCAAGTATTAAAAAAGTTATGACCATTTTCATACTCGGAAATTAGCATCTTGTTCCCTATTGATTTTCAATGGACATTACAAAAAAGCTGTGATCTTGGATAATCAAACGCCCATTTCTTAAGGAAAGATTAACATTTTTAAATAGCCTAAGTGTCCAAAGATTATTCACAAATAATTCACAATATAACATGATTTTTATATCTAATTTACATTAATTTATAGGCCAAATGGAAGGAATTTAGTGTTCAATTGCTGTAAATAAATGCCCATTTAAATCGGCTTTCTAGTGGGTTCATGTGGAACGCGCCGGTTTAGAACGTTGACATAGCGCTGGATTAGTGCCCTCAAGTGCCGAGAAAAATACTGCGGGATATAAAAAGCCCAAAATGAGCTATTCGTTACAGATAATTTGATATATAGGGTTATATATATGCCCCATTTAATGTAAAAATAAGGTACATACCTTTAATTGTTTGCTCTATAAAACCCTGGGGCTGCGAGAGGTTGCGAGATGAAACAGTAATTTTAAATCTATTAGAACTATATTATCGAGGCCTATAAAACTAATAATACCTTTTGCGACCGGGTCTTGCAGCGATTTTTCGTTAATGATTTACTAGGCTGAACATGTGCGATTAGTACAGCCTAGTAAAAATCGCGTTTTAAACCCGCCCCCTCCAAACAGCGCCAAAATCACGGGCCTGGCTGAGGGCAGATTCCTAATGACGATTCAGGTAGGTTTTGTAACATACCTACTATGCAGTCTGCTCCGGGAACCACGCCACAGGAGTAATTTCCCTGCACTGCCTGCAGGACGTTCCGTGGGACCACTGTCTGATGGACTTGTGGTCAAAGGTGTTGGTCCGGAAGAACCTTTCCACAAACGACAGATGGTGCCTGCTGAGATGCTGTTGACTGGTGTCTTCTGGTTTTGGAGATGGTGAAGAAGCTGGCAAAGATTGATCCAGCTTTGCATATGTAGGTGCAGTCTTCATCTCTGGGAGAAGCGACACTATTTAGTAGATGTACAGAATGGGAGGGCCTTGAGCACAGTTTCCACTCCCATTTCCCCGTTCACACAATTTCTCCCTCATGGCCCGGCTGCAGATCAATTTTGACAATGAGTTGGAAAACAGTTTGCTGCATATCAGTGGTCAAGGCAGTGAGGAGAGACACGCTCCGTCGAGAAGATTGAGACTGAGGAGTGCCTACGAGAGCAATCCAACAAGGGGGGCCGCTGATAACGTAGGGGAGCCCAGCAGGGGCAGCCGAGAACAAACGGGAGGACTCGGCGGAGGGCTGCTGGGAATGAAGGAATGAAGTGTGGATCACCAAGAATGAAGGTGTGCAGTGGTCAATGGACAATAGGCAATCGGTGCAGGAGTAGGCCATTTGGCCCTTCGAGCCAGCACCGCCATTCAATGTGATCATTGCTGATCATCCCCAATCCTGCCTTCTCCCCATATCCCCAGACTCCGCTGTTTTTAAGAGCCCTAGCTAGCTCTCTCTTGGAAGCATCCAGAGAACCCGCCTCCACCACCCTCTGAGGGCAGAGAATTTCACAGACTCACCAATCTCTGTGAGAAAAAGTGTTTCCTCGTCTCCGTTCTAAATGGCTTACCCCTTATTCTTAAACTGTGAATTGCCCTTGGTTCTGGACTCCCCATAACATCGGGAACATGTTTCCTGCCTCTAGTGTGTCCAAGCCCTTAATAATCTTATATGTTTCAATGAGATCTCCTCTCATCCTTCTAAACGCCAGAGTGTACAAGCCCAGCTGCTCCTTTTTCTCAGCATATGACAGTCCCGCCATTCCGGGAATTAACCTTGTAAACCTACGCTGCACTCCCTCAATAGCAAGAATGTCCTTCCTCAAATTAGGGGACCAAAACTGCACACAATACTCCAGGTGTGGTCTCACTAGGCCCTATACAACTGCAGAAGGACCTCCAACCGCTGGCCCGCGGCCTATAACATCCAGAAACCGCGGTCTGAGGAGTTTCTAGCCATGGGCGGGGCGTGGACTTAGTAACCGGAGCGCAGCATAGGTTCACGAGATTGATCCCTGGGATGGCGGGACTGTCATATGAGAAAAGGTTGAAAAGACTAGGCTTGTAGAAGGATGAAGCGGATCTTATAGAAACATATAAAATTATAAAAGGACTGGACAAGCTAGATGCAGGAAAAATGTTCCCAATGTTGGGCGAGTCCAGAACCAGGGGCCACAGTCTTAGAATAAAGACATTTAAGACTGAGGTGAGAAAAAACATTTTCACCGAGAGAGTTGTGAATTTATGGAATTCCCTGCCACAGAGGGCAGTGGAGGCCAAGTCACTGGATGGATTTAAGAGAGAGTTAGAGTTCTAGGGGCTAGTGGAGTCAAGGAATATGGGGAGAAGGCAGGCGTGGGTTATTGATAGGGGATGATCAGCCATGAACACAATGAATGGCGGTGCTGGATCGAAGGGCCGAATGGCCTTCTCCTGCACCTATTTTCTATGGAGCCTGGGATCCCTGTCTAGGGATCGCCGGAGAAGAGCTCCGACCGCCGGCCTGCGGCCTACAACATCCTGAAGCTGCGGACTCCGGTAGAAAAGTGCCGATTCGGGACCTCCAAGTGTGTTCCACCTCCTGTACATCGTGCCGTGTGTAGCGGCGACTACGGAGGGTCTATGGCCCCAACCACGGGTGAACAAAGGAGGACTCGCTGAACTTTGTTGCCTTCCACCACAGTGAAGAATGCTGTGGTGGATGTTTGTGTTAAATTTTCTGTTGTGTATTGTGTGGTCTTTTTAAGTGTATCGCTGCTGGCAAATTCATTTCACTGCACGTGATGTGCATGTGATGAATAAAATTGGCTTTGACATCGGACTTATAGTAACTCCAAACATCGTCCGGATTTCTCTCACTCGCTGGATTATTTGGACATAATCGTCGGCGGGGCTGTGGCTGCATTCAAGGTCTTGAGATGGAGGAGGACCCATGGGAAGCGCTCTGGAGCACTCACCCAACCCCGGCGACGAGGATCACGCACGCCACTCCCGAGCATATTCCTGGCAAATGTACGTTCTCTCAATAACAAAGTGGACGAACTGCAACTCCTACGCCGGACAAACAAGGACTTCTCTCCAGCCGCTACCCTGTGCTTCACCGAGACCTGGAAGTGTGAGTCGACCCCGGACAGTGCGCTGCAACTGGCTGGCTTCCAACTTCACAGAGCGGACCGCGGTGGAGGCAGCGGCGACATCAAGAGGCGGTGGAATATGCTTCTATACCAACCAGGACTGGTGCAGTGACATCACGGTAATGTCAAACTTCTGCTCTCCCAACCTAGAATCATTCTTTATAAACTGCAATCTCCGAGGGAATTTATTCTCGCTGGAGTTTACACCCCACCCCGTGCCTGCGTACGTGAGGCGCAAACGCAACTCGCTGACCAGGTAATGAGGGTAGAGAGTGACTTCCCGGACTCCATGGTCATTGGACTTTAACAAAGCTAACCTCAGCCGTGACCTTCCAAAATACAGACTTCATGTTACCTGCCCCACCAGAGGGGAGAGAACACTTGATCATTGTTACACGTCAATCAAGAACGCATATCGCTCTGTTCCCCGGGCAGGTCTGGGTCTCTCTGATCATTGTCTAGTTCACCTTATTCCGACCTACAGGCAGAAACTAAAATCTGCTAAGCCTGTGGTCAGAACAACGAAAAGGTGGACAAGCGAGGGCATTGAAAACCTTGTGGATGTGTTCAGGGAAGCAACCACAAGCCTCGATGAGTATACAGACACTGTGACATCATATAACCATATAACCATATAACAATTACAGCACTGAAACAGGCCATCTCGACCCTTCTAGTCCGTGCCGAACACATAATCTCCCCTAGTCCCATATACCTGCGCTCAGACCATAACCCTCCATTCCCTTCCCATCCATATAACTATCCAATTTATTTTTAAATGATAAAAACGAACCTGCCTGCACCACCTTCACTGGAAGCTCATTCCACACAGCCACCACTCTCTGAGTAAAGAAGTTCCCCCTCATGTTAACCCTAAACTTCAGTCCCTTAATTCTCATGTCATGTCCCCTTGTTTGAATCTTCCCTACTCTCTGTGGGAAAAGCTTTTGTCATTTTGACATACTCGTATGTCAGCTTTTGTCAGGACAGTTGCATTCCAACTAGGACCCGGACCTGGTTCAACAACGACAAGCTCTAGTTTACTGCAGAACTCAGACAGGTCCGACAGTTTAAAGAGGAAGCCTACAGGAGTGGGGATGCAGACCTCTACAAGCAGGCCAAGTACAAGCTGAGAAGAGAAATCAGAGCTGCCAAGGAAAGGTACTCTGAGAAGTTGAAACATAGAAACATAGAAAATAGGTGCAGGAGTAGGCCATTCGGCCCTTCGAGCCTGCACCGCCATTCAATATGATCATGGCTGATCATCCAACTCAGTATCCCGTACCTGCCTTCTCTCCATACCCCCTGATCCCTTTATCCACAAGGGCCACATCTAACTCCCTCTTAAATATAGCCAATTAACTGGCCTCAACTACCTTCTGTGGCAGAGAGTTCCAGAGATTCACCACTTGTTCCAGAGAAGAGCAAGTTCTCAGCTAGTGACTCTTCTTCAGTTTGGTAGGGGTAGGGCTTGCAAGAAATCACCAGCTACAAGAGGAAAGCCCCCCCACTCTTTGGACAATCGTCAGCTGACCAACAACCTGAATGAGTTCTACTGCAGGTTTGACAAGCAGAAACGTAACCCTGGTACCCCCTCCCCAACCAACACTTCTCACCTACTCACAGCCTGACTCCAGTCTGCAAAGACTGGACCCTTCTACACCCACTTCTCCCCATTTACCACTTCACGCCTACTAAAAGCAAGACTCCAGTCTGAAAAGATTGGACCCTTTCCAACCCTAACCAACACTTCACACCCACTCACAGCCTGACTCCAGTCTTCCCATCCACCCCTCTCCAATTACCACTTAACACCCAATTACCCACTGTGATGCAAAGTGCAAACGTCACTTCTCCGCCACTCCACCAGCAACAATAAAATTAGAGGAGGTGGAGAGGATGTTCAGAAGACTGAAAAGCCGTAAATCTCCAGGACCAGACAATGTTTCCCCCTCTACTCTCAAGCTCTGTGCCGAACAACTGGCACCGGTCTACACAGACATCTTCAACCAGTCCCTGCAAACCTGTACTGTCCCTGCCTTCTTCAAAGTCTCCACTATTGTCCCTGTACCCAAAAAGACAATGATTTCTGGTCTTAAAGACCACTGGCCAGTCGCACTGACCTCTGTAGTCATGAACAAAGATCTTAGAGCAGAGCAAGATGGGTTATTCTCATGCAAACGTGTAGTATGCTCATGGGCAGATTCATGGGTGATTATAGGACCCATTTTAGTAACCAGCCCCCGCCATCTTGCTCCGCCATCTTGCTTCCAGCCAAAGATCGGATCTTTGTTTCCGCAGCGGGGAGAGGGAGTGCGCGGCCCGGGGAGAGGGGGGTGCACGGCCCGGGGAGAGGGGGTCCGTGGCCCGGGGAGAGGGGATGCGCCGCCGGGGGAGAGGGGGTGCGCGGCCCGGGGAGAGGGAGTGAGTGGGGGGCCCGCGGAGAGGGGTGTGTGCGGCCCGGGGAGAGGGGGGGTGGGAGCGCGCGGCCCGGGAGAGGGGGTGCGCCATCCGGGGAGAGGGGGGCATAGGAGGGGGGGGAGACATTGTAGTGTGGGGGGAGGCGCTGGAGTGTCGAGGGGAGGGGGGGGGGTGGAGAGTTGAGGGGTGGGATAGGGCCTAGTGTGTGTGAACTTGCGGGGAGGTTTACAATGTTTCTTATTTAATGTCCCTTGTCTAGTCCGAAATAAAGTTCATCATTGGATCAGAAGAAATATAATTGTGTGTGTTATATGATTATATACATTTATATCACATTCATGTATGTGTGTTTATAAACATTTTATTCTTTAACAAGAATTAACAGAATTATGAACTAACAGAATTATGAATCTAACCCTATATCACGCACAAAAACTCCCCCCGCAATGTCAATTACCCTGCGAGTCGGGTCGGGTGGGTAGGTTCCAGTTACTACAAAATCAACTGAAACACTGCTTGTGAGCCATTTAAAAAGAAATGATTTAAAAAACATTAAAAAAGACAATTACCAGAGTCAAATTTTATTCTTGACAAGAAGTATGAACTGACAGAATTATGAATCTAACCCTATATCACACACACAAACTGTTGCCCCGCAACATTGATTACACTGCGAGTCGGGTCGGGTCAGGTAGGCTCCGGTTACTAAAATGGGCGGTGAAAAATGCCCAGGATCCCCTCCGTAGCGTACTACACGTCAGCCCATTGTATTTCGCAGGAGTGGCCTATCTTGCTCTGCTCTAAGATCTTTGGTCATGAAGACCCTTGAAAGGCTTGTGCTGGCCAAGCTGAAAAATATCACAACCCCCCTGCTGGACCCTCTGCATTTTGCATATCGGGCCAATAGATCTGTGGATGACAGTCAACCTGAGCCTGCATTTCATCCTCCAGCACCTAGACCGCCAGGATTTTGTTTGTTGATTTTAGCTCTGCATTCAACACCATTTTGCCAGAGCTACTACACTCCAAACTTTCCAAGTTGACTGTGCCTGAACCTATCTGTCGGTGAATCACCAGCTTCCTAACAGACAGGATGCAGCATGTGTGGCTGGGAAAGCACATCTCGGACCCGCAAACGCTCAGCATAGGAGCACCGCAAGGCTGCGTACTCTCCCCTCCCCTCTACTCTCTGTACACCAATGACTGCACCTCCACTGACTACTCTGTCAAGCTTCTCAAGTTTGCGGACGACACAACCCTGATTGGACTGATCCAGCATGGGGAGGAATCTGCCTACAGACAGGAAATGACACAGCTGGCGTCCTGGTGCCATCTCAACAACCTGGAGCTCAATGCTCTTAAGACAGTGGAATTGATTGTAGTCTTTAGCAGAGCTCCCCATCCCCTCACCCACTCACCATCAACAACATCACACTCACATCTGTGGAATCTATTAAGTTCCTGGGACCCATCATCTCCAAGGACCTTAAGTGGGGGGCACCATTGACTCCACAGTCAAAAAGGCACAACATAAGAATGTACTTCCTGTGGCAGTTGAGGAATCACAATCTGCCACAGGCAATGATGGTCCAATTCTATACGGCCATTGTAGAGTCTGTCCTCACCTTCTCCATCAAGGTCTGGTTTGGCTCAGCCACCAAGCATGACATCCGAAGGCTGCAGCGAATCGTCCGATCAGCTGAGAAGGTTATTGTAACCTTCCCCCACACAGCAAGGGCCAGGAAGCGAGCGGGTAAGATCATCTCTGACCCCTCTCACCCTGGCCACAAACTCTTTGAATCACTTCCCTCTGCAGGGCTACACTCCGGACTGTCAAAGCTGCCACAGCTAGACATAAAACAGTTTTTTTCCACGAGTAGTAGCTCTACTCAATAACCAAAAATCTGTAGCCTCCTTTTGTTCAGGTATTTTATTTAATTCATATGTTTAATCGATAATGTTTTATTATTGATGATTAATTTTTTATGTGTCATTCCTAACTATCACTGTATGTCATGTTGTCATTTGCGGGCGGAGCACCAAGTCAAATTCATTGTATGTGAATACTTGCCCAATACATTTATTAATTCATTCATTCATTCATTCAATGTGTAAGGCTGCAGCCCCTGGTCCATTGTCTAAAGGGGCTGCTCCTTGCCTTCTGGCTGTATTTTTCACCCACCATCCTCATCTTTGGACGCCCTGTGAATAGGGCAGAGGGTAGGGCCGAAGATGTCCTAGTTGAGTTACTCCTGGGCCTGGCCAAGCTGGCCATCCGCAAGACAGGGCGCCAGGTGGAAGAAGGCTCTGACCCAGCCAGCTGCCTGCCCCTTTTCCGGGGTTACGCACCCGAGTAGTGTTGGAGAGGGATTACACGCTGTCCATGGGCACCTGGGGGGATTCCCGGGAACTGCGGGGGTTGAATGCATCCTTGACAAGGATTGTAAGATTGTTGTATAGTTGTTTAATATATTAAATAGAAAAACAAATTTTGTTTGAACCTCTGGGTTCAAATAACAACAAATAAATTGTATTGTATTGTATATTTGTTTGTATTATGGTGGTGGGTTTTGTTTTGGTTTTATTGTATTACTAGACCAAGTGCAGACCCGTTGGGTCTGCTTCCCCAATGGTGTGATCCCCCAACCCAATATTCCACCATGCACCCGTCTCCTCCAATGGAACTGAAGCCGTTCTCAAAAGTAAGATTCCAGCACTGCCCTGCCTCTTTTAAAAAAAATCCCTGCCTGCTGCAGCAGTGAAAAGTTCAGTGTTCCTGTCTTGCAACATTGTTTCGAAGTGTGTTGGAAGCTGAGGAATTCAGATTCAGATTCAGATTCAATTTTAATTGTCATTGTCAGTGTACAGTACAGAGACAACGAAATGCATTTAGCATCTCCCTTGAAGAGCGACATAGCAAACGATTTGAATAAAAAAAATAATAAGGAGCAGCCGTCAACGAATCGAAAGGCAGGAAGGGATCCGTACTGCAGGCGGACTGATTTGTGTTTTATATATATAGATATATATATGTTTTAATATTTGAATAAATATTTTTGATTTAAAAGAAAAATTAAGGTGGGCCCAGTGGGTCACCGCCTGCTACTTCGAGCGGCAGCAGGCCTATTTTGCCACTGCGAGGAAATATAGACTGATCAGTGAACTTTTGTAACTTTGTCGGTGGCAGAAATGTGATTACTCTTTGTGTACTGCCCAGGTGAATTTTGCTGTATGTTTTTACCAGATTGTATGCAAAAACAAAGAATTTCACTGTACCTACATAGGTGACAATTAAGTATCATTGAATTGAATTCCAATTCTGACTGCTTGTCTTTAAGGTGTGGCTAGGTTCCCTACCAGCATATCACATATTCCTTATGTTTGTTCATAAAACATTGTGTTGTTGGGCCATTGGCCTCTGAGGTCCAGCAATTCTGCTCAGCTGAGCACAGTTTGCAGTGCACAGCGGCCTCTGAATAGGCCACTCTCCTTCCATTCCGACTCTATTTAAATTATTGAAAACTTTGTTAGTATAGTACCACAAGTGCGGTCCCATAATCCTCCAGAACTGTCTCCTTAACTTCACTGACAGGCATCTTCCTCCCTTTGGAAGCTAAAACTATTTCCCAGTGTAACCGCATACCAACAAAACATCCTCTGAAAGATCAACTGCATTCTGCTTCTCCAAACATGTTGTTGAGTTAAAATCCAATTTACAATCTCAGATTCCTACCACATTAAACATTGAAACATAGAAATTAGATGCAAGAGTAGGTCATCAGTACCCCATTCCTGATTTATCCCATATCCCTTGATTCCGTTAGCCCTAAGAGCTACATCTAACTCTCTCTAGTAAACATCCAGTGGATTGGCCTCCACTGCTTTCTGTGGCAGTGAATTCCAGTCTCAAAACTCTCTGGGTGAATAGGTTTTTCCTCATCTCAGTCCTAAATGTCCTACACTTTATTCTTAAACTGTGACCCTTGGTTCTGGATTCCCCCAATATCGGGAACATGTTTCCTGCATCTAGCACGTTCAATCCTTTAAGAATGTTAAATGTTTCTATAAGATTCCCTCTCATCCTTCTAAACTCCAGTGAATATGAGCCCGGTTGATCCATTCTTTCACCATATGTCAGTCCCGCCTGCAGTGGCCATTTGACTTATTTTATGTGTCATTAATGATGGCATTTGTCTTTAAGTTTTAGTCTGCCCGTAATTATGTGGGTGGGATTTATTCCGTAGTCAGGGGCGTGTTTGCTGCTGGGTTTCTTGCGCAGAAGCTTAGTTTTAGAGCTACATGGCAGAAGGAACACCCTTCGACCATGTAGAGTTTTGCCGAGACACGAGGAGTTTTCTTACGTTTAAAAGCGATATGCTGGAGTTTGACGAAGATTAAAGCATACGAGTCAGAGAAGAAGGTCGGATGAATATCTTATTGTTTTTCTTCTACTATAAAGAAACTATTAATCAAATGACTGTGGTATGAAGATTTATCTTTTGAGAAGCTCTGAAAGTCTCACGGAGAGCTCACATGCATAATACAACATTCTCCTGAAGCCATTTTGTCTCTTAAGTGGCTAGAGGGAGTAATCTCTTGAACGATATAAAAATCTGCCGCTGCATAAAATCGAAGGGTACCTCTGACAGGTGGTGAGAGCCACGTCACGAAACCAAGAGGGACAGAAGACTTGGCCAGGATCTCGGTAGAGGTTTTGGCCAGAAGACTGGTTCCAGAAGAGGAACTGAAGACAATAGATCTCGTCCAGAGATGGCCTAGAGGTTTATCGACACGACTTATCTGAAGATTGAAGACGTTATCACAGAACCGTGAGTAGAACGACTTATGCTTTTTTAATTTTAAAACTGGGAAGCTTTAACCAGAAAGCTTGTTCTGCTGGCTTGGAAGTAAGCCAACAAAGTGTTTTTCCACTTTGCCTGGAGAAATCTTGTCTTCAAAACAACCTTAAGTTGTTTTGAAGCAAGATAAGACACATTAATTTTGAACTAGCGTCATTATTAACTTTGTAGATGTTGAGGGATGTTGTCTAGAAATCCAATTTGTTATTGTTCTTGAGAAGATGTTTATCAACAAGACTAAAGCAAATTGAAGAAGTCCTTGTTTGTTCAATTTAAAGATTTGGCAATCTGCCAAGATCTGTTTTAAATCCATGGAGCAAGAAGATAGAAACATGAAATAAACCAAGAAGGAGGAAAACTCGATATGGGAACAAGTTAACAAGTCAATTGAAAGCTACAGAAAACTTGTGTATCAAGAAGATGCAGATAATATCTAGGCTGCCTACCAGAAAGAAACCGAGAAGGAGAGAAACAAGTTATGGGAACAGGTTACCAAATTAATTGAGAAACAGAAGAAACTAATGGAATCAGTTAAGAATGTGATCAAAGTAGAATCTAATCTGAGACAACTATGGAACCCGTGCCATGAGGTTGGAGGGAAACAAAATGTGCTGCTGTATTCACAGCCGCCTCGGGCAGAACGCGAAAGACACACCCAGTGGTGGGAAGCAAGGGTGAAGTTATTCAATGAACAGATGAAAGAACAGCTGAGGCGACAAAAAGAGCAGCGGGAACTAGACACAAAGATGGCGGTGGTCAAATCAAAGAAGGAGATATTGGAAAGTGAGGGTTCAAGATGCAGCTCTAGAGCATCGAAGCCGATGAACTCTGGACCAAGAGGAAAAACTGCTCCAAGTGAGTCAGCAGTTGGATCAATTCCACAATCGAGGTCCACCCTATTTCATGGCTTTGAACACCCATTGAAACAGTGGAAGATGGGTAAAACTTCATCTCATCAAATGGGGGCTAGACCGAAACAAAGTACTTACGGGGCCACTGGAGAGGCTTGGGACAAACTCAGACAGCTGAGTCTGCTTTTCCAAGGCCTCAAGCAAGCCAATTTGAGGCACAGAGGCCTACCTATTGTCTGTCAAGGCGCCAAGCCAAGGTTATCAGGATGGATTATTTGCATTGGTGAATAGGCAAGCTGAATTCAACCAGATCATAGCTCGACAAAATACCTATAACCATATAACAATTACAGCACGGAAACAGGCCATCTCGGCCCTACAAGTCCATGCCAAACAACTTTTTTTCCTTTAGTCCCACCTGCCTGCACTCATACCATAACCCTCCATTCTCTTCTCATCCATATGCCTATCCAATTTATTTTTAAATGATACCAACGAACATGCCGCCACCACTTCCACTGGAAGCTCATTCCACACCACTACCACTCTCTGAGTAAAGAAGTTCCCCCTCATGTTACCCTTAAACATCTGTCCCATAATTCTGAAGCCATGTCCTCTTGTTGAATCTTCCCTATTCTCAAAGGGAAAAGCTTGTCCACATCAACTCTGTCTATCCCTCTCATCATTTTAAAGACCTCTATCAAGTCCCCCCTTAACCTTCTGCGCTCCAGAGAATAAAGACCTAACTTATTCAACCTATCTCTGTAACTTAGTTGTTGAAACCCAGGCAACATTCTAGTAAATCTCCTCTGTACTCTCTCTATTTTGTTGACATCCTTCCTATAATTGGGCGACCAAAATTGTACACCATACTCCAGATTTGGTCTCACCAATGCCTTGTACAATTTTAACATTACATCCCAGCTTCTATACTCAATGCTCTCCATTTATAAGGGCTAGCATACCAAAAAAGCTTTCTTTACCACTCTATCTATATGAGATTCGACCTTCAAGGAACTACGCACGGTTATTCCCAGATCCCTCTGTTCAACTGTATTCTTCAATTCCCTACCATTTACCATGTACGTCCTATTTTGATTTGTCCTGCCAAGGTGTAGCACCTCACATTTATCAGCATTAAACTCCATCTGCCATCTTTCAGCCCATTTTTCCAAATGACCTATCTCATTCTACCACCAAATTCCTACAAATGATGGAGTTCCTTTGCGGTATGAAGCTTTCATATGGGCATTAGAAGTATTAGAAATGAAAATTACGGATGAAAAGGAGCGCTTACGATTTCTGGAGAAGTACACTAGCAGAAGTGTTAAAGTACTTGTAGAAAGTTGAAAATGAGCCTGACAGCCGAGGCTATAAAGAGGTAAGAGGGTTACTTAATGTTTTGGTAATGAACAGAGGATTGCTAACGCATACATGGGGAAGGCCCATGCTTGGAAAGAAATTAAGCCAGAAGATGGGGGGGCATTGAGTGATTATGCAATATTTCTTAGAGATTGTTGCAGCTCCATGAAAAATCTCGATCACATGGAGGAAATGAATCATGCAAGTAATACTAGAGTCATCATTAGTAAGCTGCCCAGAAGATTGGGAGAAAAGTGGAGAGATGAAAAAGGCGGAATATTGGATAAGAAGAAGCGAATAGCCAGGCTACCAGACCTGGTGAATCTCTTGGACAAGGAAGGACGGCACATGTTAGAGCCACACCACGGGACTATTGAAGATCATAAACCAATAGCAGCTAACAAAGGTTCTACCTTTACCAAAACTGAAGAAAGATCAGGAAATAAGAGAAGCAGTTTTCCTACCACTATAATGCCTGTGTTAACGACAGATAGAATGAAGGGAGATGTATATACTATCAAGCAAATAGGATTTTGTTTGTTATGTGATTAAGTTGGTCACACCATAAGATGTTGTCGAAGATTCAAGAAGAAAGAATATGAAGAAAAGGTGGATATCTTGAAAAAGAGGGGAATCTGTTTTGTATGTTTGAAAAAAGGACATGTGGTGAGAGATTGTAAGTCCTATAATTGGTTATAGGTGCAAGCAATATCATCCTGAAGCACTTCACACTGTAAAGAAGCCACCAGAGCAAATAGAGATGGAGCCGGAGCAAACAGAACAGAAGGAGAGGTCAGCTACTAGTGATGCTATCACCTCGCCTCAAGTAACTGCTCATACTGGGGCCGGGGTTGAAGCCTCATCGGAACAAATGTTTTGAAGGCATTGGAATCTATACAGATTGTGAGAAGCTAAGGTGATGGACCGTATGCTGCGAAAACCCAACTTGGATGGGTTATCTAAGGCTCCTTGAGAAGGAATAACTGAAACGGGAATCGGAAGAACTACCCTGCCATTACTATTAATCAAATATCTACTGATGAATTAGAAAAGCTAGTGATGAAGCAATACAATCATGACTTCAATGAAAGTACCATGAAGGAATATGAAGAAATGTCTAGAGAAGAGAAGTTTGTGGATATTATGAAATACTCAGTAAAGATTGACGGACACTATTGTGTGGACTTACCTTTCAAACAAGAAAGTGTCAGTCTGCCAAATAATCGTCGTATGACCCAAAATTTGAAACGCAAATTTGGCAAGAATGTGAAATTTCATGAAATAATAATCACTATGGAAAATAATTTCTACGTGGATAATTGCTTAAAATCCATGTCTAGTGAGCAGGAAGCAATTCAAATGGTAAAACATCTGATTTCTCTCTGCAATAAGGGAGGATTCACACTTTCCAAGTGGATCAGCAACAATTGTGATGTATTGTGAAAGCATTCCACTAGATGATAGGGCCAATGAAACCAGAGAGTTGGATTTGGACAGACAATCTGTCAATGGAAAGAGCATTGGGAGCTATTAATGTTTCACAATTGAAATATGTTAACACAAAAGGAAATCCTGCAGATGAAGTTTCTAGAGAACTGACAGCGAACCGCTTCTTAAGTGATAAGAGTTGGATCAATGAACTAGAGTCTCTCTGTAAGCCAGAGAGAGAGAATGGCCAAAGCTGGAGCTAGGATTTGAAATCTCTGCTAATGATCCGGAAATTAAATCAAACTTAACGGTGAACGTTATTGCTAAAAATACTGTCATTCTCTCGAAGAATTTTCACACTTCAACATTGTTGTTACAATACATCCATGAGTTGATCGGACATGGAGGAAGAAGTTTCTTGCTATCAAAACTTTGGACTTTTATGTTTTGGACTATGTACTGGGTATCATGCCAAACTCAGCGGCCTTGGCATCAACACCTCCCTCTGCAACTGGACACTGAATTTCCTCACCAACAGACCCCAGTCTGTTAGGATTAACAACCTCACCTCCTCCACTCTGACACTGAACACCGGCGTGCCACAGGGCTGTGTGCTCAGCCCTCTCCTCTACTCCCTCTTCACCCACGACTGCGTCCCTATGTATGGCTCCAACTCCATTATAAAATTCGCTGACAACACCACGGTGGTAGGACTGGTCAGTGACAACAACGAATCAGCCTACAGGGAGGAGGTCCAGCATCTGGCAGCATGGTGTACCAACAACAACCTTGTCCTCAACACACAGAAGACGAAGGAAATCATTTTGGACTACCAGAAAACCAGAGGCGGCAGACACACCCCCATCCACATAAACGGGATTGAGGTGGAGCGCATCTCCAACTTCAAATTCCTCGGGGTACATATCTCTGAGGATCTGTCCTGGTTCTTCAACACCGCCAAACTGATTTAAAAGCGCAGCAGCACCTCTACGTTCTGAGGCGGCTTAAGAAAGCTCACCTGTCCCCTCAGATCCAGTCCAACCTCTATCACTGTACCATAGAAAGCATCCTGACCACCTGATTCACGGTGTGGTACAGCATCTACACCACAGCTGACAGGAAGGCACTGCAACGGGTGGTGAAAACCGCTCATCACATCAACATCATTGATGCCCCGTTCCCAGCTATGGCTGTCCTTCACCGCACACGGTGTCTGAGACGGGCTGGCAAAATCATTAAGGACCCCTCACACCCCAACCATGGACTGTTTGCCCTCCTCCCATCAGGGAAGCGGTACAGGAGCCTCAGGTCTCGCACAAGCAGGCTAAGGAACAGCTTCTTCCCCAACACCATTGCCCTGCTGAACTCACAGGCCCCGCGCTAGCCCCCCCCCCCCCCTTCTCATCAGTATTATTTATAGTTTATATAATTTATAGTTAAGCTCTTAGTCACCAGAATATAGCACATGTCAATCTTTTGCACCTTAACAACTATCTGTATATATGTATATGCCTATGTACATACACCAATATATCCTCATTTGTATATATTGTCTTAATCAGCACTTTACTACTTTGCACTCTGATTAGATGCAAAACTGCATTTCATTGTACCTGTACTTGTACTTGTACTATGTGCAATGACAAAAAAGTTGAATCTAATCTAATCTAATCTAATGTTACGAGTTTGGTGCACATGGTACGACTTTAAACTAAAAACAATGTTTTAATAAGATTAATAATCTTGTTATGCTTGCTTCTAGAAGGTGAAGTTGAAGATGGAAGAGTCGATGAAGAATTCTGAGTGCATTCTTTTTTTTTGGTTTTGATATATGTTAAACCTTTATGGCTACATTTTTGATGTTTATTAGTAATTGCCTCATTATATACTCGGAACAATTAGGGGCCAGTATGTAGTGGCCTTTTGGCTTATTTTGTGTCATTAATTACGGCATTTGTCTTTAAATTTTAGTCTGCCTGTAATTATGTGGGTGGGATTTATTCCGTAGTCAGGAGCGTGTTTGCTGCTGGGTTTCTTGTGCAGAAGTTTAGTTTTAGTTTAGTTTTAGAGCTACATGGCAGAAGGAACACCCTTCGACCATGTAGAGTTTTGCTGAGACACGAGGAGTTTTCTTATGTTTAAAAGCGATATGCTGGAGTTTGACGAAGATTAAAGTGTACGTCAGGGAAGAAGGTCGGATGAATATCTGTGTTCAAGAAGGAACTGCAGATGCTGGAAAATCGAAGGTACACAAAATTGCTGGAGAAACTCAGCGGGTGCAGCAGCAGTTTCACAACCTCCTCTCCCAATTTTGCTAGCCCTTGCTGTCTCCTCCCCTTCCTTAACCCTCTAGCTGTCTCCTCCTACCCTCCTATCCGCCCGCCATCGGGCTCCTCCTCCTCCCCTTTTCCTTCCTTCTCCCCCCCCACCCCCCATCAGTCTGAAGAAGGGTTTCGGCCCGAAACGTCGCCTATTTCCTTCGCTCCATAGATGCTGCTGCACCCGCTGAGTTTCTCCAGCAATTTTGTGTACCTTCGGATGAATATCTTATTGTTTTCTTCTACAATAAAGAAACTATTAATCAAAAGACTGTGGTATAAAGATTTATCTTTTGAGAAGCTCTGAAAGTCTCACGGAGAGCTCACATGTGTAATACGACATTCTCATAAAGCCATGTTGTCTCTTAAGTGGCTGGAGGGAGTAATCTCTTGAACAATATAAAAATCTGCCACCACACTGCCATTCTGGGAATTAACCTGGTGAACCTACGCTGCACTCCCTCAATAGCAAGAATGCCCTTCCTCAAATTAGGAGACCAAAACTGCACACAATGTTCGAGGTGCAGTCTCACTAGGGCCCTGGACAACTGAAGGACCTCCTTGCTCCTATACTCAAATCCTCTCACAATGAAGGCCAACACACCATTTGATTTCTACACTGCATTCAGTACCTGCATGCTTACTTTCAGTGACTGATGTACCAGGATACCCAGGTCACATTGCACCTCCCCTTTTCCTAATCTGACACCATTCAGATAATAATTTGCCTTCTTGTTTTTGCCACCAAAGTGGATAACCTCCCATTTATCCACATTATCCTGCATCTGCCATGCATCTGCCCACTCACTCTGCAACCTCATAGCATCCTCCTCACAGCTCACACTGCCACCCGGCTTTGTGTCATCCACAAACTTGGAGTTGTTATATTTAATTCCTTTGTCTAAATCATCAATATATATTGTAAATAACTGGATCCCAGCACAGAGTTTTGCGGCACCCCATTAGTCACTGTCTGCCATTCTGAAAAGGACCCGTTAATCCCTCTCTTTGCTTCCTGTCTGCCAACCAGTTCTCTATCCATGTCAATACCCTAACCCCAATACAATGTGCTCTAATTTTGCACACTAATCTTTTGTGGGACCTTGTCAAAGGCTTTTTGAAAGTCCAGATACACCACATCCACTGGCTGCCCTCGTCCATTCTACTTGTTACATCCTCAAAAAATTCCAGAAGATTAGTCAAGCATGATTTCCCCTCCATAAATCCATGCTGACTTTGACCAATCCTGTCATGGCTTTCCAAATGCGAAACAAATAATGGGGTTATCCAAGTAGTATCCAATTAGAAAATTGTTAATAGATGAACAACGACTGGTAACATCAGAGGATAGGAGACACTTAAATAAAACACAAGATGCGGGAGTAACTCAATGGGCCAGGCAGTATTTGTGGAAGGAACGGACAGATGCCGTTTCAGGTTGGGACCTTTCCTGATTAAGACTGATCGACAGAAGTTTAGGGGTAACAGAAACTTCTTTAAAAAGAAAGGGTGGAAGTGAGAGCTTCCAAAGCGGTGTAACATTGTATCAAGTTTGATGCGGATGAGGGGGAATGGAGGGTTATGGTATGAGTGCAGGCAGGGGGAAAAAAGTTTGTTCGGCACGGACTTGCAGGGCCGAGATGGGTTTCCGTGCTGTAATTGTTATATGGTTATATGGAGATGATAGAGGTGAAAAGGAGACAAAAGAAAGGTTTCAAC
Source organism: Leucoraja erinaceus (assembly GCF_028641065.1). Classification (NCBI taxonomy): domain Eukaryota; kingdom Metazoa; phylum Chordata; class Chondrichthyes; order Rajiformes; family Rajidae; genus Leucoraja; species Leucoraja erinaceus. Next base: position 99,471,347 of record NC_073380.1, read on the forward strand.
AAAGAAGAGGATGTGAAATGGAAAGCCAGGACGAAAAAATGTGGGTGGACGCAGACAGGGGTGGGGGGTGGGGGATTAGAGGTGAAGGGAGGTAAAAAGGGAAATGGGGGTACAGTACAGTACGAAGGAGGGGTAAGGAGCAGAATGCCGGGGGGGGGGGGGGGGGGGGGGGGGAGAGGGGGGGAGAATGGATGCGCGGCTGGGGGGACAAGGGAAAGAATGAGAGGGGATAGGAGGAATATTACTTGAAGTTGGAAAATTTAATGTTAATACTGGTGTTGCAAAATACCCAATCGAGATATGATATGCGGTTCCTCCTGTTTGGGTGCAGCCTAACTGGCAAAGGACAGTATGGGAAAGGGAAAGAAAGTTAAAAGGGTGAGCAACCGGGAGATGCAGCTGTCCTTAGTGCATCGAGCACGTGTTCAGTCTTCAGTTTTGTCTCTTTTCTCTAAAATGTCTTGCACCTCAGGCTATGATTCTAGTTGTGAATAATTTCATCACTGTTTGCAACCTTAGCTAGCAGCAGCAAAATGGTCTCATTATTAAAAGATTATCTTTCTAATGTACAGTGGCTTGCAAAAGTTTTCATACCCCTTGAACTTTTCCACATTTTGTCATGTTACAACCACAAACGTAAATGTGTTTTATTGGAATTTTATGTGATAGACCAACACAAAGTGGCGCATAATTGTGAAGTGGAAGGAAAGTGATACATGGTTTTCAAATTGTTTTACAAATAAAAAACTGAAAAGTGTGGCGTGCAAAAGTATTCAGCCCCCTTTACTCTGATACCCCGAAATAAAATCCAGTGCAACCAATTGCCTTCAGAAGTCACATAATTAGTAAATAGAGTCCACTTGTGTGTGATCTAATCTCAGTATAAATACAGCTGTTCTGTGAAGGCCTCAGATGTTTGTTAGAGAACATTAGTGAATAAATTAGTGAACATCATGAAGCCCAAGGAACACACCAGACAGGTCAGGGATAAAGTTGTGGAGATGCTTAAAGCAGGGATAGGTTATAAAAAAATATCCCAAGCTTTGAACATCTCACGGAGCACTGTTCAATCCATCATCCAAAAATGGAAAGAGTATGGCACAACTGCAAATTTACCAAGACATGGCCGTCCATCTAATCTGACAGGCCGGGCAAGGAGAGCATTGATCAGAGAAGCAGCCAAGAGGCCCATGGTAACTCTGGAGGAGCTGCAAAGATCCACAGCTCAGGTGGGAGAATCTGTCCGCAGGACAACTATTAGTCGTGCAATCCACAAATCGGGCCTTTATGGAAGAGTGGCAAGAAGAAAGCCATTGTTGAAAAAAAGCCATAAGAAGTCCCGTTTGCTGTTTGCCACAAGTCATGTGGGGGACACAGCAAACATGTGGAGGAAGGTGCTCTGGTCAGATGAGACCAAAATTGAAGTTTTTGGCCTAAATGCAAAACGCTATGTGTGGCGGAAAACTAACACTGCACATCACCCTGAACACACCATCCCCACTGTGAAACATGGTGGTGGCAGCATCATGCTGTGGGGATGCTTTTCTTCAGCAGGGACAGGGAAGCTGGTCAGAGTTGATGGGAAGATGGATGGAGCCAAATACAGGGCAATCTTGGAAGAAAACCTGTTAGAGTCTGCAAAAGACTTGAGACTGGGGCAGAGGTTCACCTTCCAGCAGGACAACGACCCTAAACATACAGCCAGAGCTACAATGGAATGGTTTAGATCAAAGCATATTCATGTGTTAGAATGGCCCAGTTAAAGTCCAGACCTAAATCCAATTGAGAATCTCTGGCAAGACTTGAAAATTGCTGTTCACAGACGCTCTCCATCCAATCTGACTGAGCTTGAGCTATTTTTCAAAGAAGAATGGGCAAAAATTTCAGTCTCTAGATGTGCAAAGCTGGTAGACATACCCCAAAAGCCTTGCAGCTGTAATTGCAGCGAAAGGTGGTTCTACAAAGTATTGACTCAGGGGGCTGAATATTTTTGCACGCCACACTTTTCAGTTTTTTATTTGTAAAAAAATTTGAAAACCATGTATCATTTCCCTTCCACTTCACAATTATGCACCACTTTGTGTTGGTCTATCACATAAAATCCCAATAAAATACATTTACGTTTGTGGTTGTAACGTGACAAAATGTGGAAAAGTTCAAGGGGTATGAAAACTTTTGCAAGCCACTGTATATTCTCCCTAGCACTGGTCACGTCAAAGGCCTGAACCAGCCAGATTCAACTGTGTACTGACCCTGGACCCCTTGATCTGCATGGTCTATGATTGCACCCGCTGATACTTAAGGGCCTCTGATGTACAGTAGTTAAATCAGTGTGCCAGTTGAATGTGGTTGCTTTCATCACATTTCGAAGGTAGGTACTGGTTCGCTCAATTAATTTACATGATGCTGGGCCTACATTATCTTAATTATTTATCACAGTAGCTACATTGATGCCTGGATCTTGGGAGATCAGAGGTAGAATAGTCTGCAAGGACGGATTGTACCTGAAATCAAGTATAGTAGAAAACCCGCCTGAGGCATAAACAACAACCTGTAATGGTATTAACATGGGCTTTGGAATGTTATCATTAAGACACACTATGCAACATGGTTGAGGAAGGCCAAGTAATTGCTGAGAAAGATAAGGTTGGTTACCATTTTTTAGTTACAACAGCTTCATCTGAGTGTCAAAGTCACTGCAGCCCAATGTTGAAAACATGTTTTTAATTAAGTACCACCTTATCCATCATCCAGCTCTGTTTGATGTTACTTATCTGAAAATGTATATCCTGATATGGAAATCATTACAGTAAAATAAATTCTGAAAAATTGGAAAGGCAAGGCCAAAGAATTTATTACTCTAAAACTATAATTAAATATACTTTCTATGGAGGTGGGGCGCATTCATCAAACTTCTAACTCGCGTCTCCATTCATACCTCATCCAAAGCCTAGGCTTTGGTAAGGCCGCATTTGGAGTATTGCATGTAATTATTAGCACCCCATTGCAGGAACGACGTGGAAGCTTTAGAGAGGGTGCAGAGGAGGTTTACCAGAATGCTGCCTGGATTAGAGGGTTTCAGCTACAGGAAGGTTGGATAGGATTGCATTTTCTGGAATGTCGGAGATTGAGGGGAAACTCGATGGAAATGTATATAAATATGTGGCGTAGATAGGGTAGAGAATCAGAGCCTTTTCCGCCCAGGGTGAAAATGCCCAACACTAGGGGGCATAGGTATAAGGTAAGAGGAGAAATGTTTAATAGAGATGCGCGGCAAAGTTTTTTTACAGTGTGGTGGGGGCCTCGAACGCATTGCTTGGGATGGTGGTGGAGGCAGATACGACAGTGGCGTTTAAGAGGCTTTTGTATAGGCACATTGGAAGTGCAGGGTATAAAGGGATATGGATCATGTGCAGGGAGATGAGATCAGTTCAACTAGGCATCATGTTCGGCACAAACAGTGTGGGCCAAAGGGCTCGATCCTGTGCTGTTCTATTTCTTAATTTCCTTGTCTGTAAATTACCTGTTCCATATAAAAGCACATTCCACAATCTGTCCAGACCCTCTGCAAAGAAGTTTCTCCTTAATCCTCTTTGGATTTATTGCTGACTACTCTGCATTTATGGTCTGAGGAAGGGTCTCGACCCAAAACGTCACCCATTCCTTCTCTCCAGAGATGCTGCCTGTTCCGCTGAGTTACTCCAGCATTTTGTGTCTATCTACATTTATGGGCTGTGGATTTGGAGTACCTTATAAGTGGGAGCATTTAGAACAAGAGTGAGTGAAAGTGGATGAGGGAAATGGGGGTATATTACACACTTCTCCGTGGATTGTCACCTTGTCGTGGTGGAGAAGCTTGTGTGGACCTGAGATCCTGAGAGCGATGCCGTCTGGAGCTACGTTCCTGGTAGGGCCACCCATGGCGGTTTATTGGTCGATGGGGAGGTCTCTGACAAGATTAAATTAATTCAATCTCTGTATCCAACCAAGATTGCTGACCCCAGGAAGGGTCTCGGTGGAACCAGCATTTTGTGTCTATCTACATTTATGGTCTGTGGATTTGGAGTACCTTATAAGTGTGAGCATTTAGAACAAGAGTGATTGAAAGTGGATAAGGGAAATGGTGGTATATTACACACTTGTCGTGGCGAAAGCATGACCTGAGATCCTGCAATGCCAGAAAAGGGTTTCCCATGTCGTCTCTGGACAATCCATGCCCCACGGTGGATCCTGACCCTTAGCGGAGCATCACAACGAGGCGGATGTTAAGGACCGTGGGGTGGTTGCCTGTGCACCATCTGTTAAGGACCTTGTTGCCTGTGCACCACGTTAACCAAAGTCTCGCACAGGTGTCCTCCAGATAGCACCCTGGATGGGATGAAGGAAAACACCAAATGTAAACCTCCACTGCCTTGTGGCTATTACCTTATTCAGGAAAGATGAAGATTGGATCCGGCGGAATATGCGGAGGAGACCACCATTTGGCGGTCCAACGGATAGGAAGGCGTTGTGGAGCGCAATTAGGGCACAATGTTCACGCAGAACACTGATGGCCATCCACTGCATCCTGACCTATCGCCAGCCATCTTGACTATGTCTTGCCACTGGATCCAGATAGGCTGGGACGAGAGAGTGAGGCTGACGGTTTGCGCAACTCTCCCTCACTTTAATCCAAGTCAAGCGCAAGTTATGATTTAAGGACCCGTCCCGCCCAACTGGGCGAAGCAAGATCACCACAGGAGCGCGTGCAGCTGAGAAGAAGTGCACCACAGAAGCTCAGAGGAAATGCGCCGCGCACAAGGCTCGAGCCACTTCAACTTCTACTGCAGCACCCACCCAACTGTGTCCCATATGCGGGCGAGCCTTCCAGGCCCAGATCGGTCTCACCAGTCACCTCCGGACCCACAAACAAAAACACTCAAGTTATGGTCTTCTTTGTCTACGAAGGACAAACAACAACAGTACATTAACTTTGAGGAGGCTGTAGATTAGGCATTGGTAAGAGGTACAGCTGGTGAAAATGATTCTTTACAAGATGCAATTGAGATATACGGAGCTGACTGTGAAGCATGAAGCATCTCCTGCTTCTTTGTTTCAGAAAGCCAGCCATTTGCACATATCAATGTTTTTGACCCTGTGAGCTTTGAGATGGAGATGTCTATAAAATTCTCCTTCATTCCCATTTTCCAAAGTCGAAAATAGGTTAAACAACTTACTGTCACTATAGAATAGAATAGAATAGAATATGTTTATTGTCATTGCACAAAACTGAGCAACGAAATTCCATTTGCTTCTCCTCCGTTAAAAGAAATACAACACGACACCAATGCACATATGTACAGTTAATAGTAGAATATAAATACATTTTTAAAAGAGATTAAAATAATTTAGCGGTATTCCTCGAAGTTACTTCTTGCTTCCCAGTGTTCACTATTGGAGTTAAGCTCTTTTATCGCACAATGGTAGAAACTATTTTTTAGTCTACCAGTGCGAGCCTGCAGAGACCTGAATCGCCTCCCGGAGGGTAGCAGAGTAAAAAGGTGGTTGGCAGGGTGGGATGTGTCCTTCTTGATATTTATGGCCCTGCGCAAGCATCGGGCCTTGTATATGTCATCCAAGGAGGGCAGGTTAGCGTTTGTAATGCGCTGCGCAGTTTTTATAATTCCCTGCAGCGCCCTCCTCTCAGCCACAGTACAGCTGGCAAACCACACCAGGATTCCATAGGTGAGGATACTTTCTACGGCGCATTGATAGAAGGACAGCAGCAGCGGCTGTGAGACGTTAGCTCTCCGTAGAGACCTTAGGAAATACAGCCGCTGATGAGACCTCTTCACGAGAGTGACGGTGTTCATTTGCCATTTGAGGTCCTGGGAGATGTTTATTCCCAGGAACTTAAAGTCGTTGACTCTCTCCACCATGTCTCCTTTGATGTATAAGGGAGCAGGTTCCTCTCTCCTCTTCCTCCTGAAGTCAATGACAAGTTCTTTTGTCTTTGATGGGTTTAGTACCAGGTTGTTTTTAGTACACCAGACGATCAGTTTTTGGACTTCATCCCTGTAGGCAGACTCGTCATCGTTGTTTATCTATGTATACAGACATATTCTAGAGTCTTCTAGTCCTAGAAAAGTCAACAAATTTAAATGTTTCTTGGATAGAATGTAGTGTGTGTGTGTATGCATCTGCTCGAAAAAACGACGCTCTAACGGTAACATTTTTACATATTCTTGTAGAGATTTATCCCGTGGACTCTGAAATAAATTGACCTGAAAAATTCATGCTTTATTTCTCGAATTATTAATCAAAATGTTAAAAAATCCGAATGACCTAAGAAAAAAACCCCTTCCTTTGGCTGATGACGTGATGACATCACAATGGATCTGCTTCGCGCGGCCTGCGCTATGTTCCACGCGCTGCGGGTGACATCATCCCCCCGACCACTCCCCCCTGTACTAGGGCTCTGGAGCGTGGAGCCTGCAGCCTCAAAAGCCTGCAGCCGGGAGCCGCCATCCGGGAGCGAGGGTGTATTGCGTTCGGGAACCAGCTTTCCCCTGTGATGACCCCTCCCCCCCTGGGCTCTGGATTAAAGCCGCTGAACACGCAGTCCTTTGGTTGACGCATGCCCCGCTGCCTGTTCCTCGCTGCCCGCTCCCTTCCTCCTCTCCCTCCTCCTCCTCCTCTCCCCCCCCCCTCCTCCTCTCCCCTCTTCCTCTCCCCCCCTCCTCCTCCTCCCCCCCACTCTCCTCTCTCCCCCCCTCCTCTTCCCCTTCCCCCCCCTCTCCTCTCTCTCCCCCCCCCTCCTCTTCCCCCCCCCCTTTTCCCTCACCTCTTTCCCCCTCCTCCCCCCCTTTCCCCTCTCTTTCCCCCTCTCTCTCTCTGCCTCTCTCTCTCTGCCCTCTTTCTGCCCTCTCTCTCTCTGCCCCTTTCTCTCTCTCTCTCTGCCCCTCTCTCTATCTCTGCCTCTCTCTCTCTGCTCCTCTCTCTGCCTGTGTCTCTGCCCCTCTCTCTGTGTCTCTACCCCTCTCTCTGTGTCTCTTCCCCCTCTCTCTCTACCCCCCGCCTCTAGATGTGTTGGGGGTATGCATGAGTGGATAGGGCGGGGGATGGGGTAAAGGGAGCGAGTGAATAATATTAATATAATATCAAGGGGGGGTGGTTATTGTGTGTGTGTGGGGGGTGGTGTCTGTGTGTGTGTGATGCCGCAGGCCGCCCCCTCCCCTCGCAACCGCGCGTTGAGGGGACGGGACCCAACGGGTCCCCCTTGGTTTAGTTAAGTATAAAAGTTGGAGGTCCTGTTTCAGCTGTGTAAAACTTTAGTTACACTACATTCGGAGTAAGGTGTGCCATTCTGTTTGTCGTTCTACAGGAAAGATGTGGAAGCTTTGGTGATGGTGCAAAAGAGGTTGAGTTTCAGTTTAGTTTATTGTCATGTGTACCGTTGTACAGTGAATAGCTTTTTGTTGCATGCTGGTCAGCAGAAAGACAATACATGATTACAATCAATCCATTTACAGATACATGATAAGGGGGCAACGTTTAGTGCAAGGTAAAGCCAGCAAAGATTAGATTAAACTTTATTAATCCCCTTATTCAGGGGAAATTCAGATGTCCTTGCAGCACACTAATAAAAATACAACATAGTATTCATGAAGAAATTCAACACCAAACATAAAACATCCCCCCACAGTGATTCCCACTGTGGGGGAAGGCACAAAGTCCAGTCCCCATCCTCTTGTCCACCCAAAGTCAGGCCTATTGAAGCCTCCACAGTCGCCGCCACGGCGCCCGATGTTCTCGCCGGGTGATGGTACTCCGGCGTCGGGAGAACCCCCAGCGGCTTGAGGTGCCAGGAACGGCCGCCTTCCCACCGGAGCCCGCGGCTTCCAAGCCAAACTGACCGCGCCGGATGGAGCGCCACACACTGGCGATCTCGGCGAGAGATCCCAGGCTCCGGGATGTAGGTTCAACGTCGCTGCTTTGGTCGAGGATAGTCTGAGGGACATCAGAGGTAGATAGATAGTTCAGCACTGCTGTCTGGATGTGGTAGGATGATTCAGTTGCCTGATAACAGCTGGGAAGAAACTGTCCCTGAATCTGATGGTGTGCGTTTTCACACTTCTATACCTTTTGCCTGATGAAAGAGGGAAGAAGATGGAGTGGCCAGATTGCGACTCGTCCTTGATTATGCTGCTGGCCTTGTCGAGGCAGTGTGAGGTATAAATAGAATCAATAGAAGGGATTTTGGTTTGTGTGATGGCCTGGGCTGCTTCCACAATTTGCTGCAATTTCTTTCGGTCCTGGATGGAGCTGTTCCCAAACCAAGCTGTAATGCATCCTGATAAAAAGCTTTCTATGGTGCATCTGTAGAAGTTGGTGAGAGTTGTAGGGAGCATGCCAAACTTCCTAAGCCTTCTAAGGAAATAGAGGCGTTGGTGTGCCTTCTTGGTTGTTGCTTCAATATGGGTGGTCCAGAAGCTCACCAGAATGCTGCCTTGATTGGAGCGTTAAGGAGAGATTGGACAAACTTGTATTGTTTTTCTCTTGGAGTGTTAGAGGCTGAGCGGCACCGTGGTCAACCTATCTAAAATTATGTTTGGCAGATATAGGGTAGATAGGGCGGAATATTAGACAATGTAAGTTTAAGGTGAAAGGGGGCAAGTTTAAAGGAGATTTGCAAAGATTTGTTTAAATACAGTGTTTGGTAGGTAGAAACAAGTCCAACAGCAATGTTCGAGGGGCATTTAGACTGGGGAAGAGGCAGGGAATAGAGATACAGATCATGTACAGGCGGATTGGATTCATTAACTTGGTATCATGATCTGCGTGGACATTGTGGCCTGAAGAGCCTGTTCGTGTGCTGTGCTGTTCTATGTTCTATGATTGCATCAAAGCCCCTGGGAGTCATGAAGATATGTGGATTAAGCATGTGGTCATGGGTTCCCTATTAGTTCATGGCCAATGGGATGGTTTGCATAGCTGGGATCTAATCACTTTCCCCTGCCATTTTCCCAAGACACAGAAACCAGAGTCACAATATCTCCATTTTATAAGGAACATTGTTTCAAAGGGAAATTGACTGTTCTGTATTCAAGTTATTGTTGTCTGATTTTATTCCAATTTTCTACTGATTTTCCAACCAATAAAAAGTCTAATTCTAGGCTAGGAAAACTCCAAAACATCATGGCTTTACAGTTTCCAGTGACCTGGGAATATCTGAGGAGTCTCGTCGAGTAATGTTTCATAACGTGCCACAGTAACAAGCCCCATTAAATGCCAGATTATTGTAGCATCTGGATTTTGTCTGCTGGCAGTTTAATGCCATGTTTTGCCAGCTGGTTCCATCTAAAACATCTCCAGAGATTTAAACTTTTGGGAGCCGAATGCTGTAAGATGAGGAAGTGAGGGAGATGGAGAATGAAAGAAGGGCAGCACAATTGCCATTCATCCCAACATGGATTAGATAATTCATATTTATAAAGAAAACATGCTGTCCACTACAAATCATAACAAGATGCCCATTTTTTTTGTTTCATATCTCTGACCTGAGCACCTAAACTATACGTCCTTAATTAGTCCAAAGCTAAATGACTGCAGAATAAGTAAGGACCCAGCACACCTGACAGGCACACAATCTGAGAATATTTTCATCAGCAGTGAATACTTCCAGTTTTCCACTGATTTCTGAATTAATCAAAATTCACTTTGGAGCATTCCTCCCAGAGGGGAATTCCAGGAAAGGCCAAAGGAGGAGGGAGATGGCAGCCCTGCCGGCAGTCTGTTTGTTTTTTCATCCCTTTTGTTATTTTTAGCGTTTTGTTTAAAGTTTGTTTAAAGGGGGGGTGGGAAATCCCAATGAAACCTACCAGATAATGAAAGGCCTAGGTAGAGTGGACGTGGAAAGGATGTTTCCAGTAATGGGAGCAGGGCTGCCAACTCTCACCCTTTGAGTGTGAAAATCATGAATTTGGACAAATTCTCACGCTCTCACGCTGATCACAAAATTTCAAAACTCATCGCTCTGTCGTGAGAAATTCTGTAATCAACGAAAATTTCAGGGGGGGGGGGACTTAGGGGGAGGAGGGGGGAAGAGGGGGGGGGGGGAGGGGGGAAGAGAGGGGGGGGGGGGAGGGGGGGAGGAGAGAGGGGGGGGAAGAGAGAGGAAAGGGGGGGAGGAAGAGAGAGAGAGAAGGGGGAGGGGGGGAAGGAGGAGGGGAGGAAGAGGGGGGGAGAGAGGAGGGGGGGGAGGGGGGGAGGGAGAGAGGGGGGGGGAGGAAGAGAGGGGGGGGGGGGGGAAGAGAGGGGGGGGAGGAAGAGAGGGGGGAAGGGGGGGGGGGGGAAGAGAGGAGGGGGGGGAAGAGGGGGGGGAGAGAGGGGGGGAGAGGGGGAAGAGAGGGGGGGAAGGAGGGGGAGAAGAGAGGGGGGGAGGAAGGGAGGAGGAGGAGGAAGAGAGGGGGGGGGGGGGGGAAGAGGGGGAGAAGAGGGGGGGAGAAGAGGAAGAGGGGGGGAGAAGAGGAAGAGGGGGGAAGAGAGGGGGAAGAGGGGGGGAAGAAGAGAGGGGGGAGAAGAGGGGGGAGGAAGAGAGGGGGGGAGGGGTGAGAGGGGAGGGAAGAGAGGGGGTGAGGGGGGGGGGGGGGAGAAGCTGAGAAGTGAGGGGAGAGAAAAGCTGGGACCAGGGGAGTGTTCAGCACTGGGAACCTAAGCAACTCTGATCAGAGTAGAATAGAGGGCTATGTGTAAGGCTGGACTCAGGGTCAGGAATGAGAGAAGGTATGCAACTGGAGTCAGGGTCAGGAGTAGTACCAGGTGTGCAGTGAGACCTAGGTTGATCAATATGGGTCAAGTGTTTGATTATAATCTGGTTTAAACATAGAAACATAGAAAATAGGTGCAGGAGGAGGCCCATCCGATCGTCCCCTATCAATAACCCGTGCCTGCCTTCTCCCCATATCCCTTGACTCCACTAGCCCCTAGAGCTCCATCTAATTCTCTCTTAAATACATCCAGTGATTTCTGTGATCCACTGCCTTCTGTGACAGGGAATTCCATACATTCACAACTCTCTGGGTGAAAATGTTTTTTCTCACCTCAGTCTTAAATGACCTCCCCTTTATTCTAAGACTGTGGCCCCTGGTTCTGGAGTCACCCAACATTGGGAACATTTTTCCTGCATCTAGCTTATCCAGTCCTTTTATAATTTTATATGTTTCTATAATATACCCCCTCATACTTCTAAAATCCAGTGAATACAAGCCTAGTCTTTTCAATCTTTCTTCATATGACAGTCCCGCCATCCCAGGGATCAATCTCGTGAACCTACCCTGCACTGCCTCAATCACAAGGATGCCCTTTCTCAAATTAGGAGACCAAAACTGTACACAATACTCCAGATGTGGTCTCACCAGAGCCCTATACAACTGCAGAAGAAAGCCCTATACAACTGCAGAAGAACCCTATACAACTGCAGAAGATGATCCATACATGAATATACTAAGAAAATTCATGTGCTGCACATGTTGATCAGAGCTTGGGCTCTACTGTGGAATGTAATTAGGAATGTAATTTAGTCTAACCTTATTCATAGCTAATCCACTTTAAAGCATATATTGCATTCAAGTGTAAGTTAAAAGACTCGGTACAGTATGCACCATATTGCACAATTTCAAGCTGAAAAATGCAAAAGCTCTGTACCAACGGGAGGGGGGGACACAAAATAGATCAAAACAAAAAATTGACTACAAAACAGATCAGTGTGTCCATATACCATTATATAAATATATACACACATGAATAAATAAACTGATGAAGTGCACCTAACAGATAATGGGCTATTAATGTTCAGAGTTTTGTCCGAGCCAAGTTTAATAGCCAGATGGCTGTGGGGAAATTGCTATTCCTGAACCTGGTAGTTGCAGTCTTCAGGCTCCTGTACCTTCTACCTGAAGGTAGCAGGGAGATGAGTGTGTGGCCAGGATGATGTGGGTCCTTGATGATACTGCCAGTCTTTTTGAGGCAGCGACTGCGATAGATCCCCTCGATCCCCTCGAGGGAGGTCAGAGCCGATGATGGACTGGTCAGTGTTTACCACTTTTTGTAGTCTTTTCCACTCCAGGGCGTTCAAGTTGCGCTCAACAACAAATAAACCTTATGTTGCAACAATTGTTGGAACAAGTTTTTTCCAGAGTTTAGGCTCTGAAATTCCTCCTTCCTCTCTATTTCTTCTACAGATGTGTACCTGACCACATATTGTTGGAGCAAACTGGAAATTTTACATTAATAAAATGAATCTGGCCATTTTACATATGTTACATCATAAAGTCTTGGCTATGGGAAATACCAAATACTCGGCTTGTACTCGCTAGAATTTAGAAGATTGAGGGGGGATCTTATGGAAACTTACAAAATTCTTAAGTGGTTGGACAGGCTAGATGCAGGACGATTGTTCCCGATGTTGGTGAAGTCCAGAACAAGGGGTCACAGTTTAAGGATAAGGGGGAAATCTTTTAGGACCGAGATAAGAAAAACATTTTTCACACAGAGTGGTGAGCCTGTGGAATTCTCTGCCACAGTAGGTAGTTGAGACCAGTTCATTGGCTATATTTAAGAGGGAGTTAGATGTGGCCCTTGTGGCTAAAGGGATCAGGGGGTATGGAGGGAAGGCAGGTACAGGATACTGAGTTGGATGATCAGCCATAATCATATTGAATGGCGGTGCAGGCTCGAAGAGCCGAATGGCCTATTCGTGCACCTATTTTCTATGTTTCTATCATGTCTGAGGCAATGGATGAAGCAAATAGTACATTTGCACGTTATAGAGGCTGTAAAAGTACACGAGAAAGATCCAAATAACAGCTTATAATGTTGTGTTAAATTAGGAAAGACCAGAGGGGATCATAGAAACTTACAAAATTCTTAAGGGGTTACATAGAAACATAGAAATTAGGTGCAGGAGTAGGCCATTCGGCCCTTCGACAGGCTAGATGCAGGAAGATTGTTCCCGATGTTGGTGAAGTCCAGAACAAGGGGTCACAGTTTAACGATAAGGGGGAAATCTTTTATGACCGAGATGAGAAAAAAAATTTTCACACAGAGTGGTGAATCTTTGGAATTCTCTGCCACAGTAGGTAGTTGAGGCCAGTTCATTGGCTATATTTAAGAGGGAGTTAGATGTGGCCCTTGTGGCTATAATACCCCTGTCCCACTTAGGAAACCTGAACGGAAACCTCTGGAGACCTTGTGCCCCACCCAAGGTTTCCGTGCGGTTGCCAGAGGTTGCCAGTAGTGGAGGCAGTTAGGGAGACTGACAAAAACCTCTGGGAACTGCATGGAAACCTTGGGTGGGGCACAAAGTCTCCAGATGTTTCTGTTCAGGTTTCCTAAGTGGGACAGGGGCATTAAGGGATCAGGGCGTATGGAGAGAAGGCAGGTACAGGATACTGAGTTGGATGATCAGCCGGTTAGGGCTTTATTCTTTGGAGCGCAGAAGGTTAAGGGGGGTCTTTAAAATGATGAGAGGGATAGACAGAGTTGACGTGGATAAGCTTTTCCCCACTGAGAGTTGGGAAGATTCAAACACGGGGACATGACTTGAGAATTAAGGGGCAGGAGTTTAGGGGTAACATGAGGGGGAACTTCTTTACTCAGAGAGTGGTGGCTGTGTGGAATGAGCTTCCAGTGAAGGTGGTGGAGGCAGGTTCGATTTTATAATTTAAAAATAAATTGGATAGTTATATGGACGGGAAGGGAATGGAGGGTTATGGTCTGAGCGCAGGTAGATGGGACTAGGGGAGAATACGTGTTCGGCACGGACTAGAAGGGTCGAGATGGCCTGTTTCCGTGCTGTAATTGTTATATGGTTATTATATGGTTATATTGAATGGTGGTGCAGGCTCGAGGGGCCGAATGGCCTACTCCTACACCTATTGTCTACGTTTCTAATAATATAAGAAGGGTCTCCAGAGATGCTGCCCGTCCCGCTGTGTTACTCCAGCTTTTGGTGGCCGATTGGGAAAGGGGGAGATGCAGCGAGACCTGGGTGTCATGGTACACCAGTCATTGAAGGTAGGCATGCAGGTGCAGCAGGCAGTAAAGAAAGCGAAAGGTATGTTAGCTTTCATTGCAAAAGGATTTGAGTATAGGAGCAGAGAGGTTCTACTGCAGTTGTACAGGGTCTTGGTGAGACCACACCTGGAGTATTGCGTACAGTTTGGTCTCCAAATCTGAGGATGGACATTATTGCCATAGAGGGAGTGCAGAGACAGTTCACCAGACTGATTCCTGGGATGTCAGGACTGTCTTATGAAGAAAGACTGGATAGACTTGGTTTATACTCTCTAGAATTTAGAAGATTGAGAGGGGATCTTATAGAAACTTACATTCTTAAGGGGTTGGACAGGCTAGATGCAGGAAGATTGTTCCCGATGTTGGGGAAGTCCAGGACAAGGGGTCACAGCTTAAAGTTAAAGGGAAAATCCTTTAAAACCGAGATGAGAAGAACTTTTTTCACACAGAGAGTGGTGAATCTCTGGAACTCTCTGCCACAGAGGGTAGTTGAGGCCAGTTCATTGGCTATATTTAAGAGGCAGTTAGATGTGGCCCTTGTGGCTAAAGGGGATCAGGGGGTATAGAGAGAAGGCAGGTACAGGATACTGAGTTGGATGATCAGCCATGATCATATTGAATGGTGGTGCAGGCTCGAAGGGCCGAATGGCCTTCTCCTGCACCTAATTTCTATGTTTCTATGTTTCTAATAATGTAAGGGTCTCCAGAGATGCTGCCCGTCCCGCTGAGTTACTCCAGCTTTTTGTGCCTATCTCCGGTTTAAAACAGCATCTGCAGTTCCTTCTAACACAAATAATAATGTGACATTTCTGCTCAACATTACACATACCAGCCACTTCGACAGGCTCGGAAAATAAAACCACAAAAAGGGGGAGGAGGATTACTTTCAGGTCAGGGCGGAACTATTTCCACAGCGCGGAGGAAGCAAAGCGCTCTGCCGCCCGATTGTGACGTCTGCGCCTGTGCACGCGCCGGCACGATCGGTTGGCTGTTGGCGAGCGCGAGGGGGGAAAGCGGGCGTGCGCCGCCGGAAGTGACGCGTCGGCAGCTATAAATAAGGGCGAGTCTACCGGTTTGACCCTCCGATCCCCGGCTGTGTGTGTGTCCGTGTGCACCAGGCTCGATCCGAGCTCTCTCGTCAGCACACTTTTCTGTTCTCTCTCTATATATAAATGGTTTAAAAAAATAGAAAAAAATTTAAAAAAGCGGAAAAATCTCAACCCAAAAAAAATTTAAAAAGAAAACCCATAAAAAAAAAATAAAAAAAAAAGGCGGTCGGGGGGTTTTAAGGAAAAAATAAAAGGCAAAAAAAACAAAAACGCACCGGAGTCAACGAGAAGATTCTCAACGTCTCGGAACTCGAGAGGAAAAAAATTAAAAAAAAAGAAACCGACGACTCGACAAGCAAAGGAACCCGCGAGGAACGGCTCGGAATCGTCACCAACCAACCAACCAACCAACCCACCGCAGGCCGGCCGGCGCCGCCATCTCCTCCCGGGACCCCCTCGCCGCCCGAACCGCCCGCCCGCAGCTGACAGACATCTCCCTCTACCACCTCTTCTTCGTTAAATCTGCTAATCCGTTCCCTTCTCAACCTTCAACGGCAAACAGATCAATTGGAAAACAAGGAGCCCCAGCACCGAGTGAACCCGTCTTCGCCCGCCGCCGCCACCACCACCACCACACACGCTGTCCGCCGCCGCCGCCGCCATGAACCCGAGCGCGCCCAGCTACCCCATGGCCTCGCTCTACGTGGGCGACCTACACCCCGATGTGACCGAGGCGATGCTGTACGAGAAGTTCTCGCCGGCCGGGCCCATCCTGTCCATCCGCGTCTGCCGCGACATGATCACCCGCCGCTCGCTGGGCTACGCCTACGTCAACTTCCAGCAGCCGGCCGACGGTGAGACCAGCATGGGTGGAGGGGAGGGGGTCGCCGGCCGGCCGGCCGTCCACGGACAGAGCCCCAGCACTCGGGGGGAGAGAGGGAGGAGGAGGAGGGGGGGGTACCGACTCCATGCCCCGCCAGGCCCACGGTCGAGGCGGGCCATGTGGGCCCAGAGTGAGATCACGGAGGCCGCCACGCGGCTGGCGATTCGCGATCGGCGCGGCCTACACATGCGAAGTGTGATTTGAAAGGCGTTGGGGGGCGGATGAATGGGTGTTAGATTTTGTAAAAATATCATTTCGTGACACGGGGTCCAGCTCCTGTTAATGAGCTGATTGAACCATTTTGTGTGGCGGAAAAAACTCGCCCTAGTGGTCATGTGGGGGTGGCCTTGCATTTCGACAACTTGGTGCGTACCTATCAGCATGGTTGCAGATTATCGCAAAGAAGCAGATATGTTTCTTTGCAATGCCCTCGTCTCCCACCCTAAGTTATAAACTTAGCTGACCAGGGATCAGGCGTCCAGCTTGTTATATCTGGTCAGCGAGGAAGTGAAGTTCGGTATGTGCTACCGTTTCACGACACGTATTCCGTGTCATTCTCAGCATAATCACATTTAGGAAAATCCGGCATTGAATCATGTATTTGAATGAGCAAGCGCTGAATTAGCAAACATTTGTTCATCAAGTATCACTAAAGACAGATTGTAGGGATATTACTGATTTGTGCTGATTGAACTGTTCAAAATTGACATTGACAGTTAGATCATTGAAACAAACCATTTCTAAATTGGGCTAGGATTGCGGGGGTAGTCAACAATAAGAAACTTGCAGAATGGACAAATGGCAGGTAACATTTCTTGGAAGGCGAGTGGAGGATTGATATTATCTCTAAACCCAAGGTGTCAGCAAGATCATTAAAAAAAACTAGACACTGCTGGAATATTTCTGGAGGGTTAACTTGAAAAGTGGATAGATTGGTGTTGGGCCGCATTTTACATATTTACAACCGTATCCAGTTAAGTTTGCATATTAGAAAGGACAAAGCTCAGTTGAAAGGTTGTACACAAGATTTACAAAGCTGGTGAAAATGTCTCAGAAAAGAAAGCTGAGGGGTGGCCTAATAGAACTCTTTGAATTTGTAAATGTTCATAGCAGTAGCTCCAATTAATACTTCTGTTTGAGAAAGAGATGGCGAAGTGGTCAATATTAAGCTAGTCAAAAAATCTGATGGGTAAATGGATTTAAATTTGCCAGAATTGAAAATGAGGAACAACAGCAGTGAAGAAAGCAAATGGTATGTTAGCATTCATAGCAAAAGGATTTGAGTATAGGAACAGGGAGGTTCTACTGCAGTTGTCAAGGGTCTTAGTGAGACCACACCTGGAGTATTGCATACAGTTTTGGTCTCCTAATCTGAGGAAAGACATTCTTGCCATAGAGGGATTGCAGAGAAGGTTCACCAGACTGATTCATGGGATGTCAGGACTTTCATATGAAGAAAGACTGGATAGACTTGGCTTGTACTCGCTAGAATTTAGAAGATTGAGGGGGGATCTTATAGAAACTTACAAAATTCTTAAGGAATTGGACAGGTTAGATGCAGGAAGATTGTTCCCGATGTTGGGGAAGTCCATAACAAGGGGTCACAGTTTAAGGATAAAGGGGAAATCTTTTTAGGACTGAGATGAGAAAAACATTTTTTACACAGAGAGTGGTGAATCTCTGGAATTCTCTGCCACATAATGTAGTTGAGGCCAGTTCATTGGCTATATTTAAGAGGGAGATAAATGTGGCCCTTGTGGCTAAAGAGATAAGGGGGTATGAAGAGAAGCAGGTACAGGATACTGAGTTGGATGATCAGCCATGATCATATTGAATGGCGGTGCATGCTCGAAGGGCCGACTGGCCTACTCCTGCACCTATTTTCTATGTTTCTATCATGTCTGAGGCAATGGATGAAGCAAATAGTACATTTGCACGTTATAGAGGCTGTAAAAGTACACGAGAAAGATCCAAATACCAGCTTACGATGTGTTAAATGAGGAAAGACCAGAGGACGCTTTCACAACATAAGCACTCAGCATTACTTTTGCTGTGCCATCTATCTGTATAGGCTGATCATATCCAGTGCTCATGATGGGATCTATAAATGCAAGTTTAATTGATTACGACCTCACTCTTGAACCATATACCGAAACTCAATATACATTTATACATTGGCTGGAGTGCGCCTCTCGAGCAAAAAAGGAAATTGGCGTTGTCCAATTTGAGAATATAAATGAAAATGTCTCCACTTATTATTGTCATAGCTTAAAAATGCTACTGAATATTATTTTATTACATTAGTGCAGTTATTACCCATTACCTATTTCTTGTTGCAGACCCTACAAGTCTTCATTGGCATCTCCATGCACAAATATATGCACATTTTAGTGCTATCCATCAAGGGAACATGTTGCAAGGGCTCAATCATTTGTCTGCAGTTAAAGACCTAACAAACAGGCCAATATAAGTTTTGATTCAAGCTTTTGGGAATGACTGACTGAGACTCATTGAGAGGCTGAGCAGTGTTATAGTTAATAGAGGTCTTGTAACTTTACTCTTCGGATGTAGTCAGGATAGTGCTATGCTCTTTCTCCTCTCACCATAAACTCATATCCTCCTATCTTGATCCCCCTGCTTGTGGAAAAAGCATTCACTTTATCTATTCTAATTTATATGATCCAAGGTGTAGTTAGTCTAACCTCTCCTTTTAACTAAAACCTTCAAGCACTGGTGACATTCTAGTAAATCTTCTTTCACTCTTTCCATCTGAATGAAATCTCTCCTATGGAAGGGTATCCAAAACTACCCAATACTCCAAAGCCCAACGACTTGTGCAACTGCAGTGTAGTATTCCTGCTCTTGTACTCTATGCCTTGACTGGTGCAGGACAGTGCCAAAAGCCGTCATCACTACTCTATCTGTGACAAATCTAGTTTTGATAGGCACCTTAATTTGCTGGTCAAGTAGTTGTGGCTTCGGTTTAAACTAGCATCTGCAGTTCCTTCCTAGATAACTTTATAGTGAGTGGGTTAAATCAGTATGGTTGGCAGTTTTGAAGTAAAGGATAAGGGGGGGGGGGATTAAAGTGGATCTTTTGGAAACTGGTCGAATCTCATGGAAACTGGATATTGACATATTGAAGACCTGCACCAATCTGCAGTGTATGTTGGAGGCAAACCAATATCCTAGCAGGCAGGTTTGCAGCTGCTATATGGTGGGTTTAAAATAGATTGGCGGGGGGTGGTATATAATTCAGGATTGAGGAAGGTGAGAGGCTGGAAGTTATATGGAAAGTGATAAATTCAGTAGACAGGATAGGCAGGGGCCATGACAAGGAGAGGGAGGAAGGACTATTGGAGTGAGCTGCATTCATTTTAATATGAGAGGCCTGACAGGTCAGATAGATTAATATATATCTTGCCATTTTTAGCTTGTACAGAAATCTGGCTAAGGGAGGGATAGTACTGGCAGTTTAATATTCCAGGCTACAGGTGCTGCAAGGAGATGGAGGTGGGAAGTAAAAGAGGAGGGGCTGTTGCTTTATTAAGGGAGAATGTCATGGCAGTAATCCAAGATGACATTCTCAATGAACCAATTCTTAATTGCAACAGTGGAAAACTGCATTCTCAGAAGTGGTTTGTTAGTTGTGGTTAAAACTGGAATCCCATCTGTATTGTCAAATAGATGTAAAATTCCTTGACATTTTATCAGCATTTTGATTTTGTTGGAGGTTTGCTAGTTCCAGATTTGACCGTGACTGCATTTCATACCCAACAGTTGTCCACAAAATACTAAACAAGCATTGATTTTTTTTTCGTTTAGCTGAGCGTGCTTTGGATACAATGAATTTTGATGTTATCAAAGGCAAGCCTGTTCGTATCATGTGGTCTCAACGTGACCCGTCTTTGCGGAAATCTGGTGTTGGCAACATCTTCATTAAGAACTTGGATAAATCGATTGATAATAAAGCACTGTATGACACATTTTCAGCTTTTGGGAACATACTTTCTTGCAAGGTGAGCATTAATAGCCTGTTGATTATGTCTGAAATTGCATGTACCTTTCTCAATTTTGAATTCAATTTGAAAATTGTGCTCATCAGATTCAGATTCAATTTTAATTGTCATTGTCATTGTCAGTGTACAGTACAGAGACAACGAAATGCATTTAGCATCTCCCTGGAAGAGCGACATAGCAAATGATTTGAATAAATAATAATAAGTGTCCGGGGGGGGGGGGGTGGTGATTGGCAGTCACCGAGGTACGTTGTTGAGTAGAGTGACAGCCGCCGGAAAGAAGCTGTTCCTCGACCTGCTGGTTCGGCAACGGAGAGACCTGTAGCGCCTCCCGGATGGTAGGAGGGTAAACAGTCCATGGTTGGGGTGAGAGCAGTCCTTGGCGATGCTGAGCGCCCTCCGCAGACAGCACTTGCTTTGGACAGACTCAATGGAGGGGAGCGAGGAACCGGTGATGCGTTGGGCAATTTTCACCACCCTCTGCAATGCCTTCCGGTCGGAGACAGAGTAGTTGCCATACCATACTGTGATGCAGTTGGTAAGGATGCTCTCGATGGTGCAGCAGTAGAAGTTCACCAGGATCTGAGGAGACAGATGGACCTTCTTCTTCCTGAGGAGACTGAAGAAGGTCAGTCTCCTCAGGAAGAAGAGACGCTGATGAGCCTTCTTGATCAGAGTAGAGGTATTGTGGGTCCAAGAGAGGTCATCGGAGATGTTGACTCCCAGGAACCTGAAGCTAGAAACACATTCCACCTCCGTCCCGTTAATGTGGATGGGGGTGTGCGTGCTGCCTCTGGACTTCCTGTAGTCTACAATGAGCTCCTTGGTCTTCTTGGAGTTAAGGGCCAGGTTGTTGTCAGCGCACCATGCTGCTAAGTGCTGGACCTCCTCCCTGTAGGCCAGCTCATCGTTGTTGCTGATGAGGCCAATCACCGTTGTATCATCTGCATACTTGATGATGGTGTTAGTACCATGTACAGGTGTGCAGTCATAGGTGAACAGGGAGTAGAGGAGGGGGCTCAGCACACAGCCCTGTGGAACGCCGGTGTTCAGGGTGAGGGTTGAAGAGGTGTGCTTGTCTAACCTCACAGACTGGGGTCTGTTGGTTAGAAAGTCCAGTATCCAGTTGCAGAGGGAGGGGTCGAGGGGTTACCGAGTTTGGTGATCAGTTTTGATGGTATAATGGTGTTGAATGTAAACTCCACTCATATAAAAACACCTGAGCTTACTACCTATATTACTATCCACAATGTGTTAAAATTGATTGAAAAACATTCTCTGCTATAGTCAAAATAACCATATAACAATTACAGCACGGAAACAGGCCATCTCGGCCCTTCTAGTCCGCGCCAAACACTTACTCTCACCTAGTCCCATCTACCTGCATGCACTCAGACCATAACCCTCCATTCCTTTCCCATCCATATACCTATCCAATTTATTTTTAAATGATAAAATCGAACCTGCCTGCACCACTTCCACTGGAAGCTCATTCCACACAGCTACCACTCTCTGAGTGGTATTCAAAAATAGTGTGCTATCCTTCTGAACTGGAGGCAATGGAGACTATGGTCCACTATATCTACATCCTTACTGATTTTGCATTACATCCCCTGTGTAGAATAAACAAATGCAGGCTCTTTGCCCTCTTTTCAACCCAGATAGTTTTAAGGCAAATCCCATTTTTCTCAAAGAAGTCTGAAGAAGGGTCTTGACCCGAAATGTCACCCATTCCTTCTCTCCAGAGGTGCTGCCTGTCCAGCTGAGATACTCGAGCATTTTGTGTCTCTTTGGTTTAAACCAGAATCTGCAGTTCCTTCCTATATTTGCACATATGAATATTTGTTTTATATTGCATCGTAAGTTCTCCTTTCTGTACCAGTATCCTCTTATTCCAGGTCAAGGACTACAACGTCCACAGCTTTATCATTTTGCAGAATTTGGCTTATCCAAAGCTAACTATGTATCCTATCTTGCATCCTTTGAAAAATTGTGGCATAATTTTTCTGGGTGCTGCACTTATAATTTTTATCCTCGTCTTCAAATCATACAAAGGTAAGGATGTGGACAGGAACATGCGACTGGGATGTTATAGAGGTCACGGATCCTGACTGGGAGGGCTTGAAGCCTAATGTTCCATGGTACAGGTACCATGGGTGAGATGGATCAGTGAGTAAAAGGAAGACATTACAACGATAGTCTGAGATGACATTACTGAAAGGTTGTCCAGTGAAGCAATATGGTGTCGCTGAGAAATAAAAAGGGGATGGTCTCCTTGTTGGGATTGTACAAGTTAACAGGAATTGGAGGACCAATATGCTGAGAGGTTGTCAACAGCTGCTCGTGTATGAGAGTTGACATGGTAGATGTTCAAACTTTTCCACTAGACTGAAACTGCCTTTTAAAATGGGGTGGAATTTATCAAGTGTATTCAGGAAAGTTTCTTCAGGCAATCTGTAGGGCAAAGCTTGACATACACTTGGGGAATTGGATAGGGCAAGTCTCTGAAATGTGCCTTTTGAGACCAGTGATCAGTGTTTTATTAGCTTTCAAATGGTTATGGATAAGGACAAGGCTGGTTCACAAGTTAATTTTTTTAATTGGGGCCCGGCCAACTACTATGCAGTAGGCAAAAACTTGTAAGAGTATGACTAGGTTGTTGGGCAAAGGGATGTCTGGAAATATGATACTTTAAAAAGAGCGATAGTGAAAGCTCGAGGTATGCAAATTCCTGTTCATGAAGGGCAAGGTTGGAAGGAATAAGGAGCCCTGGCTGATGAGAGAAGCATGGGAAGTCAGTTTTGGCAGCTGGGATCAATGGATTCCTGTGGAAGTAGGGGCTTGAGGAGCATATTTAAGGAGGAAATTTGGAAGAGCATAAAATGTATCTGGCAGATAAGAATCCAAAGATATATTATGCGTATTTTGAAAAACAGAACAGGAGAGATTAGGGCTCCTCAATAACCAAAGTAATTATCTAAGTGGCAATGTGGGTGATGGACATGGTCCTCAATGAATATTTCTCTTTTTATTGTGGTGAACGACATGAAGGCTAGGGAGACACAAAATGCTGGAGTAACTCAACGAGACAGACAGCATCACTGAAGAGAAGGAATTGGTGACGTTTCGGTTCGAGACCCTTCAGACTGATGTCAGGGGAGTGGGTGGGACAAAGATAGAATGTAGTCGGAGACAGTAAGACTGGTGGGAAAACTGGGAAGAGGGAGGGGTTAGAGGGGGAAAGCAAGGACTATTTGAAGTTAGAGAAGTCAGTGTTCATGCCACTGGGGCGTAAACTACCCAAGCGAAATATGAGGTGCTAGGGAACTTGGGAAAGTTAATGGAAATGTCTTGAGGACAGTCTGTATCGCAGTTGAAGTGGTGCTGGCCGTTGTAAGATGTTGAAGGTGGATACATTTCCTGGACCTGACCAGATATCTAAGTATACTGTAGGGAGCTAGAGAAGAAACTGGAGGTTTCCTGACAGATGTACAAAGCTTGGACAAGGACGAGGTGCTAGAAAATTTGCATGAAAGAGGCGAATGTTGTGCTTCTATTTAAGAAGGGCTGCAAATAAAAACAAGGCCACCTGGGTTGACTTTTTAGCCCAACACCTGTGGCAAGAAAGTTGCTGCAGAGGATTTTGAGGGATAATATGGGAGTGTGAGGTGTTGCATTTTTGAAGTCCAACCAGGTTGGACAGTCGGTGAACGGTAGGATCTTGGAGTGTTGCAGAACAGACGAATCTAGGAGTGTAATTACATAGTTCCCTGAAAGTGAAGTCACAGGCAATGGCACGTTTGTTTAATGTAGAAGTTGGGATGTAATGTTACAGTTGTACAAAACATTGGTGAGAATGAACTTATAGTAGTGCTGAGTTTTTGGTCACCCTGTTTATGACTAGGAGCGGTTTAATGGCTTATGGGCCAAACACTGGCAACAAATGCACTAGCTTAGATGGGGCATCTTGGTTGGCATGGGCTAGTTTGGCCAAAGGGCCTGTGTCCATACTGTATGACTATTGCTTAGCATTTCTTTGTTTGACTATCTTTGCTTTGATAATATCTTGGATTGCTTTATTCGCTTTTGCGTCCTTCTGTTTCCTGTATACCCTACAAAACTTTTTAAGCCTGCCTCTAAAACGTTTGATCACCCTCTTAATTTCTTCTATCTAAATCCACGTCTGTTTTGATCCGATTATGCCTCTTGATGCGCCTTGGGAGCTTTACTTTTAAAGGTGTTGTTTAATTATATGTTGCTGTACAGTTTCAGAACTTAATATAGAATGAAAAAAACCTATTTTGATTTGTTGGTAAACACTTCAAATTATGCTTCGCCTGAGTGTGTGTGTTCTTGACCAAGAATTTTGTTTTCCACACTTAGGTAGTCTGTGATGAAAATGGTTCTAAAGGCTATGGATTTGTCCATTTTGAGACCCATGAAGCGGCAGAACGAGCCATTGAAAAAATGAACGGCATGCTTCTTAACGATCGTAAAGTGTAGGTATCAAGATTTTAAATACGTAAAATAAAGTTTTGCAAGTGGTAGTCTGTCATGGTATTAATTGCCAGGAAAAAAATGTCATGTAAACAGTGACAATAAATTAAAAAATATTGGTAGTAAAGATGTACTTAAAGTAAGTAAGTAATGTACTTTAAGTAAGTAAGTAAAGTAGGCTAAATTTATCAGAGCCTGTGACTTTATTTGGCTGCATATGTATTTGGCAATGATGATATAGGGCAATTGAAACCATTCGCTAGTATTTTGTAAATATACAACAAAATCTTGTATAGTGATTTCATAGTACTTCATAGGATTATTATCAAATATAAGTAGGTATTGTTTTAGACAATTGAGATTACATATTTGTTTTATATAGCGCCAGAGGGGAGACATTCTGGCAATCCTTTGGAAGAGCCACTGAAGACAGTAGCTTCTGATGATGTTACCACAATTAGAAATAGCCAAGCTGCTGAACAAGGAGGGTAGTTCTTAATGGGTTTTTAATTGTTATCTAGTTGAAATTGTAAATTTGTTGTTTCCAACAAGTTTTTGGTGAATGTGCTTAACTTTTTTTAACACTTTGGATGACAATCAATTTAAAGTGAGGAAACTTAAATATGCAACATGTTCTCTATCTTGAATAATATTTGTGTAGCACCTAGTTTTTTTTAAAATCCACAGTGTTCTTTTTAAATATTTATTATCAAAATAATTCTCATGTTCAAAAGTGCTGTGAATGAGCTGGTGAATTGCTGGGCAAAATAGATTTGGAAGTTGTGTATCCTAGGATTATTTGGTTGGTTAGATACACTCGTATGGTAATGGAGTCAGATGATTAGGCTTAGTTGGGTTCTGAAGGAAACTATTCAATCTTGGTTTATTCTGCTAGTTTTTAGTGGCTTTTAATACAATAAATTTGTCACGGTCAGGAAATGAAGCTTGAACCCGACAGCCCCTGTTCAGCTGTTATTTGCTGTTCAGTTTCAAGACTAAAGACTGTATTGAAGTGGTTACGCCCAAATATTCTAAGTGCCAATCTGTACTCTTTGCGGAAGAATTGTAAAAATTAAAATATCATATCAAACTCACTGCTTTCTTTTAGTTTTGTAGGTCGCTTTAAATCCCGCAAGGAGCGTGAAGCTGAACTTGGAGCTAAAGCAAAAGAATTCACCAATGTGTACATCAAGAACTTTGGGGAAGACATGGATGATGAGAGGCTGAAAGAAATCTTTAACAAATTCGGTGAGTTTTCATTTCTTTTTAATTTGTCAACAAAATTTAGAGAAATCACAAAAGTTTTTATGCAAAAGTAAAATTAGCCTAACTTCATTGGAAAATACTTGCAATTTAGTTACACTATTGATAGACTTCTCAGCCCCACCCATTCCTTTTGATTGATCAGAAATGAATTATATTTCCAAATTTTTGTTTATGGTTTAATGCCCATGCAGTCATTCTAGTCCAAATTTCCTGACTGCCAATGCTTGGCTCAAACATCTACCTGCAAATATCAGTAGTTAATTATGTACATTATGTATGCCATGGAGCTGTGACAGATGTATATGAACATTTATGTCTGAATATTCTCAATTGATCTGCATGCTTATCAGGTGCAGGATCAAACATATCCTCAATAAAATGTATCTACCCATGAGTCCAATTTTAAACTTCAATTAAACGGAAACTATCTAGTTAATGGCAAGATATACAATCACAGGGATCTTGGAGTCCAAGTAATTTCCTGTAATTGGTAATTAAGGCATATGGTATATTTCCTTCATAGGTTGAATCATTGAGAGGAAGTCAGGATGTCATATTACTGCTTTGTAGGTCTTTGGTCAGGCGACATTTGGAGAATTGTGTGCATTTCTGGAGATGTGGAGACTTTGGAGAGGATGCAAAAGAGGTTTACCAGAATGCTCAATGAACAAACTTGGATTGTTTTCTCTGAATGCAGAGGCTGAGGGGCGATGATTCTGATAGAAGTATATAAAATTGGGGTATCGATACGGCAGGTAATCGGAACCTTTTTTCCTAGGGTGAAACGTCAAAGGCTAGAGGACGTGGTTTTAAGATGAGAGGCAAAGTTTAAAGGAAATTTGCAGGGCAGATTTTTTAATTCAGTGGTGGATGCCTGGAATGTACTGTCGGATGGGTGTGGAGCAGGTATGATAGTGGATAGGTTCTTTAGTAACTTGTCAGTTTCTTTGTTGAACTAAATTAAGACACTTTTGGATAGGCACATGAATGCGCAGTTAATTGGGGGATATGGACCACGTGCAAGCAGAATAGTTTACCTTTGGTGGGGACTTTGTATGTGAAAGAGCCTACTCCTGTACTGTTTATGTTCTATGAAAGAGGAGGTGCCACGGTGTTGCAATATCTGCATGATGGCCCAGAAATATGTCTTGGATAATTGGCACGCTGCGCTTCTGCTCAATTGCTCGTAGCTTGCAAGAAAATAATTTTGCCCTGCAACTAGTTGTTCAACATGAAAAGTCAGTTAAAATTCCAAATTGTTTCATTAACGGATAAACTAGTTAATTATTTCCTTTTGTAACTGGATTCATCCCCATTCCTTCCACGTGGCGCATAATGATGTAACTGTTACTGTTTGCTTTTTTTAGTTCATTAGATTTCTTGACTAGCGAATGTCTGTCAAATGTAACTGCCTCTCTAAAGCTCTTGAATTTT
Organism: Leucoraja erinaceus; assembly: GCF_028641065.1. Classification (NCBI taxonomy): domain Eukaryota; kingdom Metazoa; phylum Chordata; class Chondrichthyes; order Rajiformes; family Rajidae; genus Leucoraja; species Leucoraja erinaceus. The sequence continues at coordinate 99,498,550 of NC_073380.1, forward strand.
GTTCATTTTCTTTTTAGGAGCATTCCTTAGTGTAAAAGTTATGACAGATGACAGTGGAAGATCGAAAGGGTTTGGCTTTGTCAGCTTTGAAAAGCACGAAGATGCACAAAAGGTAAGCAGTTGCAGTAATGTTCTGATGTTTGAGATTGTGACAAGTCTGTATGGACTTTCTACATAACTTGCATAGCTAAGATTTAAATTCCATCTAAGTTCATAACATGTTTCAACCCCCTGCGGTGGAGGCCTTGTAGGGAGAGTTTTGTTTGAACATAATATTAGCACATGAACACTCAGAACAGAGATATTAAACAGAAATTTAACCTGCATTATTTATGCTGTTCTACTGAAATGTACTTCTAAATAATACTATGGCTGCCACAGATTAGTTTTGCCTTCCGTATGTGCTCTTGTTGCATCAAGATCCTGCTTTTAAAGTTGTTAAATGTTTTTTCCAGGCTGTCGATGAGATGAATGGAAAGGAAATTAACGGGAGACAAGTTTACGTTGGCCGGGCACAGAAAAAAGTTGAACGACAGACAGAGCTGAAGCGCAAATTTGAACAGATGAAACAAGACCGGATCACAAGATACCAGGTGAATAGCAAAATTGCTGGTGTTTAAGGGTATTGAACTAAAGCAAGAGGAATTTAATCAAAGTTAGTGTTAAATGTATCATAAAACCATACTCCGTGGGCTAGACAATATTTGTGGAGATAAACGTGTTTAACATTTCTGTAACCTTGGGTTAAGGCCATCTCATTTTGTTCTGTTATTGCTGTTCTTAAAGTACCTGTTTATAGTTTTTCCTTTTAAAAAAAAAAGCTGCTTTATTGATCTTGAAGTTTGACCCACCTACTCCAATTGTGATTATCTTTACCCAAAATCAAATAAAATGAGTGTGAATGTAATTAATGGATTACAAATGCTTGGCTGCCAACCTGGCTGGTAAATGTAGTTTAATTTATTGTCACGTGTATCACGATACTATGAAACATGTTTTAAAAGATATCTGTTGTCATCTTTGTGTGTTTAGATTAAGCGTTCGTGTTTTTCATTACCAAACTTGGTGGTGTACTAGGGCCTACTCTAGTTAAATGTTGTGCATGGATATCATTGTAATTTTTGTTCATGAGATGTGGCTAAGAATGTGTTAGATTTATTGTGTATCCCCATTTGACCTTTGGAAAGCAATTACCTACCATGAGACATTGAGAGTGCTTTCGCAATGTTTCAAGGCAGCTCGCCATCTTGTGAAGGTCAGTGGTGTTGAATAATAAGCGATGGATTTTAGCAATATCATCCACAACTCATAAATAGCAAGGCACCTTGCACGATATACCGTATTTCCCAACAATGAAGACGCACCCCCATTCTGAGTCGCTAAATTTTGAAAGAAGTCTGGCGGGACCGGATCATGGGTTTGATTAGTCAGTAGAAAGGAAGACAGCAGTCAGCCCTCCGCCCAGTAGTTACCTGCCAACCACCACCTCCACCGGTTGGGCCTGTGCTGAAGGACACTTCCGCTGTCCGGTCCCGGCCGTTGTTCGCAGCCACCCGGGTCAGTTGTGTGCCCCGTGAATGACTGCAGTTCCCCGGTTGGCTCGCTTGCCCCAGGTCTGGCTGTTGCACCCAGGTCAGCTCACGTGCCCCAGGTCTGGCAGTTGCACCCAGGTCACCTCGCTTGTCCCAGGCCTGGCTGCAGTTCCCAGGTCGGCTGCGTACCCCAGGAATGGCTGCAGTTCCCAGGTCGCCTGCGTGCCACGGGACTGGCTGTAGTGCCCTGTTTGGCTTGCTTGCCCCTGGATGGGGTGCCTAGGTTGCCTGCGTGCCCCGGGACTGGCTCCAGTTCCCAGGTCGCGAAAACTAATTGGGGGGGGGAAAATACGCCTGCGGGCCGGATGATTTTGGGTTATGGGCCCGATCCAGGGCCGTAGGTTGCCGACCCTTTGTTAGACCTCATTGTGTCCCTCCATGTTTTAAAAGCGATTTGGCAAACAAGCTAACCTTCGGCATCCAAGACGCAGGTAAATTTTCGGGCCTTATTTTAGGGTAAAAAATAGTGTATTCATTGCCAGGAAATACGGAATGTATGCACATCGAACTCGGCAACAGGCTTGACAGTAAGGGCTTTGATTTTGAAGATATGATAAACATCCAGTCGAGATGCGCTATTTTGTGGTGTTTCCAGTGCAAGATTTGCCTGTTGCCTTCAAAATAGGTGCTTTTGCTTTGTTGTGAGCCAAGGTGAGCTTCTTCAGTAGTTGTTCACTGATGGTTTTGGTGAACCATTAATCCAGTTCCTTACATGATGCCTAGTTGCTGCTTTGGAGCTCCATTCTACATTTGGAGTGGATTTGGGTTGTTAGGCAGTGAGCCACCTGCTCCAGAATGAACTATCTAACTTGTCATTCTAACTACATTACATGTGGCTGGTCCAGTGAACCTTATTGTGTTAGTGGAAGATTTAATGTCAGTACATTATGGAGGATTTAATAGTGATGCCATTGTATGTAAAATGTCAGTGGTTACATGCTAGTGATTGAAATTTGTGTGAAACAAAGATTTGCCAGTTATTAACCAGACTTGCTATATGCAGCCACAGTTTATTTATTTATAATGAACTGCAAGCACAGCTCGACACCACATTCTACAATAACCATTTCCATTTCTGAATTTATTTTAATATTTGAGCCAGTGAAGGGTGATTGATATTGAGCATGCTCCTTTGTATATCTAATTGAATGTTTGATCATTCCCAGCACTTTATTCAATTTCCACTGCCACCCAATGCTTTTAAGGTTTCTAGGGATCTTTGATAGCATGGAAACATAGAAAATAGGTGCAGGAGAAGGCCATTCGGCCCTTCGAGCCTGCACCCCCATTCAATATGATCATGGCTGATCATCCAACAGTATCGTGTACCTGCCTTCTCTCCATACCCCCTGATCCCTTTAGCCACAAGGACCACATCTAACTCCCTCTTAAATATGGCCAATGAACTGGCCTCAACTACCTTCTGTGGCAGAGAATTCCAGAGATTTACCACTATCTGTGTGAAAAATGTTTTTCTCATCTCGGTCCTAAAAGATTTCCCCATTATCCTTAAACTGTGACCCCTTGATCTGGACTTCCCCAACATCGGGAACAATCTTCCTGCATCTAGCCTGTCCAACCCCTTAAGAATTTTGTACGTTTCTATAAGATCCCCCTCAATCTTCTAAATTCTAGTGAGTACAAGCCGAGTCTATCCAGTCTTTCTTTATATGAAAGTCCTGCCATCCCAGGAATCAGTCTGGCGAACCTTCTCTGTACTCCCTCTATGGCAAGAATGTCTTTCCTCAGATTAGGAAACCAAAACTGTACGCAATACTCCAGGTGTGGTCTCACCAAGACCCTGTACAACTCCAGTAGAACCTCCCTGCTCCTATACTCAAATCCTTTTGCTATGAATGCTAACATACCATTCGCTGTCTTCACTGCCTGCTGCACCTGCATGCCTACTTTCAATGACTGGTGTGCCATGACACCCAGGTCTCGTTGCATCTCCCTTTTTCCTAATCGGCCACCATTCAGATAATAGTCTACTTTCCTGTTTTAGCCACCAAAGTGGATAACCTCACATTTATCCACATTATACTGCATCTGCCATGCATTGCCCACTCACCTAGCCTATCTAAGTCACCTTGCAGCCTCCTAGCATCCTCCTTACAGCTAACACTGCCACCCAACTTCGTATCATCCGCAAACTTGGAGATGTTGCATTCTATTCCCTCATCCAACATTAGTGTCAAGACCATTTGTATCACTTTCTTGCTCCGTTTTTGGACCAGGGCTGAAAAAGGTGTGGAGCAAAGTGAGTCGAGCTTTTTCAGTGAGTGCATTATTGTAGCACATGGACTGGCACATCTGAACAGTTCCCACATTATCAAATAAGTAGCAGTGTTAGTTGTATTGGAAAAAAATGGGGCATGATGTATCTAGTGTATTTTGTTCCTCGACATCCCATGGAGTGAACTATAGTTGAGGAATGACATTTCATGTGACGGACTTGAAGATCAGATGGATTATCCAATTTGTCTCTGTCTCATAAATCCAAATACTTGAGTTGGACTCTTAAAATAAGCTGCCTTTGTACTGTGTGATTTTAACAGAGATTCCATATATCAGAAACTTCATGTTCACTTTCAGGTGGATGTAAAATATTCTGTTTTGCATTGTCATAAGGAATAGGCCATTTGGCCCATCAAGTCTATTCTGCCATTCAATCATGGCTGAGCTATCAAGATCATATTAATAAAGAGAACCGTGAACTTTGTGTAACAATTGTCCTTCAATCAATATATTTGAAAGTGACCTGGCTATTGCAGTGCCATTGACAGGAATTTGCTGTCTTGAAATGGCTTTCCTAGATTAGAGGAGTTTACAATTAATATGCCATGGAACATCTTGTGCCTATCAATGATGATAGGTAAACACAAGTTTTTCTTCCTTGTTTTTGTAATCGGGAGTTGGCCTCTGTCGTTGATGGAAGTGTTAACGAATCTCTTTTTCCAATGAAGTGGAATTCTTAAGGAACTGCGTCATTTTGTTTGTGTCGCTGCTGTGACATTTGCTGCTTGTTTGTTCAAAGGACAAGGCAATGTCATTGTAACTTATAGCTTGTGCTTTTTAAAGTACATTAATGTTTAACTATCATTTAATTTTACGTGGACGTTTTTTCAATTGTAGGGGGTCAACCTTTACGTCAAAAATCTGGATGATGGTATTGATGATGAGCGGCTGCGCAAAGAATTTTCACCATTTGGCACAATTACAAGTGCTAAGGTACAAAGCTTTTTTGTGCTAATATTGCTACCATGTAGCCTGTTATAGGAAGAATGATTTTGTGCCAGAATTATAAAAGTGGTACTTTCTCCCTGTGACTGCTCTGGTTTCCTCCCACATCCCAAAAGCGTGTGGATTTATAGGTTAATTGGACTCTAAATGTTCCCCTAGTGTGTAGGAAGTCAAGAGTGTTTTATTGTCATATGTCCCAGATAGAACAATTAAATTCTACGAACACATACGTACACACAAAAAACAAACAATAGTAGTACAATAATAATTCAGAGTTTATTTGAGGTTGTAGTGTTTAATAGCCTGATGGCTGTAGGAAAGAAGCTGTTCCTGAACTTGGACGTTACAGTTTTCAGGTACTTCTTCCTGTAGATCCACAAGCACCCTTAATTTTGCCACAGAAGGCTGTGGAGACCAAGCCAATGGTTATTTTTTAAGGCAGAGATAGATAGATTCTTGATTAGTACGGGTGTCGGGGATTATGGGGAGAAGGCAGGAGAATAGAGTTAAGAGGAAGAGGTAGATCAGCCGCATAGTATAGTAGGCTTGATAGGCTGAATGACCTTATTTTCTGGGCAGTGTTTTTGAAGATACATTATTTTCAACAAGAACATAATTATTCTTGCTTTATTCTGTGAAAGGAACAATCCTGTCCAATCCTTTAAGAATTTTATGTTTCTATAAGATCCGCTCTCATTCTTCTACATTCCAGTGAATTTCTGTTTATATGTTCATGTACGTCAATATACTTCAGGCATTACAAGAGAGAGTTAATGATATAATTCCATTTACCAGGACTAAACCCAATGTTTGATTTGCATTGTGTTTGGGAGCAGTGACAAAATATCTACCACCTTTACTCATCACACCCTTTTCAGAGCGTACAAATGCAGTATCTTGTTCCACAAAAACAACTTAACATATTAGGGAATGTTCTGTTCCATCCATTCACACGTGTTCCCAATAATGCAATGTATTTCTGAAATTGTAAATAGGACTACTTAAATTAAGTAGGGTGAAGGAAATTGATATTAATAAACCAACGGAACTAATGGAAACATTCAGTAGAGCAGGTAGTATTTGTGAAGACAGAGTGGGTTATGTTTCGATTCCCTTCCTCACAGAAAGAGAGGTTCTAGTTCATTGTTTTTGATAGCTCCAGATGTGGGAGTCAAGTTTGCATAAAATGCGCGATTTTCTTTATTTTGGTTTTGAGGAGCCATTGAATAAGCGGGTTCGGTATTCCGACTGCACATGTCCAGATCGTAGGTCACTCGCCATAAACAATGTTGGTAGGTGAGCAGCCAAACAGACCTTCCTTTCATCCGTATTTTCCAGCTTTGAATCTTCTAGATAAGAAAATACTGCTTTTAAACTGCCTATCTCCTTGTCCAGTGGCTGTCGGTTGGCCCCCTTGGTGCTGGCGGGGCCCAAGCCCTAGTCATCGGCGGGGATGCACACGGGGTGCTGCAGTGCCTCGGTGGGTCAGGCAACATCTCTGGAGAAGGGTCTCGACCGGAAATGTCACCCATTCCTTTTCTTCGAGGATGCTGCCTGTCCAGCTGAGTTCCTGCAGCGCTTTGTGTGTATCCCCGTTGATGGTGTCGGCTTCTGTTGGGGTGTGGGGCGGGGGGAGCGGGTCAATGCAAAAAGGTGTTGGGGTCAGGAGAGAAATCCAAAACATTACAGCTAATAATGTGTTCGGGTTTATAGTAATAAAGGAGGGCAAGGAGAAGAAGCATGAGAGGAATGGAAATTGAGAAGCAGAGGACATAGCTTTAAGGTGAGGGGGGAAAGATTTAATAGCAACAATGGGGTAACTTTTTCACACAAAGGGTGATGGGTGTATGATTCGAGCTGCTGGAGGAAATAGTTGACGCAGGTATCATTGCAATGTTTAAGAAACCATTAGGTAGACAAAAGTGCTGGAGAAACTCAGCGGGTGCAGCAGCATCTATGGAGCGAAGGAAAGAGGCAATGTCGAACACCTCCGCTCGGTCCGCATTAACCAACCTGATCTCCCGGTGGCTCAGCACTTCAATTCCCCCTCCCATTCAGAACCTGATATCTGTCCTGGGCCTCTTCCATGGCCAGAGTGAGCACCACCGGAAATTGGAGGAGCAGCACTGCTTGGGCAGTCTGCACCCTATAGGCATAAACATTGAATTCTCCAATTTCCGGTAGCCCTTGCTGTCTCCTCCCCTTCTCAGCTCTCCCTCAGCCTTCGGGTTCCTCTTTTTCCTTTTCCCCCCCACCCTACATCAGCCTGAAGAAGGGTTTTGGCCCGAAACGTGGCCTCTTTCTTTCGCTTCATAGATGCTGCTGCACCCGCTGAGTTTTTCCAGCACTTTAGTCTATCTTCAATTTTCCAGCATCTGCAGTTCAATTCCATTAAGAAACCATTAGGCGGGTACATGGCTAGGACAGGTTTAGACGGATATGAGCAAAACACAGAGAAGTGGGACTAGTGCATTTGGGACATGTTGGCCAGTGTGGGCAAATTGGGCTGAAGGGCCTGTTTCCACACTTAAAGACTGTGGAATTGCAAAGTAAGGCAGCTTGTATGTGATAACTTTTAGCCAATTAATAGTGATTGGGAGGAAGCAGCTGGAAGGAGCAATATGACCAGAATATGATATTTGCATAAGATCATAAATGAGAGGAGTAGAAATAGGCCATTCGGCCCATCAAGTCTACTCCACCATTTCCCTCCTGACCTCATTCTCCTTTCTTCTACCCATAACCTCTGACACCAAAAACCCAGCTGGAGTTAGGCTTTAAATATAGCATCCTTAAAAATCGTCACATGGGGAATATGAAGAGGATGTGTCTGTCCTTTTGTTGGAGGATCTGGAACTAGGGACCACTGCATAAAAATAACGTATAGCCCATTTGGAACAGAGATGAGGCAAAATCTCAGACAGTGGATATAGATTCTGGGAATATTCCTAAAATAGATTGTCAATGGTGAAGAGTTACAGTGGGTAGGTGGGAATGCCGAGTTTACAAACAGATCAGCTGCCGTCTGAATAAATGACAGAACTCCAGGAATTAGAAGCCAACTCTTCACTCACATGTGTGCATGTCTTAAGGAGCTGCCATTCAGGACAAGTAAAGTGGGCAAGAAGGGAAATGCCATTGCCTGTGACCTAGCTGCCTGATGGTGAAAGGCTGAGGAGATGCCCAAAGGCTGGAGCTTTAGTTTAGTAGTTTATTTTTGTCATATGTATCGAAGTACAGTGAAAAGCTTCAGTTTAGTTTATTGTCACGTGTACTGAGGGTTGTCAGTGAAGACTCAATTGAATTAGTAATAAATCAACATCTTAAAACAAAGAACACCCATTGGCATTTTGCTTAATCTGTGGAAGTTCAGGTATTTTTTGACTACTTGTTTAAATTAATCTTGATGGTAGATATTGCCAAAATGAAATTTTAAAGGAAAAATATATCAACTTTTTACAATTTTATGTCTACACGTAATGGTTATTTATCAGGTCGTCTCTCTTTTACTGTACAGGTGATGATGGAGCATGGGCGCAGTAAAGGCTTTGGATTTGTCTGTTTCTCTTCACCAGAGGAGGCTACCAAGGCTGTAACAGAGATGAATGGCCGGATTGTTAGCACCAAGCCTTTGTATGTTGCTCTGGCTCAGCGCAAAGAAGAACGGCAAGCTCATTTGACAAACCAATACATGCAGAGAATGGCGAGTGTCAGAGCTGTTCCCAATCCTGTTATCAATCCTTATCAACCTGCTCCACCATCTGGGTATTTCATGGCAGCTATCCCTCAGGTAAATATAGTAAAAGAAAAGGTGGTAGTGGGGGTGAATTTTGTATTTACAGAGCATGTAAATGAGCTTTTAATGTAATCACAGCAGATATTTTTAGTTTTTGATAAATGGTTAACTAAATTATTCACAGGCTCAGAACCGTGCTGCATATTACCCAGCAAGTCAGATTGCACAGCTTCGACCAAGCCCTAGATGGGCTGCCCAAAGTGTCAGACCCCAATGTAAGTACAAGTGGTTTTATATGTACTTAACACTTGTGTAGGTTGCTGTTTGGATAGTTTATCATAACTTAACTTGGATATTTCTTGTTAGCATTCCAGGGTATGCCCGGCAGCATGCGTCCAACTGGTCCCCGACCACCAACCATCAGCTCCATGAGACCAACTTCAGCTCAGGTGCCACGTGTCATGAGCACTCAGCGTGTTGGTGAGTTGACAGTTAAGAACGTGTCTTAAACTTGGTGAAATTCGTAGAGTTATTAGTCGAGGCATGTTCCACTATTTGATTACATTTGGTCTTGTATCTTTGATCTTTCTTCAACTGTTTCTTTTATCTTTGTAAACTACCTCTGGTAGTTTGGTCAAATAGGCAAGGTGACTGGTGGTTTAAAAAAAAAGTGGTAACACATTGGCCCTTTAAAAGAAGTAGAAATTATTTTTGCGGTGAAGGTTTTACTACAGCTGTTAGGATTTCATGCCCTTCAGAAGGTAGAGGTCCCACACACTTCACAACCAACTAATTATTCTTAAAACTGGTCTTTGTTTTACATTAGTGTGATAAAACTGCATTCATCTTAAAATCCACACTGTCATGTTTATAGTAATCAATTTCATTGGGCTGGAGCTTTCATTGCTGAGGAATCCTGATGATTCCATTCAAATCTATTGGCATTTCTTGGTATAAGTGCTCTAAAATTCAAGATTTCTGCATGTGCTGAGCTTTGTTAATCAAACCTTACCTGACCCGGGAAGTGATTTCATGAAGTGCTGCAATTGCCCTGAAGTTTACTTATTGCGCTTGTCAATCAGGGCAAGAAGGGTAACATTTGTAGGGCCGAGATGGCCTGTTTCCGTGCTGTAATTGTTATATGGTTATTTACATTTGATTTTATCTTTTCAATTGTTTTCAATGTCTCAATTGTTTTCTGAGTGAGACGTTAGTTTTTCTTTAGATTATTTTATCATTAATGTTGCTGTTTGTGCAACCCTGTTGTGGCCAGAGACATTTGGAAGTATTAGATGTACTTGACAATTTGATAGCTGACAAACTGGGGTTGGGGAGGGGCGGGATATACAGATTTTATAGCAGATCTGTGGGCGATGTAAGTGTGGCCCACCCAAGTAACAGCAAGATCAAATGCTATGTTTCCTCTTCAGATTTGATTGTCTTGGGGTAGTTAGTTGATGTAATTGGATCTGGGGATAAATGTGTGTACATGATATGCACATTAACAATCCATGTTTTGTGGAAGTTTACCAATGAAAGATTGGTGAAACATGGTGTTTTGATTTTCATGCTATATTAGTTGGGACTGTTAATGTAAAATTGTAAGCCTTGAATTGCCATTTAAATATTTAAAGCTCTTCCATTTTTGAGAAAAGGCTTTGTATACAGGGTTTAGCTGCCAAACTTTATTGAAAGGGAGCTTCATTTGATTGTGTTCTGCCATTCTGGGTTGTGGTGGACACTTTGGCTTTCTGCCAACGGTGCAATGCTTTAGGAATGCTGAATCGTCTCGTTATAATGAGACTTGCTAAATCAGGCCCCTATTTGTCCTAGTGTGCCATATTTAATAAAAATATAGTATTAGCTTTTATCACATTACTACGTGCAGGAGTAGGCCATTCGGCCCTTCGAGCCTGCACTGCCATTCAAGGCTGATCATCCAACTCGGTATCCTGTACCTGCCTTCTCTCCATACCCCCTGATTCCTTTAGCCACAAGGGACACATCTAACTCCCTCTTAAATATAGCAAATGAACTGGCCTCAACTACCTTTGTGGCAGAGAATTCTAGAGATTCACCACTCTCTGTGTGAAAAATGTTTTTCTCATTTCAGTCCTAAAAGATTTCCCCCTTATCCTTAAACTGTGACCCCTAGTTCTGGACTTATTAGGCTTCAACAATATTTTTCATTACTGTGAAATGTTTTGGGGCATTGAGTTGTGTGAAGGTTTTTGAACAGCTAAAATGTTATATGTTAATGGTTGCTGCGACTAAAGCAGGTTGCACCTTGAATATTTGGGTGGGATCATGTTTTTGCAGTCAACTTTTCCTTGGTGAGCTGTACCATTTGAGTCGGAACTTGTAAATCTGCTGAACAACTTAGAATTCAAATTACGAAGTAGGCTTTAAGTTACTACCTTGATTTTAAAGTAACAAAATATCAAACTGAGATGGCTTTTTCTGGCCGTGAAAGTTTTTGAACTTTGAGAATTTCTTTTTAAAGCTAACACTGCAACACAGACAATGGGACCTCGTCCTGGTGCTACTGCTCCTGGTGTTCGTTCGTTTACACAATACAAATATGCTGCAGGAGTCCGCAATCCTCAACAACATCTAAATACTCAGCCTCCAGTTGCTATGCAACAGGTACTTTTTTCATTTCTGATTTGGGCTGCACATGTTGAATAGTGTGCGGTATTAGTCAGTGCAGGAAGGATGTCATTGTGGTGGAGCAACAATTCACTATGTTATTGCTTGGATTGGAGGACTTTAGTTATGGGGATAGGCTGGGCTTATTTTCGCCTGAGTTTAGGAAGTTGAGGGATGACCTGATATGACTGAGGCATCGATAAAAATATCATGAGACCCTAGGTTAAAGATGAAAGAACGAGCATTAAAGAGGGTCTAAGGAATAGGGTTTACAGACTGGTTAATATCTGAAAAGTGCTGCCAGAGGTGGTGGTGGAATTGGATACAATTTCTATAACAGAATGGTTATATACTTGCATACCATGGTATACTATAGTCTGAAGAAGAGTCTCGACCCAAAAGGTCAACCATTCATTCCTTCTCGCCAGAGATGCTGCCTGTCCCGCTGAGTTACTCCAGCTTTTTGTGTCTACCTTTGGTTTGAACCAGCATCTGCCATTCCTTCTTACACATACTATAGACTATCCAGCTTTGGGATATTGCAATCTAGATTGGTTCAATGCACAACTAAGTAATTGTCTTCTGGGTCAGACAGTAAATCAGTTCATCTTTAAATATATTACTCTAAAACAAGATAATCTCATTGATATTGAAAATCAAAACAGCTGTAGGTGCTTGAGTTTGGGGAGGTAATCAAACGCTCAGGCATGGAAAGAAAAATATTAATTTCAAGCTGCAACTTCATTAGAAGTGGGACAGGGAGAAATGCAAGTAGGAGAAAAGGTAGGGAGAGACATGTAGATCAAAGTGTGATATAAAGAGGACTTGAAATGACTTAATGGGGATAGTAATCATTACCTTAAGACGCAAAGACCTTAAGTTTAATATTGATTATAACAAGTGGCCTGCATTTTACCATGCACAAAGGAAGGTTGTGTGGTTATTGGAGCTTCATTGTCCCAGCCTCCAACATTGTTTAGTGCCCAAGGCCAGATTGCTTTTTAGCTACTTTTCCAATGTTACACCTTAAGAATGGAAGTGGGAATATTTGCTGCTGATTGTGTAACTTTCCATTCCATTTCTATTTCAGGAGATGAATATCTAGATAATGTTTAACTATTTGATATGTGATATTTGTGCTGCATTAGTGCTAGCCATGACCATTGAGCCCTACACCAACATCTATAACATGTAACAATTACAGCACGGAAACAGGCCATCTCAGCCCTTCTCGTCTGTGTCGAACACTTACTCTCACCTAGTCCCATCTACCTGCACTCAGACCATAACCCTCCATTCCTTTCCCGTCCATATACCTATCCAATTTATTTTAAAATGATAAAATCGAACTTGCCTCCACCACTTCCACTGGAACTCATTCCACACAGCTACCACTCTCTGAGTAAAGAAGTTCCCCCTCGTGTTACCCCTAAACTTTTGTCCCTTAATTCTCAAATCCTGTCCTCTTGTTTGAATCTTCCCTACTCTCAGTGGGAAAAGCTTATCCACGTCAACACGTCTATCCCTCTCATAATTTTAAAGACCTCTATCAAGTCCCCCCCTTAACCTTCTGCGCTCCAAAGAATAAAGACTTGTCTTGTTCAACCTTTCTCTGTAACTTAGGTGCTGAAACCTAGGCAACATTCTAGTAAATCTCCTTGTACGTACTCCCTTTGTTGACATCTTTCCAATAATTTGGTGACCAAAATTGAACACCATATTCCAGAATTGGCCTTGTACAATTTTAACATTACATCCCAACTTCTATACGCAATGGTCTGATTTATAAAGGCCAACACACCAAAAGCTTTCTTTACCATCCTATCTACATGAGATTCCACCTTCAGGGAACTATGCACAGTTATTCCTAGATCCCTCTGTTCAACTGCATTCCTCAATTCGCTACCATTTACCATGTTCGTCCTATTTTGATTTGTCCTGCCAAGATGTAGCACCTCACACTTATCAGCATTAAACTCCATCTGCCATCTTTCAGCCCACTCTTCCAAATGGCCAAAATCGCTATGTAGACTTTGAAAATCTACTTAATTATCCACAACCAAGTATCTTAGTATCATCTGCATACTTACTAATCCAATTTTCCACACCATCATCCAGATCATTAATGTATATGACAAACAACAGTGGACCCAACACAGATCCCTGAGGTACTCCACTAGTCACCGGCCTCCAACCTGACAAACAGTTATCCACGTTGCTCTCTGGTATCTCCCATTCAGCCACTGTTGAATCCATCTTGCTACTGCACTATTAATAACCAACAATTGAACCTTCTTAACCAACCTTCCATGTGGAACCTTGCCAAAGGCCTTACTGGTTCATATAGACAACGTCCACCTCATCAATTTCCCTAGTAACCTCTTCAAAAAATTCAAGAAGATTAGTCAAACGTGACCTTCCAGGCACAAAATTGTTGCCTGTTGTCCGTTCCTAATCAGACCCTGTTTATCCAAATTATTATATATATTATCTGTAAGTATCCTTTCCATTAATTTGCCCACCACTGACGTCAAACTAACAGGTCTATAATTGCTAGGTTTACTCTTAGAACCCATATAACCATATAACAATTTACAGCATGGAAACAGGCCATCTCGACCCTTCTAGTCCGTGCCGAACACATATTCTCCCCTAGTCCCATATACCTGCGCTCAGACCATAACCTTCCATTCCCTTCCCGTCCATATAACTATCCAATTTATTTTTAAATGATAAAAACGAACCTGCCTCCACCACCTTCACTGGAAGCTCATTCCACACAGCCACCACTCTCTGAGTAAAGAAGTTCCCCCACATGTTACCCCTAAACTTCAGTCCCTTAATTCTCAAGTCATGTCCCCTTGTTTGAATCTTCCCTACTCTCAGTGGGAAAAGTTTTTCCACGTCAACTCTGTCTATCCCTCTCATCATTTTAAAAACCTCTATCAAGTCCCCCCTTAACCTTCTGCGCTCCAAAGAATAAAGCCCTAACTTGTTCAACCTTTCTCTGTAACTTAGTTGCTGAAACCCAGGCAACATTCTAGTAAATCTCCTCTGGTCTCTCTCTATTTTGTTGACATCCTTCCTATAATTAGGCGACCAAAATTGTACACCATACTCCAGAATTGGCCTCACCAATGCCTTGTACAATTTTAACATTACATCCCAACATCTATACTCAATGCTCTGATTTATAAAAGCCAGCACACCAAAAGCTTTCTTTACCACCCTATCTACATGAGATTCCACTTTCAGGGAACTGTGCACAGTTATTCCCAGATCCCTCTGTTCACCTACATTCTTCAATTCCCTACCATTTACCATGTACGTCCTATTTTGATTTGTCCTGCCAAGATGTAGCACCTCACTTATCAGCATTAAACTCCATCTGCCATCTTTCAGCCCACTCTTCCAACTGGCATAAATCTCTCTGTAGACTTTGAAACTCTACTTCATTACCCGCACCCCCACCTATCTTAGTATCATCTGCATACTTACTAATCCAATTTACCACACCATCATCCAGATCATTGATGTACATGACAAACAACAGTGGACCCAACACAGATCCCTGTGGCACCCCACTCGTCACTGGCCTCCAACCTGACAAACAACCATCCACCATTACACTCTGGCATCTCCCATTCAGCCACTGTTGAATCCATCTTGCTACTCCACCATTAATACCCAAACATTGAACCTTCTTAACCAACCTTCCATGAGGAACCTTGTCAAAGGCCTTACTGAAGTCCATATACACAACATCCACTACTTTACCCTCATCAAGTTCACGAGTAACTTCAAAAAAAATTCAAGAAGATTAGTCAAACATGACCTTCCAGGCACAAATCCATGTTGACTGTTCCTAATCAGACCCTGTTTATCCAGATGCTTATAAATATTATCTCTAAGTATTCTTTCCATTAATTTGCCCACCACTGACGTCAAACTAACAGGTCTATAATTGCTAGGTTTACTCTTGGACCCCTTTTTAAACAATGGAACAACATGCGCAGTACACCAATCCCCCGGCACTATTCCCGTTTCTAATGACACTTGAAATATTTCTGCCATAGCCCCTGCTATTTCTACACTAACTTCCCTCAATGTCCTAGGGAATATCCTGTCCGGACCTGGAGACTTATCCACTTTTATATTTCTCAAAAGTGTCAGTACTTCCTCTTCTTTGAATCTCATAGTTTCCATAGCTACTCTACGTGTTTCCCTTACCTCACATAATTCAATATCCTTCTCCTTGGTGAATACCGAAGAAAAGAAACTGTTCAATATCTCCCCCATCTCTTTTGGCTCTGCAGATAGTTGTCCACTCTGACTCTCTAATGGACCAATTTTATCCCTCATTATCCTTTTGCTATTAATATAGCGGTAGAAACCCTTCGGATTTACTTTTACCTTACTAGCCAAAGCAACCACATATCTTATAACCATATAACAATTACAGCACGGAAACAGGCCATCTCGGCCCTACAAGTCCATGCCGAACAAATTTTTTTCCCCTTAGTCCCACCTGCCTGCACTCGTACCATAACCCTCCATTCCCTTCTCATCCATATGCCTATCCAATTTATTTTTAAATGATACCAATGAACCTGCCTCCACCACTTCCACTGGGAGCTCATTCCACACCGCCACCACTCTCTGCGTAAAGAAGTTCCCCCTCATATTACCCCTAAACTTCTGTCCCTTAATTCTGAAGTCATGTCCTCTTGTTTGAATCTTCCCTATTCTCAAAGGGAAAAGCTTGTCCACATCAACTCTGTAGGATTACTTGCCAAAGCAACCTCATATCTTTTAGCTTTTCTAATTTCTTTCTTAAGATTCTTTTTACATTCTTTGTACTCCTCAAGCACCTCATTTACTCCATTCTGCCTATAATTATTGTAGATCTCCCTCTTTTTCCGAACCAAGTGTCCAATTTCCCTTGAAAACAATGGCTCTTTACAATTTTTACGATTTCCTTTCAACCCGAATAGGGACATAAAGATTCTGTACTCTTAAAATTTCACCTTTAAATGTACTCCATTTCTCTTCCACATCTTTCCCATAAAACAAACTGTCCCAATTTACTCCTTTTAAATCCTTTCGCATCTCCTCAAAGTTAGCCTTTCTCCAATCAAAAATCTCAAACCTAGGTCCAGTTCTGACCCTCTCCATAATTATATTGAAACTAATGGTATTGTGATCACTGGACCCGAACTGTTCCCCAACGCATACCTCTGCCACTTGACCCATCTCATTTCCTAACAGGAGGTCCAGCACCGCCCCTTCTCTAGTAGGTACTTCTATGTATTGCTGCAAAAAACTATCCTGCACACATTTTACAAACTTCAACCCATCCAGCCCATTTACAGAATGTGTTTCCCAGTCTATGTGTGGAAAATTGAAATCTCCCACAATCACTACCTTGTGCTTACTACTAATATCTGCAATCTCCTTACATATTTGCTCTTCCAATTCTCGCTCCCCATTTGGCGGTCTATAATACACCCCTATAAGTGTTGCTACCCCTTTCCCATTTCTCAGTTCCACCCAAATAGCCTCCCTAGACAAGCCCTCTAATCTATCCTGCCAAAGCACTGCTGTAATATCTTCCCTGATAATCAATGCAACACCTCCACCTCTTGTCCCCCCCCCCCCCCCCCCCCCTATTCTATCACACCTGAAGCAACGAAATCCTGGAATATCTACATAGAAACATAGAAATTAGGTGCAGGAGTAGGCCATTCGGCACTTCGAGCCTGCACCGCCATTCAATATGATCATGGCTGATCATCCAACTCAGTATCCCATACCTGCCTTCTCTCCATACCCCCCTGATCCCTTTAGCCACAAGGGCCACATCTAACTCCCTCTTAAATATAGCCAATGAACTGGCCTCAACTACCCTCTGTGGCAGAGAGTTCCAGAGATTCACCACTCTCTGTGTGAAAAAAGTTCTTCTCATCTCGGTTTTAAAGGATTTCCCCTTTATCCTTAAGCTGTGACCCCTTGTCCTGGACTTCCCTAACATCGGGAACAATCTTCCTGCATCTAGCCTGTCCAACCCCTTAAGAATTTTGTAAGTTTCTATAAGATCCCCTCTCAATCTCCTAAATTCTAAAGAGTATAAGCCAAGTCTATCCAGTCTTTCTTCATAAGACAATCCTGATATCCCAGGAATCAGTCTGGTGAACCATCTCTGCACTCCCTCTATGGCAATAATGTCCTTCCTCAGATTTGGAGACCAAAAACTGTACGCAATACTCCAGGTGTGGTCTCACCAAGACCCTGTACAACTGCAGTAGAACCTCCCTGCTCCTATACTCAAATCCTTTTGCAATGAAAGCTAACATACCATTCGCTTTCTTTACTGCCTGCTGCACCTGCATGCCTACCTTCAATGACTGGTGTACCATGACACCCAGGTCTCGCTGCATCTCCCCCTTTCCCAATCGGCCACCATTTAGATAATAGTCTGCTTTCCCGTTTTTGCCACCAAAATGGATAACCTCACATTTATCCACATTATACTATTTAGTTTCCAATCACAGCCCTCCTGCAACCATGTTTCACTGATCGCCACAACATCATACTTCCAGGTGTCAATCCAGACTCTTAAGCTCATCCACCTTTCTTACAATGCTCCTAGCATTGAAATATACACATTTAAGAAACCCACCCTCTCATATTCTCTGTTTATTGTCTTTTTCTTCTCTCTCCCCTACATTTTGGGTCAGAGTGCTACCATTCTCTGCCTCCTGCTTCACACACTGACTGCTAGCTTTCCCAATTTGAGTCCCTCCCCCCAACCATACTAGTTTAAAGTCTTGCCAGTAACCTTTGCAAATCTCCCACCAGGATATTGGTCCCCCTTGAGTTCAAGTGCAACCCATCCTTTCTGTACAGGTTGCACCTTCCCCAAAAGAGGTCCCAATGATCCAGAAACTTGAATCCATACCCACTGCACCAGTCCCTCATCCACTCATTTATCCTCCACCTCGCTCCATTCTTACTCTCACTGTCGCGTGGCACAGGCAGTAATCCTGAGATTGTTACCTTTCCAGTCCTTCTCCTTAACTCTCTACCTAACTCCCTAAATTCTTCTTTCAGGACCTCTTCTTTTTTTTTACCTATGTCGTTGGTACCTATATGTACCACAACCTCAGGCTCCTCTCCCTCCCATTTCAGGATTTCTTGGACCCGTTCAGACACATCCCTGACCCTGGCACCAGGGAGGCAAACTACCATCCGGGTCTCCTATCTGCGTCCACAGAATCGCCTATCCGACCCCCTGACTATAGAGTCCCCTATTACAATTGCCCTCCCCTTCTTTTCCTTACCCTTCTGAGCAACAGGACCGGTCTTTGTGCCAGAGGGCCGGCCGCTGTCGCTGCCCCCAGGTAGGCTGTCTCCCCCACCCTTACTCAAGCATGTTACTCAACCTTTTTTAAACAATGGAACAACATGCGCAGTACGCCAATCCTCCGGCACCATTCCTGTTTCTAATGACATTTGAAATATTTCTGTCGTAGCCCCTGCTATTTCTACACTATCTTCCCTCAATGTCCAAGGGAATATCCTGTCAGGACCTGGAGACTTATCCACTTTTATATTTTTCAAAATTGTCAGTACTTCCTCTTCTTTGATCCTCATAGTTTCCATAGCTACCCTACTTGTTCCCCTTACCTCACATACTTCAATATCCTTCTCCTTGGTGAATACCAAAATTGGACACCATATTCCAGAATTGGCCTCACCGATGCCATGTACAATTTTACTTCTACAATCTAGGGGTTACAATTAACATTGATCTCAGATGGTTCAGGCATACATTCTGTAAATATACAAGTAGCAGCTGTGTGGAATCCTATGATGAATTATTCAACTCCTTGCAGCCCAAAGCCTTTCACTTTCTTATTGCACATCAGGTGCAAAATTATATACTCTTCATATTCATGAATGCAGGTTCAACAAGCGTGATGCCATTCAGAACACTAGCTTGATTCATTGGCATCCTTGTCCTGAGCATTCCATCTCTATTGCTACTATATGATGGCTGCATTGTTGTAGTCTACAAAATGCACTGCTGTTACTTGCTGTGGTTAGTACTGTCAGAGCACCTCTGATCTTAACCACCAAGTATAAGGACAGGATGGACACTCTGCAAATTCCAATAAAGTTACATGGAAGTACATCGCCATTGCTTGATTGTCACTAGATCTAAACACTAACATTTCATATAATGTTTGAGGGAGTACCATCACAAATTAAGTGGATCAACTACCTAACTCACCACTGAAGGACTGATAAGTAGTAAATAGTAACCTTGCCAGAACTGTAAATATGTTAAGGAGAAGCTTTGATACTGCATGATGTAACTTGCCATGCAAATGCAACGTTTAGTGTCTTGCTGTATCAAGTGCCTATTATGGTAAAGTTCAGTGCTATATTGTTCCCTGACGTTCAGTGATTTAACAGCAACGCTAGAACTCATGCAGTCAATGTCTTTACTGACAAATTTAGCAGCCAGTTTGTTCACTGTATGACTTTTTAATATTTTGAAGTTCATGCTTTTCCATTGGACTCTTATTTAATTGCTATGAGCACTCTTGCGTTGAGTCCATTCGATAAGAGAACATTGGTGCTGTACATTGGCAATGAAGCCATTGGTTAAATAAAAAGGCTTTTTGGACATTTTTTTTCTATTCTAGTATGTATATTCTCTTTACATAATCTAATAACCAGAGAATAGTAATAGTTACCAGCAGAATAGTGCGCCAGAATTCCATGGGTGCATAAAATAATGATCTCTGGTGTGGAATGGGCATTAAATCCATAGGTCATCAATAGGATTTTAAAATATAGTTGGGGCCTGGATAAAATGCAGGAAAAAACATTATTTAATGTGTACTCTTCCATTACAGCCTGCAGTTCACGTCCAAGGCCAGGAACCCCTGACTGCCTCCATGCTGGCCGCTGCCCCTCCCCAAGAACAGAAGCAGATGCTGGGTAAGAATCTGCGGATAATGCTGGATCTGGGAACAGGAAATGCGGTTATTTAACTATTGAGATACTGCTTTAATGTTGGAATTTGTGCGTGATGTCTTTCGTTAAAATCAGTCATCTCGATGGTTGATCTCTGGCACTCAAAAACAGTCCTTAAAATTAAATCCCAAATCTGGCTGCGTCCATGGTGAGGAAAATAGTTAATTCCAGGTCAATGACCTTTCATCAAAATGGCACCAAATGCAACATTTGCTATAATGGTAATTTCAAAGTGGTTGGTCTGGGTGTGAATAGTAAACATTCTTGACTTGGTTAGTGGTGTTATAGTAGTGCCTGCTCTAGTTTTGTAGTGTTCAAAATAATTGATGCTTCAAACATGGATGAAAAGCTTGGAGAAGTGAAAGCACAGCACAGCTTTCACAGCTGCATTGAGTATGTTAGTATAATTACATAGAAAATAGGTGCAGGAGTAGGTCATTCGGCCCTTCGAGCCTGCACCACCATTCAATATGATCATGGCTGATCATCCAACTCAGCATCCTGTACCTGCCTTCTCTCCATACCTCCTGATCCCTTTAGCCACAAGGGCCACATCTAACTCCCTCTTAAATATAGCCAATGAACTGGATTTCCCCATTACCCTTAAACTGACCCCTTGTCCTGGACTTCCCTAACATCGGGAACAATCTTCCTGCATCTAGCCTGTCCAACACCTTAAGAATTTTGTAAGTTTCTATAAGATCCCCCCCCTCAATACCCTAAATTCGAGTACAAGCCGAATCTATCCAGTCTTTCTTCATATGAAAGTCCTGACATCCCAGGAATCAGTCCGGTGAACCTTCTCTGTACTCCCTCTATGGCAAGAACGTCTTTCCTCAGATTTGGAGACCAAAACTGTACGCAATACTCCAGGTGTGGTCTCACCAAGACCCCGTACAACTGCAGTAGAACCTCCCTGCTCCTATACTCAAATCCTTTTGCTATGAATGCTAACATACCATTCGCTTTCTTCACTGCCTGCTGCACCTGCATGCCACAGCTAACACTGCCCCCCAACTTCATGTCATCTGCAAACTTGGAGATTAAATTCCCTCGTCCAAATCATTAATATATATTGTAAATAGCTGGGGTCCCAGCACTGAGGCTTGCGGTACCCCACTAGTCACTGCCTGCCATTCTGAAAAGGACCCGTTTACTCCTACTGTTTGCTTCCTGTTTGTCAGCCAGTTCTCTATCCACATTAATACTGAACCCCCAATACCGTGTGCTATAAGATTTGTCAGACATGATTCACCTTTCGTAAATCCATGCTGACATTGTCCAACGATTTCACCACTTTCCAAATGTGCTGCTATCCCATCTTTAATAACTGACTCTAGCAGTTTCCCCACTACCGATGTTAGACTAACTGGTCTGTAATTCCCCGTTTTCTCTCTCCCTCCTTTTTAAAAAAGTGGGGTTACATTAGCTACCCTCCAATCCTCAGGAACTACTCCAGAATCTAAAGAGTTTTGAAAAATTATCACTAATGCATCCGCTATTTCTTGGGCTACTTCCTTAAGTACTCTGGGATGCAGCCTATCTGGCCCTGGGGGTTTATCGGCCTTTAATCCATTCAATTTACCTAAAACCACTTCCTGGCTAACCTGGATTTCACTCAGCGCGGTCCCCTGCTATTTCCGGCAGATTATTTATGTCTTCCTTAGTGAAGACGGAACCAAAGTAATTATTCAATTGGTCTGCCATGTCCTTGTTCCCCATGATCAATTCGCCTGTTTCTGACTGCAAGGGACCTACATTTGTTTTAACCAATCTCTTTCTCTTCACATCTCTATAAAAACTTTTGCAGTCAGTTTTTATGTTCCCTGCCAGTTTTCTTTCATAATCTATTTTCCCTTTCCTAATTAAGCCCTTTGTCCTCCTCTGCTGGACTTTGAATTTCTCCCAGTCCTCTGTTGGGCTGCTTTTTCTGGCTAATTTGTACGCTTCATCTTTTGTTTTGATACTATCCCTGATTGCCCTTGTTATCCACGGATGCTCTACATTCCCTGATTTATTCTTTTGCCACTGGTATGAACAATTGTTGTAGTTCATCCATGCAGTTTTTAAATGCCTTCCATTGCATATCCACCGTCAACCCTTTAAGAATCAATTGCCAGTTAATCTTGGCCAATTCACGTCTCATACCCTCAAAGTTACCTTTCTTTAAGTTCAGAACCCTTGTTTCTGAATTAACAACGTCACTCTCCATCCTAATGAAGAACTCAACCATATTATGGTCACTCTTGCCCAAGGGGCCATGCACAACAAGACTGTTAACTAACCCTTCCACATTACTCAATACCCAGTCTAGAATAGCATGCTCTCTCGTTGGTTCCTCTACACGTTGGTTTAGAAAACTATCCCGCATACATTATAGAAATCCTCTTCAGCACCTGTGCCAATTTGATTAATCCAATCTATATGTAGATTGAAGTCACCCATTATAACTGTTTTACCTTTGTTGCACGCATTTCTAATTTCCTGTTTGATGCCATCCCCAACTCCACTACTACTGTTAGGTGGCCTGTACACAACACCCACTAGCGTTTGCTGCCCCTTGGTCTTTCGCAGCTCTACCCATATCGATTCCACATCCTCCAAGCTAATGTCCTTCCTTTCCATTGCGTTAATCTCCTCTCTAACCAGCAACGCTACCCCACCTCCTTTTCCTTTCTGTATATCCCTCCTGAATATTGAATATCCCTGGATGTTCAGCTCCCAGCCTTGGTCACCCTGGAGCCATGTCTCCGTGATCCCAACTATATCATAATCATTAATAGCTACCTGCGCATTCAACTCATCCACCTTATTACGAATGCTCCTTGCATTGAGACACAAAGCCTTCTAGCTTGTTTTTATAATGCTCTTACCCCTTATACAAATATGTTGAAAAGTGGCCCTTTTTGATTTTTGCCCTGGATTTGTCTGCCTGCCACTTTTACTTTTCGCCTTGCTACCTATTGCTTCTACCCTCATTTTACACCCCTCTGTCTCTCTGCTCACACATTTAAGAACCCCACCACCAATCATTGTCTATTTTTTTTCTCTTCTTTCCACCCTACATGTTGGGTCTGAGTGCTTCCCTTCTCTGCCTCCTGCCTCACACACTGTCTACTAGCCTTCTCTATTTGAGTCCCTCCCCCCAACCGTTCTAGTTTAAAGTCTCCGCAGTAGCCTTTGCATATCTCCCCGCCAGGATATTTGTCCTCCTCGGGGTCGAGTGCAACCCATCCTTTTTGTACAGGTCACACCTTCCACAAAAGAGGTCCTAATGATCCATAAACTTGAATCCCTGCCCTCTGCACCAGTCCTTCAGCCACGCGTTTATCCTCCACCTCGCTCCATTCCTACTCTCACTGTCGCGTGGCACAGGCAATAATCCCGAGATTGTTACCTTTGCCGTCCTTCTCCTTAACTCTCTGCCTAACTCCCTAAATTCTCCTTTCAGGACCTCTTCTCTTTTTCTACCTATGTCATTGGTACCTATACCACGACCTCGGCCTCCGATTTCAGGATATCTTGGGCACGTTCAGACACATCCCAGACCCTGGCACCAGGGAGGCAAACTACCATCCAGGTCACCTGACTGCGTCCACAGAATTGCCAATCTGACCCCCTAACTATAGAGTCCCCTATTACTAATGCCCTCCTCTTCTTTTCCTTACCCTTCTGAGCAACAGGACTGGTCTCTGTACCGGAGGCCCAGCCGCTGGTGCTACCCCCAGGTAGGCTGTCCCCCGTCATCGTTCCCCCCCCCCCCCCCCCCCCCCCCCCCCCCAGTACTCAAATAGGAGTACTTATTGCCAAGGTGTACAGCCACCGGGGCACTCTCTAGTCCCTGCCTCTGCCCCGTGTCCCTCCTAACCGTGACCCACTTGCCTACCTCCTGTGGTTTTGTAGTGACCACCTCTCTAACTCCTCTCTATGACTTCCTCGCTCTCCCTGACCAGACGGAGGTCATCGAGCTGCTGCTCCAGGTTCCTAATACTGTCCCTTAGGAGCCCCATCTCGTTGCACCTGGCGCAGATGTGGAGGTCTGGAAGGTTATCAGATTCCTTGACCTCCCACATCTGACATCCAGAACGGTAAACTGCCCTGGCCCTCATTCTCCCCCCCCTTACCTAGGATACAATACAATACAAAGTACAATACAATACAAACTGCTGGAAGAAATCAGCAGGGATCTGACTCCCAATCAGCTGGCTCCCTCTTGTCTGCTTCCACCAATCAGCGGCTTCCTCATTCTTGTGAACATTCTTGACGTGGTTAGTGGTGTTATAGTAGTGCCTGCCTTAGTTTTGTAGTGTTTTCAAAATAATTGATGCTTCAAACATGTTACATTGGATGAAAAGCTTGGAGAAGTGACAGCACAGCTTTCACAGCTGTATTGAGTATGTCAGTATAATTACTGCTGATTTTTAACGTAATAAGAAGGTTGTCTTTGCTATATCTTACAATTGAATACTTCCTTTCAGGTGAACGCCTTTTCCCACTGATTCAGAGCATGCACCCAAGTTTGGCGGGTAAAATTACTGGGATGCTTCTTGAGATAGACAACTCTGAACTGCTTCATATGCTGGAGTCCCCAGAGTCTTTACGCTCCAAGGTGAATCTTTGGTCTTCATTTCTAATTTGAGATACTTTTATCATTTTGCAGATCTCTACAAGTTTATAGAGAAAGTGGATTCAACATGCCGCCTAATATAAACATGCAGTCTAATAACAATTATAGAATCATAGAGCTGTAGACCAGTGAGCCTCAAGTCAATGGTAGGGAAGCTATTCGAGAGAAGGGGTTATTTAGGGATAACCAGCAGAAGTTTGTACACTGCAGGTCATGTCTCACTAACTTGATTGGGGTTTTGTGAGAAGATGATGGAGAATAATGAATGTAGGGTGTTTGATGTTGTACACATGCATTTTAGTAAGGCTTTTGATAAAGTCCACTCATGATCTGGAAGATTAAAATGTTGGGGTGCACAATGTCTTGGTCGTATAGATTCAGAGCTGGCTTATTCATAGAATACTCTTGTTGTGGTGTGGTGGTAGAAAGTAGATATTCTGGCTGGAGGTAGATAGGTTGGTAAGTAGGTTTGTTGACAACAATAAAATTGGAAGTGTTACAGTGAAGAATGCTGTCACTGATACGCGGGATTTAGATCGGCTGCATAAATGTGGAGAAATGGCAAATACTTTAATCCAAACAAGTACGGTATTGCAGTTTGGGAGGTTGTATGTAAGCAGGGAGTTAATGGCAAGACCCTTAACAGGATTGATGTGCAGAGAATCCAAGTTCATAGCTTACTGAAGGTGGCAGCATAAGATGCAGAGAAGGCATATGGTGTGCTTCCCTTCATTGCTAGAGCTTTGAATATAAGAGTCAGGAAGTCATGAGACAGCTCTAATGGACTTTGGTTAGACATCCATTGGAGTATTGGGTGCAGTTCTGGTCGCCCAGAATAGGAAATATGTGAAGGTTTTGAAGAGGGTGCAGAGAAGGTTTACCACAATGCTGTCTGGATTAGAGGGTTTCGGCTACAGGGAGAGGTTGGATAGACTTGGATTGTTTTCTCTAGAATGTCGGATGTTGAAGAGAGACTTGAAAGAATAATATAAAATGATAAGAGGCATACATCAGTGAGAACCTTTTATTTCTCCAAGGTGGAAATGTCCACTAGAGGACAGGATGGGTGAGGGGGAAATGGAGAAGTGCAGGGCAAGTTTATTTAGAGTGGGCATCTAGAATGCACAGGCAGGGGTAGGGGTGGTGGTGGGAGCAGATACAATTGTGGCGTATAAGGCTTTTAGATAAGCACATGGTAGTAGTGTTGAACTGTGCATTGTGTTCGGCACAAACATTGTGGGCTGGCCACAGTTCTTGTGCTGTACTGTTCTATGATCAAGGGTTTTTGTATAGATTACTGTAGCTCCCTCTGATTTATGTTTAAGAAAGAACTACAGATGCTGGTAAATCGAAGGTAGACACAAAATGCTGGAGTAACTCAGCGGGTGAGGCACCATCTATGGATAGAAGGAATTAGTGATGTTTTGGGTCGAGATCCTTCTGATTTATGTTCAATATTTACTTTGGCTCTGCTAAAATATTTTACTATGTAATAGGTTTGGTGAAGAATTAACATTTTTATTGTAATTCAGGTTGATGAAGCTGTTGCTGTACTGCAAGCCCATCAAGCAAAAGAAGCTGCTCAGAAAGTAGTTGTGCCAAATGCTGCTGGGGTTTAAAATTTTCAAGAGGTGAGTAATAAAACAAAGTACCCTTTCTCAAAGATCAGAGCTTGGTTACTATGAGTAGTTTGTTGTATCGAATCTTTGCAGTAACGGTTCCAGGATTGGCTGTGAGGAAGTAAGCTGTTGCCTAGAAGCATATCAATTAACAAATATCCAGATTCTAGAAGAGTAAGATGGTTGGATGTCGTGGTTATGAAGCTGTTTTTTGCTAATGTGCCACAACTGTTCCTGTCTGTGCTGAATGCAAGACTGTACTTGAATTTTATAAAACACTTAAGCTATAGTTACAATACTGCATTCAGTAACAGAACAGGAAGTAATAGCATTAGAACGTGTAGAGTGGGGATTAGAGGGTCCCATCTGACTAGAATTTTAGCTATGAACAAAGATTGACTAGCCTGGCTGTTTTCTTAAATAGTCAGCTGAGGATATTTTAATAAAATGCTGTAAGCAGGCCAAAGACTGGGGCAGCTGTAATGATGAGTGTTTTTATACATTTTATTTGAATTATCTTTATAAATTCTCCCCTATTAATGCTTTTTGGACATCCTGTGGTCTCTGGCACTCTCTCCCTGTGGGACTTGCACATTGCATGTTCAAATTGTTGTAATTAACTCCTGTGGGAAATTATCTGTGGAATGGAATTGGACGAGACAGCCAGCTTTTGCTCAGCAAGGAGCGGGCTGGGTGGGGGGGGGGAGAAAAAGACTGGGGAAGAGCCATGGGGGGGAGGTGGGAAGGAGCAAGTGAGGGGGGTCAGATGGGTAGTGGCTGGAATTGGCAGTGTGATGGGGACTCGCAGCGGGCGCTGATCGTTCTCCTCTGTCGGGATCGGAGTCTCCGCTTTCTGTTTGGTGACATCTCCGGGCTGGGCTGGATCTCCCGGGCTGGGTCGGGTCTCCCACGCTGGGCTGTTTGGGGCTGGGCTGCTTTGGGTCCCTCTGGAAATTGTGTCCAGTTGGAAACCTCCGCCGGCCATCCTCTGCTCCAGTAAAGACGCGATGGTGCAGGAAGGGGGCGGACCGTCCCGGGGAGTGACAGGGGAAGAGACTAATTTGCGCAGCGCTGACTGGCAGGAGAAGAGGTGCAGATTTTTAAATTTATAAACTTCGCTAACTTTTATGACATTCAACCGATCGGACGAATTGCACTCGCAGCACAGGCAAAGGGTGAGTGAACAGGCGATAAATCGTAGTGCTATCTCGAACCGTTTTTGCGTAAATAGAAAGACCGCCAAACTGGAAGATAAGATTAGAGTTTTAGTTATGTATAGTTGTATGTTTTAGAAGCTTTCTGGGTGGAATTAAGTAAGATTTGTTTTTATTTTCATTTAGGAGAGGAGGACAACGAAGCTCGCATTACTGAAGAAAAAAAAATCTAAACATTGGAAAAAGTTAAAAAATTTTAAAACATCGTAAAATAAAAAATGTATACAAAAAAAGAAAGGAAACCTCTAAGCTTATGAAATGAAGTCACTGCCAGGTCTGGTATAAGTGATGCTAGTCCTTGACTTAATCGGAAAATACCCAAAAAAATTGTAAAATGAAAAGTTTTCTAGGCCGGGGTAGGTGTTTTATGCACAGAAATGTTTGATGCATTCCTTTCTTTAAAGTTTTGTAATCCATTACTGTGGAAATGCTCAGCAGATCCACACTGTGTTTAGTTGGCAGTGTGTTTGATGGTTGAGCATTAGAAACTGAAACTGAATTGGATTATAGAATGCTTGCTTTAATAAAAATGCTGAATAATGATTTGGTGTTCTGAATTCTTTCTGAATTCTTTAATATTCATGCTTGGACTTTCTGTAGATACAGTGGTATTTATTATGCAGAAATAGTATGATAAAAGATTTGATGCCTGGTCTGTTTTATGGAGGTACAATAAACCCTTGTTTAAACTGACCCCTTTATAACAGATTTTGGTCATAGCAGACTTGCTGACCCACAGATGGACTTGCTGACCGACAGCTGGTTTGCACCACCTCCCCAGCTCCCTGGCTTCAGAATCGGCCCCTAGCTTGCATGGTGCACAAGCAAAACCACCATTCAGCATGGTGTGGTTGTGGGTTTATTGTAGCCCCTGGAGGCAGTGCTTTCTTCAGGTTACTGCCACCGACAGGACGTGCTTGGTCACTGGGGCTCCCTTTGGTTGCCGCATCTGATCGGTTGGCCCGTTGCTTTATCCACTCAGCCTCACGTCTCCTCCCCGGAGTCACTGATCTACTCCGCACTGGAAGCGATGGCTGACAGGAAGGAGGGGCGTAGCTGGTGAGAGGAGAGGTGGCCCCACTGTGACTGATCATGTTCTATTGGTGACAGTAGCAACTGAACTATAGTTTGTTGCGCAAAAACAAAATCGGGTTTAGGAATGATACTCAACGTGAGTGCATGCCCTTCTGACATTTTTATGCTCATTTTTGCAATGGCTTCATGGAATAGTTAGCACAACCAAATGAATCTAAAGCATAGAGGGACAGAATTAGAAGATTCTGTTCCAATGTTGACCCATCGCTCAATGAAAAGCAAAATAAATGACTTTAAGAACTGCAGATGCTGGAATCTTGAGCAAAATATAAAGTGCCACGCTTGAAAGGGACAGACAGAATGGGGAAGTGGTTTTGAGGTCAAGATCCGAATAGTCATAATCTTACTGAAAGGCAGTATAGGTCTTGAGAGCTAATTGTTTTTCTCTACCATGGCGATTCCTTCAACAAAGTATATAAGATGGGCATTATAATCGACACCCGAAAGACAAATCCTCTGTTTTTCAACTGCACCCTTGATGATGAGCCCCCGGTCAAAGATGGCAGATGGATCTAGCAAGGACATCTTTTGGTCGGCACTAGCAAGTTGGGCCGACTAAGGATCACTCGTCATTTTTCAAGTGCAACTACAATCTAGACATTGTTGGTGAAATCTATGGCTTTTCCAGTACTCCAATTCTGCCTTCAATCCTTTCAAGAAAAAGGTGGTTTGAAAACCATAATATCAAATTTGATACAAAGCTCATGGTTTATAAAATAATGAATCCATGTTTGAGATGTTTAATAGAATTTTAAAATTACATTCAGACATATTTTCATCGAGGGTAGGGAGAATGGCCTGTTTTTTGTAGAACATCTTAAGAGGAGAAAGAGTAGATTAGGATTTTTTTTCCCCCATTATTTGATTATTTTAAACCCTGTGGTTGATTTGGGTTCAGATCTGGCTTTAATTTTATATCCCAGCAAACCTCTGTCAATTGGAAAAGGCAAAGGCTAGGATGTGAAATATTTACAACACAAGACTGATCAAAAGGAGGTCAATGTGGTTGCAGAAGGAATACAGGAGTACAAGTTGCACTTTGTTATAGCACCTCTCACAGCCATGACATTGCAAAATGCTTTTCCAGATTTTCCATATTGGTACAGGAGCTTCAGGAGAGATGGGGGTGAGGAAAAAAGAGGGGGAATTACATTGTTGGTTAAGGAGGATATCACGGCTGTGTTTAGAGATGACATTGCAGACGGTTCATCTAGTGAGTCTATGTGGCTGGAGCTGAGGAACAAGAAAGGGATGATCACCTTGTTGGGGTACTATAGACCCCCGAATAGTCAATGGGAATGAGAAGAGTAAATGTACTGGGAGATTGCAGACAGCTGCAGGTCAAATAAGGTTGTAGTAGGGGATTTCAACTTTCCCAATATATACTGGGAAAATCATAGCATGAAGTGTTTAGATGGGGAGCAATTCCACAAGTGTTCAGGAGAGTTTTTCTTAAACAGTATTTGGCGATCCCACAAGTGAGGGCAACGCTGGATTTAGTATTGGGAAATTGGGACGGGCAAGTTAATGAAGTGTGTGTGGAAGAGCCTTTTGGGACAAGTGACCACAGTTCGATTAGGTTTAAGATAGTTATGGATCGGGACGGAGAGGGTCCACGTGTTAAAATGCTTAACTGGGGTAAAGTCACTTTGAGGGTATGAGAGAAGGTTATTTAAGAAGATTGGTTAAGAAGGTTCAATTTTTGGGTATTAATAGTGGAGTAGCAAGATGGATTCAACTGTGGCTGAATGGGAGTTGCCAGAGAGTAATGGTGGATGACTGTCAGGTTGGAGGCCGGTGACTAATGGGGTGCCTCAGGGATCTGTATTGGGTCCACTTGTTTGTCATGTACATCAATGATCTGGATGATGGTGTGGTAAATTGGATTAGTAAGTATGCAGATGATACTAAGATAGGTGGTGTTGTGGATAATGAAGTAGATTTTCAAAGTTACAGAGAGATTTAGGCCATTTGGAAGAGTGGGCTGAAAGATGGTAGATGGAGTTTAATGCTGATAAGTATGAGGTACATCTTGGCAGGACAAATCAAAATAGGACATACATGGTAAATGGTAGCGAATTGAGGAATGCAGTTGAACAGAGGGATCTAGGAATAACTGCATAGTTCCATAGTTACTCAGAACTGCTGTAGATTTGGGAGCAACAGCAGGAGAAGATTAGCAAGAGATACGATTGATTGGCTCTAGCCCGAGTGGGAGGAGAGAAGTGAGTCAGTGCCGGGAAAACAGTTGAAAACTGAGGAATTGGTTTGTAAATTGGGCAATTTATCAGTCAATTTAAGCAAGACTGCTCTTATGGAGCGGCAGTGAGTGAACGGCCTAGTGAGGGAAGTGCCCTGTGAGTAAAGTGTGAGTCTTTGGCGAGGAGGCCGAGGAGAGGAGACCACGCAATACGCTTGAGAGTTAGAGACGAAAGAAGATGTCGGACAAGCTGATTCAGTGCTATGCTTACAGTATGTGGGAGGTCAAGGACACCGCTGGTGCCTCTGGCTGCTACAAATGCGAGAAGTGCATCCAGGTAGAGCTCCTGAAGGGCCGTGTTGGGGAACTGGAGAAACAAGTGGATGACCTCCGGTTCGTCCGAGAAAAAGAGTCGTTCCTCGACAAGTCCTACAGTAAGATTGTTACACCTAAGGTACTGGAAGAGAGAAGATGGGAGACAGTGAGAAAGGGAGGGAAGCATGGAATGCCAATGTCCCCGGGTGTTGTACCTCTTGTGAACAGGTTCACCCACTTAGATGCTGTCGGGACAGAAGACGTGTTTACACTGAGCGGCGGACTGGCTTGTGATACGAATAGGGCTGTTGCGCCAAAATCAAAAAGGCCTAAGGCAGGCAAGGCCATTGTAGTGGGAGACTCCATCGTGAGAGGTACGGACAGGGGTTTCTGCAGCAACAGACGGGATGCCAGGATGGTGTGCTGCCTTCCCGGTGCCAGGATCCAGGATGTCACGGACAGAGTGCAGAAAATCCTCAAGGGCGAAGGTGAGCAGCCGGAAGTGGTAGTGGATGTCGGCACAAACGATATCGGAAAAAAGGGGATGAATATTCTGCAGTGTGACTTTAGAGAGCTCGGAAAAATGCTGAAAAGCAGGACCTCCAGGGTTGTTATCTCTGGTTTGCTTCCAGTTCCTCGTGCTGGCAAGAGCAGGAACAGGGAGATACGGGACCTGAACGTGTGGCTGAGGAACTGGTGCACGGGGCAGGGATTTAGATTCTTAGATCACTGGGATCTGTTTTGGAGTAAGGGGGAACTGTACAAAAGGGACGGATTGCATCTTAAAAGGTGTGGGACCAGTATTCTGGCAGGCAGGTTTGCCACTGCTACATGGGTGGCTTTCAACTGAATAAGGGGGGTGGGGTGTCGAATGGGATAGTGGAGGATGGAGTTAAAGGGAAAGGGTTTCTTAAATGTGACGTAGAGACAGAGGGGTGTAAAATGAGGGTAGAAGCAATAGGTAGCAAGGTGCAAAGTAAGAGTGGCAGGCCAACAAATCCAGGGCAAAAATCAAAAAGGGCCACTTTTCAGCATAATAGTATAAGGGTTAAGAGTGTTGTAAAAACAAGCCTGAAGGCTTTGTGTCTCAATGCAAGGAGCATTCGTAATAAGGTGGATGAGTTGAATGTGCAGATAGCGATTAATGACTATGATATAGTTGGGATCACGGAGACATGGCTCCAGGGTGACCAAGGCTGGGTGCTGAACATCCAGGGATATTCAATATTCAGGAGGGATAGACAGAAAGGGAAAGGAGGTGGGGTAGCGTTGCTGGTTAGAGAGCAGATTAACGCAATAGAAAGGAAGGACATTAGCCTTGAGGATGTGGAATCGATATGGGTAGAGCTGCGAAACACGAAGGGGCAGAAACGCTAGTGGGCGTTGTGTACAGGCCACCTAACAGTAGTAGTGAAGTTGGGGATGGCATCAAACAGGAAATTAGAAAAGCGAGCAACAAAGGTAAAACAGTTATAATGGGTGACTTCAATCTACATATAGATTGGGTGAATCAAATTGGCAAGGGTGCTGAGGAAGAGGATTTCTTGGAATGTATGCGGAATAGTTTTCTAAACCAACATGTAGAGGAACCAACGAGAGAGCAGGCTATTCTAGACTGGGTATTGAGTAATGAGGAAGGGTTAGATAGCAGTCTTGTTGTGCGAGGCCCCTTGTGCAAGAGTGACCATAATATGGTTGAGTTCTTCATTAGGATGGAGAGTGACATCGTTAATTCAGAAACAAGGGTCCTGAACTTAAAGAAAGGTAACTTTGAGGGTATGAGATGTGAATTGGCCAAGATAGACTGGCGATTGATTCTTAATGGGTTGACGGTGGATATGCAATGGAAGGCATTTAAAGACTGCATGGATGAACTACAACAATTGTTCATCCCAGTTTGGCAAAAAAAAAAATCAGGGAAGGTAGAGCATCCGTGGATAACAAGGGAAATCAGCGATAGTATCAAAACAAAAGATGAAGCGTACAAATTAGCCAGAAAAAGCAGCCTACCAGAGGACTGGGAGAAATTCAGAGTCCAGCAGAGGAGGACAAAGGGCTTAATTAGGAAAGGGAAAATAGATTATGAAAGAAAACTGGCAGGGAACATAAAAACTGACTGCAAAAGCTTTCATAGATATGTGAAGAGAAAGAGATTAGTTAAAACAAATGTAGGTCCCTTGCAGTCAGAAACGGGTGAATTGATCATGGGGAACAAGGACATGGCAGACCAATTGAATAACTACTTTGGTTCTGTCTTCACTAAGGAAGACATAAATAATCTGCCGGAAATAGCAGGGGACCGGGGATCAAATAAGATGGGGGAACTGAGTGAAATCCAGGTTAGCCGGGAAGTGGTGTTGGGTAAATTGAATGGATTAAAGGCCGATAAATCCCCAGGGCCAGATAGGCTGCATCCCAGAGTAGTTAAGGAAGTAGCCCCAGAAATAGTGGATGCATTAGTGATAATTTTTCAAAATTCTTTAGATTCTGGAGTAGTTCCTGAGGATTGGAGGGTAGCTAATGTAACCCCACTTTTTCTGAAACTATACTATGTCATATCTCCAATGGAGGAAATATCCTATCTGCATTCATAGAAACATAGAAGATAGGTGCAGGAGTAGGCCATTTGGCCCTTCAAGCCTGCACCGCCATTCAATAGGATCATGGCTGATCATCCAACTCAGTATCCCGTACCTGCCTTCTCTCCATACCCCCTGACCCCTTTAGCCACAAGGGCCACATCTAACTCCCTCTTAAATATAGCCAATGAACTGGCCTCAACTACCTTCTGCGGCAGAGAATTCCAGAGATTCACCACTCTCTGTGTGAAAAAAGTTTTCCTCATCTCGGTCCTAAAAGATTTCCCCCTTATCCTTAAACTATGACTCCTTGTTCTGGACTTCCCCAACATCGGGAACAATCTTCCTGCATCTAGCCTGTCCAACCCCCTTAAGAATTTTGTAAGTTTCTATAAGATCCCCCCTCAATCTTCTAAATTCTAGTGAGTACAAGCTGAGTCTAATCCATTCTTTCTTCATATGAAAGTCCTGACATCCCAGGAATCAGTCTGGTGAACCTTCTCTGTACTCCCTCTATGGCGAGAATGTCTTTCCTCAGATTAGGAGACCAAGTTATTCACCTTGTTATGCCCCCCCCCCCCCCCCCCCCCCCCCCCCCCCCCTAACTAATTGTTCCGTTCAGCTAAACCATTCATTGTCCGCAGTCCATTGTCTTTCTATCCTTTGATTGTGTGTGCAACTCAATGACTGTTGGTGGCGTGATTGTAAGATATAAACATCAAGCCAGCACTGCGAGTCAGTAGACTTCAGTGAAAGATCTATCTTAGAAAATAGAGGTAAAATGCACACTGAGACAGATGGACTGCCTGACTAACGGAGAGGCAGAAAATGGTGGCAATCAGTAGCAGGTCAGGCAACATCTGTGAAAAGGAAAATAGATTTAACATTTCAAGTCAAAGACCTTTTTCTCTATTCCATTCACAGATGCTGCCTGACCTGCCGAGTGTTTCCAATAAATTTCTATTTCTATTTCACGTTTCTGCCATCTGGTTTTTCTTTTGCATTTCATTTACTGGAAGTCAGAGGCGTTTGCAATGCAAGTGTATTTGCTGCCCTCTAGTGGCCTACCCAACCTTAATAGTTGTTTAACAAATTGGATAAGACAAATACAAGGAACTGCAGATGCTCTCATCTTGAGCAAAACATAAAAGTGCTGGAGGAACTGGATGGCATCTGTGGAACTAGTGGTTGGGTGACTTTGGGATCGGGACCCAGAAAGTCGCCTGTCCATTCCTTCCACAGAAGCTGCCTGACTCATTGAGTTTCTTCATTCAATGAGTTTCGACCCGAAACGTTGCCTATTTCCTTCACTCCACGGATGGCTGCCTCACCTTTCTTTAGCATTTTTGTCTGCCTTCGATTTTCCAGCATCTGCAGTTCCTTCTTAAACATAATTTAGTTTCTCCAGTGCTTTGTGTTTTGGATAGGCCAAATATTGCAATAGCACAACATTTGATGGATTCTACAATGACTTGGATATCCCTATTTAAGATGTAAAATGTTGGGGTATCAAATGCTGCCAATGTGCACAAAGCAAAGTACAAGACTGCATGAAGAGGTACACAAACACACTCAGTTTGGTGCAGTCACTGGCATGTCTTTGTGGGGTAAAGGTTAAAGCATATAGCCTTGCTGCCACAGAATATTAAAGCACTGGGCCCAGAAAACCAACTCTCAGGTCTTTCACTTGTAGATCACCTGGGGATGAAACATTCATGGCCTGTTGACATATTGTAATGATATGTATGTACAGTAAATGAAGACAGTGCAATGACCCAATTGCTTTGCTTCATATTCAGTGGAGAATGGGTGTAGAAAGTGAAAGGCCAAAAGAACATTTGAATTGGGAAGGAAAAAAAGACAACTTCTGGTAGTGGGTCGGTTCATTATCTGGACTTGCCTCCGCATTAGACCCCTCAATTGCAAACATTCCTGATGCGGTCTCACTAACATTCTATATAGTTGGATTCCCCCACTCCTCACCTTCCCACAATATTGTTTGTGGAACCTGTGGATTAACCTGTGATTCTTGCACAAGAGCAACCAGGTAAACTCAAAAGGATTTTCGATATCTATTTAATGAATACTTTCCCATTATGTTTTTGCTGACATTACATGTTTCCAGGTTGTATTCCACCTGCCACATCCTTGCCCATTCACCTGATCTGACTATATACCCTGAAGCATCTCGGCACCTCCTCACAGCCCACCCTGCCATCTAACTTTGCTCCTGTATTTATTCAACACTAGACTAAGTGGGACCCGTTGGGTCCCCCAATGCAACCCGTTCCCCCAACGCTATATTCCACAACTTGCCCATAGTCCCCAACTGCACAGGCGCGGCTCATTTCCCCTCATCACCAACGCTCTCTCCCCTCTCTTCCTCCTCCCTCTTCTTTCCCCTCTCCTCCTCCCCTGCCCCAATCCCTCCTTCACCTCTCCTTTCCCCTACCCTCAGTCACTCCCTCCATAACCTCTCCCTTCCCTTTCCCCTACCTATCGTTCTAGCCCCCTCCTCCCCACTCTCCCTCCACTCACTCCCTACCCCCTACTCTCCCTCAATCCTCCCAGTCTCCCTCCTGTGTATAAACAGCTGTCATCTCTACATGGTGAAACAAAAATGTATAAAAATGGCCTTTAAAAATCTGACTATGTGCACTTTAACCACATGTGATTTTTTTTTTTAAATTACAAATCTCAAATTGTGGAGTACAGAGGCAAATAAATAAATGACGGATCTTTGTCCCAAACATTATGGAGGCCACTGTATCTCTTTGGGTTGCCAGAGCTGTTACCTCATCTCTGCAGCGATGATGCAAACGTAATCCTATACTCTGATGCTGCCTGGAGTTTACATGTTTTCCCTGTAATTGTGGGTTTCTTCCAGGATCTCTGGTCTCCCACTTCCCAAAAACATGCAGGTTGTTGTGTTAATTGGCCACTCTGATGTGCCCTAATTGGTTGTGGGGGGGGGGCTTATGGGAATGTGGGGAGAATTAAATGGAGGATTAGTGGAGATTCTAGTGCTTAACGAAATGTTGTACTATCGGATGTTATTTCGAACAGATCCCATCGTGGTAATTGAAGAACATTATTTGGATAATATTGTAAAGCACTGATCAATATTTATCCCCCAACACTTGCCCAAAGATAGAATCTGTTTTATTGTGGTTTGTGAGACACGAATTGGCAATCATGTTTCTCCCATTATAACAGTGTCTGCGTTTCAAAAGTCATTCCTTAGCCATAAATAATTTGAAAGAAAGAGAAAAGATAGACTTGTATTTACGTCGCATCTTTCTGCAGAGAGAGGGCATTTCTATCCTCTGACACTCAATGATGGATTGGGTAAGATATCACTCGAATCCTTCCTCGTTTTTGAAGTAATATTGTCCTTCATCTGAAGGAGCAGACAGGGGTTTTGATTCATTATCTCAACTGAGAGATAGCAGCACCAGTATTGTTCCCCTATCTTAGTATAATCTAGATCCTAGACTTTTGTTCACAATTCTTTGGAGTCAGGCTTTAACCTTGTGACATTCTAAGGCCATTCAAAAGATCAATACGTTGTCCTGTTTAATTATAAATAATTACAAATGGTTTACCCATACAGGGCCCTCTTTCAAATGGAGATTACTTCTTTAGACTTTAGGGATACAGCATGTAAACAGGCCCTTCGGCCCACTGAGTCCCTGCCGACCAGCGATCATCCCGTACACTAACACTATCCTACACACCAAGGACAATTTTTTTTCAACTTACCAAAGCGAATTAACCTACAAACCTGTACGGAGCACCCGGAGAAAACTCATCACTCAATCAATCAAAGACTTGATTGTCATTTAAAAATACACCAACAAATGCAAGTCTAAACGGAATGTTGTTGCATCTGGCTCACCGTGCAACATAAAATAACAAAAGGATAAAATAGATAAAAAGATAAAATAGATTAAAAAGATAAATAGATAATGGTGGTGGCACATTACATGGAATTTAAGAGTCTGATGACTCGGGGTAAGAAGCTGTTGCAAAACCTGGCCGTTCTGCTCCTTATACTACGATATATTTTGCCCGAGGGCAGCAGAGTGAACAGTCCATGATGGAGATGTGTGGGGTCTTTTATAATATTGTTGCCCTTGGACAAGCAACGTTTGCACACAATGTCCCGGATTGAAGGAAGAGAAGTCCCGATGATTTTTTCAGCCGTCCTCACCACTCTCTGCACAGACTTCCAGTTCGGAGGCTTTACAGTCCCCAAACCAGACAGAGATGCAGCTGGTCAAAATGCTCTCTATGGTGCCCCTGCAGAAAGCAGTGAGGATGGGATGGGGGAGGTGAGCTCTTCTCATCCGGTGGAGAATGCGCAAACGCTGCTGCGCTCTCTTAACCGGTGAGGCGATGTCCCATGTGGTCACAGGGAGAACGAACAAATGCCAACCAGACAGCAGCTGTAGTCAGGATCGATCCCAGATCTCTGTCGATGTAATGCAGCAACTCTACTGCTGAGCCACTGTGCCACTTGTTCTATCAATTGTGCTACTTTTCTATTTTTATAAGCTACCTGAACATTTTTTTTAGATTTATCTTCACATTATTACCAATCATAGTTAGCATTAAAACTCTTTGGGCTTTTTCTGGTTGGCTGCCAGTGGCTAGTGGTGTTCTGCAGGGGTCGGTGCTGGGGCCGTTACTCTTCATGTTGTATACCAATGATTTGGATGAGGGAATTGATTGATGGCTTTGTGGCCAAGTTTGCAGACGATTCGAAGATAGATGAAGGGGCAGACAGTGCAGAGAAAGCAGGGACTCTGAATGTATAGAAAAATAGGTGCGGGAGTAGGTCATTCGGCACTTCGAGCCAGCACCGTCATTCAATATAATCATGGCTGATCATCTAAAATCAGTACCCCATTCCTTCTTTTGCCCCATATCCCTTGATTCATTTAGCCCTAAGAGCTAAATCTAACTCTCTCTTGACGACATGGACAGGTTGTGGGAGTGGGCAGATAAGTGGCAGATGGAATACAGCTAAGCAAAGTGCAGTCATGAATTTTGGGAGTAGGAATAAAGGCGTAGACTATTTTCTAAAAGGGGAGAGAATCCAGAAATCGGAGGTGCAAAGGGACTTGGTGCAGGATTCCCAGAAAGTTTATTAGCAAGTTAAACTGGTAGTAAGGAAGACAAATGCAATACCAGCATTCGTTTCAAGAGGGCTAGAATACAAAAACAGTGATGCCATGCTGAGGCTTTATAAGGCACTGGTCAGACTGCGTCTGGAGTATCGTGAGCAAGTTTGGGCCCCGTATCTGAGAAAGGATGTGCTGGTGTTGGTGAAGGCCCAGAGGAGGTTTATGAGAATGATCCCAGGGATAATTGGGTTAACATATGATGAGCATTTGATGGCACTGGGCCCGTACTCGCTAGTGTTTAGAAGGATGAGGAGGGACCTCAGTGAAGCTTACCGAATAGTGAAAGGCCTTGATAGAGTGGATGAGGAGAGGATGTTTCCACTAGTGGGAGAGTTTACGACTAGAGGCCACAGCCTCCGAATAAAAGGACATACCTTTAGAAAGGAGATGAGGAGGAATTTCTTTAGTCAGGGGGTGGTGAATCGGTGGAATTCATTATCACAGAAGGCTGTGGAGATAAAGTCAATAGATACCTTTTCAGGTGGAGATTGATACGTTTTTGATTAATCAGGGTTTCAAGGTTATGGGGAGAAGGCAGGAAAATTGGGATAGAAACATAGAAACATAGAAAATAGGTGCAGGAGTAGGCCATTCGGCCCTTCGAGCCTGCACCGCCATTCAATATGATCATGGCTGATCATCCAACTCAGTATCCCGTACCTGCCTTCTCTCCATACCCCCTGATCCCCTTAGCCACGGGGGCCACATCTAACTCCCTCTTAAATATAGCCAATGAACTGGCCTCAACTACCCTCTGTGGCAGAGAGTTCCAGAGATTCACCACTCTCTGTGTGAAAAAAGTTCTTCTCATCTCGGTTTTAAAGGATTTCCCCCTTATCCTTAAGCTGTGACCCCTTGTCCTGGATTTCCCTAACATCGGGAACAATCTTCCTGCATCTAGCCTGTCCAACCCCTTAAGAATTTTGTAAGTTTCTATAAGATCCCCTCTCAATCTCCTAAATTCTAGAGAGTATAAACCAAGTCTATCCACTCTTTCTTCATAAGACAGTCCTGACATCCCAGGAATCAGTCTGGTGAACTGTCTCTGCGCTCCCTCTATGGCAATAATGTTCTTCCTCAGATTTGGAGACCAAAACTGTACACAATACTCCAGGTGTGGTCTCACCAAGACCCTGTACAACTGCAGTAGAACCTCCCTGCTCCTATACTCAAATCCTTTTGCAATGAAAGCTAACATATCATTCACTTTCTTTACTGCCTGCTGCGCCTGCATGCCTACCTTCAATGACTGGTGTACCATGACACCCAGGTCTCGCTGCATCTCCCCCTTTCCCAATCGGCCACCATTTAGATAATAGTCTGCTTTCCCGTTTTTGACACCAAAATGGATAACCTCACATTTATCCAAATTTTTTCTGCATCTGCCAAACATTTGCCCTCTCACCCAGCCTATCCAAGTCACCTTGCAATCTCCTAGCATCCTCCTCACAGCTAACACTGCCCCCCCAGCTTAGTGTCATCCGCAAACTTGGAGATATTGCCTTCAATTCCCTCATCCAGATCATTAATATATATTGTAAATAGCTGGGGTCCCAGTACTGAGCCTTGGCGTACCCCACTAGTCACTGCCTGCCATTGTGAAAAGGACCCGTTTACTCCTACTCTTTGCTTCCTGTTTGCCAGCCAGTTCTCTATCCACATCAATACTGAACCCCCAATGCCTTGTGCTTTAAGTTTGTATACTAATCTCTTATGTGGGACCTTGTCGAAAGCCTTCTGGAAGTTCAGATACACCACATCCACTGGTTCTCCCCTATCCACGCTACTAGTTACATCCTTGAAAAATTCTATAAGATTCGTCAGACATGATTTACCTTTCGTAAATCCATGCTGACTTTGTCCAATGATTTCACCACTTTCCAAATGTGATGCTATCCCATCTTTAATAACTGACTCTAGCAGTTTCCCCACTACCGATGTTAGACTAACTGGTCTGTAATTCCCCATTTTCTCTCTCCCTCCCTTCTTAAAAAGTGGGGTTACGTTTGCTACCCGCCAATCTTCAGGAACTACTCCAGAACCTAAAGAGTTTTGAAAGATTATTACTAATGCATCCACTATTTCTGGAGCTACTTCCTTAAGTACTCTGGGATGCAGCCTATCTGGCCCTGGGGATTTATCGGCCTTTAATCCATTCAATTTACCCCACACCACTTCCCGGCTAACCTGGATTTCACTCAATTCCTCCAACTCCTTTGACCCGCGGTCCCCTGCTATTTCTGGCAAATTATTTATGTCTTCCTTAGTGAAGACGGAACCAAAGTAATTATTCAATTGGTCCGCCATATCCTTGTTCCCCATGATCAACTCACCTGTTTCTGACTGCAAAGGACCTACATTTGTTTTAACTAATCTCTTTCTTTTCACATATCTGACAGAAGAGACAGATGAGACAGAAAGATAGATCAGTCATGATTGAATACCAGGATAGACTTGAATCCCCATATAATTGCTCGGACACACGGAGAATGTGGCGTGGTCTGAATAAGATAACTAGCTGTCAAGCACTGTCAGGTAACATCATTGGTGTTAGTTCGACCCTACCTGATGAACTGAATGAGTTCTATGCTCACTCTGAGCAGATGGCCAACAGGACGGTGACACCTGGCCCCTTCAGACTCCAATGTGCCTCTCCCCAGTTAATAGTTAATAAGTTAATAATTCCTTACTTTTTGATGAAATTCAGCTAGCAAACGCGATAATCCCGATATTTTGGATCTTTAAATCACCACGGCAAATGTCTGCTGTTCACTTCCGATGTTTTTTACTTTCAGTTCCCTCTTGTAATTACCTTACTTTCTATCTTTTTTTTTGCCTGAAAATTTAGGTCGCTGTGCTTCACGGTCACCCCGACTAGCACAGAAAATTTCAGCTCAAAAACTGTCCGTTTTCGATGTTTTTAACAGGTGGGAAAGTGCGTGTTTCCCCATTCACTAACATGTACCAAACTGAGATATGTCCTCCAGTTAAAATTTTCGGTCACGTGAGGGGGGATCTACGCTCATTTGACATTTGGTGAAATCACCCTATAACCCGTGCCTGCCTTCTCCCCATATCCCTTGACTCCACTAGCCCCCAGAGCTCTATCTCTCTCTTAAATCCATCCAGTGGATTTACTCTTAAATCCATCCCAGTTGAATACTCTGTCACAGATTTCTTCATGAGCCTGGGTTTGATCCTGACATTGGGTGCTATCTGTGTGGAGTTTGCATGTTGTCCCTGTGAACCACCAGGTGGCGCCAGCAATGGCTGCCGCGCCAACAGTCTGTCTGTTTTTTCCTTCTTTGTGTTTTAATAGTGTGTTAAATGCATGTTTTTAGTATTCTTTAGCTTGTTTTTTGTAGGAGGCAGGGGTTGGGGGAAACTTTTTCTAATCTCTTACCTCGACGGAGATGCGATTTTTTTACCGTATCATATCTCCGTCCGCACCGTGGCCTAACGTCGAGGAGTTGGCGGCCTTTGCTGGAGACCGACTTTTGAGAGCTCCACCGCTGGTGCCTGCGGACTTGAACATCACGGAGCCCACGGTCTCCGGTCACAGACCAAGTTCGGGAACTCCAAGCCACAGAAGGTTCGATCGCCCCGACGCGGGAGTTTCGATCGCCCCGACTCGGAAGTTTCGAATGCCCCGACTCGGGAGTTTCGATCACCCTGATGCAGGAGCTTCAATCACCGGCTGCTGTGGGAGCTTTGATCTGCCCCGACCGCAGGAGAATAAAGAGGAAGAAGATTGGACTTTTTTGCCTTCCATCACAGTGAGGAACATGGGGAATCCACTGTGGTGGATGTTTATGTTAACTTTCATATAGTTGTGTGTCTTGTTTTTTTTTAGTATGGCTGTATGATAATTCGCATATCACTGTATCTTAATTGGTACATGTGACAATAAAAGATCTTTGAACCTTCTAAACCTTTGCTGAATGGGTTTCCTCGGGTTTCCCAAAGTCATGTGGGTTTGTAGGTCATAGAGTCATGGAGTGATACAGTGTGGAAACGGGCCCTTTAGTCCAACTTATCCACACCAGCCAACGTGTCCCAGCTACAATAGTCCCACCTGCCAGCATTTGGTCCATATCCCTCCAAACCTGTCCTATCCATGTACACGTCTAACTGCTTCTTAAATGTTGGGATCGTCCCTGCCTCAACTACCTCCTCTGGCAGCTTGTTCCATACATCCACCACCCTTTGTGTGAAAATGTTACCCCTCAGATCTTTTCCCATTCACCTTAAACTTATGTCCTCTGGTCGTCGATTCATCCACTCTGGGCAAGAGACTGCATCTACCCAATCTATTCCTCTCATGGTCTTAAACACCTCTATAAGATAATCCCTTATCCTCCTGCGCTCCAAGGAATAGAGTCCTAGCCTACTCATCCACTGCCTATAGCTCAGACCCTCTAGTCCAGGCAACATCTTGTAAAGTCTTTTCAGGTGAGGCAGAGGTTCACTTGCACCTCCTCTCACATTTGATGTCCAACATCAAGTTGTGAGAGGGAGTCTAGTCAGGAAGCCCTCGTCCCACCTAGTAGGTATATTACAATACTTACCTTCAGCGGCGCTGCAATTCTGCCATTGGCCGTGTGCACGATTTTGGCGCCTTTGAGGGGGGGGGGGGGGGGGGGGTTAAAATGTGGGTTTCTCCTACCTTGTCCTGGATTATATTTGGTTGGAGTGCAAGCTTTTGCTGAAGAATTGTTCCAACGGGCGTTCTGTGTATTTTTTTATTTTTAATCGCCCAACAAGTTCAGCGCTGGATTGATTTTAAAATCAGCTTCTAAAGCCGTCAACGGGGGGACGGATTTCACGTACGGGACAGGTAGATGAAAGCCGTTTATTTTATGTATAAACGTGGTCCTTAAGATGCCTTTAATTCACATGTTACCTTGCGAAATGGTGATTTTTTCCCCCATACGAACCAGCAGTATTTTTCCTGCCAATATGGAGTTTAAATTCACCGCAACATTCCAATTGATCGCGTTCCAGAAAAACCCACTCGCAAGATGATTTAAATGGCCATTAATTTACAGGTATTAAACATTAAATTCCTTCCATTTGGCCTATAAATCCATGACAATGAAATATAAAAAGTATGTTGTTTTGTGAATTCTTGTGTGAATGTTATTTGGACACTTAGGCTATTTAAAAATGTTAATATATTCTTAAGAAATTGATAGATGTTTAGATCTAGTAATTGAATTTTGTAATTAGCTACAATTAGGTAACTATCTAATTATATGCTTTAATTTTAAGTCATCTAAGTAAGATTGTTTAATATTTGTTTCAGAATGCTTCAATCTATAATAACTGAAAATTTATTTCAGTTCTCTTAAATTTTAAGAAAGTTATGGGCTATTGACTGTCCTCGATCACAGCTTTTGTGTTAAGTCAATGAAAAAGCAATAGGGAGGTTTCACGGCAGTCGGGTCACGACCCATGACCCGTACTGTTGCTAGGCTACTCCAAATGGATTACACACGATGAACTGCAGGTAGGCACTTACCATTGTTTCCAGCGTAGCGGGCCCGTTAAAACCCGCTGAAATTGTCAATTTTTGC
This sequence comes from Leucoraja erinaceus, assembly GCF_028641065.1. NCBI lineage: Eukaryota > Metazoa > Chordata > Chondrichthyes > Rajiformes > Rajidae > Leucoraja > Leucoraja erinaceus. The sequence goes on from NC_073380.1 coordinate 99,543,229, forward strand.
GCTGTAAATAATTATGCAAATCGGGATAAGCTTGTGAGACATTTAGCCTACTTCAGAATTCCAAAAGTGAGGAGAAATGACGGTAGATAGAAACGAGAGCTGAAGGGACAACAACAGACAGAGTGCTTAGCGAACATTGGCCGTTTGCTCACTGCATTTCATCAACAGTAAGGCATTATTTGTGTTTTTTCTTGATTCCTTTGGCATCTAAAAAGTTTCAGAAGTGATAAATCTGGCTGTAATTTTTTTTTAATCGCCCATGGTTCTCGTGGGTTTTTACATACAAAATGAAAACGCACCTGAAGAAAAATTTACAGCCAGATTTATCACTTCTGAGACTTTTTAGATACCAAAGGAATCAAGAAAAAACACAAATAATGCCTTACTTGATGAAATGCAGTGAGCAAACGTGATAATTCCCAATATTTTCAATGTTTACCAAGCACTTTAGCTGCTGCAGTCCCTTCAGTTCTCGCTTCTCTATACCTTCATTTCGCTTCACGTTTGGAATTCTAAAGTTGGGTACATGTCTCTCACACTTACCCCGACTCCCACAGTTTTTTTCAGCGCAAAAATCCAACATTTTGGCGGTTTTTAACAGGTAGGAAAGTACGCGTTTCTAACATTAGTAACATATACCGGAAGTGACGGATGTCTTCCAGTTGGATTTAGCGGCTCCGTGCGTCGAGCCCTCTGACCCAGTGACCTTTCGTGCAACTCCCCTACAGGGAAGAAAATGCTAATTTCCGAGTATGAAAATGACCATAACCTTTTTAATACTGAAGATATGAAAGTGAACTAGGTCAAATTAAACTTATTTTTATGCTTTATCTGATGGGATAAATTGCACACTGGATTTTTTAAATCTCAACATTTTGTAACATTGCTGCACTTAGTGCTTCAGTTTGCATTGCCCTGGGCAGTAGCGAGTAGTGGCCAGGAACAATTCTCTCTCCCTCTTCCTCTCCCTCCCCATCTCTCCCTCCCTCTCCTCCCTCTCCCTCTCCCCCTTCCCTTCCCCCTCCCCTCTCTCCCTCCCCCCTCCCCCAATACCTTGGTTTTAAACAGTGACAAGAAATCGACAAAGTGTTTAAGAAAGAACTGCAGATGCTGGAAAATCGAAGGTAGATAAAAATGCTGGAAATCGATGGTAGACGAAAATGCTGGAGAAACTCAGCGGTTGCAGCAGCATCTATGGAGCGAAAGTAAAAGGCAACGTTTGCATATTTCCTTCGCTCCATAGAGTTTCTCCAGCATGTTTGTGTACCGCCAAGAAATAGAGCCCAGGACGAGGGCTGGAGGTGGGAGGGAAGCTTGTGCCGTGCGATGCGAAAGGTACAAGTTGTCCGCTAGGTCGCGAGGGAATCCCCCGCACGGTAGGTGAAGACAAAGATCTTATAGGTGAAGAGGCCGAGGTATTTGAGGAAGCCGTGGTATTTGCAGCGGTGAATTACAACGTCCCAGAAATCTCCGCTCCTGACACCGCCCTTGCAGCCAAAGATCCTATAGCGATCTTTACTTGGAGCCGTGCAAGGACAACAAGCTTGAGCTGCCCGTCCCGTCCCGTCCCGTGTGCGGCTGGGCGGATAGAGAGATGCACCTCACCATTGGGGCCACCGAGGAAGGCTGCGACTCTCTGGGGACGCGCTATGTGGTAAAGGACACCTTCTATTGCCCGGAACGACATGCGGGACACTTACTGTTTCAATTACTCTGTTAAAATATATGTATTTCCCTCCCCCCGATTTGTGTCAGGTGTACGTTGTTCATCTGGAGGGATTTCTATTCTGCAAAGTGAGGTACAGCCAACTGCACAAATGGAATGAAAAGGTAAGGCACAGATTGTCGCGGTGGGGCAGTGGGTGGTATCTGTTACACCTGCTTACAAACCAAAGCACATGGGATGTATGGGTGTGGTTTTGTGGAGAAATTGAATTGATAGGAGTTTCAATTTTGTTCTTGCAAACTTTAATGTTTCCAGCTGATGATTTGTGTCTGTTGACCTGATCCGAAAGGCTTATTTTGTTTGGTAGCTTCATCTCTTAAGGAAAGCTTACAGAGAGAGGTTGAATAAGTTAGGTCTTTATTCTCTGGAGCGCAGAAGGTTAAGGGGGGACTTGATAGAGGTCTTTAAAATGGTGAGAGGGATAGACAGTTGATGTGGACAAGCTTTTCCCTTTGAGAACAGGGAAGATTCAAACAAGAGGGCATGACTTCAGAATGAAGGGACAGAAGTTTAGGGGTAACATGAGGGGGAACTTCTTTACTCAGAGAGTGGTAGTGGTGTGGAATGAGCTTCCAGTGGAAGTGGTGTGGCAGGTTCGTTGGTATCATTTAAAAATAAATTGGATAGGCATATGGATGAGAAGGGAATGGAGGGTTATGGTATGAGTGCAGGCAGGTGGGACTAAGGGAAAAAATTTGTTCGGCACGGACTTGTAGGGCCGAGATGGCCTGTTTCCGTGCTGTAATTGTTATATGGTTATATGGTTAAAGATGTGTAACAAAAACCATTGCAGAAAAACTGCAGCAGCCCTGATTTTCTTCTCTTGCCCATTCACTCCCCCTGGCAGGTGTGTCAAGAAACAGAAGTTCTGAATTCTTGACCTGTTCCTTCTCCAGTGCTGCTTGACCTGCTGAGTATTTCCAGCACCTTTTAAGTTTTCCCATTTATTTATCTCCATTGTTGCCCCCCCCCAAAAATGTAAGTAGTTGAAGAAGTGCAGGGGACTTCTCTGCTCTCTCTACCCATCAATATTTATGCCCTATGAAAATTGCTAATCTGCTTATTTTATCACTTGTGGGATTTGACATTGTGCAAAAGTCTTACATTACAGCAGTGATATTTAGAATGACATAGTAAAGGACTTGATATTACTTGATTTTGCATCTGCACAATATTACTTGATATTGCATTTGCACAAATTAAGACCTATCTATCCTGTTCTGCTACCCTTTTCCAAACGCCTTGCAGTTATTTTTTTAGCCTTTGTCTAATTCCCAGTTTAAAGCCTGCTGAGTTCTACCAGCAGATTGTTTTTTGATTTGTTTAAAAAATATATTGCTTCTGCAATGCTTTCAGCCTCTGTATTCCAGATGAAAACGTGTTGCATTGTTATTTTAAAAAGTTCTCCACATCCGGACATGTTTGTGGATTATGTTCTCTGAAGTTCTGCTCTCTGGCTTCTGACCACTGGGAGGCTCTTCACTTTATTTGTTCTCAAAATAAATATTGGCAGTCCAATTAGACCGCTCATGAATCTTCTTTGCTTTAATTATCGATGAAGTGCTTTAGGTGTCTGTATAGAATGGTCTAAATGCAGGTTACATTTAAAACATTCTCTATGCATGAATAACTGATGATGAATAGTATTGATAATCAAATAACATATTACACCTACTGATAATAAAGTGTGTTTACCTCAGCAGAGTTTCGGTCTGCGATTGCTCAATTTGTATTTGATGTGAGTGTAATTTGAAGGACGATTTTGTGATGGTCACAGAATGTATAAGTCTGTAGGGCCAATATTAGTTCTAGGTTGCATGACTCAAGGCATTTTCATGGAATAAGTTTGATATTTTACTGTGGAAAAAATAACTTGGCTACAGTACCATATTGTATAATCTTGCAATGATACAATCTTTTGTAACTAACTTGCAATTAATAATAATTGCATATTATTGTACTGAAGTAGAAATTTCCAGTATGAAGAAATTGTAAGTTCCCCCAGTAAATCAGAGTTATGAAAATAGATCCTGCAGGCCAACTTGTTCATGCCAACCAAGCTAGTCCCATTTGGCTGTGTTTGCCACTATACATGTACCTGTTTAAGTATTTATTGTATCTCTTTTTCTCTTCCCCTGTCAGCTTGTTCCGTACACCCACCTATGGGAAATCCTGCCTCAGAATATTTTCTAAATCTTTTTCCATTCACTTGAACTAATACCCTTTAGTTTTAGACTCTGTGTGTAAAAAAAAAAAAACCCGACAGTTTATCCTATGCCTTTCATGATTTTATAAATCTCTATAAGGTGACCTTTCAGCATCCTTTGGTCCAAGGAAAACAATCCCAGCCTATTTCCTTCGCTACCTAGATGCTGCCTTACCTGCTGAGTTTCTCCAGCATTTTTGTGTACCTTTGATTTTCCAGCATCTGCAGTTCCTTCATAAACACCCAACAAGCAAGGATCCTGACAACATCCTTCTCAATATTTCCTGCACCCACCCTAGCTTGAACTACAGTTTTATTTCATTAGTTGCCCGTTAATTTTTGGATGTGAACATTCACATTTCACTAACTAAATTTATATGTGTTCAACAGTGTGACAATAAAACACTTGCATTTTACAGTAAACTAACTCAAAGAGCTTGGAATGTTGTGGGCAGGTTTGCTATAACTAATTGCCAAGTAATTGCCACTTTTTTAAAGAGATAAAGCGAATTGAGGAATGCAGTTGAACAGAGGGATCTAGGAATAACTGTGCATAGTTCCCTGAAGGTGGAATCTCATGTAGATAGGGTGGTAAAGAAAGCTTTAGGTATGCTAGCCTTTATAAATCAGAGCATTGAGTATAGAAGTTGGGATGTAATGTTAAAATTGTACAAGGCATTGGTGAGACCAATTCTGGAGTATGGGGTACAATTTTGGTCGCCCAATTATAGGAAGGATGTCAACAAAATAGAGAGAGTACAGAGGAGATTTACTAGAATGTTGCCTGGGTTTCAGCAACTAAGTTACAGAGAAAGGTTGAATAAGTTAGGTCTTTATTCTCTGGAGCGCAGAAGGTTAAGGGGGGGACTTGATAAAGGTCTTTAAAATGATGAGAGGGATAGACAGAGTTGAAGTGGACAAGCTTTTCCCATTGGGAGTAGGGAAGATTCAAACAAGAGGACATGACTTCAGAAGTTTAGGGGTAACATGAGGGGGAATTTCTTTACTCAGAGAGTGGTAGCTGTGTGGAATGAGCTTCCTGTGGAAGTGGTGGAGGCAGGTTCGATGTTATCATTTAAAAACAAATTGGATAGGTATATGGATGTGAAGAGAATGGAGGTTTATGGTCTGAGTGCAGGTAGATGGGACTAGGGGAAAATAATTGTTCGGCACGGACTTGTAGGGCCGAGATGGCCTGTTTCCGTGCTGTAATTGTTATACGGCTATATAACTACTTATTTCAGGGACAGGAAATTGTCCATTGCAATGACCATTATGAAATCAAGTCAAATTTATTGTCACATGTGCAAATATGGTGAGGTCAGTGGCGGACCGACATTTCTGGGGCCCTGAAGCTTGAACTGTTATGGGGTCCCATCGAAACCAGCAACGAGGTCTGGGTAACCACTGATATCTTCTTCAATGGGGTTGTTCCACGACAGATCACCACAAATTTTAATTTCAGTCATGAATGTTAATAGTGTTTTCAATTATCTATAATTATTTTATATTAAATATATTTAGAATGAAACATCCTTAATTTGAACGTGTTTTCATTTACGGCTAGCTTACATGATACTTTAAAAACCTTTTCATTTTTGCTTTATTTTGTATTGAATTACACTTATTAATGTTTTTTTTTTTTAAAACCCCATCTCATACAGTAGACCCAACATTTTTAAGCAATGTGGACTAAGCATGATATTCACCTCCAGTAGGAAGTAGGAAGTATTGGCCGGGGGGTCTAGAGGGGGGTCCAAGTGATTCTCAAGCTTTCTGCTGGTAGTTTACATAACAGAAGCTTAGAATTTTCCTAACACAAGCAGTAAAATAACCCCCAAAAGATATATTTCATGAAATAGACAATAGGTGCAGGAGTATGTCATTTAACCCTTCGAGCCTGCACCACCATTCACAGTGATGATGGCTGATCATCCACAATCAGTATTCCATTCCTGCATCCTCCGCATATCCCTTGACTCCACCATCTTTAAGAGCTCTATCTCTCTCTCTCTTGAAAGCCTCCAGAGAATTAGCCTCCAGCAGAGAATTCCACAGATTCACTCCAAGTATTTCCTCATCTTCGTTCTAAATGGACGACCGCTTATTCTTAAACTGTGGCCCGTGGTTCTGGACTCTCCCAGCATTTCCTGCCACTAGCGTGTCCAAACCCTTAATAATCTTATGTTTCAATAAATGGCCTCATACAGCTAAAAATTTTTTTACAAAAAAATGTTACTTAAAATGTCTCGTTGCGTAGCACTGAGATGAGGAGAATTTTTTTTTCACCTAGAGTTGTGAATTTGTGGACTTCTCTGCCACATGTTTAATGATGCTTTCTATTCTTCTAGAAAAAGAGTTGGGAAATGCAATTTAAATTAAACAATTTATGGAATGCAATATTCAATGTTTCTCAAGCAGAAAAACGAACGCTTATGTACCAATGATCCTGCAAAGTTGAATAGATCAATCAATCAATTCTTTATTTCGAACAGAATAAAAAATAAAAAGCAAGTATGAAACGGCATACAAAAAAAACAAGAATATTTATAAAGTGTCATGAACAATATTTATAAATAAATGAATTGTATGTGTCCGAAAAGCAGGAAGAAGCCAAAGCTTATTAATTCCCACCCCTTATTCAACTGCTTGTAATTATCTTATACAGATTTAGCAGCTATAAACACCTATTTCCATGTATACACCAAATTATTTACATTTATACACTAATCAAATATTTACAAAGCCATACAAAAAAAAGAAGAAAAAAAGAAAAAGCAAAAACCCTTATGTACTATACATTATCTCTTAGTCATATATACAACCCATCACTCTATAATCACCCTTCCCAATACAATCAGTATAACAAATATCCCACTCAAAATCACCTATCCTCATCCCAATATCCTTTAAAAAGTGTTTTTGTACATCTTTTTAAACTGAATTACGTTTGTGCCAAGTTTTATCTCCTGTTCCAGACCATTCCCCAAATTCATCCCACAGATTGCTATGCACATACTTTTAAGAGTTGTTCTGACATTGAGTTTTTTAAAATTAAGTTCCCCTCTCTAATTATACCCACCCTGTCTTTCCATAAACGGTTTTTGTATGTTTCCCGGAAGTAAATTATTTCTTGCTTTGTACATAATTTGTGCAGTCTTAAGATGATGAATGTTTGATGTTTGAATGATGTTTGATTGATTGTTGATGATTGTGATGTGATGTTGTGATGTGATGTGATGATGATTGATGTGATGATGATGATGATGATGATTGATTTGATGTGATGATGATGATGTGATGTTTGATGTGATGTGTGATGATTTTGTGATTTGTGTGTGATGATGTTTTGTGTGTGATGATTTGTGATTTTGATTTGAATGAATGATGTGTGATGATGATGTTGTGTTGATGATGATGAATTGTGATTGTGTGTGTGATGATGATGATGATTGATTTGATTGATGATGTTTGTGATTGATTGATGATGTGTGTGTGTGTGTTTGATGATTGATTGATGATGTGATTTGATGATGATTGATGTGATGATGTGATGATGTGTGATGATTGTGATGTTTGATGTGATGTTGATGAATTGAATTGATTGATTGATGATTGATGATTGATTGTGATTGGATGTGTGTGATGTTGATGGATTTTTGAATTGTGTGATGATTTTTTGTGTGTGTGTTGTTGTGTGTTGTGATTGTGATGTTGATGATTGTGTGATGTTTGTGTGTGTGTGTGATTGTTTGTGTGATTTGTTTGATGATGTTGTTGATTGTTGATGTGTGTTGATGTGATGATGATGTGTGATGTGATTGTGATGTGTGATGTGTGTTGTGTGATGTTGATGTGATGTGATGATGTGTGATGTGTGATGATGTGATGATGTGTTGTGTGTGTTGTGATGATGTTGTGTGTGATGGTTGATTTTGATGTTGTGATGTGTGTGTGTTGATTGATTGATTTGATGTTGTTGATGATGTGTGTGATTTTGTGTGATTGATGATGATGATTTTGTTTGATTTTGATGTGTGGTGTGTGTGTGATGATGATTTGATTGATGATGATTTGTGTGATGATGATGATGTTTTTTTGATGATGATTGATGTTGATGATTGATGTGATGATTGGTGATGTTGATGATTGATTTGTGTTTTTTGTTTGATGTTTGATTGTGTGTGATGATTGATTGATTTGATGTGTGTGATTGAATTGATTGTTGATTTGATTGTGTGAATGTTGATTTGTGATTTGTGTGTGTGATTTTTTTTGATGATTTGATGATTGATGATGTGTGATGTGTGATGTTTGATTTGTGTGTTTTTTTTGTGTTTTGATGTGTGTTGTGTTGTGTTGATGTTGATGTTGATGTGATGATGATGATGTTGTTGATGTGATGTTGTGTGTTGATTGATGATTGATGTGATGTGTGATTGTGTGATGTTGTTGATGATGATGAATGTTGTGTGATGATGTTGTGTTGTGAATGTTTGTGATGTGTTTTTGATGTGATGTTTGTGATGTGATGTGATGTGTGTGATTTGTGATGTGATGTTGTGATTGATGTGATTGTGTGTGTTTGATTTGATGATTGATTGTGTGTTGATTTGTTGTTTTGTGTGTGTGATGTGTTTGTTTGATGTGTTGTGATGATTTTGTGATTGTTGTGTGTTGTTGTGTTGGTTGTGTGTGTTTGATGATGATTGTGTGATGTGTTGTTGATGATGTGTTGATGATGTGATGATTGATGTGTGTTGTTGTGTTGATGTGTGTGATGATGATGATGAATGTGTTGTGATGATGGATGATTTGATTGTTTGTGATTGATGATGATGTTGTTTTGTGTGTGTGTGATGTGTGTGTGTGTTGTGTTGTTTTTTGTGTGATGATGATGTGATGATGATGTGATGTGATGTTGATGATGTGTGTGTTGATTGTGATGATGTTGATGATGATGATTTGTGATGATGATGATTTTGATTTTGTGTTTGATGTGTGTGTGATGTGATGATGATGATGTTTGATTGTTGATGATGATGATTTGTGTGTGTGTTGATTTGTGATGTTGATGTTGTGATTGATGATTGATGATGTGATTGATGATGATGTGTGAATGTGATGATTGATGATTGATTGATGTTTGGTGTTGATGATGTGTGTGATGATTTGTGATGTGTGTGTGATTGTGTGATGATGATGTGATGTGTGATGTGTGTGTGTTGTGTGTGTGATTGATGTGTGTTGTTGATTTGATGATTGTGTGATGTGTTGTTTGATGATGTGTTGTGTGTGTGATGTGTGTTGTGTGTTGTTGATGATGATGTGTGATTGTGATGATGTGTGATTTGATGATTTGATGATGTGATTGTGATGAATTGATGATGATGATGATGTTTTTGATGTGTGTGTTGAATTTTTTGATGATGTGTGTTGTGTGTGTGTGTGTGATGTGATGTTTTGATGATGTTTGATGTTTGATGTGTGTGATGTGTGATGAATGATGTGTGTTGATGTGATGTGATGTGTGTGTTGATGATGATTGATGTTGTGTTTGTGATGTGTTTGTGTTTTGATTGTGTGTGTTGATGTGTGTGTGTGTGTGATGTTGATGTGATGTGTGATGTGATGATTGATGTTTGTGTGTTTGTGTTTGATTTTGTGATTGATGATTGTGTGATTGATGATTTTGATGATGTGATGATGGATGATGATTGATTTTTTTGTGTTGATTGTGTGATGATGATGTGTGTGATGTGTTGATGATGATTGTGTTGTGATGATGTTGTTTGTTGTGATGTTGATGTGTGTGATGTTTGTGATGTGTTGTGATGTTGATGATGTGATTGATTGATTGATGATGATTTGATGATGTTTTGTGTGTGTGTTGATGATGATTGTTTGTGTGGTTGATTGTGATGTTGATGTGATGATTTGATGTGATTGATGTTGATTGTTGATGATGATGATGATGTTTGTGATTTTTGTGTGATGTGTGATGTTGTGTTGTTTGATTGATGATGATGTGTGTGATGATGTTGATGTGTGATGTTGTTGTTGTGATGTGATGTGTTTGTGTTGTGTGTTGTGTGATGTGATGATTGATGTGATGTTGTGTGATTTGATGTGATGATGTGATGTGTGTTGTTGATTGTGTTGTTGTTGATGTTGATGTGTTGTGTGATTGATTGTGTGTTGATGTTGTGATGTTTTTGTGTTGATGTGATGATGTGTGATGTTGATTGTGTGTGTGATTTTGTGATGATTGTGGATGATGATGTGTGTGTTTGATGTGTGGATTGATTGTGTGTGATGATTGATTGATGTGTGTTGATGATGTGTGATGTGATGTTGATGATGATTTGTGTGATTTGTGTTGTTGTGATGATGATGTTTGTGTTGTTGTGTGATGATGATGATTGTGTGATTTTTGATGTGTTGTGTGTGTTGTGATTGTTGTTGTGTGTGTGATGATGTTGATGTTGATGATGTGTGTGAATTTTGATGTGATTGATGATGTGTGTGTGATGTGTGTGTGTTGTGATTGTGTTTGTTGTGTTTGATTGATGTGATGATGTGATGATGATGTGTGTGTGTTTTGTTGTGATTGATTGATGTGTTGTGTTGATGTGATTGATTGATGATGATTTTGTGTGTTTTGTTGATGATGATGTTTGATTTTTTGATGTGTTGTTGTGATGTGTTGTGATTTGTGTTGTGTGTGGTGATGATGATGATGTGATGATGATTGTGATGATTGTTGATGTGATTGATTGATGTTGTGTGTGATTGTTGATGATTGATGTGTGTGATTGTGATGATTGATGATGTGATGATGTGATGTGTTTTGATGATGAATGATGGTGTGATGTGTTGATGATTGATGTTGTTGATTGTGTTTGATGATGTGTTGATTTTTTTGATTTGTGTTGTGTTGTGATTGATGTTTGATGATGTTTTGATTGTGGATTGTTGTGTTTTTGATGATTGTGTGTGTGTGATGTGTGATGTGTGTTGATGGATGATGTTGTGTGTTGATTTTGTTTGTTGTGTTGTGTGTGTGATGTGATTTTGTTGTTTGTGTTGTTGATGATGATTGATGATTGTTGATGTTGATGATGTGATTGATGATGTGATGTGTGGATTTGTGTTGTGTTGATGGATGTGTTGAATGATGTGTGTTTGGTGTGTGTGTTTTTTGATGATGATGATGATTGATGATGATGATGATTTGTGATGATGATGATGATTTGTGTGTGTGATGTGTTGATGATGTTTGATGTGTGTTTGTTTGATGTGTGTTGTTTTGTGATGTGATGTTGATGTTTTGTGTTGATTGATGATGATTGTGATGTGATGTGATTGTGATGTGTGATGATGATGATGATTTGATGTGTGATGTGATGATGTGATGTGTGTTTGTGATTGATGATGATGATGTGTGATGTGATTGATGTGTTGATGATTGATTGATTGTGATTTGATTTTTGATGATTGATTTGTTTTGATGTGTGTTGATGTGTTGATTGATGATGTTGTGTGTGTGATGTTGTTGTTTGTGTGATTGTGATGTGATGATGATGTGATGTGATGATTTGATTTGATGATTGATTGTTGTGTTTGGTGTTTGTGAATTGATTTGTGTGTGTGTGTGTGATTGTTTGTGTGATGATTGTTGTGTGTGTGTGTGATGTGAATGTGTGTGTGATTTTGATGATGTGATGATTGTGATGATGATGATTGTTTTGTGTGTTGTGTGATGATGTTTTTTTGTTTGTTGATGATGATGATGATTTGTTTTGTGTTGTGTGTGATGATTTTGATGTTTTGATGTTTTGTGATGATGTGTTTGTGTGATTGTTTTTTTTGATGTGATGATGTGTTGATTTTTTGATGATTTGATTGTTGTTTGTTGTTTTTGATGTGATTGATGATGTGTGTGTGTTGTGAATTGTGTTGTGTGTTGTTTGATGTGATGATGTGTGATGTTTGTTGATGTTGTGATTTGTGTGTGTGTGATGATTGATGATGATTGATGATGATGTTTGTGATGTGATTTGTGTGATGTTGATGATGATGATGGATGTGTGAATGATGTGTTGATTTTGGATGATGATGTGATGTTGATGTGTTGTGTGTTGTGTTTGTTGTGTGATGATGTGATGTGTGATGTGATGATTTGTGTGTGTTGATGATTGTGTGATGATTGATGTGATTGTGTGATGTTGATGATTGTGTTTTGTTGATGATGTGTGTTGATTGTGTTTGATGTGTTTTGTGTGTGATGATGTTGTGTGATTTTTGTGTTGTGTGTTGATGATTGGATGGATTTGATGATGATGTGATGTGATGATGAATGATGTGTTTTTTTTGGATGATGTGTTGTGTGTGTGTGATGATGATTGTGATTGATGATGTTGATGATTTGATTTTGTTGATTTGATTGATGTTGTGATGTGATGTGTGATGATTGATGATGATGATGATGTGTTGTGATGATTGATTTTTGATGATTTGTTGGATTGATGATGTGTGATGTGTGATGATGATGTGAATTTTGATGATGTGTGTGTGTGATGATGATTGATTGATGATGATTTGTGTGATTGATGATGTGATGATGTGATTTGTTGTGTGATGTGATTGATGATTTTGTGATGTGATGTGATGATTGATGATGTGTTGTGTGTGTGTGTGATTTTTTGATGATTTGTTTTGTGGATGTGATGTTGATTGATGTGATGATTGTTGATGTTGTGTTGATTTGTTGTGTGTGATGTGTGTGATGTTGTGATTGATGATGTGATGATGTGATGGATGTTGATGTGATGTGTTGATGATGATGTGATGAATGTGTGATGTGATGTGATTGATGTTGTGATGATTGTGAATGTGATTGTGTGGTGATTGATGATGATGTGTGGGATGTTTTTGTGATGATGATGTTGTGATGTGTGATTGTGTTTGATGATGATGTGTGATGTGTTTGTGATGTGTGATGATGATGTTGTGTGATGTTGTGTGATGATGTTTTGTTTGTTTTTGTGTGTGTTGTGTGATGATGTGTTTTGATGTGATGAATGTGTGATGATTTTGTGATGATGATTGAATGATGTGTGTTGTGTTTGTTGTGTGATGTGATGTGATGTGATTTGTGTGTTGATGATTGTGATTGTTGTGATTTTTGATGTTGTTGTTTTGATTGATGTTGATGTGATGTGTGTTTTGTGTTGATTTGTGATTGATGTGATGATTTGTGTGTTGTTTTGATTGTTTTGATGTGTTGATGATGTGTGTGATGATTGATGTTTGTGATGATGTGTGATGTGATTGATGTTTTTGATGTGATTTTGTGTTGATGTGTGTTGTGTGTGTGATGATGATGATTGATGTGATTGTTGATTGATGTTGTGTTGATTGTTTGTTTGTGTTTGTGATTTGATGATGATGTGTTTGATGTGAATGATGATGATTGTTGTGTGATTTGATGATTGTGATTGATGTTTGATTTGATTTTTTTTGTTGTGTGATGATGATGATGTGATTGTGATTGTTGATGATGATGTGATGATTTGTGTGTTTTTGATGTGTTTGATTGTGATGATGTGATGATGATGATTTGTGTTGATGTTGATGATGTGTGTGATGTTGATGTGATTTGTGATGTGATTTTTTTTGTTGATGTGATGATGTGTGTGTGTGTGTGATGTGAATGTGATGTGTGATGATGATGATGATTGATTGATGTGATTGATGGTGTGTGTTTGATTTGTGATGATGATGTTGATGGTGATTTGTGTTGTGATGATTGATGATTTGATTGTTTGATGTGTGTGTGATGTGATGTGATGATGTGATTGTGTTTGTGTTGATTTGATTGTTTTTGATGATTGTGTGATGAATTGATGATGATTGTGTTTTGTGTTGTGATGATGTGTGATGGATGATGATGTGATGTGATGATGTTGTGTGTGGTGTGATGTGTGTTGATTTGTGATGGATTGTTTTGATGTGATTGTGTTGATGATGTTGATGTGATGGATGTGATTTGGATGTTTGTGTGATGATGATGGTGTTGATGATGATGTTTTGAATTGTGTTGTGTGTGATGTGTTTGATGGTTTGATTGATGATTGATGTGATGATGTGTTGTGTGTTGATGATGATGATTGTGTTGATGATGTGTGTGTGATGATGTGTGATGATGATGATGTTGTGATGATGATGATGTGATGATGATGATGATGTGTTTTGATTGATGTGTTGTGATGATGTGTGTGATGGATGATTTGTTTGATTTTTGATTGATGTGTTGATGATGTTGATTTGATGTGATGATGATTGATTTTTTTGTTGTGATGATTGAATGGATGTGATGATGTGATTGTGATTGTGTGATGAATGATTTTGTTTTTTGATTTGATTTGTGTGTGTTGTGTGATGATGTGTTGATTGATTGTGTGTTTTGTTGATTGATGTTGATTTGTTGATGTTGATTTTGTTGATGTGTTGATTGTGTGATTGTGATTGATGTGATGATTGATTGTGATTGTGATTGTGATGTGATTGATTGTGATTGATGTGAATTTTTTGATGTGATTGAAATGATTGATGATTGTGATTTGATTGTGTTGTGTTGATTGTGAATTGATGATTGTGTTGTGTGTGTGTGTGATGATGAGGGTTTGTTTTATGTTTTCCAAATAGCATAATCTTTATTTTGCTTAAATTTGAAGACAATTTGTTGACATCAAACCACTGTTTTAATTTATTCATTTCTGACGTGATGGCCTCGAAAAGCTGCTTCAAATTGTCACCGGAACAAAAAATATTTGTATCATCGGCAAATATAATCAATTTCAGTATATTTGATAGTCTGCATATGTAGTTAATGTATATTATGAAAAGCTTTGGACCTAACACAGACCCTTGAGGTACTCCACAAGTTATGTTCATGTAAGTTGATTTATGTTCACCTATTTCTACAAATTGTTGCCTGTTTCTTAAATAGCTTCTCACCCAATCCAATCCAATCCAAACCCTCTGATGCCATACCTATCCAGTTTCATGCATAAAATGTCGTGATTTGCAGTTTCAAATGCTTTTCTTTTAAGTCTATGAATATTTCCACTGAAAGTTTTATTATTATCTATGCAATTTGAGATTTCCTCGATTAGTTCCATTAGTTGCCATAGATGTTGATCTGTCTGTCTGGAATCCATATTGACTGTCGACCAAAAGCTTATGTTTTTTTCAATGAAATTGTCGAGTCTTTCTGTAAAAAGTTTTTCAAGGATCTTGGAGAATTGGGAGAGTAAAGAAACAAGCCTGTAATTTGTGAAATGGTTTTATATAATGGTAATACTTTAGCTATTTTCATTTTGTTTGGAAATTTACTGGATTGAAAAGACAAGTTACAGATATGAGTTAATGGTTCTGCAATTTCTTCAATAACTTTTTAAATTATATCAATATCATTCCAATCAGTAGAGGATTTGCTTTTACATTTTCTCACAGTGTCTATGATTTCTTTTCCTTCGATTGCTCTAAGGAAGATGGAGCTAGTATATCTCTCCCAAAGATCAGTATCCACCCCTTCTTTTGTTTCTGAGTCATTAATTTTTTCTGCCAAATCTGGTCCCACATTTACAAAGAATTTGTTAAAAAAGCACATTAACCGCATCATCCATCATTTCATATTATTGTCTGTCGTCTCTCTCAAACTCGGGTGCCTGTATTTTTTTGATCCATTTCGATATACATAGTTTTAGCACGTTCCATAAACCTTTAGTATATTGTTTTTATTCTAATCCTTAAGTATTATATTTTACTATGGTCTGGAGGTAGGGATGGGGGGGGAGAATACGTGTTCGGCACGGACTAGAAGGGTCGAGATGGCCTGTTTCCGTGCTGTAATTGTTATATGGTTATTCTTTCTTACATATCCTGATGAAAATTTGTTTTAAAATTCTGCCAAGATCTATCCTCTTTCTATTTTTGTGACTCTCTCCAGCTGCATACTTTTCAATTTGGGTCCCTTGCAAAACCCGTATATTATTTGTTGCACCTTTGGCAGCTGCCTTAATCGTCAAGGCTCAAAACTATAGCCTTTTCACCTCAACTTTACAAAGTTCCCTTTTTGGGGCACTCCTTTCAATACAGCCTGCATTACTGAGCATTTGTTTAATGGATGTGATGACTCCTGTGAGCCTCACTCTGAAGTTTTGTTTAATAGCAAAAGAGCCTTGGGACCCTTTGTTGGAAAAAATAGACACAATCTAAATGGAACTTGTTATCGCAGTGTATAACAGTGAAGATTGATTTGGTGAAGGCAGGGGAAGTGGCATTCAATTTTCCTTTTGAGCTATTTTGAGTTCCAGTGTCCATGCTGTATTTTCTGTGCTTCACCTGTGTGACAATGCATTATTTGAAGGAAGACAATCACACCTTAAAATAATGCAAATGTTAGCAAATTAGTCTTGCTGAGGTACTGAAGTAGATAACAGCAGGAAATGCTGAACACATCCAGTGGCATCTAACATTTTCTGTTTTCATCTCTGGTTTTATCTCTAGTTTCTGACATCTGCAGATTTTGTATTTTTCTGAAAGAGGTGACAAATGTGGCAGCACTTATATTCATTGGCCTGATTGAATATGGGCAGCATTTTACTGGAAGGCTTATTTTTGAACAATGGTTTGTTTAAAAAGACATAGAGGAGTATTGAAGACATACTTGTACATTTTATCTGAGCCTCAGAAATGAATAATATAGTGTTAAATCCAATTAATTTCCACTTCATTTAGGTACAGTGCCCTCCATAATATTTGTGACAAAGACCATTAATTTATTTATTTGCCTCTGTACTCCACAGTTGCTGAGTGCCTTCTCTGGTGATACTTTGCCAGACCTGTATTGCAGCCATCTTTAGCTGATGCATGTTTGGGCATTAATAAATTTACTACAATGAATAGACAATAGGTGCAGGAATAGGCCTCTTGGCCCTTTGAGCCAGCGCCGCCATTCAATGTGATCATGGTTGATCATCCACAATCACTACCCTGTTCCTGCCTTCTCCCCATATCCCCTGACTCCGCTATCTTTAAGAGCTCTATCTAACTCTCTCTTGAAAGCATCCAGAAAACCGGCCTCCACTGCCTTCTGAGGCAGAGAATTCCACAAATTCAAAACTCTCTGTGAAAAGGTTTTTACTCATCTGTTCTAAATTGCCTACCCCTTATTCTTAAACTGGGGCCCCTGGTTCTGGACTCCCCCCAACATCGGGAACAGGATTTCCTGCATCTAGCATGTCCAATCCCTTAATAATTTAAAATGATTTAAGATCATCTCTCATCCTTATAAATTCCAGTGAATACAAGCCCAGTCGCTCCATTCTTTCATCATGTGTCAGTCCCGCCATCCCGGGAATTAACCTTGTGAACCTACGCTGCATTCCATCAATAGCAAGAATGTCTTTCCTCAAATTAGGAGACCAAAACGGCACACAATACTCCAGATGTGGTCTCACCAGGGCCCTGTACAACTGCAGAAAGATCCAATACTCAACTCCTCTCATTATGAAGGCCAACATGCCATTTGCTTTCTTCACTGCCTGTTGTACCTGCATGCTTACTTTCATTGACTGATGTACAAGGATACCCAGGTCTTGTTATACTTCCCTTCGCCCAACCTGTCCAAATCACCGTGCATCCTCATAGCATCCTCTTCACAGTTCACACTGCCACCCAGCTTTGTGTCATCTGCAAATTTGCTAATTTTACTTTTAATTCCTTCATCTAAATCATTAATATATATTGTAAATAGCTGTGGTCCCAGCACCGAGCTTTGCGATACCCCACTAGTCACTGCCTGTCATTCTGAAAGGGACCCGTTAATCCCTACTCGATGTTTCCTGTCTGCCAACCAATTTTCTATCCCTGTCAGTACCCTTCTCCCAATACCATGTGCTCTAATTTTGGTTATTAATCTGTGTGGGACCTTATCGAAGGCTTTCTGAAAGTCCAGATGCACCACATCCACTGGCTCTCCCTTGTCCATTTTACTTGGTACATCCTCAAAAAAATCCAGGAGATTTGTCAAGCATGATTGCCCCTTCATAAGTCCATACTGACTTGTATGTAGGTAGTTTTTTAAATTCCTGATTCTTTCTGGAGGTAAAATGCCAGTATCTGATGTACATTCCAACACACTCCGATTTCAGTGCTCATTACATTTTATCTTATATAGCTCTTAACAGCTGCAACTTTCTGTCAATGAAAGAGCTCTGTACTTAAGCAGATGCTGCTCTGGAGCTTGTATCAATGTTTTTGCCCAAAGTCGGTATGCTGAATTGAGGATATCTCTTATTTCAAGTTCAGGTGGATGTTGAAATGCACATGATAACTTTATATATCATAGTTTCAGGGCAGTGTACAAATGTAGCATTGTTTTTTGTTTTCATAAGAATGCTTCCTTGTTCTATAAGGATGATAGGTGAAAAAACAAACTGATGGTGCAACTCTGGGTCATAGAAACATAGAAAATAGGTTCAGGAGGAGGCCATTCGGCCCTTCGAGCCAGCACCGCCATTCATTGTGATCATGGCTGATTGTCCCCTTACAATAACCCGTGCCTGCCTTCTCCCCTTATCCCTTGACTCCACTAACCCCTAGAGCTCTATCTAACTCTCAAGCAGAGGCCTGGGGGGGTGTTAAGGAGAGGGCAGAGATATTGAATTTGGCTATGGTCTTTCACTGGCAGTGGATGAAGTTAGGAAGGGAAGTGAAATGGCATTCAACTAGGAGTTTGGGATGGCCATACAGACAGGCTTTGCAAATTGGTCACCTTGCTTGCGCTTGTAGAGGAGGCCACATCAGGAGCAGCGAATGCAACAGGTGGATGGAGGAAGTGCACGTGAATCTTTGCCTCACCTGGAAGGACTGTTTGGGTCCCTGGGGAGTGATGTGGGAGAAGGTGTAATGACAAATGTTGCATCTCCTACAGGGGAAAGTGGCAGAGGTCAGAAAGGGATGGGTGGGGAGGGAATCACAGATGTAGTGTTTCCTGTGGAAGGTGGAAAGAGGCGGGGAGTGGAAGATTGCAGGTTGTGGAATTGACAAAGCATCACTTGATGGAGGTGCAGACTTGTAGTGTGAAAGATAAGGAAAAGGAAACCACACTGTTTTGTTTGGAGTGAGGGAGGTTGTGAGCAGATGTTTAGGAAATGGAGAAGAGGTGAGAGAAAGCTCCAATCGCAGTTGATGGAGACGGGTGTCTAGAAAAGGGAGAGAAGTGTCAGAAATAGTCCAAGTAAAGTTGAGTTGGCTTGAAGATGGTCAGAAGTTGATAGAATGAATGGGTTCCCAATGCAAATTAGCATTGTAAAAATGTTGGAAGGCATGCGAGATGTCCTGGATATAGGTGGGAAGTGATTGGTTGACGGGAGACAGGACAGAGTCAAAGGATGAATGGCGGTGCTGGCTCGAAGGGCCGAATGGCCTCCTCCTGCACTTATTTTCTATGTTTAAGAAGGAACTGCAGATGCTGGAAAATCGAAGGTACACAAAAAAGCTGGAGAAACTCAGCGGGTGCAGCAGCATCTAAGGAGCGAAGGATTTTCTGTTTCTATGATGAGGAGGTGGCTTCAGTGCAGAAACAATAGGTCTCTCAGGACAGTCCAGTTTATGGATCTTGGGCAAGAGATAGATGTGGGAAGGGCAGGATTGCGACACGTAATTTTATGGTGAATGTAAGTATTACTAGTACCAATTTATTTCCACATTAAGAGTTGAACCAAATCAGGCCCACCAATTCTCTGTGGACCATCAAACACCCAATTTTACATTAGTTTTACCTTAACCTGTTTTATTAGTTGCATTAAGCAAAGTGCTGGAGGAATTATACGGTTTGGGCAGCATTTGTAAAGGGTGGTAGGCAGTCAAGGGTTTGGGTTGGGGCCTTTAATAACTCTGAAGAAAGGTCATGACACAAATGCCTCCACAGATGCTGCTCAAGTGCTGAGTTACTCCAGCACTATGATTTTTGCTCAAGATTTCAGCACCTGCAGTCTCTTTATTCCATCTCTTTGTTTTATCGGTATGTAGGGAAGTGATAGAACTTGGGGGAATTGATATGAATGCAGAGAGAATAAAGCATGTGATTAATGTAGGATTAGTGTAAATGGGTGGTTTGTGATGGCTGCTGGCTCGGTGGACCAAATGGCACTTTTCTGTTTCGAGAGGAACTGCAGATGCTGGTTTAAACTGAAGGTAGACACACAGAATGCTGGAGTAACTCAGTGGGACAGGCAGCATCTCTGGAGAGAAGGAATGGGTGAAGCTTTGGGTCAAGACCCTTCTTCAGACTAGTTGGGGGGGAAAGGGAAATGAGAGATATAGAACAATTGAATGTAAAAAATGCAAAAAAGTAACGATAATAATTGAAACATTAGTTACTCTGAACACCTTCGCTCAGTCTGCCTCGACCTACCAGTTATCCCAGTTGCCAAACACTTTAATTCCATTCCCATTTCCTGCACTGACCTTTCTGTCCTAGGCCTCCTCCATTGTCAGTATGTGCCGAATTGCAAATTGGAGGAGCAACATATCATATTTTGCTTGGGCAACTTGCAACCCAGTACAGGTGCACAACCTTTTATCCGAAAT
This sequence comes from Leucoraja erinaceus, assembly GCF_028641065.1. Taxonomy (NCBI): domain Eukaryota; kingdom Metazoa; phylum Chordata; class Chondrichthyes; order Rajiformes; family Rajidae; genus Leucoraja; species Leucoraja erinaceus. The sequence goes on from NC_073380.1 coordinate 99,563,826, forward strand.
TCCGGAAACCGAAAAGCTCCGAAAATCGGACATTTTCGGTCCTGGAAAAAAGGGAGGGTATATTGCCCGGGAGAGTAGGAATCCCTAGACCTAGTACAGTGAGCACCACCGAGGGTCGCCCAGAGAGGTTCCGCGGTCACCGCTCCGAGTGACCCTCGGTGAACGCTCACTGAACTAGGTCTAGGGATTCACAAAAATCCTTTAGAAACTCCGCGGGTGCAGCAGAATATATGGAGCGAAGGAAATAGGTAACGCTTCGGGCCGAAACCCTTCCTCAGACTGCCCTATCAGTCTCCCCTATCAGTCTGAGGAAGGGTTTCGGCAAAGGGAGGGGAGAGAAGGGAAAAGAGAGAGGAAGGATCTGCCGGTGTGTGTGTTTGTTTGGCAGAGTCTGAGGGGAGAAGGAGAGAAGAAGGGAAGGGAGAGAAGGGAGGGAGAGGTCCAGCGGCGGGAACGGATGCCTGGGTCCGGGCGTGAGCTGAGGCCGAGGTTTGTAAACGTTGCTGCAACCCCCGGCCCGGCCATCCGTGTATTGTTCACCGCGTCTTCGTGGAGAGAGGGGGGAGGGCGGGAGCCGGGGCTGTGTGCGTGAAGCACGGCGACTAGATGGACGGGAGTGCTGCCCCAGGAGCGTGAGGGCACCTCCCCCTTCTCCATTCCCCCTCACACCCCCCCTCCCCATCTACCCCTTTCTTCCCCCTCTACCTCTCTACTCTCTCTCGGCCCGCAGCGATCTGCCGGACATGCTGTGTGTGTGTGTGTGTGTGTGTGTGTGTGTGTGCGCTTGGTGGAGTCTGAGGGGAGAAGCGCCGGCACTAAGAGCGAGCGAACGCGCGGACAGAACGGACAAAAGCAACGATCATAGGTCGGAATAGGTGACCAAAGATCTTTGTGAGTGACATTTCGGGTCAAGACCCCTCTTCTGACTGACTCGGGGGAAAGAGGAGCAAGAGCTATGGACGGTACTAAGGACAAGTGAATGGAAGATATGCCGATATCTTCCGTTTCCCTTTCCCTTGACTATCAGTCTGAAGAAGGGTCTCGACCCGAAATGTCTACCAACGCCGCTCTATGAACGTTGCTTTCGTCCGTCTGTCCACGCTTTCGCTCGCTCTTGGTGCCGGCGCTTCTCCCCTCATGGCAGCTATTGAAAAAGTCGACCCGAAATATCACCTATTTCCTCCTATTGTCACGTATTCCTCATCAGAGATGCAGCCTGATCCGCTGATTTACTCCAGCCTTTTGTGTCTGTCTTCGGTTTCATTAGCATCTGCAGTATGTGCCGTTTAAAAAGTACAAGGCATGTGCCGTTTAAAAAAGTGATGGTCGGGGTTACTGAAATGACGGCGGTTACGCTCCGGTGCGGACTACGCATCAGTTCATTGTATTTCGCAGGAGTGGACCATCTTGCGCGCTATAAGATCTTTGCTCCAATTGATTTGATTACTCTAGCGCGGGGCCCCCTTAGGCGCGGGGCCCAATTGGGAGAAATAGGTACTATCGGCTAAAGGCCGGCCCTGACCGGGTAACTGCCGGGATCGAGGCGCAAACTCGCGACCTTGCGGCCACCAGCCGAGCACTCTACCACTGAGCCACATGTTAAAATCTACGCTAAAAACCTTCCGTTCGGAAAATCGAAAAATCCCGAAATCCGAGAAGTGTCTGGTCCCAAGGCTTTCGGATAAAAGATTGTGCACCTGTAGTATGAAAATTGATCTCTCTAACTACGTAATCCCTGCACTCCCTCTCCCCTCCATCCCTCTCCACCCAAGTCTCACCAGGTTCCCGTTCTCACTTAGCAAACAGCTAACAATGGCCTGTTCCCTTTATCATTATTACTTTTTTGCATATCTTTCATTCATTGCTTTTTTTAAATCTCGACCTAATTGTCCACATCCCTCGTTTCCTTCTCCCCAGACTAGGGTTTGGATGCGAAATGTCACCCATTCCTTCTCTCCAGAGAATCTGCCTGTCCCGCTGAGTGACTCTAGCATTTTGTGTCTATCTTCAAGCCTTTCTCTGTGCTGTGGATCTTTGTAACATTGAGAAACAAACCTAAGTAATCTATAGTAGACACAAATGCTGGAGAAACTCAGCGGATGAGGCAGCATCTATGGAGCGAATGAAATAGGCAACGTTTCGGGTCGAGACCCTTCTTCAGAATGATGCGGGGCGGGGGGAAGAAAGGAAGAGGTGGAGACAGTGAGCGGAGGGAGAGCTGAGAAGGGGAGGAGAAAGCAGGGACTACCGGAAATTAGAGAAGTCAATGTTCATACCGCTGGGGTGTAAACTGCTCAAATGAAATGTGAGGTGCTGCTCCTCCAATTTGCGGAGGTCCTCACTCTGGCCATGGAGTGGGCACAGGACAGAAAGGTCGGATTCGGAATGGGAGGGGGAGTTGAAGTGCTGAGTCACCGGGAGATCAGGTAGGTTAATGCGAACCGAGCGGAGGTGTTCGGCGAAGCGATCGCCAAGCCTACGCTTGGTCTCATCGATGTAGAACAGCTGACTCTGCCATACAATCATAAGTAATCTGTAAATAGCTTTGACTGAGGAATAAGAACAGTATTGTCCAACGTGGCAGGAAGATCTTTACCTCTCCCTGCCACCCCTCCTTAATATAATGCCCTAGGATTTATTAAATGCATCTGCAGTTTCGGTAAATAACTGAGTGTAGCTCTATCAACAGTATAGTACTGGGAGTGTAAACCTAGATTCTGTGCTCGAGGCTTTGGAATGGAACATGAAACCACAGACTTCTAATTCAGGTGAATGGATGGAATTGAACAGAGGTTAATTTACTAAATAGTTGTGCCATCCAGTTTTAACTAGACCTTCCTGTTGATAAAAAACAAGTTCTATTCTGCCAGTCCTGGCAGGATCAATCTGTATATGATGTTGATGTTGAAGTCATTGATGCCCTGTAAGAAAAGTGGTGTACTTATGCTTGCCTTTGTTCATGGGTCTTATCCAGTTTGTGTCCACATTTAGGCAATTAAAGCCAAGATAGCCAGCTGATTCTAATGCAAGGTACACAAAAATGCTGGAGAAACTCAGCGGGTGCAGCAGCATCTGTGGAGCGAAGGAAATAGGCAACGTTTCGGGCCGAAGAGGACTTTTTGTACTTTTTTTGTACTCCATCCCTGTGAAAAGGGACGGCGATCGGAACTGGAAGCGGACCAATACATCTATAAGTAAAACGGAACAAATTGATTTTATTGTATAAATTTTTATATATTAATGTTTCAAATCCATGCATTGTAGGAAGAATATTTGACAGCCCATCTGTGATCCCTAACTCTAACCCTAACCCTAACCGATCGTCACCCGCAGGACAACATACGTCAGCGTGTGACAGGGATGAGACACCCAAATGTTGCCCCAGGATTTTGAACATTCCAAAATCCTGGGGTGACAGGGAAGCACCGTGCGTCACCACGCCTCAGCACGTGTCACGCGCGCCAACCTATTTTTAGGCTGTCGCGTAAATGACGCTCGTCGTGGGACAGGCCGTTATATGAATTTCCCTTTCTTGTCATTGTCCCTTTGGAAAGTGGACATCTATGGATGCTTACAGGACTAGCGGGACCCAGTGGTCAAAGAGATTTCCTAGGCTTGTGCTTGGGTGAATTATTGCCTCCACTCACTGCACAAAATTCACAAGATCCAGGTATTGCCAGCCTGTGGTCCCTGGATTCGTATTCAGACAGGAGATTTCTATGGGAACACCATTACTGGAGATTTGGCACATTAAACTTGCAGGTTCGTATTGCTTGTCGGAGAGGGATTTCCTTGGGCTGCTAGTCGATGGAGAAAAATTGATCGGACTTGCGTTCAGGGTTTGAATGAAAAAAAAATCATTGGTCCATTTAATATTTGGATTAAAGTAAAAAATGACTTCTAATTCCCTCAACGTGACGGATCGTAATATCAGGACAAACCAACGGGTAAGTCGTTGATTTCACATATAATCTTGCTTCTTGGGGTGGCTTTAGTCTAATTTTACGACGCAAAAATGTTATTTCGTACCCAAACGATTCGGCCATGTCTTTGCCTGCCGATATGGGGTTAAAATTCACCGCCACGGCAACGTTCCAATCGATCGCATTCCAGAAACACCCACTCACAAGATGATTAAAATACTCATTTGTTTGGACAGTCATGTCATGAATCATCTGTGTTTTGTGTAATTGTCTATCCATAATCAATATTTTTATACTAAATATCCACAACAGTTTTAGTCGCATGTATTGTACAAAAAATAATAATTTTAGTTATATTGAGCGTGGACGTTTCTAGATTAATTTATGGGAATTAAACATTAAATTCCTTCCATTTGGCATATAAGTTCATGACAGTGAGATCATGAGATCATTAAAAATCATGCTATATTGTGAATTCTTGTGTGAATGGGATTAGTTTGTTATTTGGACACTTAGGCTATTTAAAAAAAACAACCTTTTCTTAAGAAATGGATAGATGTTTAGATCTAGTAATTGAATTTAGATGAATTTAATTGATTAGATGAATTTAATTGATTTGATGAAACTGATGAATATTAATTTTTTGTTGGGTATTTACTATTTGTTTTAGCATTTAACTTTATGATTTCTACCTTTTTTCTAAAACTGCAAATAATAACTTGTTTCTACTAATGCTGTTCAGTGTTTTTTTTTCCCTTTACATTTTAAACAGGGTGTCTCCGAAGAAGAAATGCAAAATTGTCAATCCATCTATTTGATGGTAAAAGTCAGGTAATAGACAATAGGTGCAGGAGTTGGCCATTCGACCCTTCGAGCCAGCATATGGTTGGATAAAAGGTTCAAAGTATGTTGATGAAGCCTTTCAAGTGTTAACAAGCCAGTCATTGAAACCTTTGTGGCGTCAGCTAATACACAGACCACTTGTGGTCGAACCCTCGTCAGGGCTGGCACGTGACGTCACGGCCTAGGGGGAGAGTCCTGCTACTTAAGGTTATCTCACCTTGAGATCCACGCAGTCAACAGGTAGCTGAGCCCGAGAGAACAACCTCGCTCAGCTACAGCACCAATGATAATTGCGTTAGCGGACCAACTTAACACCTGAATAAAATTACTGTTTTAACCTGCCTGACGTCTGGCCTTATTCACCACGTTTGGTGCCACTACACCTTATCCTTGACAATCTCTGATAATAAGTGAATCATAGTTTCGAATGCCTTCAGTATTCACTCTCTCATGGGATGGTGCTCTAAATACGTGTAATAAAAACATCACTAGGTTGGGTATTGTATGTTGAGGGAGAGAAAAACACCTAATGTTTTGATCAATGACCTTCAAACTGTTAGCTGGAGGCAAGATGAGCTGGCCAGTTTTAGTATGATGCAAAGTGCTGGAGTAACTCAGAGGGCCAGGCTGCATCTCTGGAGAACTGAAGGACTCTTCTTCAGACTGAAGGGACCTGACCCGAAACATCACCAATTCATGCTCTTCAGAACTGCTGTCCGACCTACTGAGTTCTCAATTCATTCTCAACGTGGGAGAAACTAAGGAGATGGTGGTTGACTTCAGGAGGGGGGGAAAACAACACCATACACCTCTGCACATCGACGGAGCTGATGTGGAAAGGGTCAGCAGCGTGAAGTTCCTAGGACTCCACCTGTCAGATGACCTGATGTCCACAACCAACACCACAGCACTGGCCAAGAGAGCCCAGCAGCGACTACACCCTCTCCGAAGACTACGTAAAGCAGGTCTCCCCACTACACATCTACGAACTTTTTATAGGGGGACAGTCGAAAGCACATTAACCAACGGCATCACTTCCTGGTTCGGGAGCTGCAAGGCGTACGAACGGCACCAACTAGACAGGATTGTGAAGACCGCCAGCAGGATTATTGGTGCTCCACTCCCTTTCTTGCTGGACATATACAGGAAGAGATGTATCAGCAGAGCCATCTCCATCATCAAAGACCCCTACCACCCATCGCATCACATATTCTCCATCCTGCCATCTGGGAAGAGGTACAGGAGCATTAGCTGCAAAACCAGCAGGATGCTCCTCAGCTTCTTCCCGCAGGCTATAAGACTGATAAACGGACTTAGCCCCCTGCCAAAGTATCGCGCACCAACCACCAACCTGGACACACTACAGCAGCTGTCGATCGGAACGCCTGTTGATGTTTAGTAGAGAGTAGAGTGTTTAATTTAATTTGTTCATGATATATGTATTTTTATTTCTATTTACTTGTTGTTATTTGTACTGCACACTGAATGGACACTGGTTGAGCAACGTTTTTTTGTTTCCTCTGGGTATGTGAGTACTCAGGAAATAACAATAAAGATATACTGATACTGATACTCCAGAACTTTGGGTCTTTTTATGTAAGATAGCATCTGCAGTTCCTTGTTTCTACTGTGTAGCTGTGTGGTTAACCAAACTGGGTCCCTAATTGGATTCATTTGCTCTTCATCATGTCTCTGGAGATTTACTAACTCATTGGTTATAGAAACAAAAATGCTTCTCCGAGTTCTCCGGATTTTTTCCTTCCATGTTAAAAAATGATTTTTATGTCAGCTGCTGTTGTTCATGTCTGCATCTGTCTAGATATGATGTTGGAGGTTCTCTGGAAATGTGCACACCCACACTGCACTGTATGAGAGTTGGGTTGTCCAAATTTGTCAGTTAAAACATTAAAGTTAAGCTGTACCCTCCTCCTTGGGAGGAAGGAAAATATGCCATGGTGCTCTTCTGAAGAGCAGAGATATTTCCCTCCAGTATCTTGGGTAATATTTATTTCCCAGCCATTTATATATTCTATGTAAAAGATGATCAGTTTGTGAGACCATGCTTTGAATTATTGGACTGTATACATCCTGCAATGATCATTAAATTACTACTTGACATTTTAAAACTATGTTTTATTATTTGTCGCTTTTTAACACAGTACTTGGAAATGTATGTATCTTAGTAAATACTGTAATTTTTTGTTGCTTTCCAGTTGAGAAGATATTTTGGGAGCAAATGTGTTCCTAGTTTTCCGCCTAAGACTTTTCTTGCACAAACTGAATCCATGGCTGAAGAAAGAAGACTTCAATTACAGTCATATCTTCAAAAAGGTAGGTGCTCGAGTCTGAGGTCATATATAACATATAACATATAACATATAACAATTACAGCACGGAAACAGGCCATCTCGACCCTTCTAGTCCGTGCCGAACACATATTCTCCCCTAGTCCCATATACCTGCGCTCAGACCATAACCTTCCATTATTCCCGTCCATATATATATTCATATTTTAAATGAATTACAACGAACCTGCCTCCACCACCTTCACGGGAAGCTCATTCCACACAGCTACCACTCTCTGAGTAAAGAAGTTCCCCCTCATGTTACCCCTAAACTTCACCCTTAATTCTCAAGTCATGTCCCCTTGTTTGAATCTTCCCTACTCTCAATGGGAAAAGCTTTTCCACGTCAACTCTGTCTATCCCTCTCATCATTTAAAAAACCCTATCAAGTCCCCCCTTAACCTTCTGACCAAAGAATAAAGCCCTACACCCTACTCTGAAACAGAATTGTAAATCTCCTCTGTACTCTCTCTATACCTTTGTACATCCTTTATAATTAGGCAACCAAAATTACATCTCCAGAATTGGCCTCACCAATGCTTGTACAATTTTAACATTACATCCCAACTTGCTCTCAATGCTTGATTTATAAAGGCCAGCACACCAAAAGCTTTCTTTACCACCCTATCTACATGAGATTCCACTTTCAGGGAACTGTGCACAGTTATTCCCAGATCCCTCTGTTCACCTGCTCGGGGAGAAATCCTTAAACATTATGGACTGGAACTGACTCAAACAATATTATGCATGCTGAGAAGATAAATCTGGAGATCAGAATGGGAATCCCCTCCCCTCCCACTCTGAACACTCCAACAAGCACCATTATGTGTGTGCAGATGTGTGTGTGTGTGCATATTCTTTTTACTCATTCACCATGCAACATGAAAAGAATCATATGCAAGATGAGGACACAAAAAATATTGCAGGTGCTGAAATCTGGACCACAAATCAAACTGCTGGAGAATTCAGCAGGTTAAGCAGCATCACTAGCATAAAAAAAAACAGTCAACATTTCGACAGGATTGGTGAAAGTCCAATACAGTGGAAGGGTCTCGCCCTGAAATGTTGATTGCCCTTTTTTTACTCCATAGATACTACCTGACATGCTTTGTCTTTCCAACAGTTTGTCACCTGCAAAGTGGGTGATCTGAAATTCATGTAACCATTTCCCATGAAACGTCAACAATAATTTTTGTTTAAAGTTTAATAAAAGTAAGAACTAAGATATGCGTTCTTCAAGAAAGTTAATGGACATGAAACTGGTCCATAAATTGAGCTAGTTTTGATATTGTGAATATCATCTTGTTTAAGAAGGAACTGCAGATGCTGAAAATTGAAGGTACACAAAAATGTACAAAATTCTTAAGGGGTTGGACAGGCTAGATGCAGGAAGATTGTTCCCAATGTTGGGGAAGTCCAGAACTAGGGGTCACAGTTTAAGGATAAGGGGGAAATCTTTTAGGACCGAGATGAGAAAATCATTTTTTACATAGAGAGTGGTGAATCTGTGGAATTCTCTGCCACAGAACGTAGTTGAGGCCAGTTCATTGGCTATATTTAAGAGGGAGTTAAATGTGGCCCTTGTGGCTATAGGGATCAGGGGGTATGGAGAGAAGGCAGGGATGGGATACTGAGTTGGATGATCAGCCATGATCATATTGAATGGCGGTGCAGGCTCGAAGGGCCGAATGGCCTACTCCTGCACCTATTTTCTATGTTTCTATGCTGGAGAAACTCAGCGGGCGCAGCAGCATCTATGGAGTGAAGGAAATAGGCAAGGTTTCGGGCCAAAACCTTTCTTCAGACTCAAGAAGAAGGGTTTCGGCCCGAAACGTTGCCTATTTCCTTTGCTCCATAGATGCTGCTGCACCCGCTGAGTTTCTCCAGCATTTTTGTGAATATTATCTTGCTGGCAACAGGATTCAAGCATAGTTCGTTTCAAAGGGACTGGTTGTTGGAATTGCTGCTTGGTTTAGTTTAGAGATACAGCATGGAAACAGGCCCTTCGACCCACCGAGTCCATACCGGCCAGCGATCACCCATACACCAGTTCTATCCTACACACTAGGGATAATTTACAGAAGCAATTAACCTACAAACCTGCATTCCTCAGGAATGTGGGAAGGAACTGGAGCATTTGGAGAAAACCCTGCAGTTCCTGAAACATCCATACAGTGGAGCCAGTGTGACTGTGCCTGCTGTATGTTTTACAGCTTGGCTGCCTTCAATGTGTGTGTGTGTGTGTGCTCACTAATCCGCCAAATCAGTTTCCATAAGCAGGTTTGCATCTCCTGTGAACTGAAACTTGTGTAGTTTATGTGGCTAAGAATGTCACACTTAAATAGTACACCTTGTTTTCATTTACACATAGCAAAGAGGTGAACTATACCACCATAATTATTCTATCTCATTACAGTGACTGACCACACACTGCAGGTTTATTGATCTTAAATTTCTGTGAAGCAAAAGCCGCAGACAGAGCTGTTGGGTAATTAGCGATCAAAGGGGCATTGCTGAGCTGAAGTATTTTCAGACATTTTTATTTTTCCGAGCTTAGTCATGGAGTGAAGTCAAAGTGCATGGAAGCAAATGCTTTGGCCCACCAAATCCATGTTGACCAAGCTTCATCCACACACGCGCACACACACACACACACACACCACACCCACACACACACACACACACACACACACACACACACACACACACCCATACACACACACACACACACACACACACACACACACACACACACACACACACACCCACCACCCACACATACAAACACACACACACACACACACACACACACACACACCCACACACACGGGTAATCCTCAGTGGCAAATCAACCCAGCGAACCAACCATCTCCGTGATGTGGATGGTAACACGAGCACCCAGGTTGGATTCCCCTCACTGCTGCAGCACGAAACACAGCAATTGAACGAGAATTAAGAGCTTGCTAGGTCTCTTGCGGCCCGGGGGATCTTTGGATGCAGGGCTGCCAATGCTGCAAATCTTCTTCTTCTTCTGTCGTGTGTCTTTTCGACCTGCAGCTCCGTTGAGGCAAGCTGAGCCAGGCCTACGTGTCATCGTCCAGTCCAATCAGACCTTGTTCACCATTCGGTGGCCGGTGTTTGGGGCAACTGGTGACGATGTGCTCCACTGTCTGTGTAGGGTCCCCACACTTGCAGGAGGCGCTCACTGTCCACAAGGCCCCACCTCTTCATCGCTACTCCATAGCGTCCGACGCCTGTCCTCAAGCGGTTGAGGGTTGTCCACTGCTTTCGGGCCAGGGAGGTCCATGGGGTCATCGATGTAATCGTGTAGCCTAGATGGTTCCGCTGACTTCCACTGGTCTCCCCATCTCGTCTTGACCCAGGCAACCTTAGAAGCATCAGCCGGTGTTGTGCAGAGCAGCTCTTGGGCAAATCATAGCGGTGGGATATTTGAAATTGCAGTGAATGAAACACAATTTCTAGTGACTATTACCAACAACATGTGCACTTCTAGTTTTGCAGACCTGTTTCAGCTTGATGGCTGGATTATTAGAATAATGACTCGAGATATAACCTTACATTCTCTGACATTTGCTGGAGTGAAATTGGCAGATATGCTCCTCTATTTTCAGCTTCATCTATCCATTGTTAAAACGACAATGGTGGGTAATAACATGCATGTATGGAGGCTGGAGTTGTCATTTCAATGTTAAACCACCATGATTAATGTGTTTGTAGTGGGCGTGGAGCTTGGCAGATATCTTCACTGACAATACGTGTGTGTGTGTGTGTGCAATACACATAACAATGGGAAGACACACGAGAAATGACAGCAGGAAGATGATGATGATTCCACCATTGTTCTGCTCTACTGCAGTTGCTCTCCCCTTAACCCCCCCACACTTATTTATTTAATTACTTACTTATTTACTGTTATTAGTGACCCTTTAAAAAAATTTTTTTTTTTTTTTAAATAAACAAAACAAAAAACAAAGAAAATAAAGCAAAATAATGATGATTCCGACAGTGTGAACAAGACGTGTGCTGCTCCATAAACATCAGCCTCCTTTCGCTCCTTTATATGCACCACACAGCAAATGTAATATAACTTGTAAGTTTCATCTAAACACACGTTACTGGAGAAACGTTTTAATTGGGCACCATAAATAGATGCTGAATTTAAAGTATCTAGGGAAATTCACGAACCTGCAGATGATGGAATCTTGGAACAAAAAAGTAAATACTGGAGGAACCCAGTGGGTCAGGCTGCAACTGTGGTTTTGAAGAATATGACGTTTTGGGTTGGGACACTTCTTCCGACCAATTGGAGTAGGGGGAGAGAGGTGGGGCAGGAAAAAAACAGGTACGTGATAGCTGTATACGGGTGAGGGGGTGGGAGTGACTGGCAGATGGGTGGAGTCATTGACAAAGGTTATAGATGTATAAGAGTCAAAAGGGTGTCAGATAAAGGAAAGAAGGGGGGGGGGGATGAAATGTAAAATAAGATGGGATGTGGGTGGAAGAAGTGGGAGAGAAAAGAGAGGGGGGAATAAAAGAAAACTGTGAGATTCTGGGATGGGAGATGAGCGTTCGAAATAGTGGAAAGGACATGGGTAATTTGGGAGGTAGGAGAAATGTGTAGGCACCGGTGAGGTGCAAACACATTTCAGTGAGGAAGGGGTATGGGGAAGAAGGGGGACAAGGTTGTTACTTCTTCTTGTTGCGTATGGCGTGCACAGCCTAAAGTTGTAGGACAACTTGTTCTATTTGATCTTACTTGATTGTGCATTAATCGAAACAGGGCGGCCCACTTGAAGGTTTCAATCTTCCACCCTGAGGTTGTTACTTGAAATTGGAGAATTTGATGTTCATGCCATTGGGTTGTAAGCTACCCAAGTGGAGTATGAGATAGAAACATAGAAAATAGGTGCAGGAGTAGGCCATTCGGCCCTTCGAGCCTGCACCGCCATTCAATATGATCATGGCTGATCATCCAACTCAGTATCCTGTACCTGTCTTCTCTCCATACCCCCTGATCCCCTTAGCCACAAGGGCCACAACTCCCTCTTAAATATAGCCAATGAACTGGCCTCAACTACCTTCTCTGGCAGAGAATTCCAGAGATTCACCACTCTCTGTGTGAAAAATGTTTTTCTCATCTCAGTCCCAAAAGATTTCCCCCTTATCCTTAAACTGTGACCCCCTTGTTCTGGACTTCCCCTACATCGGAATCAATCTTCCTGCATCTAGCCTGTCCAACCCCTTAAGAATTTTGTAAGTTTCTATGTTTCTATGATCCCCCCTCAATCTTCTAAATTCTAGCGAGTACAAACAGAGTCTATCCAGTCTTTCTTCTTATGAAAGTCCTGACATCCCAGGAATCAGTCTGGTGAACCTTCTCTGTACTCCCTCTATGGCAAGAATATCTTTCCTCAGATTAGGAGACCAAAACTGTACGCAATACTCCAGGTGTGGTCTCACCAAGACCCTGTACAACTGCAGTAGAACCTCCCTGCTCCTATACTCAAATCCTTTTGCTATGAAGATGCTGTTCTTCCAGCTCTCATGTGGCCTCACGTTGGCAATGGAGAAGGCCCAGGCTTCATGACTGCCTAAGATGCCATGCAGTTGCATGACATGCCCAAATGGTGTCCCAAATCGAAACACTATCTGTCCATTCCCTGTTGACCCACTTAGTTCCTCTGGCACTTTGCTTTTTTATTTTTAATGGGTCAATGCTAAGTTGTTGATACATTTTTTTGATATCATTTATCTGGATGAGGGAGATTTCCCCAGACAAGATTTAAAGTATACAACATGAGGGTATTAATGTTAAAATACTAAATGAAAACACTGGATCAATACAATGGATTTGACAGTATGTGTGTGGGGAAGAAAATAGGGTCAAGCTTTCAAGTCAATATCCAAATATTTATACAGGTTTTTTCTTCAAGAAACTGAGTAGATCGTATCATTTTCCAAAAGAATGTACTTCAATTTTCGGTAAATTCTTCATTGCAGCCTCTTTGTCCCTTATCTGAGATGCAAAACTATTGAATAATTTACAACTTTATTTTATAATTGTGATTATGCAGAAACAAAATTAACTGCTAAATATCCATATTCTTGATTTTGCAGTTGGCGAGGATCCTGTTATCAGTGTCAGTGAAATATTCGCTACTTTATTACAAAATGCACAACAGGTAGGAACATTTTTTTTTGGATGATGCAAGTTCACAGTAAATGTATGCAAAGTAATTCACGAAGTGTATCCTCACCAAAATGATTCTTCCCGTGTCCACAATGTTGCAGAAGACGATCAAAGAACATTTTAAAAAAATGTAAATGCTGGAAAACTGTGATGAAAATTGAAAATACAGGAAACACTCAGAGAGTCCAGTCAAGAGTATTTTATTGTCAAATGTCTCGACACAGAGAATAGGGTGACAGTGGTGCAGTGCAGTGGTAGAGTTGCTGCCTTGCAGTGCCAGAGACCCGGGTGTGATCCAAACTCTGACCGCGCGCGGTCTGTACCGTGTTTGTAAGTTCTCCAGCGTGGGATTTTCTTGGGAGTCCTGGTTTCCTCCCACGCTCCAAAGCCGTACAGGTTTGTAGGCTAATTGGCTTTGTAAAATTGTAAATCACGAGGACATTTCCGATGCCCTGGTATGGAACTGGTATCGGAAATGTCCTCGTTCTGCAGGGAACAGGGATTCCCCTCCGCCACCATAGATGAGGCTCACACCAGGGTCTCATCCATACCCCGCAACACTGCTCTCTCTCCCCATCCCCGCACTCGCAACAAGGGCAGAGTCCCCCTAGTCCTCACCTTCCACCCCACCAGCCGGCAAATACAACAAATCATCCTCCGCCATTTCCGCCACCTCCAACGTGACCCCACCACTCGCCACATCTTCCCATCTCCCCCCATGTCTGCCTTCCGCAAAGACCGCTCCCTCCGCAACTCCCTTGTCAATTCTCCCCTTCCCTCCCGTACCACCCCCTCCCCGGGCACTTTCCGTTGCAACCGCAAGAAATGCAACACCTGTCTCTTCACCTCCCACCTCGACTCCATTCAAGGTCCCAAGCAGTCGTTCCAGGTGCGACAAAGGTTCACCTGTATCTCCTCCAACCTCATCTACTGCATCCGCTGCTCTAGATGTCAGCTGATCTACATCGGGGAGACTAAGCGGTGGTTGGGCGATCGTTTCGCCGAACACCTCCGCTCAGTCCGCAATAACCTACCTGAACTCCCGGTGGCTCAGTACTTCAACTCCCCCTCCCATTCCCAATCCGACCTCTCTGTCCTGGGTCTCCTCCATTGCCCGAGTGAGCAACACCATAAATTGGAGGAACAGCACCTCATATTCCGCCTGGGCAGCTTGCATCCCGATGGCATGAATGTTGAATTCTCTCAATTTTGCTAGCCCTTGCTGTCTCCTCCCCTTCCTTAACCCTCGAGCTGTCTCCTCCCATCCACCCGCCCTCAGACTCCTCCTCCCCTTTTCCTTCCTTCTCCCCCCACCCCCCATCAGTCTGAAGAAGGGTTTCGGCCCGACACGTCGCCTATTTTCTTCGCTCCATAGATGCTGCTGCACCGGCTGAGTTTCTCCAGCAATTTTGTGTACCAATTACAATGAAGTTGTGTTTCATTAAAGGTGATTGAAATATGTTTTACTGATTTTTCTTTTTTGCCCCTTTAGTCCAGAGTGGGATTGATGGATTATTTGGATGGGGGAAAGAGGTTGGCTGGTGTGCAAAGAGCTTTGACTCCACATGTTCTAACTCTTTTTCTCAGGAGACGTTGTGTTGTAATGTGAAACGATCTGAAGAAAGTGTTATATTGTTGAAATGTAGTTTAGCTTAGAGATACACTGCGGAGACAGGCCCTTCGGACTACCGAGCCCGCACTGGCCAGCGGTCTCCCGCACGTCAACACTATCCCACACGCTAGAGACAATTTACATATATACCAAGCCAATTAACATACAAACCCGTACGTCTTTGGAGTGTGGGAGGAAACCAAAGATCTCCGAGAAAACCCACAAAGGTCACAGGGTGAACATACAAACTCGTTACAGACAAGCACCGTAGTCAGGATGGAACCCGGGTCATTGGTGCTGTAAGGCAGCAACTCTACCGCTGCCCTAGTTGCTTAGAAGAAATATGAAAGCCTGTCTATGTTTCTATGTTTCTATCTCTGCGCCCTTGAGACCAGACCACTGAGCTTTTTGTAATTTTCATTGCAGGAAACATTTAAAATCCATCCTCAAGTTATCGTCTTGGAGATTCTTCTTGCAGACAGAAATAAGCTTCTAATTGACACCCATACATACGACTCAGCGGAGAGGATGCTTTCGGTAAATATTATTCTTAATAAATCTGGGGATGGGAAAATAAAAGTTGTACAGCTTGAAAGGGCAGGGAAGTGACCAAAATAATCTCATAGCTTCTCAGCAGCAAGCAATCCCACAAATTCCCTTGCCTGTCATAACATTGCTGCAGTCATATAAAAGGCATCAAACAGAGAACTTTTGCTCTCCCTAAGGGTTAAAAAAAAATTCCATTGCAATATTTCAAAGAGGAGCAAAGTTCTCACTGTTGTCTTGGCCAAAATGTATTGCTTAATCAACGTTACTGACAAGGATTATCTGGTTATTATTCATGGGGCCTTGCTGGATGGAAATTGATTACCATATGATACATCCCTTACTGCAACTCAGTGGGTGATCTTAGTGCTTTTATTTCACTTATTACAGAGCATAATGATTTCATTATACAATTAAAAGGCTGTCGGCATAAAAGCAGATGCCAGTGCCATCAGAGTTATTTTGGAGGCTGAGAATAATTGCTGGATCAGTTTGTGTGCTAGGGACTTGTTTTTAAACTAAAAAAAGGAAAATTTATGGAATGTAAATTCCCAGCTGGGTGTCATCAATGTGCTCTTCAGACTAAACAGTTGTACTGGTATGAAACGTTGTCATGAGTATTGTGGAACTTTCCCTTGTATTGAGACTTAGTCCAAAAAGCAAAGATTGTTGACAGGCAGGCATAATGCACGTTCTGGAATTGTAGCAAGAATAGAGAGCTACTGGAGGAACACAGCAGGTCAGGCAGCATCTGTGGAGGGAAATGAAACATAGAAAATAGGTGCAGGAGTAGGCCATTCGGCCCTTCGAGCCTGCACCGCCATTCAATATGATCATGGCTGATCATCCAACTCAGTATCCTGTACCTGCCTTCTCTCCATACCCCCTGATCCCTTTAGCCACAAGGGCCACATCTAACTCCCTCTTAAATATAGCCAATGAACTGGCCTCAACTACCTTCTGTGGCAGAGAGTTCCAGAGATTCACCACTCTCTGTGTGAAAAATATTTTTCTTATCTCGGTCCTAAAGGATTTCCCCCTTATCCTTAAACTGTGTCCCCTTGTTCTGGACTTCCCCAACATCGGGAACCATCTTCCTGCATCTAGCCTGTCCAACCCCTTAAGAACTAGTGGACTTTTTGGGCCTTTGCATTGACTGAAGGTGGGGACTGGGAGTATTTAGTATAATGGGGGGGGGAGATGGGGCAAGAGCTAGCAAGCAATAGGTAGATACAGGTGAGGAGGGGTTGATTGGCAGATAATAGCTGTGAGGTAATGATATGGAAAGCAAGAGGCTGGCACTGGAGAACAACAGCTGCTGGTGAAGAGTGGAACTGAATGGCAACAATAGGGAGGGGAGATAGGAATGGCTTACCCCATTCCTCCCTCTGTTGCCATCTACCACCGCCCCTCATTCATTCCCACCTTCACCTTGCTCTCTTATCAGATTCCAGAATCTGCAGCCTTTGTTCCCGACTCGATTCCTCCGTCTTGTTATCTCCACCTAACCTTCCACGACCTGATTGACGAGCTCAATGACCTCCGACCTTTACCACCGGCACTCCCATTAACTCCCGCATCGACCTCGTCGATTGTCGCCGGGTCCACTCGTGACGCCTCACGGCACCGACCCGGAGTCTTGCCGCAGTGGTCCGCCCCCCCTGGCGTCTACAGTGTCTACCGGGTGGCGTCTGCTGCTCGCGGCCTCCGGGTGGTTTGGGAGGCCGTGTGCTCCTTTCACCCGTCACGCTGCGCTTCTTTGTGCCCCTCGATGCCCCAGTGCCACTTCAAACGCTGCTCCTCAGCTTTGAGCTGTCACGTGTTAGGAATTCCCACACGTCGGGGATTCCCAAGGGTGATTGGGGATATTCACCTGGTGATCTGTGGAGGATACTCCCCAAGAGCAGCTAAGCTTGGAAAATTGTGGGAAGGGATAGAAAAGGAAGCTCTTAAGCGTGGACTTTGGTGCAGGTTTAAACAGAGATGGCTTGAATATATGTTAGAATCATGTTACGTATTGCAGAACATCATTGAACACAATTCTCATGCCCATGCTATTCTTTGAATAAGGAGGGGGAATGGAACTGATGGGCAGAATGGCCGCTTGCTGTGTCTAAGCTTGCTATATTTAAGAGGGAGTTAGATGTGTCCCTTGTGGCTAAGGGGATCAGGGGGTATGGAGAGAAGGCAGGTACGGGATACTGAGTTGGATGATCAGCCATGATCATATTGAATGGCGGTGCAGGCTCGAAGGGCCGAATGGCCTACTCCTGCACCTAATTTCTATGTTTCTATGTTAAGGAACTAACTGATAACGAAGGAAGCTTCTCTTGCAAAGTCGAATTGCGAATCTTAATTATATTGGTTCCTTAAATGGCTTTCATTTCTGCACCAAATGTTCTACAACAGTAAGACGGTGATTATTTTTTTTTCTCCCAAAGATTGCAGCCCAGAAAATTGAATTGTCCAGGCAATTTCTGGAATACATTGCCTTGTATCTTGTTCGTGAAGATACTAACGGAGGATACACTGGTGAGTTCATAATTTGTTTCACTTTGTAAGGTAGTCAGGATGCTGTCTTCGTGAGAGAAGCAGCAACTTAAGAGGTGAAAGGACATTCAAGATATGTCCTAGATTTCCTGCAGGAAATTCTGCCTGGTCTACTTCTCTCTTCCCCCGACCCCCTCCCGTTGAAGAATGGCTTTCAATAGCAACAGACCACTCAATTAATAGGATCAATGTTTCTTGTCTTTCTGACGTGAGGAAGATAATTCCCAATGCAGGAAGATTATTCCCGATGTTGGGGAAGTCCAGAACTAGGGGTCACAGTTTAAGGATAAGAGGGAAGTCTTTTCGGATCGAGATGAGAAAATCATTTTTTACACAGAGCGTGGCGATTCTGTGGAATTCTCTGCCACAGAAGGTAGTTGAGGCCAGTTCATTGGCTATATTAAAGAGGGAGTTAGATGTGGCCCGTGTGGCTAAAGGGATCAGGGGGTATGGAGAGAAGGCAGGGATGGGATACTGAGTTGGATGATCAGCCATGATCATATCGAATGGCGGTGCAGGCTTGAAGGGCCAAATGGCCTACTCCTGCACCTATTTTCTATGTTTCTGTTGCATTGATGTCTATATGCAGTCATTACACCGCACCAGGCTTTCAAGAGTATTTTTTGCATCTCTCAATTTGATCTTTTAAAGGCAGAAACTGAAATGGCAATATCTGGATTATTCAATTTACAGCAGTTCATCGGCAGCAAAATTACTCTGATTTCTCCACATTTGTGTTCATTGTCTTGCAAATTATTTGCGAGTTTAACAATGTACACCGCTTTTTACCATACTGATTAAAAAACTGATATTTGAGCATGCGTAGCATGATGATGGAGAAAGCCTGGCCTAGGGTTGCATAACCTATTCCAATGCAGAACTTTCAAAAGCTCTCCCCTTGAGCCACTTCCTCTGAATCTGCTGCCTCATGCACATTGCACACACATTTGCCGGAATCCCTGCCTTTCTCCCCTATTTTCACACTTCTGAAAACTGCATTTATTTTTAGCACGCTCCTTGGCTCAGTGCAATGATTCGCATTTCTGAGATGGAAGTAAATTCAAGAGCTTGAGACTTAACTACCCGACTGCGGATGACTGTTGAATAATGAGAGATGAGGGAGAGCTTTTGGCCAAGGCACTAAACAGTTGTTCAATGGTAGACACAAAATGCAGGGCTGCCAACTCTCACGCTTTGAGCGTGAGACTCACTCATTTCAGCAAATTCTCACGCCCTCACGCTGAAGACAGAATTCTCACGCTGTCTTCAGTCCCTGCACAGCAAGGATCCTATAGCGGAGCTGTGTAGCGGAGCTGTGGGATCTTTGCTGCACAGTTTGGCTCTTTGCTCCACATGACAGCGATCGGCACGGTCTGGGGAAGCGCGTCGTCGGTTGACGGCTGTCAGTGACGTCGCGTCTCTTCTCTCTTGGTTGGACGTGCAGCCGCCGGTTGTCAGCTCCTCTGTGCCGGCTATGAGCGCGTGCTGCGCCGCCCGGCAGACCCCCCCTCCAGACCTCCCTCCCTCCCTCCCTCCCTCCCTCCCTCCCTCCCTCCCTCCCTCCCTCCCTCCCTTCAACTCCCACGGCAGCACCAGCGCCACCAAGCCCCAACCCCGCTACACCGTGCCCGCCAGACTCCCCACTGGGCGGCCGGGGAGAGAGAGGGAGGGGGGAAAGAGAGAGAGAGAGGGAAAGAAAAAAAGGGAGGGATGAAGGCAAAGAGAGACAGGGGGAGGGAATGTAGAAAGGGGATGAAGGAAGGGAAGGAGAAAGGGGAGAAAGAGGGAGGGTGAGGAAAGAGAGGGAGGGATGGGGCAGGAGGGAGGAAAGGAAGGATGGAGGGAGGGAGGGGGAAGGAAAGGTGTGTGTGTGTATGTGTGCCTCACTGTGTGTGTCTCCCTGTGTGTGTGTGTGTCTCCCTGTGTGTGTGTGTGTGTGTGTGTGTGTGTGTGTGTGTGTGTCTCCCTGTGTGTGTGTGTGTGTCTCCCTGTGTGTGTGTGTGTGTGTGTGTCCCTGTGTGTGTGTGTCCCTGTGTGTGTGTCTCCCTGTGTGTGTGTGTGTGTGTGTGTCTGTGTGTGTGTGTGTGTGTGTGTGTCTCCCTGTGTGTGTGCGTGTCTCCCTGTGTGTGTGCGTGTGTCTCCCTGTGTGTGTGTCTCCCTGTGTGTGTGTGTGTCTGTGTGTGTGTGTGTGTCCCTGTGTGTGTGTGTGTGTCTCCCTGTGTGTGTGTGTGTCTCCCTGTGTGTGTGTGTGTGTCTCCCTGTGTGTGTGTGTGTGTGTGTGTGTCTGTGTGTGTGTGTGTGTGTGTGTGTGTGTGTGTGTCTCCCTGTGTGTGTGTGTGTCCCCGTGTGTGTGTGTGTGTGTGTGTGTGTGTGTGTGTGTGTGTGTGTGTGTGTGTGTCTCCCTGTGTGTGTGTGTGTGTGTGTGTGTGTGTGTGTCCCCGTGTGTGTGTGTGTGTGTGTGTGTGTCTCCCCCTGTGTGTGTGTGTGTGTGTGTGTGTGTGTGTGTGTCTCCCTGTGTGTGTGTGTGTGTGTGTGTGTGTGTGTGTGTGTGTGTCCCCCTGTGTGTGTGTGTGTCTGTGTGTGTGTGTGTGTGTGTGTGTGTGTGTGTCTCCCTGTGTGTGTGTGTGTGTGTGTGTGTGTGTGTGTGTGTGTGTGTGTGTGTGTGTCTCTGTGTGTGTGTGTGTGTGTGTGTGTGTGTGTGTGTGTGTGTCTCCCTGTCTGTGTGTCTGTCTGTGTGTGTGTGTCTCCCTGTGTGTGTGTGTGTCTGTCTCCCTGTGTGTGTGTGTCTGTGTGTGTGTGTGTGTGTGTGTGTGTGTGTGTGTCTCCCTGTGTGTGTGTCTCCCTGTGTGTGTGTCTGTGTGTGTGTGTGTGTGTGTGTGTGTGTCTCCCTGTGTGTGTGTGTCTCCCTGTGTGTGTGTGTCTGTCTGTGTGTGTGTGTGTGTCTCTCCCTGTGTGTGTGTGTGTGTCCCTGTGTGTGTGTGTGTGTGTCTCCCTGTGTGTCTGTTGTCACATCCTGGCCTTAGACTACAGGGCTACCAACTCTCACACTGTGAGCCTGAGTCACGCATTTCAGCCAATTCTGACGGTGACGACAGAATTCTCACTCTGTCCTCAGTCCCTGCACAGTTTGTCTGTTTTGCGCCACATCAGAGCGATCTGTGCGGTCTGGGGAAGCGCGTCAGTTGGCGGCTATGAGTGGCGCCGCATCTCTTCTCTTTCTTGGTTGGATGTGGAGCCGCTGACAACATGAAGCAGCCGGAGATAAAACTAACCAGGTGAATTGGTTGTAAAACATGGGGGGGGGGACCACAATGAGGCCAAACATCTAGGACAGGGTTCGGCAACCTACGGCACATGGGCCGGATCCGGCCCGTAACCCGAAAAACCCGATGGCGCGTGGTAAGGCGTGGTGACGTATGCAGTGACGCACGGTAACGCGCGGCGCCCCAGGATTTTGCAATGCTCAATATCCTCACTGGCCACCTGCGTGACATATCCCTTGCGCTCGCTGACGTACTGAGGGCATACGTGTAGCGGGCGGTGACACATGGTTACGCACGGTGACGCACGAACACTGCCTGTGTTGATTTATTATGCATCGCCGTGCTTCAACGTCCGTAACCATGCACCGCCCTAACGCCGTCCGCGCCTCATTTGAGCGCCGCACTAAGTGACCACCCTGGTATAAAGCGCGCGTAGTTTTGAAAATTTTTCACTGGGAAAATCATTGCCATGGAGATCGAACTAAGTATGAACGACATCACAAATGGCTTCCAAAAGAAGCAGGGCCTTGTGGGGTAGACAAAAATGCCGGAGAAACTCAGCTGGATTGGCAGCATCTATGGAGCGAAGGAAATAGGCAACGTTTCGAGCCGAAACCCTTCTTCAGACTGATCAGGCCTGAGGGGGACTTGGCGCGCAACTGTCGTACTGCTAGACGATTTTTGCATGACAATCGCGCGGCAGTCACTACCAGCCTGTCGTGTAAATGACGCACAAGTGGGACAGGCCTTTTATTCATTTAGTGTGTGTGCAAGTACTGAGATTCAGTAGCTTTTATGATGCTAATGGCATGAAGGGATTTGAGAATAAAAGTGTGCAGAACAGATTCAAGGTGTTGTAGCTTGCTTCTATTTCTTCTGTTCTTGCACTTCTGCACCAGACATTCCTACATACTACATAAGCTTTTGCACTGTCAGCACAATTAATCATAGATAGAAACATAGAAATTAGGTGCAGGAGTAGGCCATTCGGCCCTTCGAGCCTGCACCGCCATTCAATATGATCATGGCTGGTTACACAGAAAAGCTGGAGAAACTCAGCGGGTGCAGCAGCATCTATGGAGCGAAGGAAATAGGCAACGTTTCGGGCCGAAACCCTTCTTCAGACTGATCAGGGGTGGGGGGGGGGTGGGGACAAGGAAGGGAAAAGGAGGAGTAGCCGGAAGGCTGGAGGGTGGGAGGAGACAGCAGGGGAGCTGAGGAAGGGGAGGAGACAGCAAGGACTAACAAAATTGGGAGAATTCGATGTTCATGCCCCCGGGGTGCAGACTCCCCAAACGCAATATGAGGTGCTGTTCCTCCAATTTCCGGTTGCTTGTGGCCATGGAGGAGACCCAGGACAGAGAGTCAGAGGCGGAGTGGGAGGGGGAGTTGAAGTGCTGAGCCACCGGGAGGTCAGCTAGGTTATTGCGGACCGAGCGGAGGTGTTCGGCGAAACGATCGCCCAACCTCCGCTTGGTCTCACCGATATAGATCTGCTGACATCTAGAGCAGCGGACGCAATAGATGAGGTTGGAAGAGATGCAGGTAAACCTCTGTCGCACCTGGAACGATTGCTTGGGTCCCTGAAAGGAGTTGAGGGGGGAGGTAAAGGGACAAGTGTTGCATCTGCTGCGGCCGCTCATCATCATGGCTGATCATCCAACTCAGTATCCTGTACCTGCCTTCTCTCCATACCCCCTGATCCCCTTAGCCACAAGGGCCACATCTAACTCCCTCTTAAATATAGCCAATGAACTGGCCTCAACTACCCTCTGTGGCAGAGAGTTCCGGAGATTCACCACTCTCTGTGTGAAAAAAGTTCTTCTCATCTCGGATTTAAAGGATTTCCCCCTTATCCTTAAGCTGTGACCCCTTGTCCTGGACTTCCCTAACATCGGGAACAATCTTCCTGCATCTAGCCTGTCCAACCCCTTAAGAATTTTGTAAGTTTCTATAAGATCCCCTCTCAATCTCCTAAATTCTAGAGAGTATAAACCAAGTCTACCAGTCTTTCTTCAAAGACAGTCCTGACATCCCAGGAATCAGTCTGGTGAACCTTCTCTGCACTCCCTCTATGGCAATAATGTCCTTCCTCAGATTTGGAGACCAAAACTGTACGCAATACTCCAGATGAGACAGGTCATGCAAAAAGTAAGTTAATTACTTTGTCAAGTACTATATCCATTGTTAGCACAAGATCTTATCAACAAAGGATATTGGCCATTTGCAAGTTTAGCCTTTTAGCGAAATTCATGTTTGAAATGACTGTAAAATTGTACATTTGGATGATTGCAGATCCTGTCAGCAATGTGCGTTATTGTGTTGGATTGGGGAGGAACTATTCTTTAACAGCAATGCCCCATCTGTAACCAGAGAATCTAATTCATTTCAGTTAAGCTGCCAGTTTGTGGCCAGAAAAGTCAAGCAACTCAGTTCAAGCGGACAGGGAAACGGTTACAATGAACTGTCTTTGACCTGAAATTTTAACTGTTTCTCTTTCTCCAGAAGCCGCATGATCTGCTTACACCACCATTTAAAAAAAAATGGTGATACTAAGAATCTGCAGTTTATTTTATCTTTACTTAGTAACCCAGTGAATAATTCAAATTTCAAACTTATCCACTCAGTGACCCGTGTGCATTCGTACAAAAGATCACTTTAAATCTTCAGTGATAACTTGGATAGCATCATTAAAATCCACCTTTACCCCAGTCTCAACTACCTCTTTGTTTAATCCATTTAAAATTCTGAAGCATAGAATATTTCTGTAGAGCCTGTTGTGCTTTTCTAGTTATCTACTGTATATCGTGCCACCTCTACACTATTCCTCTATTGACCTCCATTAAAACGAATCAAATGTAATTATATAAATACACATGATTTAAAAAAAAACATTGACATGACTTCTTACTTCTGTCTGCAAAAAGTTGTAAACAGTGCCCAGTCCATCATCGGCTCTGACCTCCGTTCCATTGAGGAGATCTATCGCAGTCGCTGCCTCAAAAAGGCTGGCGGCATCATCAAGGACCCACACCATCCTGGCCACAAACTCATCCCTCTGTTACCTTCAGGTAGAAGGTACAGGAGCCTGAAATCTGCAACAACCAGGTTCAGGAATAGCTGCTTCCCCACAGCCATCTGACTATTAAACTCCTCAAACAAAATCTGAACTTTAATTAGCCTATTGCACGTTGTGTGTGTGTGTGTGTGTGTGTGTGTGTGTGTGTGTGTGTGTGTGTGTGTGTGTGTGTGTGTGTGTGTGTGTGTGTGTGTGTGTGTGTGTGTGTGTGTGTGTGTGTGTGTGTGTGTGTGTGTGTGTGTGTGTATGTGTGTGTGATGTGTATGTGTGTGTGTGTGTGTGTGTGTGTGATGGATATGGACACACTGATCTGTTCTGTATTTATGCCTGCTATGTTCTGTTGTGCTGAAGCAAAGCAAGAATTTCATTGTCCTATCTGGGAAACATGACAATAAACGCGCTTGAACTTGAATCTTGATATAATTTTCTCTTCTTGGACTAGTGCTGAGAAAGCTGAATGCGTTTGAGTTGCCATATGTGGGTCTATGGAGTATGCAAAATGAAAACAGCAGAATAATGATCAGAAAAAGGTAGGTTTAAAAAAAGTGTTGACTGCAATTTCTAAAAAGGATTTTCTTTTCAATATTATCTATTCCCATGCTTCCGAGCCATATTGTTTATCTTCAGTGTATGTTCTGTAGTATAGCAGCGTTTCTGAAGTTGTTAGACTTCTGATGGTTACTGCAATGACCATAAGACATAGAAGCGGTATTAGGCCATTCAGCCCATCGAGTCTTTTCTGCCATTCAATCATGGCTGATCTATTTTTGCCCCTCAACTCCATTCTCCTGCCTTCTCCCTGTAACATTTGATATCCTTACTAATCAAGAACCCATCACTTCAAAAATACCCGATATCTTGGCACCCACGGTAATTTGTAGCAATGAATTCCACAGATTCACCACCCTCTGGCTAATGAAATTCCTCTGCATCTCCTTTCTAAATGTACGTCCTTTTATTCTGAGACTATGTCCTCTGGTCCTAGACACTCCCACTAGAGGAAACATCCACTCTATCCAGGCCTTTCACTATTCGGTAAATTATAATGCGCACCCCCTCCCCCCCTCATGCTTTAAATAGCTAATCAATTGTTTTAAATGTTCTGTGTTTGTCTCATCACATCATAACCATTGTCCTGTGTTATTTTTTAACCACAAAATTGCTGAACATTCTGGTTACAGTATCGGTGTAGCTCGATATACAGTAAAACATTACTCAACCTTGTACACAAACAATGTACAACACTTTCCTTGCTGCTGCCATCGTGCAGGAGGTGCTGAAGCCTGAAGTCCCGCAGCATCAGGTTCAGGAACAGCTGCTTTCCTATAATCAGGTTATTGAACCGATCTGTAACCCTAATCCTACCTTGACATCAGAACATTACAACCACCTCTTGCACTACCACGAACTTTTCTAGTTTTTCTAATTGTATTCTACACTAATGTCTTGCTTTATTTGCAATGTCTTGGAGAATTAACGTGTAATTTATGCATAATATGTTTTTGTGTGTTGTCTGTGTTTGTGTCTTTCACGATCACAATCAGTTTTATTCGTCACATTGCACATAAAGTGCAAGTGAAATGAATTTGCCAGCAGCGGTACAATGATAAAGAACAATCAATACACAATAAAAATTTAACACAAACATCCACCACAGCATTCATCACTGTGGTAGAAGGCACAGAATTTGGCCAGTCCTCCTCCATTCCCCCGTGGTCGGGACTTCAACCCTCCGCAGCCGTTGCTGCGGGCGTCCAGATGGTAAAAGGACAAGGTAAAAGTCAAGGTAAGTCCAGGATCGGCTCTTCCCCACCGGAGACCGCGGCTTCAGGCTGGTGTAGGCCGCAGGCCGGCGGTCGAAGATTTAAAGTTCGCGCCGCAGCCAGAAGCACCGCAGACCGCAGGGCCGACAGATCAAGCTCCCCTCCAGGGGTGATGGTAAGTCCACGCCGGGTCCGCGGTAGAAGTTGGCCGCGGGCCAGCGGTGGAAGCTTCTTCCTCCCCCCGGGTCCCCAACATGAGATCCCGGGCTGTAGACGCCGCGCCAGCTGGAGCTGTGCAGACCGCGACTTCAGGCTGCCGGCTGCCGCGGGCCAGCGAAACGGAGCGCTCCCCTCCGGTGAGCCCCAGCGAGGGTTCGCCGGCTCCACGCCGAGAGTCCACGCTGCGCCCGCCGCTGAAACCCCGGCCACGTCTCCGGGAAAGGCCGCGCCGTTCCATTGCTGTTAGGCCACGGGGGAGGCGACCTGGAAAAAGTTGCCTCTCCATGGAGGAGGTGACCAAAGCAGTTTCCCCCTCTCCCCCCCCACACCCGCCACACAAAACGCACAGAGGAACATTAAAAACATACATTAAATCATACTAAAAAAACAAAAAAAGGAGAAAAAAACGGACACGCTGCTGACAGGGCGCCGGCTTGCAGCGCCCCCACCGACCAGAATGATCTGATCCGTCTGATGCTGCTGCCAGCATGATTTTCATTGCATCTGTACCTCACAGTACTTGAGTTTATGCCAATAAACTCGAATTGACCATGTATCAGACTGGACATTCAGGCTCCATTCTATCGCATGTGAGTTTAATGCCTCCTATTATTTAAAACAACTTGTTGGATATGCTAACTTGGAAGAGCAGGGATATCATAAGGATGCACTTCTTATTTTCAGCATCTGTTATAAAATTTTATAGGAGTTACACAAAAATGCTGGAGAAACTCAGCGGGTGCAGCAGCATCTGTGGAGCGAAGGACATTGGCAACATTGCCTATCTCCATCGCTCCATAGATGCTGCGGCACCCGCTGAGTTTCTACAGCATTATTTGCGTACCTTCGATTTTCCAGCATCTGTAGTTCCTTCTTAAATAAATTTTAAAAAATGTTAATAGGATTTCTATTTCCTAAAATCTCTAATCAATATTTTTTCCAGAAAAAATCCTGATCTGGAATTTCCTGCATCACAAATGTTAATTCTATCACCCCTAGAGGGCAATGTATGTCATTGGTGGAACCATTATAGAGTAGTGTTGATCATATTCAAAATAAAAACTTCTATCAATTTTTTCTGGGTACATGCAACATTTTGAAATGAAATTAGGTTAAGTGATGCATACTTGCATTATTAAAGATAGACAGATCTAGGTAACACCATGCCTTGCTTTCAAATAAATTTACTACAATTAAGTATGGTCACTGTTGCGAACTTGCTCAGCCAACATATGCACGGCGTGGTCTCCCAACAGGAATGGGATTATGGACTAGCTAACGACTAAGAAGTAAATATTGGTCAAGGCATATTGCATATTGAGAGAACCAGCCATTATAATAATGCGGTGCCATGGAACCTGAGAGAGGACAGACATGATCTTGGTTTCCTGTCTCGCCGGTGAGGTCGTATGTCCACAATGCAGCATTCCCTTTGCATTATTCCAGAGTTTGAGCTGCGTTTTTGCGACATGATAGCTGAAGGAGATATCTGGTACTAAAGGGCTTTGATCTATAATAAGCTGCTCCATTCTCCATCATGCAATGCGACCTCCCTTCCATTGACTCCATCTACACTTCACGCTGCCATGGCAGGGCCACGAGCATAATCAAGGATGAGTCTCGCCCTGGGGACTCTCTCTCTTCAACTCTCCCATTAGGCAAGGTACAGAAGTGTGAAAATGGTTGCAAAAGATTCTTCACTGTTTTGTTTTTAATTCCCCCACCACACTGCGGTCCCTCTGGCTTCCCTCTCTCCCCACCGTCCCTATTGCAGTTTTCCTTTGTTTTCCCACAGAAAGAGTTCCTCACGCTTTTTGATTGGGAAAGAGGTTGGGGTTGAGAATGAATTTCAGGAATGCAAAGTGTCAGTGTGGAATTGGGAGAGAGGTCCGTCGAGATGTACTGCTGGGGTTGGATATGCACAAAGTTTCAGGGGGTGGATATGGATTTGTATTTGGCCGAGTGCAAAGATGTTTATCAATTCAATCAAGTTACCTTTTATTAATGTAATCGATTGGAACTTTCCCTCCTTTTGAGGCAAATTAAAATTAATTGCTTATTGATGTAATGAGTGCGACCTATTGAGGGGAAGATATCTTCCTTGCATGTTTCCAAGAGGCTCCTATGAAGGCAGCTTTGAACAAAAAGAGAATAGAGAGCATCTCCCACTGGATCACCTACAAAATCCTGGTCCTCACCTACAAAGCCCTCCACCCCCTGGCCCCCCCATATCTCACTGACCTCCTCTCCCCCTACCAACCCTCACGGTCCCTCAGATCCACATCAGCCGGTCTCCTCTCCATCCACAAGTCCAACCTCCGCAGTTTTGGGGACAGAGCCTTCTCCAGGGCAGCTCCCAGGCTCTGGAACTCCCTCCCCCAACTGATCCGCAATTCCGTGTCCCTCACCATCTTCCAGTCCCGCCTCAAGACCCATCTCTTCACCTCTGCCTATCCTTAGCCCCACGTCCCCCTCCCTTTTCATCTGTGCATTAATTGCCTCATATTGTGTTTTGAATTGAATTCTGTCTTTACTTTGTGTACTAGTCATGTCTCTACTATTTATTTAATTCCCCTTACATGTTTTTCCTCTACCTGCTAAATTTTTGTAAGGTGTCCTTGAGACTCTTGAAAGGCTCCCATAAATAAAATGTATTATTATTATTATTATTATTATTTGTAAATGGAGAAAGAGCTGTTAAGAGCTGGGCTACTGAGCATCTGTTTTCTTAGGTGATATGTGGCCTTCTAGGTCTCCAATGTAGCAGGCAGGAAGCACATGCTCACTTCAAGATAGAAATGTGCATCCTACCAGATAGGTAATGGCCTGAAAATCAGTGTGCAATGCCCGGGCCTGAGAAATTACATTCAAATTGCAAATAGAATCAAAGAAATCATACCCGTCTAAGGACTCCTGCTCAACGTAGTTATCTTTAGTTCTGTTTGCCGCAAGATAGGCAGATCTTGCAAGTAGGAGGATGCAGGCTGTGACAATAATGTAAATGCTTAAAGTGTATTTATTGAAATGTGAAGCGGGGGGGGGGGGGGGAGAGCAGGGGTGTTCAAAGATTGCAGCTGCTGTCTCAGTCACGGTGGTTGCAACACAAGGATTTTCAAAGGCCTTGTTATTTCATTACCACGAGCTGTGGGGTAAGATGTGGACAGGTGTCGGGGCCGGTATAGTGGCATTGCTTTCTGCTCCATAAATATCTGTGTCTTGGGCCACACGAGTGGTGGCGGTGGTTGGGAGTTGCAACCCTTGTGGTATACAAGACATCCTCTCTTGTATCCAGCTGCTTAGCCAGATGGATTTACGTGCATCCTTGAATCCTGGTTGCAATATTCCACTTCCAAATTTAGATGCGAAGAGATCAGTGTATAAACAAATCCATTTGGCTTGGTTTGAATCGGGTTCTGATCCAACGTTGTATGAGGAATTATATTTCTCAACGTCATTTTCAGGAATTTGTGCTATTTTCTTGTACGCTCTCAGACATCCTTCTGACATTTCCCTGAACTGACACCAGCTCACTTGTGTCTGAGTGACCAGCACTGCGCAAGGGAGTTCAGTGTTTTCCAAGAAGTCAACTGTTTGCACCTTCCTCTAGTGCCGAGGACTGGGGTTTACTTGTGAAAATCATCGACGGCGGGGTTCCTTCACCAGAATTCTGTTCCAGACTGGCTCATCACAATTTCATCCATGATTTCTCTGCTATACCTATTTAAAATGGTACAACCACTGATTTCTACTGGAAACTGGTGGCCATTCAGGCAGACCAGAGGAGGCAGTCATACCGCCATCCATATAAACGGGACTGAGGTGGAGCGCGTCTCCAGCTATAAATTCCTCGGAGTACATATCTCGGAGGACTTGTCCTGGTCCCTCAACACCTCCAAGCTGATCAAAAAGGCACAGCAGCGCCTTTACTTCCTGAGGAGGCTCAAGAAAGCCCACCTGTCCCCCCGGATCCTGACCAACTTTTACCGCTGTACCATAGAGAGTATCCTGACCACCTGCTTCACGGTATGGTACAGCAGTTGCACTGCTGCGGACAGGAAGGCACTACAACGGGTGGTGAAAACCGCGCAGCACATCATCGGTGCCCCGCTCCCTGCCATGGATGCCCTCCACCGAAAACGGTGTCTGAGACCGGCTGGGAAGATCATCAAAGACCCCTCACACCCCAACCATGGACTGTTTGCCCTCCTCCCATCAGGGAGGCGGTACAGGAGCCTCAGGTCACGTACTAGTAGGATGAGGAAAAGCTTCTACAATAACACAATTACACTGTTGAACTCGGAGTCCCAACGATAGATTTCTCTGGTCCCTCCGTCCCCATTGTTTAATTATTCTGTATTTCCTGATCATTCTGTATCTTCCCTCTTTCTATTTTTTTTGTTTTTCTTTATGCACGACTACTACGGACTGACGCAAAACTGCATTTCGTTGTACTGATACTTGTATTTGTGCGATGACATTAAAGTTGAATTGAATTGAAATTGTCTGGAATGGGTTAATGTAAACCATAGGACACCAGTTTGACCATGAATCCCAGCCCTATTGAAACTACAGCTTCAGAGCAGTTAGGGGTGTTTGGCAAAATGGCCCTTTGTAGAGCCAAATGACACCACTCTCCTCAATGTGGCAGCCAGTGACATTGATCTCAATTTACTCCAGTCATTATCCTCTTCACATCGTTGCATGGCTGTCTTGGGTTTTATAGTATCCCAATTGTTCCATTATTAACACTCGGATAGAAGAGAGAAGCCTAGAATTAATTCAAAAGGGGGAAGTCTGTTAGATCGATATGGTAAGGAAAGCCATGGCAAGTTTCATCGTTGGTGTAGGATTATATTCCGCTTGCAGTCATGAGCAGAGGGAAAAGTATGTTTAAAAACACAAAGGTCTTTCCTCTGCTTGTTCTAGTGTCCTGGGGGGGGTTTGGAATGTTAAATTTCAGGGATGTGTGGGAACTGGGATTTCATGGGTTGCCACGGGCCAGGGTAGTGAAGATGCCGGGATGGATTTCGATCAAGAGGGATCTGCAGGAAAGAGTACATTTTAACTCAAAGGGTGTCCGTCCGCCTGTATCTCTTTCCAAATTCCAGTCCCCATGTCAAAAGTTGTCAAAACAGGCCACCTATTCCCATACAAATGGACCTCTTAGTGAAAGATGCCTGCATTCCATGGTGTATTAATGTATGACTGGGTTTCCCAGAAGTACATTCCATGAGGTAAACATCATTGTTGAAACAAGGAACTGAAGATGCCGGTTAATACACAAAAGGGCACAAAGTGCTGGAGTAACTCAGCTGGTCAGGAGACCTTGGACAAGTAACATTTTGGGTCACAAACCTGAAAAGGTCACCTGTGCATGTTCTCCATAGATATTGACTGACCTGTTGAGTTACCCCAGCACTTTGTCCCAAAGATCCTATAGCGAGCAAGATAGATCACTCGACGAAAAAGACTTAGTACGGTCATGGGCAGATTCATGGGTAGTTTTCGGCCCCATTTCCGTAACCGGCTTCCGTCTCCGCAACAAAGATCCCATAGGATACTAGTGCGGAGACGGAAGCCGGTTACGGGAACAAACTGTTCCCCCACAACGTTGATTACACTATGAGTCGGGTCGGGTCGGGTTACGGAAATGGATGAAGAAAAGGCCCACGTTCCACTCCATTGCGTACTACACGTCAGCCCATTGCATTTAGCAGGAGTGGTCTATCTTGCTCCACTATAGGATCTTTGCTTTGTCCTGTCTAGATATCATTGCACATGTCTGGGTGTCGTTGAAGTGTTGTGCACACAGAAGACCAGAAGTAAAATTGTGAACTGCATTCACAGCACGATCTGTTTACTTCATAACAAAACTTAGGAGGAATTCTCAGTTGAAGTTAGTCAGGAATTGTGGGCCTCCACCAAAAATCATTCCATGGTGACTTGGATAGGCTGGGTGAGTGGGCAAATGTTTGGCAGATGCAGTATAATGTGGATAAATGTGAGGTTATCCATTTTGGTGGCAAAAACGGGAAAGCAGACTATTATCTAAATGGTGGCCGATTGGGAAAGGGGGAGATGCAGCGAGACCTGGGTGTCATGGTACACCAGTCATTGAAGGTAGGCATGCAGGTGCAGCAGGCAGTAAAGAAAGCGAATGGTATGTTAGTTTTCATTGCAAAAGGATTTGAGTATAGGAGCAGGGAGGTTCTACTGCAGTTGTACAGGGTCTTGGTGAGACCACACCTGGAGTATTGCGTACAGTTTTGGTCTCCAAATCTGAGGAAGGACATTATTGCCATAGAGGGAGTGCAAAGACGGTTCGCCTGACTGATTCCTGGGATGTCAGGACTGTCTTATGAAGAAAGACTGGATAGACTTGGTTTATACTCTCTAGAATTTAGGAGATTGAGAGGGGATCTTATAGAAACTTACAAAATTCTTAAGGGGTTGGACAGGCTAGATGCAGGAAGATTGTTCCCGATGTTGGGGAAGTCCAGGACAAGGGGTCACAGCTTAAGGATAAGGGGGAAATCCTTTAAAACCGAGATGAGAAGAACTTTTTTCACACAGAGAGTGGTGAATCTCTGGAACTCTCTGCCACAGAGGGTAGTTGAGGCCAGTTCATTGGCTATATTTAAGAGGGAGTTAGATGTGGCCCTTGTGGCTAAGGGGATCGGGGGTATGGAGAGAAGGCAGGTACGGGATACTGAGTTGGATGATCAGCCATGATCATATTGAATGGCGGTGCAGGCTCGAAGGGCCGAATGGCCTACTGCTGCACCTATTTTCTATGTTTCTATGTTTTCACAGTTAATAATCAGCTTCTCCTTCTCCCCCTCAGTAATAATTTCCCTGTGTCAGTAATATTTGCCAGCCTCAAGGAAAAATCTCTCAATTATTGTTAGAATGAACAAGGTGTTTTGACAGAGTTGATAAGAAAAATCCTTCTGGAGGACCCAGAGATCAACCTCTTTTCTATGCCCTAAATTGTTTATCTGTGACCCCAGATCTGCCAAGGTTGTTTACACTTGATTGCCCTGAAACTCGATGGTTTGCTTGGCCAATAAGGATGGACAATAAATCTTGACCTTGCCAACAAAATTGACGCACCAACAATTTTTGAAACGTCAAGTGAATTTAAACCATGAAGCTGCTGAAATGTCATTAAAGGTCCACTCATTCTCTATTGCCTTTCAGGGAAGGAACACACTGCCATCTTTAATCTGTCTTTATTACAAGTAGCTCCATATGGTGGTCGTGTCGTTTAATTCCCTTTTAAATAGTAAGCCAATGAATTCAGGGGTAATCAGGGTTGGGTAGATAATGCTGGCCTTTCTTGAATGAATAATCTGGGTGGGGGGGAACAAATATGCTGATTGCATCATGTGACAGTACAGTTTATCAGTCTTATATTAATCCCCAAAGATAGACACAAAAAGCTGGAGTAATGCCCCTGTCCCACTTGGGAAACCTGAACGGAAACCACTGGAGACTTTGCGCCCCACCCAAGGTTTCCGTGCGGTTCCCGGAGGTTGCAGGTGGTTTGCAGGTAGTGGAAGCAGGTCGGGAGACTGACAAAAACCTCCGGGAACCGCACGGAAACCTTGGGTGGGGTGCAAAGTCTCCAGAGGTTTCCGTTCAGAGAAGGAATGGGTGACGTTTTGGGTCGAGACCCTTCTGCAGATTAATTCCCTGCTGGTCAGCAAATTACTGTCTTTTGTCGACCCTACTACAAATCTTTCACAAATTTGGCTGTTCCTCGGCCTTTGGAGAGAACTATTGGTAACACTTGCACCAGTGGACAAAGTGAACTCAATGAGAAGGAAATAGAATTGATACTGTGACTAGCCCAAGAAGAAGTGGAACCAGATACTTCCCGTTTCCCTTGGGGCTACCAAATGTGGGTGACCACTGAATTATCTCCATATCCGCCAGTGATCTACTGAAGGGCCCTGATCCTCAGGGGGAGAAGTGGTGGGCAGTGGAAATGAGGCTTCCACATTGTTCAGCCTCCCAGCTATTTTGGATTTGGAAAAAATACCATAACTAGCCTACCCAACAATTTACTTCAATGCACAGCTCTCTGGTGCAAAAGGATTTGAGTATAGGAGCAGGGAGGTTCTACTGCAGTTGTACAGGGTCTTGGTGAGACCACACCTGGAGTATTGCGTACAGTTTTGGTCTCCTAATCTGAGGAAAGACATTCTTGCCATAGAGGGAGTACAGAGACGGTTCACCAGACTGATTCCTGAGATGTCAGGACTGTCTTATGAAGAAAGACTGGATAGACTTGGCTTATACTCTCTAGAATTTAGGAGATTGAGAGGAGATCTTATAGAAACTTACAAAATTCTTAAGCGGTTGGACAGGCTAGATGCAGGAAGATTGTTCCCGATGTTGGGGAAGTCCAGGACAAGGGGTCACAGTTTAAGGATAAGGGGGAAATCTTTTAGGACCGAGATGAGAAAAACATTTTTCACGGAGAGTGGTGAATCTCTGGAACTCTCTGCCACAGAAGGTAGTTGAGGCCAGTTCATTGGCTATATTTAAGAGGGAGTTAGATGTGGCCCTTGTGGCTAAAGGCATCAGCGGGTATGGAGAGAAGTCAGGTACAGGATACTGAGTTGGATGATCAGCCATGATCATATTGAATGGCGGTGCAGGCTCGAAGGGCCGAATGGCCTACTCCTGCACCTATTTTCTATGTTTCTATGTAAGTTGCGCCACTTCCATGGGCCTGCAATGGCTCACAATATTTCACATCATTGGATTTGCAAGGTCAGTTCAATCTTCTGGATGTGATGTCAGACCTACACGTAATTGCCCAGCCAAGCAGTGGGTTCAGGGACAATTAAGGATGGACAATAAATGATAGCCTTGCCAACGATATTGACGCACAATTAAAAAAAAAAAAAGTCAACTGACGGCATCAAAGAGTGTCACTAGTTTTCATGCTTGTGCTAATTAGCAGTGCATTTCACTGGGCAAGACGTGGTGAGCGCAAGGTCATTGGAAATGACGTCTTTAGCAGAGCTACAGATTAGCATGTTCATTGGGTGCCTGGGAAATGCTCTGAGGTTTACATCAAAGGTTGGCTGGTGTGAACACTTTAATTAGTAATTCTGCCAAATACAGTGTTTAGGGTGAGAGCAACTGTACTGGTTCCATTGTTTTCAATACATGGCAAGTGTACAGGTTCCAATCATGCTCGCCTGCCCTTAACTATGCCCCTCTCTCTTTCTGTCAACAGGTTCCATTGTTTTCAGGTATGTTGACAGAACTTTTAGGTGGTTGAGGATGTATTACCTTTTACATTGCAAAGTAGCGCTTGAAAACAATGTGTAGAGGGGAGGGGCGTACAGCCACTTTTTGGAGTGAATGAGGGAAACAAGGTTAATTCCACCAGTAATCAGTTGTTAATTAGTTGTTCATATGCCTGTTACATTAAAGCGTCATTTTTTAAATATATTAACCTTAATGCATTATCGCATAAACTGCTAAATGAAACTTGCTCTGGAGTTTAGAAGGATGAGAGGGAATCTTATTGAAACATATAAGATTGTTAAGGGTTTGGACACGCTAGAGGCAGGAAACATGTTCCCGATGTTGGGGGAAGTCCAGAACCAGGGGCCACAGTTCAAGAATATCTGGAATTACCTGTCCTGAATGTCGAAGAACTTTCAAAGCCAGGATTGGAGTCATAAGCCACCTGAGAGCCCATAAAAACAGCAGAACGTAGACCATCATCCTCGACCTTGAGGGGTAGCCACGACTGAGGTACAGTGAGAAGTTTTTGTTTGTTGCTCTCCAGTCAAAGAAAATGCTCCACATGAATACAATCAATCCGCCAATATTGCACAGAAAAAATGTACAACATATAACCTTGACTATTTGTCATGCTAATCATATCAGTGAGTGTAACCGTTATTTGATAATGGGCCACATGTGATGGAGCAAAGCAAATTGGGGGTGCATAGCTTGGGGCATTGTGGAACAGGAAACATTTGCAGAAAGAGAGAGGGGCAAAGTTAAGGGCAGGCGAGCATGATTTTAAATGGCACATTAGGAATTATTAAGGCAAATCATTTCTCGTTGGATCATTCAGTAACATAGATATTCTATTATAATTTAGCTGTACAGTTTAAACATAGAAACATAGAAAATAGGTACAGGAGTAGGCCATTCGGCCCTTCGAGCCTGCACCGATCATCCAACTCAGTATCCCATCCCTGCCTTCTCTCCATACCCCCTGAGCCCTTTAGCCACAAGGGCCACATCTAACTCCCTCTTAAATATAGCCAATGAACTGGCCTCAACTACCTTCTGTAGCTGAGAATTCCACAGATTCACCACTCTCTGTGTGAAAAATGATTTTCTCATCTCGGTCCTAAAAGACTTCCCTCTTATCCTTAAACTGTGACCCTTAGTTCTGGACTTCCCCAACATCGGGAATAATCTTCCTGCATCTAGCCTGTCCAACCCCTTAAGAATGTTGTAAGTTTCTATAAGATCCCCCCTCAATCTTCTGAATTCCAGCGAGTACAAGCCTAGTCTATCCAGTCTTTCTTCATTTGAAAGTCCTGACATCCCAGGAATCAGTCTGGTGAACCTTCTCTGTACTCCCTCTATGGCAATAATGTCCTTCCTCAGATTAGGAGACCAAAACTGTACGCAATACTCCAGGTGTGGTCTCACTAAGATCATGTACAACTGCAGTAGAACCTCCCTGCTCCTATACTCAAATCCTTTTGCTATGAATGCTAACATACCATTCGCTTTCTTCACTGCCTGCTGCACCTGCATGCCTACTTTCAATGACTGGTGTACCATGACACCCAGGTCTTATTGCATCCCCCCTTTTCCTAATCGGCCAGACTGGGTCATTTGTGATTAAACTAATAGTTTTTTTTCATGGATGTGTTTGCTCATGATTCCTCTTTTTGTGGACTTCCTCAATTATTTGAAATTGTTAATAATAATAATAACGATAAAGTAAGATGCAGATAAGGAAGTTATTCTGTCCTTTGTGCCCGTAATGGCTTCTGAATGGCTACTCTGTCCCTTTTTGTCAATAGACAATAGGTTCAGGAGTAGGCCATTTGGCCCTTCGAGCCAGTACCGCCATTCAATGTGATCATGACTGATCATCCCCAATCCGTACCCCGTTCCTGCCTTCTCCCCATATCCCCTGACTCTGCTATTTTTAAGAGCCCTATCTAGCTCTCTCTTGAAAGCATCCAGAGAACCTGCCTCCACCGCCCTCTGAGGCAGAGAACGCCACAGACTCACCACTCTCTGTGTGAAAAAGTGTTTCCTCATCTTCGTTCTAAATGGCTTAAACTCCTTATTCCTGGTTCTGGACTCTCCCAACATCGGGAACATGTTTCCTGCCTCTAGTGTGTCCAAGCCCTTAACAATCTTATATGTTTCAATGAGATCCCCTCTCATCCATCTAAACTCCAGAGTGTTTAGAAGTGTTGTCTATCCCCCATGGCGTTTAAAAATGTTTTGGACTCGATAACCGTTTTCCATTTCCTCCCTTTAAAATGGTAATGTGGACTATATTCTTTCTACACTTCATCCTGTTTAAAGTTATTTGTCAAAACATTGGATGACCTGGCAAGTTTATTGAAGGAACCGTTTATTTTTAAATCTTGTGTTAGCAAAGAACATTTCAAATGTCTTCCGATAAGCCAGGGCAAGGAACTCAACCATAAACTGTTGTGTGAATGAGGCTGTGAAACAGCTGGTTATTTGGGATTTTTGTTTTTGAAAAGAACTGTAGTCCACATCCTGTACTGTAAATGCAGGAACGCTCAGGGACGGGGATGGAGACTATAACCAAGTCAAAGAAAGATAAAAAAGGAAGGTCAAAAAACTTGATGAAAGTGTTGGGGAAGTCCAGAACAAGGGGTCACAGTTTATGGATAAGGGGGAAGTCTTTTAGGATCATTTTTTACACAGAGAGTGGTGAATCTGTGGAATTCTCTGCCGCAGAATGTAGTTGAGGCCAGTTCATTGGCTATATTTAAGAGGGAGTTAGATGTGGCCCTTGTTGCTAAAGGGATCAGGAGGTATGGAGAGAAGGCAGGGATGGGATACCGAGTTGGATGATCAGCCATAGTCATATTGAATGGCGGTGCAGGCTCGAAGGGCCGAATTGCCTACTCCTGCACCTATTTTCTATGTTTCTATTAAAGGTGGAGAAAGAGGCAGAGGTTTGGGGACTGGACAGTACTCAACAAAGGCTCTGTACACATGACAATAAACTAAACTGAAACTGAGTGAATTCCAGACAGTTGGCAAGGGAGTATTGAGGGGTGATGGAGGGAATCAGGTGGCCACGAGGCTGCAGTGGGAATTGCGTATATTTTTTAAGGCTTGTAAAGTTGCAATGATGGGAAGTGATGAGGCTGCAAAGCTAGTTGAATGGTGCTCTAAATATAGGCATTGGGTTGAGGAATGATATGCTGGGTTAATACGAGTGGATGGGAATTTGGATGCAGACAATAAAATTCTGGATAAGTTGATGTATGTGGACGGTGGGAGGTCAGACAGAACATTAGAATGGATGTGCAGGAAGGAATTGCAGATGCTGGTTTAAACAGAAGATAGGCAGGTACAGGATACTGAGTTGGATGATCATTGATCATCCAGCAGGCTCGAAGGGCCGAACCTACTCCTGCACCTATTTTCTATGTTTCTATAGACACAGAAAGCTGGAGTAACTCAGCAGGACAGGGAGCATCTCTGGAGAGCAGGAATGAGTGACGTTTCGGGTTGAGACTTCAGAGTGGATGTGTTGCAGATGGGAATGGCTGGCTTTGACAACAGGTGATCCAGGCAGGTTTGGAGAGGTGGAAGTGGCCAATGTTTGTGTTGGAGAGGATAAGCAGCTTGGAGAGGAATGGAGGAGGAAGCTATTTTCTCTGCACTGGATATGGCCAAGGTTGGTTCAACAGAATTTAGAGTGAAAGTTCTCAGCAATTGTTCTAATGTTTTAAAATGGTTAAAAAAAAAAATGTTTAGTACAGAATCTCCAGCTAAACAAATAATAGGCCCCAGTGTGTGAGAACAGAATTATGACAGGAGGAAATGTTTACACTATGGGGTGGGGGGGGTTGGGAAAAAACTGATAGTGCGATCGGAGTGGATGCATGGAATCTCTCGAGCATTAAGGCCACATTTACAGGAAATCGTTGAGCATAGAGGATTATAACTATTTCATTCCAAAGGACAAATGGCAGAGTAAACTGGTGGAATTTAAAAGTGGATATGGAGCAAAGACCTAAAGTTGAGAGTTCAAACGTCATTCCTGTTATGATGTATCTGTACACTCTGGATGGCTCCAATTTAATCATGTATTGTCATTCCGCTGACTGGTTAGCACGCAACAAAAGCTTTTCACTATACTTCGGTATCCGTGACAATAAACTAAACTCAAACTCAAATATGCAGGACAATTCGATAGAACAACAACGCCCGTGGATTTATTGTAAAGGCACAGTGCGTAAAAGGAAGTAATTTAAGGCTGCAGTTCATTCTTACACAAAAAAAACTGCTGATGGAACTCAACGTCGTCTGTGGAAAAAAATGTGCTTTGGTCAAGATTCTAGCATCTGCAATCTCTTGTGTCTCCACAAGCAAAACTTTGACTTTTGTTATATTCCCGGACGTCAGAATGAATAACAACTTACACGCAGGTTGCCTGGATCACGAGAGAGAGTTTTATTACCCAACATTCCCTGCTTATATACAACACCAACTCATTAACATATACATGAATATGAATGAATACTTACACTGCTCTTTTTTTTACGTATTAAATCTAAGTAGTTACAATTTTGTTATTGTAATACTTGATTTAAACCAGTATTCATGAAATCTTAAATGATAAACATAATATATTTATTTTACATATATACACATTTTCATTGAACTTATACAGAGAGTTATTTAACTTTCAAACCTAATCTGACTACTGGTTTACGGATCCTGCCTGATCATCTAACAGTAATAGGTGTAACAGGTTTAGGTGTTGACTCAACTGTTGGCTTGTTTGGCTCTGTTTTAGTACCCTGACTTTGACCAGAGGAATCTGTTTCTTTGTCTGTACTAACTGAACTTTGTGTTTCAATCACAGTGGGCTCTTCCAACTCACATTCAGATAAAAACTCAGGGATTAGGACTTTATGCTCGGTTTTTGGTTCATCTTTGGCTGGAATCATTTGATCAACATGAACACGTTTGATCCTGTCTCCAACTTCAACTAAGTATCTTTTTGTTTCGCACACTTCCACTGTTTTCCCAACATCCCATTTGTCTCAACTGGACATGTTGGGAGGACTGAGAACACAAACCTGCTCATCTGGCTTGAAGTATCTCTCCTTTTTGTGGGAGTCAAAATGGCGTTTAGTTGGGGTATGGGCTGGTGCCTGGGTAAGGGGAAATGGGGCAGGAATGGACTGAATGGGGTTGGAAGAAATGTGACCATCACCACATAAGTAGTCAACCTCCACAATAAATGCTTGTTGCAACTTTCTAATTTATTGAGTCCTCAAATCTTGCGTCCAAAAAATATAGTAATGTAGTCGCAGCCAGCTTTAAAGACTTTGGTAATTTTTGTACTCTATAGTTAAAAACGTACTGTATAAGTTCATGAGTTTATTGTCATAAATGCTTGAGAAACTCAGAAGCATCATGGAGTAAAGGAAATGGGACGTAGTCGGCCATGAACTGATGGGGGGTGGGGGGGGGGGGGAAGAAGGAAGGAAAAGGGGAGGAGGAGGAGCCCGAGGGCGGGCGGATAGGAGGGTGGGAGGAGACAGCTCAAGGGTTAAGGAAGGGCTCTATACGTTAAGGCCTAGCAAAATGTGTGTTAATGCTATCCGGACGTTCCCCAGTGGAGTTGAGGTGGTGTTCCTCCATTTCCGCTGTTGCTCATCTGGCAATGTCCCTGTCCCTGTAGGACAATGAAATTCTTGCTTTGCTTCAGCACACAGAACATAGTAGGCATTTACTACAAAACAGATAAATGTGTCCATATACCATGATATAAATATATACACACATGACACACACACACATACACACAAACTTTATGAGTTTATACTTCAAATGTAATAGTTTTTAAAACTACTTGCATGGGGAAAGCCTTTTGATTTCTTCTTCTCACTTAGAATTACAAGGGAATTCACCCAAGATCTTCAGGATGGCGAACACAGTGGTACAGCTGGTAGCCCTGCTATCTCATAGCACCAGGCAACCAGGTTCAATCCTGACCTCTGGAGCTGTCTGTGTGGAGTTTGCACACCCTCCCTGTGATCACAAGGGTTTCCTCCGGGTGCTCTGATTTTCTCCCACAGCCCAAAGACGTGTGGTTAATTGACCTCTGTAAAAGTGCCCCTATTGCTTAGGGGTGGTTGAGAAAGTGGGACAACATAGAACGAGTGTGAATGGGTGATCAATGGTCGGTTTAGACTATGCGGGTTGAAGGGCCTGTTTCCATGATGATCCTCTAAACTGAATGAAATCTGCAGTGATAGAAACATAGAAACATCGAAAATAGGTGCAGCAGTAGGCCATTCGGCCCTTCGAGCCTGCACCGCCATTCAATATGATCATGACTGATCATCCAACTCAGTATGCCGTACCTGCCTTCTCTCCATACCCCCTGATCCCTTTAGCCACAAGGGGCCACATCTAACTCCCTCTTAAATATAGCCAATGAACTGTCCTCAACTACCCTCTGTGGCAGGGAATTCCAGAGATTCACCACTCTCTGTGTGAAAAATGTTTTTCTCATCTCGGTCCTAAAAGACTTCCCCCTTATCCTTAAACTGTGACCCCTTGTTCTGGACTTCC
The DNA here is from genome assembly GCF_028641065.1 of Leucoraja erinaceus. Classification (NCBI taxonomy): domain Eukaryota; kingdom Metazoa; phylum Chordata; class Chondrichthyes; order Rajiformes; family Rajidae; genus Leucoraja; species Leucoraja erinaceus. The sequence goes on from NC_073380.1 coordinate 99,606,047, forward strand.
CCGACATCGGGAACAATCTTCCTGCGTCTAGCCTGTCCAACCCCTTAAGAATTTTGTAAGTTTCTATAAGATCTCCCTTCAATCTCCTAAATTCTAGCGAGTACAAACCAAGTCTATCCAGTCTTTCTTCATATGAAAGTCCTGACAACCCAGGAATCAGTCTGGTGAACCTTCTCTGTACTCCCTCTATGGCAAGAATGTCTTTCCTCAGATTAGGAGACCAAATCTGTACGCAATACTCCAGGAGTGGTCTCACCAAGACCCTGTATACATTCCAGCATGCTGCAGCAGGACACATGGAGACATGACAGATAGCCTGAGTGCAGCCATCTATATTGTTCCTCGGGCACTTCCATTGGTCTCCCACTGGAAAACCTGCCAGACTGTTTCTATTGATCAGCAATATCATTTGTAAATCGTCACACTAGTTATATCTGGGTCTTTACAAGTTGTGCTTCTGCCAGTCAGAATCTGGAGAGGGACATGGAATTGTAGATAACCTGCAGGGAATACAACACTAAAATAAGTTATCTTTGCAAAAACTGTACTGGAGTGTCCAAGTCAGCCATACCACACTTATGTGAGTCATGTGATAATGTAGTATCTGAAGCACAGAAAATACATATGTTTTGTTACTGTTTAGGGAATGGGCCCTAAAGTTTGGGCAAGAGTTTGTTGTTGTTCTCTCTTGCTACATTCTGAATCCTATCACCAAGCTCTGTGTACAGTGGCTCATTTATGTGAAAGCCAAAAAAGGGTTTAAGCTTTTTATGCGGCAGCAGAACCTCCATGACATTGCTTGGGAAGATGTTGAACATGAACATCATCGACCCATGTCTCTTGTATTATTAAATTCCTTTCTGAGTAATCTTCTGAACAGCATGTGTTTAGTTTCTGGTCTCGCCATCTTCCTGTCTTAAATTAAAAAATTGGATAGGTTTTGCCGGTCTGCTCTAATATGACTCATGCTAACTAACTCCAGAATATCAAGATATATACTAAAAATTACCAGGGAAGTGTATTTGTATGTTTTGTTCCAGTTCAGTGTAGGGGGGGAGACACATCACATTAATGTGACTAGTTTCAAACTACATTTAAAGTTATTGAAGTTTTTTCCCATGCTTTGCCTAAATGCAAAGACAAATTCAATTTGTCAACACATTTGTTTGTGAATTGCCTGCAAAAGAATGAATCTTGTATCTGGGCTTGGAATTTCACTGCTGGCATAGGTTCTGAAGCAGTCTGAGTGTTTCAAGCATATCAGCTCTGTAAACTGTGGGGGATGGGAATTTAAAGAGAGTTGTGTAACCATAAATACTGTAAATTATTTTATTATGGGATTTTGTACGTTGTCCCTTTGTGTCCCTTCTAGTGGAAAATCAATGCTGATTGAACTGAGCAAACTCCTCATTTCCAGCTGGCTTTTGTATTATACTTGAATCATTTAAGGATTTTCTTCAGAAAGAATTGCTATATCAACACCCATGCACCTTTTTGGATGTGATTCTATCGCTTGGCTTTCACCATGTAGTTTCCTTACTGTCTGTACATTTTGTTTTCATAACAGCTGCTTGGCAATAATGCACGTTATCTGTTTCTATTCACTTCATGTTGGCTTTGGTTGCAAGCCAGTGTTCATTTATTTTATGCTATCACATAAAATAAGGAGGAACTGCAGATGCTGGTTTAAACTGAAGATAGACACAAAAAAGCTGGAGTAACTCAACGGTACAGGCAGCATCTCTGCAGAGAAGGAATGGGTGACGTTTCGGGTCGAGACCCTTCAGGCTGGGTTGGGATCAGGGAAACGAGAGATATGGATGGTGATGTGGAGAGATATAGAGCAAGGAATGAAAGACCTTGAATGAAAGATGTAAAAAAGTATTGATGATAAATCATTGTTAGTTTGTAGGGTGAAAATGAGACTGGGGGGGGGGGGGGGGGGGGGGGGGGGGGGGGGGGTGTGATAGCGAGAAAAGGAATGCCGGGACTACCTGAAGTGAGAGAAATCAATATTCATACCACTGGGACGTAAGCTGCCCAAGCGAAATATGAGATGCTGTTCCTCTAATTTGCGTTTAGCCTCACTCTGACAATGGAGGGGACTGAGGACAGAATGTGTCCAGCAACCGGGAGGTCAGGTAGGTTCAGGTGGGCTGAGTGAAGATGTTCAGCAAAACGATCGCCCAGTCTGCATTTGGTCTTTCTATCCTTCCCCTACCCATCGCACTCAGTGCCGGATTTACGTATAAGCTAAACAAGCTATAGCTTAGTGCCCCCACTTTCTAGGGGGCCCCCCGAAAAAATTGATGGGCCTCGAGGTCTAGGGGGGGCCTCCGGCCAAGGCAGAACACCTACCGTTCAACACTGGGCGACCCCCCTCTCTATCTCTCTCTCTCCATCTCCCCCCTGCTATCCGTGTCCGGGCCGCCGGGCTCCGCTCGCTCCTCATCCGCCGGCACGGCAGGCCGCCTTGCACATGCGCACAACCACGGCCAGCTCATCATCGACCGCCCTGCGCATGTGCACTGCAACGGCAACTGGTCGGCGCTGGGCACTTTCTCCCTCGCTTTGAATTGTGGGAGATTTGGCCGCCATGGCTGTCCGGTCGTTGGGGGCCTCACAAGTGGAACAGCTTAGGCACTTGTATCCAATTTAACTCTTCATCTAAATCCGGCACTGATCGCACTAGCTTCTCGTTTTCACCCTACAAACAGCTAACAATGGCCTGTTCCCTTGATCATCTTTACTTTTTTGAATTCATTGTTCTTTATCTCTCTACATTACCGACTGTATCTCTGGTTTCCCTTTTCCCTAACCAGTCTGAAGAAGGGTCTCGACCCGAAACATCACCCAACACCGCCCGGCCAAACTTAGCAATCGGGGGAGAAGGGTCTTGGTCAGGGAGGTGACCAAGAACCTGATGGTCACTCTGACAGAGCTCCAGAGTTCCTCTGTGGAGATGGGAGAACCTTCTATAAGGACAACTATATCTGCAGCACCAATCAGGCCTTTATGGTAGAGTGGCCAGATGGAAGCCACTCTTCAGTAAAGGGCACATGACAGCCCGCTTGGAGTTTGCCGAAAGGCACCTAAAGGAATCTCAGACCATGAGAAACAAGATTCTCTGGTCTGATGAAACCAAGATTAAACTCTTTGGCCTGAATGCCAAGCATCACGTCTGGAGGAAACCAGGCACCGCTCATCACGGTGAAGCATGGTGATGGCAGCATCATGCTGTGTTTTTCAGTGGCAGGAACTGGGAGACAAAGTCAGGATTGAGGGAGAGATGAACGGAGCAAAGTGCAGAGAGATCCTTGATGAAAACCTGCTCCAGAGCGTTCTGGACATCAGACTGGGGCGGAGGTTCACCTTCTAACAGGACAACGACCCCAAGCACACAGCCAAGACAACGCAGGAGTGGCTTCGTGACAAGTCTGTGAATGTCCTTGAGTGGCCCAGCCAGAGCCTGGACTTGAACCTGATCGAACATCTCTGGAGGGACCTGAAATTAGCTGTGCATCGACGCTTCACATCCAACCTGACAGAGCTTGAGAGGATCTGCAGAGAAGAATGGGAGAAATTACCCAAATACAGGTGTGCCTAGCTTGTAGCATCATACCCAAGTAGACTTGAGGCTGTAATTGCTGCCAAAGGTGCCTCAACAAATGTACTGAGTAAAGGTTCTGAATACTTATGTAAATGTGATATTTCAGTTATTTCTTTTAAATTACTTTGCAAAAATTTCTAAACACCTGTTTTTGCTTATTTATTATGGGGTAAAGTGTGTAGATTGATGATTAAAAAGAAAATGTAATCCATTTTAGAATAAGGCTGTAACGTAACAAAATGTGGAAAAAGTGAAGGGGTCTGAATGCTTTCCGAATGCACTGTATAATGGCAACTAGATCCTTCAGTACGCTAGCAACCTTCAATCGCTTACCATTTAAACATTGTGAAGGAATTTTCAATTTTCCATCTCTGCTGCCACCTTGCTCAAACCTTACGTTGCAGATCATTGGATCTCAGAAATTTATTGGCTATATTAGTCTCAAAAGTGTTTCAAATATTTTTTTTTAATCAACGTTAATTTATTTCACTTTCTTATTCATTTAAGGTTTTTTTTTTTTTTAATGTCCGCTATAACGAGGGGGTTTCTATCACAACTCCCATAAAGTTGGACACAAAATCAACTTTGCCATTTGCTTATTTCCGCAAATATCTTTTCCTGTCTTGACCTGTAATGTATCCAATTTAACTTTTGACAACTCTTTCCTCCTTGCATATTCATATCAGCTTTTATTTATTTTTGTATTCAACTTTCCCCTTATTAATATCCCCTCTTTGAGAATTTTCAAATTTTCCTATTCCTCATGCTAACTTTTTTGTAACATGAGAATCTTTTTCTTTGAACGACTATTGTCTTTAACTTATCTTTAGAGTCAGGGCTAGGCCACTTTTATTATTTTTTATTCTTGTGCTGTCAAGTAATATTTCTTCATTACTATTTGTTCAATTACTTTGTTAGCTTTTAATCTAGTTTTTGAATCTTCCACAGCAAAGTCATGCCTTATGTTTTAGTAATTTCTTTACCAGAAATTTGAACCAGATTGTTTTCAGTATTCGTGTAAATTCCCATTATACTGGAATTGCTCTACCCTAAAGGCCCCTTAACTCCCAGATTATTAATTAACCCATTCTCATTAAAATATACTGGATCTATATTAGTCTCTTCCCCTGTTGGTTCTTGATATGCATTGCTCATCAATTCAATTAATTCATCTTCTACCTTCTCACTGCTAATTTGGTTTAAAATGATACAAAGTCCTTATTATCATTGCATTCCCCTTGAAGCATGCACCTCTAATTTCCTGATTTATAGTATGCCCTGCATTAACATTAGGTTAGAATTAACAATATGCAGCGCCCACCAATATTTTAAAAAGCTAAATAATTGCCAGTTAAAAGAAGATAATAAGGTTTCATTATTCAGGCTTGAAGGATGAATGGGTGACTGCAATGTCCCTTCATGGGTTTGTCTGTCCTTCCTGACAGGTCACTCAAAGAACAATTAATTGTCATCAGAGGTGACAAGCTGGCAAAGTGATGTAATTGAGGCATAAAATGCAGAGTCAAATCTGCTTTTCCTTGTGTCTTTGAAAATTGCTGGGCAAAGCAGAGTAGAGCTGAACCAGGGTACACAAAAATGCTGGAGAAACTCAGCGGGTGCAGCAGCACCTATGGAGCGAAGGAAATAGGCGACATTTCGGGCCGAACCTTCTTCAGACTGATCCAGAAAGAGCTGAACCAGAATTTGTTGCAGGTTCAATCTGTGCTCTTTGCTGAGATGGTAGGTTACAGTTTGAAGGGAAACATTATTAAACCAGACTGAGGCTAGACCAGCAATGTATTGAGTTGGTGCCCCAATGCGTGGTGAGTTAACACATCTTAGCTGAGCGACTGGTTTTTTGAAACCGGACTGTCTTATCATGTAGCAATCCACAAAAACAACTGCATGGATTTTTCTAATTTGCATCAAAGTCTAATTTGCTAATTATTCTGTCAGTATGCACTTTCAAATTGGTACACCATTTTTCCCACCAATAGTTTCAATATTTAATAGTGGCAGCTTTAGAAGATATCATTGCGATCTCCTCCTCCTCCTTTCCAAATGTACATCTCCACCAAGACCTGCTGGATCTCACATTCCCATGTTGACCTTTCTGTCCTGGCTTTGTTCATTGCCGGAGTAAAGGGCCTGTCCCACGTGGGCATCATTTGCACGTTACGCAGTGAATCCCAAAATCCTGGGGCGCCGCGCGCCATGCGCGTGAAATGCATGCAATGCGCGCATAACGTGTGCGCCGTGCGTCGTGACGCGTAAATGATGTCGTGTGGGACAGGCCCTTAAGGCCACATACAGACTGGAGGAATAGCACCCAATATTTTGCCTTAGGTAGTTTATGGCCCAATGCTATGAACAATGATTGTTTGATTTGTCTGAAGAAGGGTTTCGGCCCGAAACGTTGCTTATTTCCTTTGCTCCAGAGATGCTGCTGCACCCGCTGAGTTTCTCCAGCTTTTTTGTGTACCTGCTATAACCATATAACCATATAACAATGACAGCACGGAAACAGGCCATCTCGGCCCTACACGTCCGTGCCGAACAACTTTTTTTCCCTTAGTCCCACCTGCCTGCACTCATACCATAACCCTCCATTTCCTTCTCATCCATATGCCTATCCAATTTATTTTTAAATGATACCAATGAACCTGCCTCCACCACTTCCACTGGGAGCTCATTCCACACCGCTACCACTCTCTGAGTAAAGAAGTTCCCCCTCATATTACCCCTAAACTTCTGTCCCTTAATTCTGAAGTCATGTCCTCTTGTTTGAATCTTCCCTATTCTCAAAGGGAAAAGCTTGTCCACATCAACTCTGCTATGAACAATGAATTTTCCAGTTTTAGGTAACAACCCCATGCCCCTCCCTTCCCTGTGTCCTCAGCCCAGTGTGCACCCATATCTCACCTCTCTTCCCCCCCATTCCACCTACTTCCTCTAGATTTAGTTTTTACTCCTCTTCTTTCCATATCTGACACTCTTTTGTCTCCTTTTCATCTCCAGTCTTTGGTCATCCGTTTACCAATCCAGGCCTCCTCACCTGTATCCACCTATCACTCATCAGTCCCGCTACCACTTATTTTACCGTTTTCTTTCCCCTACTGCAATTAGTCTGAAGTATATTCAATCTGCTAATAGTGGAGTCTTTATTTCTTTCCAGCCCACCATCTGTCCACTGGCAAGTTTCTGAAATCTAGCCATGTTGTTAATAATCTTGCTGGAATGTTTGGCCCCAACCTGATCTTTTGACCTTCAGCAAAGCTCTCTATTTCCATCTGTGTAACTTCACTAAATTCAATTCCTGCCTTGGCTCATCTGTTGCTTCAGTCCTTATCAAGACTTGACTATTCCAACTAGCTCTTGTGGGTCTGTTTCTATGTCCTATCCATTAACTGTGCTGCCTATGTCAACAAGCATAAAGTCCAGTTCAATTACTAATATTTTGCTTCCTAATCTTATTAATTAAGCAGCTTTTGGTTGAAACAAATATTTGGAACACTCTGCAGGTCAGGAGTATCTGTGGAAAGTAAAATAGTTAATATTATGAGTCAAAGCCATTTTCTGTTTTGTTCCAAATTTCCGACATTTGTAATTTTTTGATTTTCAATTTGCTTTTAAACCTTCCTTTCTTTCCAAATTCCATTATTAATATGCCGCTGTTTACTTTTCTGTAATCATTCCAGGAAAGACATGCCGTAAACATTTTGTACAAGCGATACTAAGAGCAACATAATCTGATTATACAGTAACTGCGAGTTCAATACTCGCTCCCCCTCCTCCCTGTTGAAACAAGGACAGGGTTCTCATTCATAGAAAATAGGTGCAGGAGTAAGCCATTCAGCTCTTCGAGCCTGCACCGCCATTCAATATTATCATGGCTGATCATCCAACTCAGTATCCTGTACCTGCCTTCTCTCCATACCCCCTGATCCCTTTAGCCACAAGGGCCACATCTAACTCCCTCTTAAATATAGCCAATGAACTGGCCTCAACTACCCTCTGTGGCAGAGAGTTCCAGAGATTCACCACTCTGTGTGAAAAATGTTTTTCTCATCTCGGTCCTAAAGGATTTCCTCTTTATCCTTAAACTGTGACCCCTTGTCCTGGACTTCCCCAACATCGGGAACAATCTTCCTGCATCTAGCCTGTCCAACCCCCTAAGAATGTTGTCGTGTTCAAGAAGGAACTGCAGATGCTGGAAGATCGAAGGTACACAAAAATGCTGGAGAAATTCAGCGGGTGCAGCAGCATCTATGGAGCGAAGGAAATAGGTGACGTTTCGGCCCGAATCATTGCCCATTTCCTTCGCTCCATAGATGCTGCTGCACCCGCTGAGTTTCTCCAGCATTTTTGTGTACCCCCTAAGAATGTTGTAAGTTTATATGAGATCCCCCCTCAATCTTCTAAATTCTAGCGAGTACAAGCCGAGTCTATCCAATCTTTCTTCATATGAAAGTCCTGACATCCCAGGAATCAGTCTGGTGAACCTTCTCTGCACTCCCTCTAAGGCAAGAATGTCTTTCCTCAGATTTGGAGACCAAAACTGTACACAATACTCCAGGTGTGGTCTCACCAAGACCCTGTACAACTGCTGTAGAACCTCCCTGCTCCTATACTCAAATCCTTTTGCTATGAATGCTAACATACCATTCGCTTTTTTCACTGCCTGCTGCACCTGCATGCCTACTTTCAATGACTGGTGTACCATGACACCCAGGTCTCGTAGCTTCCATCGGTAGCTTAAGTGAATGCCTCCAGTTCATTTTGTAGAGGGTGTGCACTGCAGTTAGAATGGAGAGAGTGAATTATTAGGTTGTTGCCCTAGTCCTCCTTGGAATAGTGATCAAGGGTTCGAGGGGTACCATCGGTAGTTTAAGTGAATAACTCCAGTTCACTTTGCAGAGAGTATGCACTGCAGTTAGAGTGCTGCTGATAGAGAGAGTGAATGATTAGGTAATAGGTTGTTGGATGTGGTGCCATTTACTCCTGCTCTGTCATTTTTCTTTGATGAGCTTTTTGTTGGAGCTGCACTCATCCAGGTAAATGAAAAGTATTCTACACTACAGCACTCCTGACTCCTGCCATGTAGACGATGGGAAGACTTGAATGTATCAGGAGGTGGATTCCTTGCAGCAGGATATCCAGCTTCTAAACTGCTCTTGCAGTGATAATGCTTGTGCAGTTGGTTCAGTTGAGGTCCCGGTCAATGGTGATTCCAGGATATTGATCACGAAGAAAGTGATGGTTGCAAGGTTATCGAGTATCTAGGGTAGATGGTTAGGCTGCCTTGTTGGAAATGATTGTTGTCTAGTATTAGTATAGTGCCAATCCTACTTATCAGCCCGTGCCAGTGGTGATGCTTGCTGCACACTGGCATGTCCTGCTTCATTTGCTGAAGGGTTGCACATTGTGTGATCATGCCCACTGTTGATCCTACAATGGGGGAAGGTCCCGGATGAACAAGTTGTTGGGTCTGGGACATTGCCGTGAAGAATTCCGGTAATGTCTGGAATGATGGACCTCAATGGTCCAATATTTAATGTGACACATTATTCTAACCATTGAGATATTTCCTCGTGAAGCGCATTAGATTTAGTTTAATCCGGCTCCCTGATGTCAAGGGCATTCACTTCGTTATACTGGAATGTGAATGCTTACTGGTTTTTTTTGCACTCACCTGATGGACATCTCCATTGTTGAGATGGTGAGGTTCTTGGAGTCCATTCCAGTGGAAAATCAGGATTATTGATGATGGTGAGGAGGACAGTGGTGCTCCTTAGGATGGTGATGCTCTGTTGATAAGATAGGAAGAGAAATGGCAGATGCAATCTAATCCTGATGAGGATGAGATGCTCACTTTGGGAGAACTAATAAGGTTAGGATAAACAACAAATGGTGAGGTATCAGGGAGTGTTGAGAACAAGAGGGAGCTTGATGTACTAGTCTAAGGATCCCTGAAGGTGGCAGCATAGGTAGAAAAGCTGGTAAATATGTAATTTGGAGTTCTTGCCTTCATTATCCAAGGCACCTTTACTAAACTTTGTGTATGCCACAGATCATTATCTTATCCCTATTCCATTGAAAGGAAATGATTGAACTGGAGAGGGCATACAGCACATTCACGATGCTGAAGACACATACTTCAGATGCTGCAATCTTGAACAAAACACAAAGTGCTGGAGGAACTCAGCTGGTTAGCAGCATCTGTGGAAGGGATGGACGGATGATGTTTTGGGTCAGGACCCTTCAGACTGATGGAGTAGGGGGGGGAGAAAGCTGGATGCTTTAAAGACCAGTTCTTAGAGAAATATGCAATTTCCATAGTTATTGGAATGAATTCGGACGGATCTGGGTGATTATTACAATAAAGAAATGTTGTCCTCCTACAGTCTTGTGGTTATGAGAGTTTCAAGGTAAGCGTTCATATAAGCCTTAAATTGATGTAAACACACAGGAGTTAATCTGATTCCTCTGATAGTTGTCCAATTCCATTTCATTTACTTTATTACAAAAGGTACACAAAAAAGCTGGAGAAACTCAGCGGGTGCAGCAGCATCTATGGAGCGAAGGAAATAGGCAACGTTTCGGGCCGAAACCCTTCTTCAGACTGGTGGGGGGGCGGGGAGAAGAAAGGAAAAAGGAGGAGCCCAAAGGCTGGGGGATGGGTGGAGGCAGCAGGAGGGCTGAGGAAGGGGAGATGAGCGGTGGTGGAGCGCTGCTGCTGCTGCGGCCCGACCTCCGAAGATTCGGAGGCTGCAACTGCGGGTCTGGCGGACGGCGGCACCGGGAGCCCGCGGATCCCTGGAGAGAGACCGCTTTTTAGGGCTCCCGCAACGGCGACTTCTCCCGCCCGAGTTGCAGGGTCGAAGAGCCTGACAGCACCGCCCCGCGCGGCTTGGAATGGCCGCGGGACTCTGCGAGCGCACGCCGGGGGCTCTAACATCAAGAACCCAGTGTGCGACCTTGCACCACCCGGCGTGGCTTTAATGGCCGCGGGACAATCGCCATCGCCAGCCGGGGGCTTTGACTTTGACTCTGACATCGGGGTGGGGAGGGGGGGGGGATGGAGTGCAGTGGAGAGATACGTTTTTTTGGCCTTCCATCACAGCAATGTGATGGATGTTTATGTAAATTATGTTGTGTCTTGGGTCTATTTGTTTGTAATGTATGGCTGCAGAAACGTCATTTCGTTTGGACCTCAAGGGGTCCAAATGACAAATAAATTGAATCTTGAATCTTGAGACAGCAAGGACTAACAAAATTGGGAGAATTCAATGTTCAATCCCCCAGCCTTCGGGCTCCTCCTTTTTCCTTTCTTCTCCCCACTCCCCATCAGTCTGAAGAAGGGTTTCGGCCTGAAACGTTGCCTATTTCCTTCGCTCCATAGATGCTGCTGCACCCGCTGACTTTCTCCCAACATTTTTGTCTACCTTCGATTTTCCAGCATCTACAGTTCCTTCTTAAACGGTTTTATTATAAAGTTTGGTTTGTGGAAAAAATAATTTGTAAAAATCTATTTTGATATTTAAAGAGAAATATTTGATAGATAAATATTGAAATTAAATTGAATTAATATACTGAGTAAATTCCGCATTCTGGGAGATCTACACACCTGGAAGGCTAACAATTCCTAACGATGTCTTACCAATTGGTTATTCCAATTTGAAGCTCTGTAATTCACTAACAACACAAAAATTGAACTTAAAGCGGAAACTGAAAAGGAGAAGTGGTGATAATTGGTTATTAAGGAAGTAAAATGAAGAAATGAAAAAAGGATTGATCTGAATTTTTGCAGCAGAACAGTTTAAAAAAAAAACATTTTAAAGAATGGATTCAGTGTTTCTGTCATGTTAAGTTACAGGAATAATTGCAAAATACCATTTCCCTTTTTGCTGATAATGTGAACTTTCAGCTCAATATTTTGACCAAAGAAAACAATACCTAGCACCTTGAATTCAGGTGCACTGTTGTGTAGAGCTGACTTATTTTACCTAGTTTGCATACAAACCAAGCAAGAAGAATGTTATATATAATATTTTTGAATTGAATTTTTAAGTTAAATTGATGTGTTGGATGTCCATTTACTTTGTGGGTCCAAGAAATATGGGTGAGGCTGTACAGGCTTCCACCTCTGAGTCAAGGTCTCAGCCTGGACTGGCATTCTCTACTATGTCTGCAGAACCATGAAGAGTCTGAGATTTAAAAGCAGTTTAAAGTATTGAAGAAAGCATGGTTTACCTGGGTTTCCACCAAATTAATGGATCTTTGGTATAGCTCAAATGACATAAAAACAACGTCAGAAATACTCAGCCGATCGAGCTACATCTGGTGCAACAGAAACAGTACATGTTTTGGGTTGAAGGCCCTTTGTCAGAACTGGGAAGGAGAAAAATCAAACTGCTCAAATGGCAGGGACCACGGGGGAATGGGGAATGCTCTGATGAGTAAAACTGGGGTGACCATGGGGGTAGGTCGTAATTAGGTTATCTGGTAAATGAGAGCAGAGAGTGCCAATGTAGGCAAGGGATGTACGATTTGTAAAATGCAAGGCAGGAAGACAGGACCAGCAGGTTGGATGGGCATGTCCCCCACTTCCAGAGGGGGGAGAAAAACAAACCAGCTGGACCAATAGAACAGATCGATAACTGATATGAACAAAGCAATCATGTCACCTGAAGTAATATAATTCAATATTGAGAACAGAAGGGGGAAGGGGGTGGGTTGGTGTGGGGGAGGGGGTGGTCTGGATCGGGGGGGGGGGGGTAAGGTGGGGGTGCACTATGGGGGGTGGCAAATGGTACAACACAAACAGGAAGGGATGGAGTGGTAATATACTAGGGGGGGGTCTGTGTGGTGTGATGTCTCCTCCATTGGGAGGTTCCCAAATGTAAGATTGCAGGCCTGGGGAGGGGGAACCTTAAAAACCTTCGTAACTTGTTTCGAAGTGTTTCACCGATCGGAACAAAACCTATTTGACGCAGCAGAGGAGAATGGTGAGTAAGGTGGCGAAAAATCGTAGCACTATGGGGGGTTGTTTTTGCGCAAATTTAAGTACAACGCAAACAGGAAGTAGTCAAGATGAGAGTTTTAGTAATATATAGATGTCTGACTCGTGAGATGGGTGTATTTAGATTTGTGACAGCATTAATGTTTAAATCACAAATCTGTTCTCATGCTGCACATTCCTATGCTTCTGTGTTGGTTCAATCGATCTGCATTCTACAGATTTTTTGTTACCTTGCTCAGGAATATGGATCCACATTGGGCGATTAGTCAGCAGCCATTTCACTATATTACAGAACTGGTCCCTGGGATAAATGACTTCCTGCTGTTCCATTGACTGTCCTCAAAAGAATCCTTAGTCATCCTTAGATGTAATGTCTAGCCCAATTCCTATTCCAGTGATTGAAAGTAATTTGGGTGATTTTTTTCCTTCATTGTAAAATTTCTCTTTGGCAGAGAAACAATGTGTTACAAAACAAAACTACCAACGGTTGCTAGGAAACTGTTTGGACACTTTCCAAATAAGACAAGGTAGACTGAGGAATGAGCGAGGTGCCCTAGACTTCAACGTCAATCTGTGGTTGTTAACCTAACACTTAAATAAAATTAGTCATTTAATATGTGGTGTGAATATTTTAGAGATGAAGCAATGTCCAAAAGAATCTAAGTAGAAAATAAAATCATATGATGAAAATCTGAAGGGGAGACATAGAAGCAAGCAGGACTTGGATTTGATGTGCGCTGTTTTATAGCTGCAGCTGGATTGCAGTATCATGTTTGGGAGCAAATTTTTTTCCAACTAGAGGACCTGTCCCACGAGCATGCGACTGCATGCGGCAAGCGTGACCAAACCGGAAGCGGGGGCCGCGCGGAGGTCGAGTGATCCCGTACGAGTTGACGTGAAGTTCGCGCTAGGATAGGACCGGCCCCACGAGGCCGTACGGCTCAAACGACCACGTTAGGTCGTGCTTGCCGCATGCAGACGCATGCTCGTGGGACAGGCCCTTAGAGCTTTGGAAATACAGATACAATGTATTTGTTTCAGTGAAAGAGCCAAATTTCTATTGTGTATTGACGTTTTGTTTTGCAGCTGAACTGGTCCTAATTAAATTGCTGAGATGGATTTCATTTCTTTGCAGTTACTTGGATCCCATGAAAGACAGAATGTTATTGGGAATTACTGCTGGAGTCCTCCTGTTGTACAGCCAGGTAAGGGGGGAAAAAAATCTGCAACATCAACAGCAATGTTATAACTACTCCAGCTGCAAGTGGAACCGGCTGTGTAAATGCCAATGGAACAGTAAAAGGATATGAGCTGTATTGAACAAAAGGACAGTTCACTCATCAAATGTGTTTCCTACATGTATTTGGCACCAAATGTATCCTTATGGAGTTTGTGTTTTTACTATTCTGCACCAGATCACAAGTTTCAATAACACGGTGTAAAGATAAAACCGATTTTCTTTCCGCCTCTAAATGAAGTCTTATAATTTTGACATTTAGAGACAGGAAAAACAGGCTTTACCAGGAGGTAGAAATTGAATATCATTTGTTGCAATGTTGAAGGTGTCAATTTCTTTCGAGAAAATAACAAACTTTAGGTAGATTTTGTGGATTTTGCCAAGGCAGGAAAACAAAGCAGGAAAAAGCATTTTATCATTGTGGATAAAATGTCTGATCATATGGAACTTTACATTCACGTAACTTTCACTCCTGCAAAACAACTTGGACTGTAATTGTCGGATGAATCTCATTCTGTGTGTGTATGAAAGGGTAGCAAAATCTTCACCTGTGTTCTGTCAGCCAATACATTCTGTTGCCCACTTGATATAAACTTTGCTTTGGTACATTGACATTCCAATATTCTCCTGCAGCAGCACCTCCACTGGCAGAAGGATTCATTGGCACTTTCCTTTATGATGGTGGACCTGGGACTTTGCAATGGAAAATAATGATGCAAATTGTATGATGTTTATCCAGCATGGAGCTATCACTTGGAATGCATGTTTCTGCTAGTTTCATATGTATAATTCACTTTGAAAAGGCCAGGCCTGCAAAAGATGATGTAATTTTAAGCACAACTAGACTAAGTCACACAGGAGGCCTGGGGGTGAGGAAGGAGGGTGTGTGTGGGGGAAGAGGGGGTGTGTGTGGGGGAAGAGGGGATGAGTGGGGGGGAAGGGGGGGTGTGTGGGGAAGGGTGTGATCGCAGTAGACGCAGTTCGCACTCCGCACCTTCAGCTTTCGGCCTCACGCATCGCCTCTCGGCCCCACTCCGACTTTACTCAGAGGCTTCTGGTTCAACTTAACAGCTCCCGGCTCACGCTGTTCTCTGCCCGCACGCTGCTCACGGACTCAGCCCCGCCTCCGGGGCTTTATTCTCCATGTGTGCCGGAAGGGGCGTGGTGACTGACAGGCGAGAAGACCAATCTGCTGATCTCACGATTTTTTAAAGCTTCATAACTTTTCTAATATTTCGCCGATCGGAACAAAACTTGGTGCACTTGGAGCAGAGGAGAACGGTGAGTAAGGCAGCGAAAAATCCTAGCTATATAAATTACCATTTTTGTGCAAATTTTTTTAAATACATAATGTTTGGCTGCAGTGGTTACGGAGGTACGATACGGAAAAAAATGGCATCGCCGTCGAGATAAGAGATTTGAAAAAAAGTAACCCCCACCCCTCGCGTAAAACCACGGAACACTAAAACATACTTTTAAACACATGCTAAAAATAACAAAAAGAGGAGCGGACAGCCAGATCGGTGGCGGAAGCCTCTGAGTGAAGTCGGAGTGGGACCGAGAGCTGCTGCGTGAGGCCGAATGTGCTTGACGTTGATAATGGTTAAACATCATCGAGTCTATGCTAACTACTTAGCACCACCTTACATTAATCTACCTTAATCCTATTTGTTTTCCTTCCCAGCCCATTCCCATTAACTCTACTCAATTTCTACCAGTATATAACGTTATCTTCTTCCTCGTGTCCGGCCATCTTCTTATCGGTCCGGTCGCTCAGTGACGGTTGACGGTCGGTGGTTGCAGAATTGGCTACTTCAGTCAGTCACTGTTGTACAGTCTCTGTCATCAGCATTCGATGAACAGGCCATGTGGTCTGGATGGATGAATTCCACATGCCTGGTCAACTCCTGTACGGAGTTCTGTCACGGGGTCAAAGGAACCCAGGGCGCCCAAAGAAACGGCTCAAAGGCTGTATCAAGGACCACCTCCAGCATGTAGGCCTAGCCCCAAAAGAACTGGTAACTCATGCCAGTGACAGGCCTGGTTGGTGTACAGCCTCTAGGAAGGCGGTCAGCAGTTTATAAGATAATCGCCGAAGCCAACTTATTATTGTCAGAAACAGGAGGAAGGCAATCCTAAATCTATCTCCCCCCCTCCAGCCCAACCTTCATGTGCTCCCACTGTTCCACGAGCATCGGCATTGTGAGCCACACCCGATCCCACAAGACAAGACTGCACAACCATGCTATTGTCTACGACGGTCCACCACCATATATAGCATTATCTGATCCTATTGAATAGCACGCAAAACAATCCTTTTTACTGAACTCTTGGTACACGTGACAATAATACACCTAATCTTATCATAATATTCCCAATATAATAACATTGCCTTCCCAGTAGAGTGCAAGATCGTGATGTTTGATGGCAAACTGAAACTATTGTCTGTGTCTTTTGGGCACCTTTGTGCATCATAATAAACCATATAACAATTACAGCACGGAAACAGGCCATCTCGGCCCTACAAGTCCGTGCCGAACAACTTTTTTCCCTTAGTCCCCCCTGCCTGCACTCATACCATAACCCTCCATTCCCTTCTCATCCATATGCCTATCCAATTTATTTTTAAATGATACCAATGAACCTGCCTCCACCACTTCCACTGGAAGCTCATTCCACACCGCTACCACTCTCTGAGTAAAGAAGTTTCCCCCTCATGTCACCCCTAAACTTCCGTCCCTTAATTCTGAAGTCATGTCCTCTTGTTTGAATCTTCCCTATTCTCAAAGGGAAAAGCTGATCCACATCAACTCTGTCTATCCCTCTCATCATTTTAAAGACCTCTATCAAGTCCCCCCTTAACCTTCTGTGCTCCAGAGAATAAAGACCTAACTTGTTCAACCTTTCTCTGTAACTTAGTTGTTGAAACCCAGGCAACATTCTAGTAAATCTCCTCTGTACTCTCTCTCGTGTGTTTACGGGGGAAGTTGCCTGGGACGGGGGTGGATAGGGTGCGAATGGAAGAGTAAACCAAGGATTCATGGAGCGAGTGCTCTCAAAGGAAAGCGGAAAGGAGTGGAGACCGGAAGATGACTTATGGTGGGATCATGTTGAATGTGATGGAAATGTTGAAAGACATGTTGGATGCGGAGGCTGGTAGGGTGAAAAGTAAGGATCATGAGATCTTATAGAAACGTACAAAATTCTTACGGGGTTGGACAGGCTAGATGTAGGAAGATTGTTCCCGTTGTTGGGGAAGTCCAGGACAAGGGGTCACAGTTTAAGGATAAGGGGGAAATCCTTTGGGACCGAGATGAGAAAAACATTTTTCACACAGAGAGTGGTGAATCTCTGGAACTCTCTGCCACAGAAGGTAGTTGAGGCCAGTTCATTGGCTATATTTAAGAGGGAGTTAGATGTGGCCCTTGTGGCTAAAGGGATCAGGGTGTATGGAGAGAAGGCAGGTACAGGATACTGAGTTGGATGATCAGCCATGATCATATTGAATGGTGGTGCAGGCTCAAAGGGCCGAATGGCCTACTCCTGCACCTATTTTCTATGAATCTATGAATGAGAACCCTGTCCTTGTTTCAACAGGGAGGAGGGGGAGCGAGTATCGAACTCGCAGTTACTGTATAATCAGATTATGCTTTTTAGTAGCATGTTGCTCTTAGTATCGATTGTACAAATTGTTTACAGCATGTCCTTCCTGGAACGATTACAGAAAAGTAAACGGCAAGAATTTTATTGGTTTCTCCTCACTTATTGTCACCACCCTTTTCCATTGCTTCCATTATCAGGCTAAATATGAACTGGAGAGAGACTGGGTTAAACCTACTCCGAACCAATACCGAAAACTGAAAGCTTCCCAGGAGGCTGGAAAGAAACGAGAGGTACAATCAATTAGTCAGAATTTGATGGAATAATCGGCCATGAACTGTTAGTTGCTCTTAATAAGTGTGCTGTTGAGTAACCTGTGATGAGGATGAACAATCCTGTGAATTTTGGATGG
Organism: Leucoraja erinaceus; assembly: GCF_028641065.1. NCBI lineage: Eukaryota > Metazoa > Chordata > Chondrichthyes > Rajiformes > Rajidae > Leucoraja > Leucoraja erinaceus. The sequence goes on from NC_073380.1 coordinate 99,623,928, forward strand.
TAAGTTTTTTTTAAAGATATGTTTTACTTTTCTGTTTTTAATGTTGTGGTCCTCTCTTTATTTTCTAATTTAATGCTAAATGCAATGGCATACATTTGTTCTCCCCTGCTGATCATCTGTTTATAATCACTGAAATCCAATATATTTAGTTTATTGATTAAGGAGACACTGTTAGTTCCACAGCTCACCACAATCCCAGGCTCCTTGTTTCTTGCACTGTGCCATTAGCAACTTGCACTTTCTGGATCATGAGGGCAAAAGGGCATTGGCACTGAAGGGTGTGGGAAGAGATGTACCTATTGGGATGTGTCACTGGATGCAGCAAGTTGCATTATTTTCCTGTTAAAGAAGATGTGCGGGGCACATCTTCTTTAACATTGAATCAAATTGGATGCAATGCATAGTGCAAAATTTATGATCCACATAGATACCCTCTTTGATCAAATTACTGCCATATATGTTTTGGTGATAAAATTTGCTCAACAATACTGCTAAGAAGCTCGTGGGATCTTTATGATAGCGTTGCTATTTAAGTATTCTGCTGCAAAGAACAAGCTTTACATTAGTCTATGTCCTGTGACTTCTTGTTACCCGTAAATTTGCCGTCAATTTTGTACAATCTAAATATGCCCGTGAGATTTGAGGTTAAAAGACCAAAACATCAACATCTTTGATTAAAATCTACTTCCATCTTGCACAATAACATAGTTGAATTCAGGATTTAATTTTTAAATTATGTGAGGCATAGATAGGATAGACGGTCAGAACCTTTTTAATCAGGGTGAAATTGTCAAAGACTAGAGGGCATAGCTTTAAGAAGAGGGGGCAAAGTTTAAAGGAGATCTGCAGGGCAAGTTTTTTTTTTACACAGAAAATGGTGGGTGCCTGGAACGTGCTGCCAGGGGTGGTGGTGGAGGCAGATACGTTAGGGCATTTTTAGACGCATTTAGATAGGCAAATAGAAATGCAGTGAATGGAAAGATAAGGATCACTTGCAGGCAGAGGAGATTAATTTAGCATCATGTTCGTCACAGACGTTGTGGGTCGAGGCCCTGTTCCTGTGCTTTGGTGTTCTATATATGTTCTGTGCATTCCATGCTTTTAAGTTATTTCATTTAACACAGGGCTGCCAACATTAGTTGAGAGTTGCGAGGGAGAAATTGTGAGGGAGTGTAGCGACCGAGGGGGGTGGGGGGGTGGGTGGGGGGGGGGGGGGGAAGGGTGTCCCCCCTTCCACGGTAGGGAGCTTCAAGATTTTTCCGCCTGAAATTGTGCAATCTGGTGCATACTGTAGCGAGTCTTTTAACTTACACTTGAATGCAACATTTATGCTTTAAATTGGATTAGGTATGAATAAGGTTAGGCTAAATTACATTCCTAATAACATTGCACATTAGAGCCAGGCTCTGTCAACAGGTGCAGCACATGAATGACCTTAGTATATTCATGTATGGAAATCAGATTATAATTCATGCTGCTATGCATATATATAGAGAAACATAAACATAGAAACAAGGCAAGAGGAGTCAGACTTCCATCACTGTTCTGCACAAATAGATCAGTCAACCTTACATAGAAACATAGAAAATAATGCCACATATTCAACCGTATATGGTTCAATGAAATTAAGATATATATGTAAAACATATATATGGAAACAGGCCCTTCGGCCCACCTAGTCCACACCGACCAGCAATCTACCATACACCAGTTCCATCCTACACGTCAGGGACAATTTACAGAAGTAAATAAGCCTACAAACCTGCACTTCTTTCGGATGTGGGAGAAACTGGAGTATCCAGAGAAACCCATGTGGTCATAGGGAGAATGTATAAATTCTGTACAGACAGCACCCTAGTCAGGATCAAATCTGGGCCTGTGGTGCTGTAAGGCAGCAACTCTACCGCTGCGCCAATGTGCTACCCCATTAAATTATTTTTTCTGTAATATATTTATTATGGTGTCACGTCAATAAAGATGAACACGTGATTCTGATTTCTGCCCTTAGTTGGATAACACACATCTCCAGTCATTGTGTTTTATGGCTGGTTTTCAACCTCTTCAGTCTGAAGGTCTCGACCCCAAACATCACCCATTCTTTCTCTCCAAAGATGCTGCCTGTCCCGCTGAGTTATTCCAGCTTTTTGTGTCTATCTTCAATTTAAACCACCATCTGCAGTTCCTTCCTACACTCTTTGTTAAGCGAAACAGGTCCTATTCTCATAATATTATTCACCTCAACTAAATCTTTTCTTCACCTCTGTTGCTGCAGAGAATACAATCCCAGTTATCAAATTTTCTTCAAAATCAAAAAAAATCTAGCCCTGCCAATATGATCATAACTCACCCCTGGATCCACTCCAGAGCAATTTCACCTTTTCTACAATGTGTCATAGAAACATAGAAATTAGGTGCAGGAGTAGGCCATTCGGCCCTTCGAGCCTGCACCGCCATTCAATATGATCATGGCTGATCATCCAACTCAGTATCCCATACCTGCCTTCTCTCCATACCCCCTGATCCCCTTAGCCACAAGGGCCACATCTAACTCCCTCTTAAATATAGCCAATGAACTGGCCTCAACTACCCTCTGTGGCAGAGAGTTCCAGAGATTCACCACTCTCTGTGTGAAAAAAGTTCTTCTCATCTCGGTTTTAAAGGATTTCCCCCTTATCCTTAAGCTGTGACCCCTTGTCCTGGACTTCCCTAACATCGGAAACAATGTTATGTTAGGGAGTGTCATAGTCTTACGGCATGGAAACAGGCCCTTCATCCCAACTTGTCCATGCAGATCAAGATGCCCCATCTAACCTAGTCCCATTTATCCGCATTTGACCCATTTAAATCTTGTGTGTGTTAGGTTGTGTGTTAGGTTGTGTGTGTGTGTGTTAGGTTGTGTGTGAGAGTGTGTGTCAGTGAAGCGGCGACAACACCCGGAGTGAGCGGAGATTTGGGGTTGTCCGGGGAGCATTTCCCTCTCTCCCCCCCTCCCCGGGAATGCGGGCCAGTCCAGGTGCTGTGTGTCCAGCTGAGGTCAGGGGGAGGTGAGGGTCAGTGACCTGGGGGTCCGGCATCGAGGTTGAGGGTGGGATGTGGGAGCAGTGCCTCGGGAGGAGGTCGGTGCTGGGGGGCAATGCTGGCCGTGTCTCACCTATCACACCATCTGTACGGGAATATGAATGCGTGTGAGGCAGCATCTGTAGAGCGGTAGCCAAAAATGCTGGAGAAATGCTTGAGTCTGAAGGAGGGTCAAACTCAGACATAGATGCTGCCTCACCCGCTGAGTTTCTCCAGCATTTTTGTCTACATTGCCATTTTAAATAGTGTACGATGGGCTTAAGCGAATTGCTCGTTCTTTACGGGGAACCCGCCGACAGAAAACTATTCTCATTGGTGAGTGTGGAGGAGTGTGACTTTATTTATTAATTTATATTAATTTAAAAAAAATTTTGAGTGTGAGAACTTCTGTCATCAGCGTGAGAGCGTGAGAATTTCGTCAAATGTGTGATTCTCACGCTCAATGCGTGAGAGTTGGCAGCCCTGTTTTAACGGCCATCATCTGGCAGTGGCAGCTGCTGGACTGGTGAGAACCTGAAAGAGAAGTTCACTTTTGATCATTTTACCACTTATTTTTAAATTGTCCTTCCTCAGTTCCTTGAACTTATGGAGGAAGTGAAGTTTTATGGCTACCAACATTTCGAGGCCTGCATCTGTGATTATCCAGAGCCTAACTGCCCTACTTCTGTTCGTGTGGGCAAAAATGAAATGAACTGCAGCATCCAGTTACCAAGTAACCACATCACGGAGGCCAGTTTCAAGGTTAACAGAATAAGATGTTGGAGAATCAGTGTACAGGCAAGTCATATTCATTAAAATGTTGACTCGGTGTGACCTAATATTCCCGCATGTCTACCAAATGGCGAATCCTGATCATTTAGTTTGTTTAAAATTAATTTTTGAAAGGATGTGACCCCACACACAATGAATGGCGGTGCTGGCTTGAGGGGCCGAATGGCCTCCTCCTGCACCTATTTTCTATGATTGTTACATTTCTGAGACGAATCCTGTGTACCATCTGTAAAATCTTTGAGAAAATATTTTTTAAATCTTTTATTTACCGTTTTGAAACAGCTGCATCCTGTAAAGAACCGCTGCTTTTTTTTTTTGGCTTTTCGTGAACATGTTACAATAAACACCAAGTTAGCAACAGTTTTACTATCTGCCGTGGCTGAGATTTATTTAAATCTATTATCAACAAAATATAAGAAGGGTGCATGTTTGAGGTTTATTTGACTTGAATTTCATGGGCAATTGGTTGTTTATGAAAGCTTTTTTTTTAAACAATCTACCTATTTATCCCTTCTGGGGCTTGTCATGGATTTTAGGGATAAAAAAATATTTGAAGATGGTATTAAAATGATTATTTGAGCAGAAAGAGGGGGATTGTTGACTTTTTGAGCATGAACTGATTCCACGGAGTAGGAAGGAACCTTGCGACATGGATTGGTAATTTATTGTAAGAAAAGCACTCGTCAAATCCTATTAAAGATGATTTACGCCCCATGTCTCTGAAACATGGGGTGTAACTCATCCTTAGTGGGATTTGACATGAGCTTTTCTCAAGGACTAAACACTCATTAGGCATGGGAACTCAATCAGTTTTTTTTCCATTTTATTTGACATACTGGAATTTCTTCATTATAATTTTGTATGTATAGTTATAAATGGACTCTAACATTCTTGGGTGAGAGGTTGTAAAGGCTGGTTTCAATCTGAAACCTTGGGGCCTGGCATCTTCCTCACTTGTGTATTAACTTTTTTGTCAATGATTAGTGATGTACAGCACTTTGTTGCAGCTATGTTTGTTTTTAAAGTGCTCTATAAATAAAATTATTATTATTATTATTATTATTATTATTAAATATCATGATCAGACAAGGCCAACTTAGGTCAGTGCAGAAGAGCATTCTGGGAGCAAGCCATGCAGGATCTTAAAGTACCTACCTGATGGAACCAGGGCAATGTTATGTAACCGTGCTGAACAACCAGAGCAGCAAGCTGTAGACAGGCCCAGCAATCTTCAGATAAACAGACCTGATCACAACCATCATATTCTGCCACATTCCTGAGTTGGGGAAGTAAACTACCAGAAAAGTGGAGGCTCCGCAAACATTCTTATCAGCCCATTGAGTTGCCAACATGCAGACAGGTGTTGAAGTGTGCCCACCTACATGTGAAAAATATGCCCTGCAGCAGAGCCACTTCTACAGTTGTCTTGCACCGTCTCTCTACTGGACCAAGATCATGCTCTGTCAAGTGGTTCATGTACGATGGTTAAAAGAATCGCACGCTAGTGAATATGGAGTGGCAGATCCTTCACGGACAGCCCCAACAACAATAGACTGGATGCTTCCTTCGCTATCAAAGCTCGGGAAAAACGATGTTTCTGCACTGACATTACTGTCCTCGGGGAAACACGATGGGCAGAAGAGTGTCACCTCAATCAACAAGATGGTGGCTGCATCTTCGGGAAGGGTAAACCATAATAAAGGATTATCCAGGATAAGGGGGAAATCCTTTAAAACCGAGATGAGGAACTGACATCTTCCTCTCTGCCACAGTAGTTGAGCTAGTTCATTGCCATCAAGAGGGAGTATAGATGTGGCTTTCTAAGTCAGGGGGTCGGCAAGAAGGCAGGTACGGGATACTGAGTTGGATGATCAGCCATGATCATATTGAATGGCGGTGCAGGCTCGAAGGGCCGAATGGCCTACTCCTGCACCTCACAATACCACATCTGGTGCATTGCTCAAGTATTAACGTCTTTCTCTTGGCAACTCTTCACCTGTGGGCAACAAACCACTGGTGCACTCTAACTTGCAAAAATGCACTCTGATTATCAGTGCTTATGTTGGGAATGATGTATGTGGCCAAAAACGCCCCTGACTTTGTTCTAGCCCAAGATGTTGAGTGATCCTTCTGAATAACCTCAATGCCAAGGTTACATAAAAACTGACAAGTTCTCTGGCAAGGCGTGACTGCCAATTGTGCTCTATGTTTCTATGATGTACCAATGGCCAAAACCAGACTCCTGCAAAAGACATCTGTTCCAAGCTCAGTTATGGTACGAGGTTCCCAGGGAAAAGATTCAAGGATTTCATAATCGCTTCTTGAGGAAGTGTAACATCCCACTGCCACATTAGGGAAACATCTGCTGTATGACCAGTGGAATTATTGTAGCATTCAGAAATCCTGGGTCAAACAGATGGCCAACGTGAATGTCAAGAGGAATACACCACATCCCGAACCATCCACCCATTTGCCCCGTCATCTCTCCTGCCCGACCTATGGCTTATTCTGCGGGCCTCGCCTCTGAAAGATATGTAAGGAAATTATCTGCAGCCACAGGAGACGGTCTGAGGCGGAAATTCCATCTGCTATGGCTACTTGGGTAACTTTTCTAAGCAATGATCCTGTACTTCTTCCAGGTTAATGTTTGCTGCCCACAAAGTGGTCTCCACTCCCTCTGGACTCAACACAGACTTCCGTGAAGACTTTGCAGAAATCCCTTTGCAATTTGATCCTGTGTTTCCAGTAGCTGCTTGTTTTCATTCTCAACCACCCTCTGACCTTTCCATGAATATTTCAATGAACTTCAACTGAACATGTGTTTCCATGGCAATTAATACATGATTTAGGGCAATCTAGTAATTCAGGAAAAATGTTAGCTCGGGCGGCGTTTAAAAGAATTTTATTTTGGTCTAATTTTAACTCTAAGCAATTCATTTCTAAACTTTAGCATTCTTTTACAGATACCACTACACAAAGAAATTGGACTGAAACTGAGTTTTGAATATCAGGATAGCCAAGATTTATGGCAATGGGTCACGATTCACACACACCAGGTAGGTGCAGCCTTGAGATTTAGAGAAGCATTGAGAATGGGAATCCAGAGCAACAGAATGATAGCTTTATCCTTCTAAAGGGCATTTGTTCACAGCTGTTTGAATCATTATGAATAGTCCAGAACCTGGTAAAACAATTTGTGTCGACATTATTTGAAGCTCGTGGATGGAGGAAATTAAAGTCTGTGGTCTTACTGTCGAGTAGTTAATAGGAAGACCCTTTTATTTTAGATTGTTTCCGTTTAATAACATATCTTTGAAGGGACACAATAACTGCTGGGAAAGTAGGAACTTTGATTTCTTACCATATCATGAGTTTGCTTCCAAGGCACAGAATTCTATTTCTACGGAGTATTCCAGGTACTCTAAATCAATGTTGACATCTGCCCAAAAATTGTTGGTGTTTTGGCAGTAGTTGACAGCAACTCCAGTTGGTGGAGTGAAAAAATACAGGTGGGGGAGGCCATTCAGCCCAACTGATTTGGACTTCTCTTCAATTTTGGTTCTTCATTTTAATGGCTAGTTGCTAATATTTAATCAATATGAGAACTGTTTTGCTCTTTGATAGTTTTTCCCTGTTCACTCCCCCTCCCCATAAAGGGGGAAGGAGCACAGAAAAAACCATCATAGAACCATAGAAACTTAGAAAATAGGTGCAGGAGAAGGCCATTCGGCCCTTCGCGCCTGCACCGCCATTCGAAATGATCATGGCTGATCATCCAACTCAGTATCCCATCCCTGCCTTCTCTCCACACCCCCTGATCCCTTTAGCCACAAGGGCCACATCTAACTCCCTCTTAAATATAACCAATGAACTGGCCTCAACTGGCAGAGAATTCCACAGATTCACCGCTCTCTGTGTAAAAAAATGATTTTCTCATCTCGGTCCTAAAAGACTTCCCTCTTATCCTTAAACTGTGACCCCTAGTTCTGGACTTCCGCAACATCGGGGATAATCTTACTGCATCTAGCCGTCCAACCCCTTAAGAATTTTGTACGTTTTTATAAGATCCCCCCTCAATCTTCTAAATTCTAGCGGGTACAAGCCGAGTCTATCCAGTCTTTCTTCATATGAAAGCCCTGCCATCCCAGGAATCAGTCTGGTGAACCTTCTCTGTACTCCCTCTATGGCAAGAATGTCTTTCCTCAGATTAGGAATGTCTTTCCTCAGAAGAAGCCATTTCTCACCCGAGTACCACCAATAAATATTGGCCATTGGCCAATAAGGAATGGTTTTGGCCTGAAATGTTGCCTCCTTCCTTCGCTCCATAGATGCTTGACCCGCTGAGTTTCTCCAGCATTTTTGTCTACCTATGTTAAGTAAAGTTTGTTTTCCTTCTTCAACCCTAAAAATCATCAGTACATTAAAATTGAGAATTTTCGTAATTTTTCAATCACATACTGAGTGCTGTTCATTTTATCAACCACTACCATGCTATTCTGATCATTTAAGAAGTAAATAATTTACTCTATAACTTCCTCTAGTTTATTTGTAGGTTTAAAAAAAAACCCTAATTCACTAGGTGGATATATTTTCTTTATAAATGCCTTCATATTTCTTTATTCTCTAGTTGTAGTGAATTTTCCATTCTTGGGTATTCCCTGTCCATTAGATTATCTTTTCCATCTTAGTTTGAGCATGTCAAAGCCTTGAGCAAAAACCTCAGCCATTTGTTTTTAATTTTAATATGCTTTAAGAAAGATGGATTGTCAAGGTGGAACCAGCAATCTTTGGTCACGCCCTTTATTTTCAGGGGAAACTCTTATCAAAAGGCTCAGCACGAACTAAACATATTGGTAAGAGGGTGGGATGTTGTTTGATTCGTAATCAATTTAAGACCTTTATGTATCTATGTGGAATTCAGTGACTGTAATTGTTATGTTCAAGGAGGAACTGCAGATGCTAGAAAATCGAAGGTACACAAAAAAGCTGGAGAAACTCAGCGGGTGCAGCAGCATCTATGGAGTGAAGGAGATAGGTAATGTTTCGGGCCGAAACCCTGTAAATGTCAGCCTGAGGAAGGGTTTCGGCCCGTAACGCTGTAAATGCTATGGCCAGTTTAGTGTCCCTTTTTGCCTCTTTCTTGGATCGGAATTAATTAGTAGAACGGCCTGGTTTTCTGGTCTTTGGGTGCTTTTTCATTTATATCCATCAACATTTAATCTCTTGGTATGACTCATCAAAATGTTATTTCTGAAGTGTCTGTATTATTTCATGCTTTGCTAATTGTTGAACCTTTTGCAGGCCTTTCTGCTGGGCAGTTGCCTAAAGGAAATCTCAACAGAAAAACCAAAGTTAGCTGGGAACCATGCAGAAATGGTAAGTGTTGAAATACTTAGCTGCACCCCGCACAGAAAATAATGTCACATTAACAGTGCCTGCCGTATTCATGTGGAAACCCACGTGAATTCAGAAGAAATCTGCAGCAGTTTCAAGAGAATGGGCTACACCACGTTGCAAATCCTCAGTAAATGTAGTAAATCCAAGCCATTGTGTCATGTTCTGCTTTTTATTTCACACATTAGCTATATTGAAAATTTGCTGAGCTGCACATAATTGCACATTCCATGCACTGCAAAAAACTTCCTGGTGCAAAACGACCCTGGTTCCCGCATGAGCTTCCTGGTTCCCGCACGAGCTTCCTGGTTCCCGCACGAGCTTCCTGGTTCCCGCACGAGCTTCCTGGTTCCCGCACGAGCTTCCTGGTTCCCGCACGAGCTTCCTGGTTCCCGCACGAGCTTCCTGGTTCCCGCACGAGCTTCCTGGTACCCACACGAGCTTCCTGGTTCCCGCACGAGCTTCCTGGTTCCCGCACGAGCTTCCTGGTACCCACACAAGCTTCCTGGTTCCTGCACAAACTCAATGTTGCAAATACAGTTTAATGGAATGATAATTAATTAAATGTCAATCAAGCTGTGGGTTAACAATGTTTCAGTCTTGTTCCTGTGAATGTTTACAATTCTTAAATCTATATTACTAAAAGTTTGATCTTGACCACTTCCTGATGTTCTGTATATTGATTTTAGAAAAAACGCTGCCACTTACAGCTGTAATTTTTGGCCATCTTACTCATAGTCCCCCTCCGCTGCGCAGGGCAAGAGGATTTTTCCCATCGATGAAAAATAAAAGAGTTATTAGTGTTGGTTTGAAACACTGTTGGTTGGTAGTTGGTTTGAAATAAAGCACAGCAAATGGTCGGTGGTGGTGGTTGGTTTGAAATAAAACACAGCAAATGGCTGGTGGTGGTGGTTGGTTTTAAATAAAGCACAGCAAATGGTTGGTGGTGGCGGTTGGTTTGGAATGGCAAATGATTAAAAGTCTAAACTTGACAACCCTGTTTGCACTGTATATTGATTTTAGATAAAGCACTACCACTTACGGCTGTGATTTTTGGCCATCTTCCTCAGTCCCCCTCCGCTCATCAGATGCAAAGGATTCTTCCCATCAATTAAAAATAAAAGTGTTATTAGTGTTAATGTTGAGGATCTCTCTCCTGTCAATCACGCCATGAAGGCCACGTCCCTTCTGGTGGGAGGGGGAGGGATTATATAACCCGGAAGTGTGGGTGTGGCTCAGTCTCTGCAAGATGGGGGAGGGAGAGGTCACAATTGTCTGAGCTGTGAATCAACTGAACATACTGAATGTCTACTGAAGTGTGAGTATGGTGTTTTGTTTGGTTTTATGATGGTAACACCCTGCTTGAAATGGTATGAAATTGCATTTGAATGTGGTGGCCTTGCACCCTGCATGAAATGGTATCAAACTGCATTTGAATTTGGTGGCCTTGCACCCTGCTTGAGATGGAATTACAAGGAATAGCCGTGAGTCAACTGCCAGCCCACCAGCCGTGAGTGAGCTGCCAACACATCAGGCTTAAATGACTGAGCTGCCACCCCAAGAATCCATTTGGCCCACAATGTCCATACTAGCCCTCTGGAAACCAGTTCCTTCTGCCCACAACACCCATACTAGCGCTCCAGAAAATCCCCCCACTGGCCACCAATATTGGAATCGGTGGAGAGGTGGAATATTGCGTTGGGGGCCCAGCCCTCCCGTGTGAACATGGGACCCAACGGGTCCCACTTAGTCTAGTAAATTCTCAAATTCTAATTTTGCTATTACATTTCTCTATCCTTTATTCTCTTTTCCACTTTTTCCCCCCACCACTACCTTTTATCTTCCCATCCATCTCACAGCATCTAGTCTTTTATTCCCCCATATCCTTCTGCAGCTAGTTTTATTTTTACTTGTCTATTGTTCCTGGTTACTCGCTCTTTGTCATGTTTCTTTCTCAATAATGTAAAGGATTCGGCAATTTATCCCGGATGCCTAGTTTTCACGATCATGCTCTTATCAGCTTACTCATCCAGCAACTCAAAGGAAAAATATTTTTCATGCTGGAGAGTCATTGGTGTCAGGTCTGGTTCTGTTGAGTAGGTCCTCCACCCTTGAGTCCCAATCCAGAGGGTCTAGCGCAAAAGTCTAGATGGATTCCAGAGCACACCAAGGTGGTGTTGATTCTGGGTTAGCTATTAAACCAGTGTCCGTTCCATTGCAACGTTTCAGAGAACAACAATGAAGCGATCCCTGGTGTTAGGCCAATAAATCTTCCTCAATAGCACTGATTCACATTAGCTGGTCATGATCATATTGGCAAGTTATACTGTGATGGAAGTTTCTATATTATGTTGTCATTGTTGCATTTGTCAGAGCTTGCAGTGCACTATCTGCCTGCTGTTTTTACTTTGCTATAGTAACAGCCATTAGAAAAGCTTTGCGGCCCACCCCGTATTCCATCTGCAGGAGTGTCCCCATGCTTTCAGTTGTCTGCCAGTTTAACTCATCATTGCACCCCCCACTTTGACCTTTCTGTCTGTTGCTTCCCAACTTGTTGCAACAAGGCCCAAGACAAGTTTGAGGGACAACATCTCATTTGGCATCTTGGCACATTGGAGCTTGGAGGATTTGACATGGAGTTCTCGAGCTTTAGGTAACTGGCTCACTCATCCTGTATGTGTGGGAACTGGCCATTTTTGCCTGCCATCGTTTAAACTCAGTTTTTCCTTGTTTCTTGTTTTATATTGTATAGTTTGGCAGACCTGTTGGGTCTGCTCCCCCAATGGTTTGAGAACCCAATATTCCCACAAGCAATAAGTTAACGCAAAGACGCCCCAAATGTAAGATTTTAATAAAGGGCCTCCCCACAGCAGCAGCGATTAAAAAAAATTCCAATTGCAACGTGGTCGCTGCAGCCGTGGGGCCGTTTAGTGTTCCTGTCTTGCAACTTTGTTTTGAGTTGTGCGGAAGCTGGTAGGAACAGCAGCCGTCAACGAATCCGAAAAAACTGACCAGCCGGACGGAATTAAAAATTCCGTGCGGCAACGGCCTGCCGGCCCGCAGCCGCCTCAACACCGTACGTCACTCACTCGACCTCCGCGCGGCTACCGCTTCTGGTGTGGTTGCGCTTGCCGCATGCCGTACGGCTCAAGCGACCACGTTAGGTCGCGCTTGCCGCATGCAGGTCGCATGCTCGTGGGACAGGCCCTTTACAGCAACATTACGACATCCATTCTCACCAAACAAAGTCACTTTGCTCCACCTTTTCCCTCTCCTTAATTTCCATGACGACTAGACTAATTTGATTCTCTTTCTCAGTTCCAAGAAAAGGAAGTGGGCCTGAGAATTGTCCATATTGTCATAGAAGTAAATTGCCTGACCTACTGAGTGTTACCAGCATTTTATATTTTTCTTTAAGATTTCTAGCATCTGCAGATGTTTTTTTTATTTTCCTGTAGTGGTCATGGACTTCCAGAACCAGGGGCCACAGTTTAAGAATAAGGAGTAAGCCATTTAGAACGGAGACGAGGAAACACTTTTTCTCACAGAGAGTGGCGAGTCTGTGGAATTCTCTGCCTCAGAGGGCGATGGAGGCCGGTTCTCTGGATGCTTTTAAGGGAGAGCTGGATAGGGCTCTTAAAAATAGCGGAGTCAGGGGATATGGGGAGAAGGCAGGAACGGGGTACTGATTGGGGATGATCAGTCATGATCACATTGAATGGCGGTGCTGGCTCGAAGGGCCGAATGGCCCACTCCTGCACCTATTGTCTATTGGAGTTATGTAAAGCAAAGAATGAGGCCTTTCGGCCCAACTCGTCCATGCCAACCAAGGTATGTTCCTGAATTAGTCCCATTTGTCAGGATTTGGCCCATATCCCTCTAAATCTTTCTCATCCATGTACCTGCCCACATCCACTCTACCCACATCCACTCTAAATGATAAAAAATGAATACATACTTGGAATAGACTCTTGGTTGTGAAGTATTGATGAGAGTTCCATCGTAGAAATTTAAGTGATTTCTAACGAAAACCAGCACCTACATATTTAGTATAAGAAAATAAGAATCAGAAATGTACAATTCATGACCAATTATTGACAATTTTCATTTGGTGAGCCAAAGAGACTCCACGATGACATATCAAGCCCTGGATGATTGCAAATATGACAGGCTTGGTAATGTAACACTTGCCGCTGGAATATATGCAGTGAAGTGTTTTTCAGGAGATAATTGATGTCACCAACCAACCATGTTCATTGTATGGCAATTAAGATCTTGCGATATATATAGCAGAGTGCAGAATATTATGTTAGTGTTACAGCATTACAACTACAAAGAGCAGATTTTTTAAAATGCATGGGGTGCAATGCAGTGGGTTAGGAGATTGGGACTGCTCGCAGAGAATTGCAATACTCTGGTGCCATCTTAGAGTGACGATTTAAAACAACAAATGAAAGTATAAAAATCACGCTCTCTTTGTATTCTAGGATGATCCTGGAATAGGGTTAGCAAATATCCAAGATGGTGTTAAACTTGAGGTGAGGAGTTAAATGTTTTTGTAACATATTCAACTTCACCTTGGTCCACAAGCAGGGGGTTGGAATAACCTACCAGTGGAGAAAGTAATAGCTTTAAGTGCAGAAATGTAAGCTCAACATTAAGTACAGACATGATTTTGTGAACAAATAGCATAGATTAGTCGAGAAAGTGCAGGTATGAAGATTATTAGTGGGCAAGTGTAGAACCAGAGGGCATAACCTCAGCATAAAATCACGTGACTTTAGAAAGGAGATGAGAAGGAATTAATTTTGTAACAGACAGTGGCAGAGGTTGCCTTTCACCCCACCAGCCATTGCATGCAGCACATAATCCTTCAATATTTTTCCCACCTCCAACTGGATCCCACCAATAGCACATCTTCCCATCTCCACCGCTTTCTGCAGAGACCATTTCCTCCAACTCCCCTGGTTAACTTATCCCTTCGCACCCAAACCACCCCCTCCCAGGTACTTCCCCCTGCAGCCACAGGAGATGCAACACTTCCTCCCTCGACTCTGTCCAAGGACCTCCTCCAACCTCATCCACTGTAACCACTGTTCCAGGTGTTGACTCGTATATATCGGCGAAAGACCAAGCACAGGCTGAGTGATTGTTTCGTTCAACACCTCTGTTCATTCTGCCTAAACCTACTTGATATTCCCGGTTGCTAAACACTCCTTCTCCCATTCCCATACGGACCTTTCCGGCCTGGGCCTCCTGCACTGTCAGAGTGAGGCCCAGCGCAAATTGGAGAAACAACATGTCATATTTTGCATTGGCCACTTACAACCCAGCGGCATGAATATTGATTTATTTAACTCCAAGTAACCCTCGCTTTCCAGCTCTCTCCCTCCGTCACTCCCCCATCCTATTTCTCCGACCAGTTCTTCTGTCCTCCTGATTAAATATTACTAATTGTATGCTGCGTTGACACTTTCCCCTCAGCCAACAAGAACCATTTCTACATTTCCCTATCAGCATCTGCTTTGATCTGTCATTTTCACACCTGACCCTTCCATATCTCTAGACTCCCTCTCCCCTGATTCTCCGCCTGAAGAAGGGTCTCGACCCAAAATGTCACCCATTTCTTCACTCCAGAGATGCCGCCTGTCCTGCTGAGCCGCATACTCCAACATTTTGTGTCTATCTTTGGGTTAAATCAGCAATTGCAGTTCTGTCCTACACACTGTTGGTTCACGTCCCGCCTCCATTCCCTCTGCACCAGGGGGCAATTATCAGAGGCCAATTCATCTACAAACCCACACGTCTTTGGGATATGGGAGGAAACCAGAACACCTGGATAGAAACATAGAAACATAGAAAATAGGTGCAGGAGTAGGACATTCGGCCCTTCAAGCCTGCACCGCCATTCAATATGATCATGGCTGATCATCCAACTCAGTATCCTGTACCTGCCTTCTCTCCATACCCCCTGATCCCTTTAGCCAAAGCCCACATCTAACTCCCTCTTAAGTATAGCCAATGAACTGGCCTCAACTACCTTCTGTGGCAGAGAGTTCCACAGATTCACCACTCTCTGTATGAAAAATGTTTTTCTCATCTCGGTCCTAAAGGATTTCCCCTTTATCCCTAAACTGTGACCCCCTGGACTTCCCCAGCATCGGGAACAATCTTCCTGCGTCTAGCCTGTCCAACCCCTTAAGAATTTTTGTAATTTCTATAAGATCCCCCCTCAATCTCCTAAATTCCAGCGAGTACAAGCCTAGTCTATCCAGTCTTTCTTCATATAAAAGTCCTGACATCCCAGGAATCAGTCTGGTGAACCTTATCTGTACTCCCTCTATGGCAACAATGTCTTTCCTCAGATGTGGAGACCAAAACTGTATGCAATGCTCCAGGTGTGGTCTCAGCAAGACCCTGTACAACTGCAGTAGATGAAACCCACACAGTCACAAACAGAACATGGAAACTCCACGCAGATAGCAGCTGGATCAAACCTCGGTCTTTGGGGCTGTAAAGCAGCAGTTCTACCAGACGTGTCACCGTACACTTCATGTTAAATGTGCATTGCCCACAGTCCATGAAGGTGAAAAATTACATAACTTCAGCACAACTTTCTTCTCATTTTAGCCCTACATGGCTGCTTCTTATCAGACTCTTTCTCCGATTTGTAGGTGATTCAGCCTGAGAAACAAGCTGTCAGCATGCACCTGTCAATTTCAGCCAGACCCGTGTCTACCAAAGAAAAGAAACGAAACTTGCATGCATCATGTTTACACCACAAATGCTGCTTATCAGGAAGACCCATTTGAAACTGTAAACAACTAAGAGGAATTGGAGGTTTAGTTACTGGCATACACTCTTTTCACACCAATTACAGATTGCAACACACTTTAAGCTTGTTTGTATCATTCTACCCAGATGAGTATACTAATTCAAGTTATTTTCTTAGTTCCATGATCAACTACTATCAGTTCCTTTTTCATGTGAGCTTGCAATTAGTGTGAAACAATGCCATGCTGACATTAATAAATCTTGTTCATCTTTTGAAATTTGGAGCCAACACATCTGATGATATAATCGATGTGTTAACTACAATGGCTGTACTTGTTTTTGCATGGCGTTGCAGTTTGGTATTGTTTTCTTGATTTACTATTTTACCTGTTCTCGCTTCACATCCATGGATAGTGAGATAATCTGTTGGTGGGCCAACCAGAAGCATAAATTCATCTATCCTGTATTGGTGTCATTTGAATGTCGGATCCCTGATCTTCAAAGGCAAATAGCTGTCCTCAGCTGCTGTATGATACGAGTTAACCCACATATTTCACTTGGGCAGCTAACAACCCAATATCGATGTCCTCTAATTTCAAGTAACCGCTGGATTTCCTCTCTCTGCCCCTCCCCCACGCTAGTCGTCTTGCCAGTTCCACTGTCCGCATCCAAGCATCCCTTCGTTATCATCTCTTCCACAGCCAACAATGGACTATTGTGGGCTCCGCCTTTCTCTGTCATCGGTGCCGGCTTGTGATTTATCCTGAAGCTTTTCATACCTCTAGTTTCCCTTTCCCCTGACTCGCAGTCTGCAGAACAGCTTCGACCCGAAGCGTCACCTATTCTTTTTCTCTAAAGATGCTGCCTGACCCACTGAGTAACTCTAGCATTTAGTGTCTATCTTCAGTGTAAAGCAGCATCTGCCGGTCCTTCCAACACAGGAGATATTTACTTTTGACTGACGTGTGACTTTGCTTTGCTAATCACAGTGTAGTTTGTCTACCAACTCCCTTAACTAACTGAAAATAAAATACTGCAGACACTGGAAGTCTGAAATAAAATCAGAAAATGCTGGAAATGCTTGAGAGATCAGGGAGCATCTGTGAAGAGACTTAATGCTCAGACTTAAGGGCCTGTCCCACTTAGGCAACTTTTTAGGCGAGTGCAGGAGACTCTGCGCTCACCACATGGTCGCCACATGTTCGCTGGTGGTCTCTGGTGAGTCTCCTTCATGGTCGCGAGGAGTTCCCGCATCCTGGGAACTAGTCGCGGCCTCAGTATGGTCGCTGCAGATTTTTCAACATGTTAAAAAAAAAATTCTGTGACCAAAAAATTGGTCGCCATGGAGATAATCGATACTCCTGTAGTCGTAGGTATAATTGTAGTGGGGCTGCCATGTAGTTATGGGTAGTTGTAGATAGTTTTAGTTAATCCCCTTAGCTGACCGGACATTTTCATTGGCTCATTGGGGGAATAAAACATAAGCACGAGTTTTCAGGACCAAGGATAACCGCCCGGTATTGTTAAATGTCCACCGAACGTCACAGCTGTGTATCTCTGGCTTATGAAAAGTTGTCTGCCTTCTTAAATGTGTCTCCACTCATTCTTCTTCCCCCCCCCCCCCCCCCCCCCCCTCTTTTTAAAGGACTTACCATACATTGTGCTACCTGTCTTAACCTTCCTGTTCATTGCGGTGTGTGTCTATATCACCTTGGCTTTGCACCATGTGAATTTCAGACAGCACTTACCCTGGCCCCCGCCTTTGCGATGTGTTTGTGTGTGTGTGTGTGTGTTCCATTCTGACAGTCGCCGTTCCAGTTCCCGGTTTTTTCAGGCGACTGCCGGGACCGCGACAGTTGCTGGCAGTCCACTGAAAAATCACCTAAGTGGGACAGGTCCTTGAATGATTTTGAGCTGAACATTCCATCTATTTTTCCCTGCAGCTGCAGCCTAACTTGAGTATTTCCAGCAATTTCTTCCATGACCTCATTGCTGTTTCTATATACAAGTGTATACGGTTGCCTTTTTCTGGCCATTGTTTTCAGCCTGTTAATAATTACGCAGTACAATGAAAATAAAGACACAGATTTTCATTTAACTCCAATGAATGTAATACTGAAGTATATCCTGTACTTCTATTTGTAGAGTTTTGTTTTTCTAAAAACAGGCATCTTGATACTAGGAACATCTCCTCTGGCATGCTTTATTATTGAAAAAAACCCTTGAGAATTGCAGCACAGCCTGTGTTTGCAACTGGCACAGTGCTATCAGTTATTGAGATGTTTAACATTGAAACTCCCAATGTAGTTCGCTGCTCCAATGCTCTTTACCCAAGCCTTTCAGGTAGATTATTCTATGGTTGATATATTTGCCCTCCAC
Organism: Leucoraja erinaceus; assembly: GCF_028641065.1. Lineage (NCBI taxonomy): Eukaryota > Metazoa > Chordata > Chondrichthyes > Rajiformes > Rajidae > Leucoraja > Leucoraja erinaceus. The sequence goes on from NC_073380.1 coordinate 99,642,324, forward strand.
AGCCCTTACTGTATTAAGTGCTGCCAAAGCTGAAACAATGCTTTCAATACTTAGTAACTGGCACTCTCTATTTCGTACAATCTCAAACATTTACATGCTGCTAACATGACAGGTCCTTTTATAGGCTTTTAAAATATGAACATAATAGTATAATATATATAATAAACCTGTCATAAGTTGTTCCGGGATAGAATTTGTATCTTGAGGTAATCAAATCTCTATATTAACTTGTGTTTAAGAGGGAACTGCAGATGCTGGAGAATCGAAGGTTACACAAAAAAGCTGGAGAAACTCAGCGGGTGCAGCAGCATCTATGGAGCGAAGGAGATAGGCAACGTTTCGGGCCGAATCCCTTCTTCAGAAGGGTTTCGGCCCGAAACGTTGCCTATCTCCTTCGCTCCATAGATGCTGCTGCACCCGCTGAGTTTCTCCAGCTTTTTTGTGTAACCTCTATATTAACTTGTTTTGCCAAGATACATAAATTAATTGGTGAACTTGCATTCCACAGCCGTCTGAGAGTGTGGCACCAGATTGTAAACCAAGATCCTGGAATGCCCAGTCCACCCTGGTAAGTATATATTCAGAGTAGAAATGGAAGGAAAACGTAAAGAAGTTGTGATTTTCTTCCGTTCCACATTCTCCAAATCAGAGCTTTTCTCCCTCATTGGCTCAGGAATGAAAATGGATATATATCCTACCACTGTGACTTTTGCTGGCATTACCGTCAGCGTATTGTTCCCGATGTTGGGGAAGTCCAGAACAAGCGGTCACAGTTTAAGGATAAAGGGGAAATCTTTTAGGACCGAGATGAGAAAAACATTTTTCACGCAGAGAGTGGTGAATCTCTGGAACTCTCTGCCACAGAAGGTAGTTGAGGCCAGTTCACTGGCTATATTTAAGAGAGAGTTAGATGTGGCCCTTGTGGCTAAAGGGATCAGGGGGTATGGAGAGAAGGCAGGTACAGGATACTGAGTTGGATGATCAGCCATGATCATATTGAATGGCGGTGCAGGCTCGAAGGGCCAAATGGCCTACTCCAGCACCTATTTTCTATGTTTCTATGTAATTGATGGGGAAGGGAGTGGAGTTGAATGATGCATTAGTTAACTTATTAAAGTGTGGATACACTATGTTAAAAGGAAGAGTTCCCAGCTTTTTTGGATGTATAAAATCGTTCTTGGAAGTGCTGTACAATCAAAGCTTTTATTTCATAGAAACATAGAAAATAGGTGCAGGAAGAGGCCATTCGGCCATTCGATATGGGGAGCCAGCACCACCATTCATTGTGATCATGGCTGATCGTCCCCAATCAATAACCCGTGCCTGTCTTCTCCCCATATCCCTTGGTTCCTCTAGCCCCTAGAACTCTATCTAACTCTCTCTTAAATCCATCCAGTGAATCGGCCTCCACTGCCCTCTGTGGCAGGGAATTCCACAAATTCACAACTCTCTCGGTGAAAAGGTTTTTCTCACCTCAGTCTTAAATGGCTTTATTCTAAGACTGTGGCCCCTGGTTCTGGACTCCTTTTATAAGTTTCTATAAGAAACTCCTCATCCTTCTAAACTCCAGTGAATACAAGCCTAGTCTTTTCAATCTTTCCACTTATGACAGTCCCGCCATCCCAGGGATCAATCTCGTGAACCTACGCTGCACTGCCTCAATCACAACGATGTCCTTCCTCAAATTAGGAGACCAAAACTTTACACATTACTCCAGATGTGGTCTCACCAGAGCCCTATACAACTGCAGAAGAACCTCTCTACTCCTATACTGAAATCCTCTTGTTATGAAGGCCAACATTCCATTAGCTTTCTTCACTGCCTGCTGTACCTGTAAGCCAACTTTCAGTGACTTGTGTACAAGGACACCCAGGTCTCGCTGCACCTCCCCCTTGCCTAACCTAACCCCATTGAGATAATAATCTGCCCCCTTGTTTTTGCCACCAAAGTGGATAACTTCACATTTATCTATATTATACTGCATCTGCCACGCATCTGCCCACTCACTCAACCTGTCCAGGTCACCCTGCAAGCTCCTAACATCCTCTTCACAGTTCACACTGCCACCCAGCTTTGTGTCATCCGCAAACTTGCTAGTGTTGCTCCTAATTCCCTCTTCCAAATCATTAATATATATGGTAAACAGTTGCGGCCCCAACACCGAGCCTTGCGGCACTCCACTCGCCACTGCCTGCCATTCTGAAAAGGATCCGTTCACTCCTACTCTTTGCTTCCTGTCTGCCAACCAATTTTCTATCCATGTCAACACCCAACCCCCAATACCATGTGTTCTCATTTTAATCACCAGTCTCCCGTGCGGGACCTTATCAAAGGCTTTCTGAAAGTCTAGATACACTACATCAACTGGCAACCCTTCATCCATTTTACTTGTCACATCCTCAAAAAAATTCCAGAAGATTAGTCAAGCATGATTTGCCCTTTCATAAATCCATGCTGACTTGGACTAATCCTTTTACTGCTATCCAAATGCCCCATTATTACCTCTTTAATAATTGACTCCAGCATCTTTCCCACCACCGATGTCAGGCTAACTTGTCTGTAATTCCCCGTTTTCTCTCTCACTCCTTTCTTGAAAAGTGGGATAACATTAGCTACCCTCCAATCCACAGGAACTGATCCTGAATCGATCGAACATTCGAAAATGATCACCAATGCTTCCACTATTTCTAGAACCACCTCCCCGAGGACCCTGGGATGCAGACCATCAGGTCCAGGGGAGTTATCATCCTTCAGTCCCATTAGCCTACCCAATACTATTTCTCGCCTAATGAAAATTTCTTTCAGTTCCTCTCCCCTCTTAGATCCTCTGTCCTCCAGTACATCTGGAAGATTGTTTGTGTCTTCCTCAGTGTAGACAGATCGAAGTACCTATTCAACTCCTCTGCCATTTCCTTGTTGCCCATAATAATTTCCCCGTGTCTGCCTTCAAGGGCCCCACATTTGACTTTGCTATTCTTTTTCACTTAACATATCTAAAGAAGCTTTTACTGTCCTTTATATTCTTTGCTAGTTTTCCTTTGTACTTCATCTTTTCAGCCCGTATTGCCCGTTTTGTTTCCATCTGTTGTCCTATGAAAGTTTCCCAATCCTCTGTTTCCGGCTACTCTTTGCTGTGTTATACATCTTTTCTTTTAGTTTTATTCTATCCCTAAATTCTCTTGTCAGCCACGGTTGCCTCCTACTCCCCTTAGAATCTTTCTTCCTTTTTGGAATGAAATAATCCTGCGTCTACCGGATTATGCCCAGAAATTCCTGCCATTGCTGTTCCACCGTCATTCCTGCTGGTATTCCTTTCCAGTCTACCTTGGTCAGCTCCCCTCTCATGCCTTCATAGTCCCCTTTGTTCAACTGCATCACTGACACTTCTGATTTAACCTTCTCCTTCTCAAATTGCAGATTAAAACTAATCATGTTATGAACACTACCTCCAAGCGGTTCCTTTACCTCGAGTTCTCTTATCATATCTGGTTCATTAGATAACACTAAATCCAGAATTGCCTTTTCTCTGGTTGGCTCTATTACAAGCTGCTCGAAGAATCCGTCTCGGAGGCATGCTACAAACTCTCTTTCTTGGGGTCCTGAACCAACCTGATTTTCCCAGTCTACCTGCATATTGAATTCCCCCATCACCACAGTGGCATTACTTTGTTACATGCCAGTTTTAACTCCTGCTGCAACTTACACCCTACATCCGGGCTACTATTTGGGGGTCTGTAGATAACACCAATTAGTGTCTTCTTGCCTTTACAATTCCTCAACTCAATCCACAGTGACTCTACCTCGTCAGTCCCTATGTCTTCCCGAGCAAGGGACTGAATTCCATCCCTCACCAGCAGAGCTACCTGCCCACCTGCCTGTCCTTTCCTCTTCCTCTGCCCACCTGCCTGTCCTTTCTATAGGCTGTATAAGCCTGAATATTAAGTTCCCAGGCCCGATCCTCTTGCAGCCACGTCTCAGTAATCCGCACAATGTCATATCTACCAACCTCTAACTGAGCCTCAAGCTCATCCACTTTACTTCTTATACTTCGTGCATTCATATACAATACTTTTAATTCCTTACGCATCTCACCTTTCACATCGATCCCTATTACACTTGGCCATATTCTCCTATCCCTTTGTGAGCTTTCTTTCCCGTTAATTCTGGGGTCATTAACTATCCCTATACTCTCTTTCCCTTTAACTCCGTCCTCGACTATCCCATTTGACACCCCCCCTTATTCAGTTTAAACCTGTACTCAAGACTCACCGTCCAGCCAACGGTCGTTCTCACTGCTGCTTTGTCCGACCTGCTCTCAAAGAGAGACATATTGTCACTCTTCAAATATGCTACCAAAATGAATAATTTCACTTGCTTTGCATTTAAATGAATCTTCCCTGCGCTTGCCCACTTCACCAGTGGCATGGTCTCTGTTACATCATCCTCAGTGTTTACTGCACTTGTGATTTGTGTGTCATCTGCAAACATTGAAATTATTCCCTCTAAATATATCTAGGTCACGGATTTGGATCAAACAGAAATATGGTCCACGTAGCCAAGGAGCATCTCGACACATTTTTTCTCCAAATCGATAAAAAAACATTAGTTCCTGTCCCACTAATGCCCCTGTCCCACTTAGGAAACCTGAACTGAAACCTCTGGAGACTTTGCGCCCCACCCAAGGTTTCCGTGCGGAGGTTTTTGTCAGTCTCCCTACCTGCAACCACCTGCAACCTCCGTGAACAGTGGGGCGCAAACCTTGGGTGGGGCGCAAAGTCTCCAGAGGTTTCCGTTCAGGTTTCCTAAGTGGGACAGGGGCATTAGACTTCTCCTATCCAAGTAGCCATTGGCTGTACATCATATGGGCTTTAACTTTATAAACATGTATTATTTTTTAATGTGTTTTAAAACTCCATGTGCACCAGGTTAATCCTTTTTATTATTTTGTCAATAATTTGTTGATTGCTAGACAAACACTATTTAGCCAATCCATTGGGACTTTCATTTATAAGCAATATATTTTCTAAACGCAGTTACTTTTGTCCCAGATTATTGTCTCTGAAAGTTTCTTCACCATTAACGAGTGACTCATTAGCTTTGAATTCCCAGTTCATTTTTAAACAGGGATGTACCAATTGCTGTCCTTCACCACTTTAATACCACTGCCATGTTTGAAGACAATTGGAAAATTGTGGCCACAAGCCTTTGTATGTTCCATCCTTTATTCCCCTAGTAACTTAAAATGCAAAGTATTCAGAGTAGGTGTTATGTCTGCCAAGAGCCTTTCCTTTTTACTCCTATTAAATATAACTAAACTACTTCAATCTTTTATGTTGCACTGGCAGATTTTCCCTTTCATTGACGACAAATGCAAAATAATCTATTGTTCAGCCATGCCCTGAGATTCTGCTATATCGCATTATGTATTGTCAAGAGAGGTTTATATTTTTCAGTTTCGATTTTGCTTTTTGATTTTTAAAGCATTTTGGCATTAGTCACCTGACTGCTGGCTTAGCCAAGACATGTTTACTCTCCATTTTAAAAGTTACTTCTGTCTTTTTACTTGTTCCAGCAAATGGTTTAGTGGATGTAACCACTTCCCATTTCCACGTATTCTTAATTCAACAATATTGTGACAGATTTGCGCCTTGACTTTTTTTTAGATATTGAACACATTTGGTCATGTTTGACATGATCTTCCACTGGTGGACTCAAACAGGGTGCATGTTTTCCCTGTAACTTCTGGCCTAAAAGTATAATCACCAACATGAGTTCAGTTCCACTGAATTTTACTTTGTCTATTCTCTTAAACAAACATAACATCATATTTTGCATTTTTGGGCAAACCTTCTGCTGCTTGAGTCACTGGTTGTCTGTTCTTGAACCAGACCATTTGTTACGAAACACAAAATTCCTCAGCCCCAGGCATGTCGGGGTTTATTAGTGCAGTTCCAGACGAGCTTTTTCCCGGCAGAACTGCCTGTCTGCTGACAGAGCGAATGCGATAGCCAGTGTGGCTAACCCCCAACTTCAATGGTTGCAAATTCTGACAGACATTCAAAGCCCTTATGACCTGAAATTCTTTTTAAAATTAAATTAATTAAAAAAAACATTCAAACATTTAAAAGAAACACACTCGAATAAACTTAATTGCAGGCCCTCCCAAGGTTACAACAGACTTGGATTCATAAGTCATGGGAGTGGAATTAGGCCATTCGGCACATCAAGTCTGCTCCATCTTTCAATCATGTACCCATTCCGACAGATGACCATGTCAAGTTCAAGATTCAAGAGAGTTTATTGTCATGTGTCCCTGATAGGCCAATGAAATTCTTACTTTGCTTCAGCACAACAGAACATAGTCGGCAAAAATAAATACAGAACAGATTAGTGTGCCTATATACCAATGAATATATATATACACACTTAAATAAGCATATAAAGTGCAATAGGCTATTAAAGTTCAGATTTTTGTTTGAGTTGAGTTTAATAGTCTGATGGCTGATGGGAAGGAGCTGTTCCTGAACCTGGATGTTGCAGATTTCAGGCTCCTGTACCTTCTATCTGAAGGCAGCGGAGAGATGAGTGTGTGGCCAGGATGGTGTGGGTCTTTAATGATGCCGCCAGCCTTTTTGAGGCAGCGACTGTGGTAAATCCCCTCGATGGTAGGGAGGTCAGAGTCGATGATGGACTGGGCAGTGTTTGCTACTTTTTGCAGTCCTTTCCTCTCCAGGGCGCTCAAGTTGCCGAACCAAGCCACGATGCAACCGGTCAGCATGCTCTCTACTGTGCACCTGTAGAAGTTCGAGAGTGTCTTCCTTGACAAACCGACTCTCCGTAATCTTCTCATGAAGTAGAGGCGCTGTTGTGCTTTCTTTATAATTGCATCAGTGTTCTGGGACCAGGAGAGATCTTCGGAAATATGCACGCCCAGGAATTTGAAGCTCTTGACCCTTTCCACCATCGACCCGTTGATATAAACGGGACAGTTGTCCCCAACCTACCCCTTCCAAAGTCCACAATCAGTTCCTTGCTTTTGCTGGTGTTGAGAGCCAGGTTATTGTGCTGGCACCATTTGGTCAGTTGGTTGCTCACTTCTATACTATACTCGCCCCCATCAGTGGCGAAATAGATGATGGAGTTTGCACTATTACCGGTTACGCAGTCATGAGTATAGAGTGAGTACAGCAGGGGGCTGAGCACGCAGCCTTGAGGTGCTCCCGTGCTGATTGGTATCAAGGCTGTCACATTTTGGTGACACATAATGGTGGTGTAGCAGTGGTCAAGGGCGTTTGGTCCTTTGGTGCAGCAGGAGACATGTTGGTGGAAGTAAGGGAGCAGTTTCTTAAGGTTGGCTTTGTTAAAATCATGCCCAGCAATGTACACAAATAAAAGCATAGGCCAACCAGGCTGTGTAATTCAACCATTTAGATGTTGCCCTGAACTGAGTTTTCACACAGCAGAAGATGCCTGCAACCCGCAGCAGCTGGCAAATCAGGGTTTTGGGGGTTATAGGGAGAAGGCAGGAGAATGGGGTTGAGAGGGAATGATAGATCAGCCATGATTGAATGGCAGAGTGGACTTGATGGGCAGAATGGCCTAGTTCTGCTCCTAGAACTTATGAAACCCATTCAGTTAGTCTCCCACAGCCTTGCTCGTAGGCAAGAGCGGAACTCGCTATCAAAACATGGAGGAGACGGGGGACACAATTTTTTGGCGGCATTGCGCGCATGCGCACACTCACACTTGAATGGCGGTGCAGGCTTGAAGGGCCGAATGGCCTACTCCTGCACCTATTTTCTATGTTTATATGTTTCTAAATGCAGCACAACTCTGCCTGTCTCACCGGGTTAATCTACAGCCCTGTCTGGACTGACGGGACACCAGCGCTGCTTCTCCGCGCTGACCATATTACCCGCAAGTCCAAGGAGGGCTGTAGGTTCACTTGGACAGGCGGAGTTGAGCTGGGTTTAGTGCTGTATCTCTGCGCTGGCTGTGGACCTGGGAGCACCGCTCGCGTCTGACCACCCTGGGGGGGGGGGGGGGGGGGGGGGGGGGGGGGGGGGGGGTGGCACTTGGGACAGCGCCGGAGACCCGGCCGGGATCGATCCTGCCTGCGGATGAGACGCAGGTCTGTGCCACGTCTCCCTCCTCCAATCTGCGCACTCTATCCTCAGTCCCACCCCCGCTGTCTCGCGGAAAGCAGAGATTTTAAAATCCGGATGACAAAAACTTGGGGGGCATGTCCCTCACCTCTCAAAACATGGGGGGGGCGTATCCCCTCTGGCCCCCACCCCAACCCCCCGGGTTTTCCGCCCCTGCTCGTCGGAACTCCCTGCACCGCGAATTCCTTGCACCAGCATATCCCAGGGTAGGCACTTGAAAGAATAGATTGGCAATAATCTTATGATCAGGAATTGTTTATTTGTATTTTACCTTTAGGCCACGTCCTGATGGAAAATCTACCTCTATATATTGTTTGGGCTCAGTTTAATTTTTGACTGTATTCAATAAAAAGGTTTAATTCTACAAATAGAGAATGGAGCGTCTAATTTACCATGAATGATACTTCCCTGTTTACTAAAGGGTATCCTATATATTTCATGTCTGAGGAATGTTGGTTATGTTTGTTACACTAGAACAGGGGCGGGGAACCTGCGGCCTTCTAAGCCATTCAGTGCGGCCTTTTGAATGAATCCAAATTTTGTAGAACAAATCTTTTTATTATTATTAATATGTTTTTGTTCATCTTTTATGAATTTTATTTTAATCTTAAAATGAACGTATTTAAAATACCAAAGAGTAAAAGAAGATTCAACAAAATAATCCTCCCTGACTGACGGCCACTATTAAAACATTAGTAAGTCATGAGGGCTATTTTAACAAAATAATGTACATGGTGACGTATATCTAATTGAAGTTTCTTGGATGCGGCCTTATTAGATTACAGCTAACTTAATGCGGCATTCCAACATGAAAAGGTTTCCCACCCCTGCATTAGAAGTTATAACCAAGAGGTGCATATTATCACAAAATTGGCTCGGCTTGTACACGCTAGAATTTAGAAGATTGAAGGGATATCTTATAGAAACGTACAAAATTCTTAAGGGGTTGGACAGGCTAGATGCAGGAAGATTATTCCCGATGTCGGGGAAGTCCAGAACTAGGGGTCACAGTTCAAGGATAAGAGGGAAGTCTTTTAGGACCAAGATGAGAAAAACATTTTTCACACAGAGTGGCGAATCTGTGGAATTTGCTGCCACAGAAGGTAGTTGAGGCCAGTTCATTGGCTATACTTAAGAGGGAGTTAGATGTGGCTCTTGTGGCTAAGGTGATCGGGGTATGGAGAGGATGGGATACTGAGTTGGATGCAGGCGGTGCAGGCTCAAAGGGCCAAATGGCCTACTCCTGCACCTATTTTCTATGTTTCTATGAATAAATATGTCGGGTATATGCAGCTTGGATCAAGCAAGTATCTTGAGTACAAGGGACATAGGGAACATTTACGAGGAAAATTAGAAGGGCAAAAATGGGATGTGATTTCCTGGTAAAGGCAATAAATATATTAAGCAAAAGGTTAACTAGGGAGAGTAGGTGTCCTTTAGGATCAGCATGGTAATCGACATGTGGAGCCTCAGGAGATAGGTGAGTCTTAAATGAATCCTTCTCATCTGAATTCACTATCCAGAAGGTTATGGAAGCTCATGAGTTCAGGGAAGAGAGCAGTGATATCCTAGAGTATTTCAACTTCACCAAGGAGGTCTTGAAACGCATCAAGGTGGATAAATCTCAGTCTCACCTGGTGTACCCTGGGATGTAATGGGAAGGAAGGGATGAGATTATCGGAGATGAGTACTGGGAGACTGAAGTTTGACTTCATGTTATGCCTTTATTTAAGATGGGCTGTAAGCATAAATCATGGAACTACAAGTTGATGAACCTAACGTAAGTGGTGGATAGTTACTAGAAGGGATTCTGAAGGGCAGGACTGATTTGCATTTTGAATGGCAAGGTGTGATAAGGAATAGTCATCATGGCTTTGCTTGTGCCTCATAAATGCGTTTGTCTCATAAGTTTGAGGGAGTGTTTTTGAGGATAAACCAAGAGGATTGCTGAGACCAGGGTGATAGATAATGTCTATGTGGACTTTGACAAGGGTCACATGGTAGGCTAGCCCAGAAGATTATAACATGGGTTCTCTGGTGGGATAGCAAGTTTGTTACAACATTGCTTTGATGGTAGTGGTCAGAAGCTGGTAGTGGAGGGTTGCTTTTCAGATTGGGGACCTATGACCAAAGGCAGGTGGGATTAGCATGTTTGGGCATCATGGATGAGTTGGATCGAGGAATCTGTTTCTGGGCAAGTTACCTCGATTAATCTATGAATGATCATGAAGTTATTTACTAAGTTACCAGATAATAGGCCAACGAGTAGACTTTGCAAAATTTGTATAAAATATTATTGTTATCGTTTTCACAATTTTGTAATGTGTTGAAGATTTTTCCATCTTTGTAGAAGTTCACGAGGCTGTTTTAGTGGAATGTACGTTTTATGTGCAAATAGAAATGATTTGTGACAATTTGAACGCCAATGATTCTTCTTGATTTTCCAGAGCAAACATATCGGAACGGTGCCAGGAAAACAATGCAAGGAAGTGGCAAGAAAAGATGAAGCCAGTGTCTTTGAATACATTGCTGATGATCAGTTATGATCTTGGTCGACATAAACACTATTTTGGTGCAGTAGCATATAGAGCTGTACTTTTGGTCGTGATCTTCTAATGTTACAGGGGGAGTAGATTGCATATTGCCCACTCTCTCTATTGATAGGAGAGATGCTAGGGAGGTAGATACAAAAATGCTGGAGTAACTCAGCGGGACAGGCAGCATCTCTGGAGAAAAGGAATGGTTGATGTTTCGGGTTGAGACTCTTCTCAGAGGGTCTCGACCCTAAACGTCGCCCATTCCTTCTCTCAGGAGATGCTGCCTGTCCCGCTGAGTTACTCCAGCATTTTGTTTTCTACCTTCGATTTAAACCAGCATCTGCAGTTCTTTTCTACCCAAGATGTTAGAGAGGTTTTATTCCTCCCAAGGAGCTGGTTACCCGGGCTATATGCATTGGATTATGTAAACCGAAAAGGACTACTGTGGATATGTCTGGAAAATAACTAGTGCAGGCGGTAGAAGTTACAAAGGCACGATTTTTGTTCCTTTTAAGCACGGATAACACAATTGTAGCACAGTCTCTAATATTGATTGTGGAATTTCATTATTTGAAGTGGGGGGAAAAGTTGTTCTTTAGTTTATTGGCAACAACTTATATTTTTACATTTTCTATTTGGTTCAATGTTCTGAACTTTGAGAATATAATCAGTATCTTCATATCCAAGTAGGAAGGAGCAGGATATGAGCGAGGATTACATTTCCTTTCACAATCTTGGTGGGACTGTTTCAATCCCCTTTGTTGGGGTGGCCCTGATGTGGGTCAGAAATTAGACACAACTGCTGAAATAGTTAGAGGTACTGCACTTTAAAAGCTGGTTATACTTCTGAATTTGTTGGCTGTGTCTCTATGGGATTACACTTTGCTGTTTCAACAAAAAGAAATGTTACCACTCTAGTATCACTGATGTAGATGAGAGTAAGATAGTGCACGAAAGCTCTAACATTTTCACTGGAGTTTGCCTGAAATGACTGTGATGATCTATACTAACTATTAAAGGAATCAGAAAACATTTCAGGGTATATTGGACTGCATATGAATTCCAGAGTGGAGAATCATAGCTGAAGTGAAGTATTTAGTCTCATACTAAGTGGTCAAGCACAGTATTTTTTTTGAAGCTATCATGATTCATAAAATGTCGGTTTAACTTTGAAGTTATCACATTGTTCACTTTGGTAGATTTTTATCTTTTATATTTAAACGTTATGCGATAAAGCCATGCACAGTGTTACATGTTGAACCATAATAAACAGACTTGTTAAACAAAACTTTGATTCTAAATGGCTCAATTGCTGTTATCAGGCAACTGAATAGTCCTACCACAACCAGAGAGCAGTCCTGAACCAGAGAGCATTCCGTTTGGGGAGTCTGCACCCCGGGGGCATGAACATCGAATTCTCCCAATTTTGTTAGTCCTTGCTGTCTCCTCCCCTTCCTCAGCACCCCTGCTGTCTCCTCCCATCCCCCAGCCTTCTGGCTACTCCTCCTTTTCCCTTTCTTGTCCCCACCCACCCCCGCCCCCGATCAGTCTGAAGAAGGGTTTCGGCCCGAAACGTTGCCTATTTCCTTCGCTCCATAGATGCTGCTGCACCCGCTGAGTTTCTCCAGCTTTTTTGTGTAACCTGCAGTCCTGAACTACTATCCCCCTCTTTGCTGACCTTCAGACCATTCTTGATCGGACTTTGCTGGCTTTACCTTGCACTAAACATATTCCCTCATCATGTATCTATACACTGTAAATGGATCGATTGGAATCATGTATTGTCTTTCTGCTGACTAGATAGCACACAACAAAAGGCTTTTCATTGTACCTCGGTTGCTTGCTTGCTATTCTTGTCTGTTTTCTCCTTTGCAGACATGCCATTCTCTTAAAAATACAAATGTGCTCTTGGTTTGGGATTCTTGGAGGGCATGGTGTGCTGGAGGTAGTAATTGATATTGAACAAATCTTTGACCCACTTTCACCTCTCCATTTGCCTTCCCAATTTCCCCATTCTGCAAATGATTAGGCTATCAGGAAAGGAGTGCCTCCTTCCACAATGTCTGATCTTGGTTGTATGAGCATGGATCAGATATCATGTCTTTCGTCTTATGATCCAAATGACTCAGCAAAACCCTGAATCTTAACTACTCAGTGACTGAGCGACAATTCATGGTATTGAATTGAATTTTTATTTCTCATTCAGACCTTGCGGTCTGAACGAAATTTTGTTTCCCTGCAGTCATACATATAATAAAAATGACAAAAACACACAATCAACACAAATTTAACATCCACCACAGTGAGTTCACCAAACACCTCCTCACTGTGATGGAAGTCTCTGTCTCTTTGTTCTCTGTCTGCGCCGAGGCGATCCAGGCTCCAGATGTTGTGAGCCCACCGGGTGATGGTAAGTCCCGTGGCTCAACCGTGCTCCGCGAACGGGCCGGTTCAAACTCCGCGGGTGGTCGCTGCTGCCGCCACATCTCCGAGGCCGAGTCGGGTCGCAGTTGCTAATGCTGCTGCTGCTGCCACAGCTCCGAGGCCGAGTGCTGCTGCTGCTGTTGCCACCACAGCTCCAAGGCCGAGTCGGGTCGCAGTTGCTGCTGCTGCCGCCACAGCTCCGAGGCCGAGTCGGGCTGCTGCTGGAGTGTTGCTACAGCTCCGAGGCCGCCAGTGCCGCCATTAGACCTCGGCGCAGACGGAGACGGGATATACGACAGAAAAAAGTTGCATCCCCCGAAGGAAGAGACCAAAACATGTTTCTCCCACCCCACACCCACACATACACAACTTAATAAAACAAAATTGACTAAAAACATGACAAAGGAACAAAAAAAAAGAAAGAAAGAAAAAAACAGACGGACTGCACGCGGGCCGCAGCTATTAAGCCAGCGCCGCCATCTTGAATTTCCTACATTTCATAATGTTTGCTGACTTTGACATTGCTTCCAAGAAGCAAATGTCAGGGTAATTTTTCAATTCAGTTTACTTAGGTGGCACAGCGATAGAGTTGCTGCCTTGCATCACAAGTGACCCAGATTCGATCATAGAAACATAGCAGGTAGGTCATTCTGCCCTTCGAGCCTGCACCGCCAGTCAATATGATCATGGCTGATTGTCTAAAATCAGTACCACGTTCCTGCTTTCTCCCCATATCCTTTGATTCCTTTAGCCCTTGATTCCTTTAACCTAAAAAGCATCCAGTGGATTGGCCTCCACTGCCTTCTGTGGCAGAAAATTCAACAGATTCACAACTCTCTGGGTGAAAAAGTTCTTCCTCATCTCAGTCCTAAATGGCCAATCCCTTATTCTTAAACTGTGACCCCTGGTTTTCCCCCAACATGAGGAACATTTTTCCTGCATTTAGCCAGTCCAATCCTTTAAGAGTTTTTTTATGTATCTATAAGATCCGATTCAGATTCAGATTCAGATTCAATTTTAATTGTCATTGTCAGTGTACAGTACAGAGACAACAAAATGCATTTAGCATCTCCCTTGAAGAGCGACATAGCAAACGATTTGAATAAAAAAAAAAAAAAATAAGTGTCCGGGGGGGGGTGATTGGCAGTCACCGAGGTACGTTGTTTAGTAGAGTGACAGCGGCCGGAAAGAAGCTGTTCCTCAACCTGCTGGTTCGGCAACGGAGAGACCTGTAGCGCCTCCCGGATGGTAGGAGGGTAAACAGTCCATGGTTGGGGTGAGAGCAGTCCTTGGCGATGCTGAGCGCCCTCTGCAGACAGCGCTTGCTTTCGACAGACTCAATGGAGGGGAGCGTGGAACCGGTGATGCGTTGGGCAATTTTCACCACCCTCTGCAATGCCTTCCGGTCGGAGACAGAGCAGTTGCCATACCATACTGTGATGCAGTTGGTAAGGATGCTCTCGATGGTGCAGCGGTAGAAGTTCACCAGGATCTGAGGAGACAGATGGACCTTCTTCAGTCTCCTCAGGAAGAAGAGACGCTGATGAGCCTTCTTGATCAGAGTAGAGGTATTGTGGGTCCAAGAGAGGTCATCGGAGATGTTGACTCCCAGGAACCTGAAGCTAGAAACACGTTCCACCTCCGTCCCGTTAATGTGGATGGGGGTGTGCGTGCCGCCTCTGGACTTCCTGAAGTCTACAATGAGCTCCTTGGTCTTCTTGGAGTTAAGGGCCAGGTTGTTGTCAGCGCACCATGCTGCTAAGTGCTGGACCTCCTCCCTGTAGGCCAGCTCATCGTTGTTGCTGATGAGGCCAATCACCGTTGTATCATCTGCATACTTGATGATGGTGTTAGTACCATGTACAGGTGTGCAGTCATAGGTGAAGAGGGAGTAGAGGAGGGGGCTCAGCACACAGCCCTGAGGAACGCCGGTGTTCAGGGTGAGGGTTGAAGAGGTGTGCTTGTCTAACCTCACAGACTGGGGTCCCCTCTCATCGTTCTAAATTTCAGTGAATACAAGCCCAGTCGACCCATTCTTTCATCATATGTCAGTCCTGACTGACTGAGGGTGTTTGGCTGTATGGAGTTTGTATGTTCTCCCTGTGACCTGTGTGTTTTTTTTGCCGGGATCTCCAGTCTCTTCCCATACTGCAATGACATACAGCTTTGTAGGTTAATTTGCTTGGTATAAACGTTTAAGAAAGAACTGCAGGTGCTGGAAAAATCGAAGGTGGACAAAAGTGCTGGAGGAACTTAGTGGGTGAGGCAGCATCTATGGAGCAGAGGAATAGGTGACGTTTCGGGTCGAGACTCTCCTTCAGACTGAAGTTGGACAAATCTGTGTGATGTTTTGAGGACACAACTAAAATGGCGGATGTGGGGGGGACTTTTGGAAGTTAATATTCGTGTGTTTTCAGGAGAAATTTTATATGTCACACAAAAGGCTGTCTTACTAGATAATGGATCATTCATTTGGAGGTACACAAAAAAGCTGGAGAAACTCAGCGGGTGCAGCAGCATCTATGGAGCGAAGGAAATAGGCAACGTTTTGGGCCGAAACCCTTCTTCAGACTTTTGGAGGTGTTGGTACGGATTCAGATTGACAGATTCTGTGGAACTCATTGCCACAGAAGGCTGTGGAGGCCAAGTTAATGGATATTTTTAAGGCAGAGATAGAGAGATTCTTGATTAGGGCCTATGGGGAGAAGACAGGAGAATGTGGATAGGAGGGAGAGATAGACCCGCCATGATTGAATGGCAGAGTAGACTTGATGGGCCGAATGGCCTAATTCTGCTCCTATCACTTAAGTAATGAAAATGAATGCAGAATTTCTTGGTGAATGGAAAGGTACCTGGAAGAATTTCGAGTTATTCAATTTGGTATGGAGCAATATGTTCAAAAATGTGTAAGTGCTGCTGTTGAGCGGGATTGGAGTCCTTGCTTATAAATTTAAATTTAGAAATTATATTGCAAGGCAAATTATGTATCAGTTTCTATCATAAAGCGGTTTATAAAGAGATTGAAACTGCACGATTTAAGTGATTCGGAACTAGATTACAATTTTGGTTTACTTCAGATGCAGCAAAGGTTCATTTCTTTCGCAGGCTAGGATTTAAAAACAGTTGTTAGGCACCAATTAAGGCCATTCAAGCCATTGAATATATGCAGGTTGCTATCTGAGAAGACTTCTTAATCCCCTCTTTCCTTCCAGGACAAGGGGTCACTGTTTAAGGATAAGAGGGAAATCTTTTAGGACCGAGATGAGGAAATCTTTTTTCACACAGAGAGTGGTGAATCTCTGGAATTCTCTGCCACAGAAGGTAGTTGAGGCCAGTTCATTGGCTATATTTAAGAGGGAGTTAGATGTGGCCCTTGTGGCTAAAGGGATCAGAGGGTATGGAGAGAAGGCAGGTACGGGATACTGAGTTGGATGATCAGCCATGATCATATTGAAAGGCGGTGCAGGCTCGAAGGGCTGAATGGCCTACTCCTGCACATATTTTCTATGTTTCTAGCCCTGTAAATCATTCTCTCTTAAATGACACAAATGTAGGCGATATTGTAGATAGTGTAGATGGTTATCAAAAATTACAGCAGGATTTTGATCGTGGGCTGAGAAATGGTTAATGCAGATAAGTGTGAGGTGTGGGATTTTGAGGTCAAACCAGGACAGGGGCTTCACAGTAAATGGCAGGGGTTTAGGGGGTGTTGGGGAGCAGAGGGACCTAGGAGTGCAGGTACATGGTTCCTTGAAAATGGCATCACAGGTTGATGGGGTGGTCAAGAAGGCTTTTGGCACATTGGCTTTCATTCGTCAGGGTATTGCATAAATAAGTTGTGATGTTATGTTAGAACTGTACAAGACGTTGGTGAGGCCACATTTTGAGAACTGTTTTCAGTTTTGCTCACCCTGCTACAGGAAAGATGTTGAGGTGGAAAGAGTGCAGAGAAGATTTAGGAGGATGTTGCCAGGACTTGAGGGCCTGAGCTATCAGGATTGTTTAGGCAGGTTCGAGCTTTATTCTTTGGAGGGCAGGAAGATGCGAGGTGATCTTATAGAGGTGTTATAAGATCATGAGGGGAATAGAGAGGGTACTTTAATTCAGAGTAGGTAATTAAGAATCAGAGGACCGAGGTTTAAGGTGAGGGCAAACATATAATAGGAGCCTGCTGGGCAACTTTTTCACGAAGAGGGTTGTGGGTATAATGAGCGTGCTACCAGAGGGGGTAGTTGAGGCAGGTTCAAAAAACAAGATTTAAAAGACATTTGGACAGGTCCATGGAAAGGAAAGGTTTAAATGGATATGGGTCAAATGTTGCAGTTGAGGCCAGTGTAGATGGAGCATCTTAGAAACATAGAAATTAGGTGCAGGAGTAGGCCATTCGGCCCTTCGAGCCTGCACCGCCATTCAATATGATCATGGCTGATCATCCAACTCAGTATCCCATACCTGCCTTCTCTCCATACCCCCCTGATCCCCTTAGTCACAAGGGCCACATCTAACTCCCTCTTAAATATAGCCAATGAACTGGCCTCAACTACCCTCTGCGGCAGAGAGTTCCAGAGATTCACCACTCTCTGTGTGAAAAAAGTTCTCCTCATCTCGGTTTTAAAGGATTTCCCCCCTTATCCTTAAGCTGTGACCCCTTGTCCTGGACTTCCCCAACATCGGGAAACAATCTTCCTGCATCTAGTCTGTCCAACCCCTTAAGAATTTTGTAAGTTTCTATAAGATCCCCTCTCAATCTTCTAAATTCTAGAGAGTATAAACCAAGTCTATCCAGTCTTTCTTCATAAGACAGTCCTGACATCCCAGGAATCAGTCTGATGAACCGTCTCTGCACTCCCTCTATGGCAATAATGTCCATCTTGTTTGGCATCAGCACGTTGGGCCTGTTTCCATGCTGTATGACTGACTCTTTAAATGTCCATCCAATCTCTTTTGCAAGGTACTGTGATTCCGTTTTCACCACCTTTCTTGAATATTCCAAGCACCCACCAATCTTTTGGGAAAACTTTAAGACAGTATTTTTTCTATTTAAAAAAAAACCCTCCAGTATTTGATATTTCCAACTTTTCCGTTTCGGAGATCCCGCAACGCGACTTCTCCCGCCCGTTTCGCAGGGTTGGAACGACCTCCGGAGCGGGTCGTACATCGCCCGGCGTGGCTTTAAATGGCCGCGGCACATTCCAGCCCCCGCCGGGGGCTCCAACATTGTGACTTTTGGGCCTTGAACGGGGACGTACAACGCCCGGCGCGGCCTTAAATTGCCGTGGGACTTACCATCGCCCGCCTGGGGCTTCAACATCGGGAGAGAAATGGTGCAAGGGAGAGAAAATACTTTGCCTTCCATCACAGTGAGGAGAAGATTCACTGGGATGGATGTTTGTGTGAATTAAATTGTTTGTCTTTCTTGTAGGAATTGTCTGTTTGTCTGTGGAAACGGAGTTCCGTTTGAGCCTCACTGAGGTTCAAATGACATGTAATAAAATATTGTATATTCGAGAAAAAGCCTCTGATTAACCATATAACCATATGACAATTACAGCACGGAAACAGGCCTTCTCGGCCCTACAAGTCCGTGCCGAACAAATTTTTTTCCCTTAGTCCCACCTGCCTGCACTCATACCATAACCCTCCATTCCCTTCTCATCCATATGCCTATCCAATTTATTTTTAAATGATAACAACGAACCTGCCGACACCACTTCCACTGGAAGCTCATTCCACACCGCTACCACTCTCTGAGTAAAGAAGTTCCCCCTCATGTTACCCCTAAACTTCTGTCCCTTAATTCTGAAGTCATGTCCTCTTGTTTGAATCTTCCCTATTCTCAAAGGGAAAAGCTTGTCCACATCAACTCTGTCTATCCCTCTCATCATTTTAAAGACCTCTATCAAGTCCCCCCTTAACCTTCTGCGCTCCAGAGAATAAAGGCCTAACTTAATTCAACCTATCTCTGTAACTTAGTTGTTGAAACCCAGGCAACATTCTAGTAAATCTCTTCTGTACTCTCTCTATTTTGTTGACATCCTTCCTATAATTGGGCGACCAAAATTGTACACCATATCTAAACTATCTACGCCTCTCATAATTGTATCTAATACTATCTGTTCCTTTGTGTGTTTCCCCCCCTGTCCATTTGATTTTTGTACCTGAAAAGTGCAAAATCTTAATTAAGATTTCCACCTGATTTGTGTGAGCATTGGGTGTTTGAGTTTAACAAAATGCTTTGCCTAATTACAGCCCTGTTTATTTGGCTTGAACGCACTGGTTGGCAGATGGAACTCCACCCCTGTACATTAGTATCCTAGGTATCTCATCCTTAGTGTTTGTGCATTCTCCCTGTCAAGTTTAGGTGAATAATACTTTCAACCACCAATGCAGGAAACAAGAGGCAGGACCAGGACAGTTGACCTGCATTCATTGAAGGCACATTCTGTCTGTGTAATGTTGAAGAGGGACAGGCAGTGACAGCTGTCCTAAAGAGATTTCAAGAGAGTTACATTTAGCTCTAAGGGCTAAAAGCATCAAGGGATATGGGGGAAAAGCAGGAATGGGGTAATTATTTTAGATGGCCATAGGAATAACCGTGCATAGTTCCTTGAAGGTGGAATCTCATATAGATAGGGTGGTAAAGAAGCTTTTGGTATGCTAGCCTTTATAAATCAGAGCATTGAGTATAGAAGCTGGGATGTCATGTTAAAATTGTACAAGGCATTGGTGAGACCAAATCTGGAGTATGGTGTACAATTTTGGTCGCCCAATTATAGGAAGGATGTCAACAAAATAGAGAGAGTACAGAGGAGATTTACTAGAATGTTGCCTGGGTTTCAACAACTAAGTTACAGAGATAGGTTGAATAAGTTAGGTCTTTATTCTCTAGAGCGCAGAAGGTTAAGGGGGGACTTGATAGAGGTCTTTAAAATGATGAGAGGGATAGACAGAGTTGATGTGGACAAGCTTTTCCCTTTGAGAATAGGGAAGATTCAAACAAGAGGACATGACTTCAGAATTAAGGGACAGAAGTTTAAGGGTAACATGAGGAGGAACTTCTTTACTCAGAGAGTGGTAGCGGTGTGGAATGAGCTTCCAGTGGAAGTGGTGTCGGCAGGTTCGTTGGTATCATTTAAAAATAAATTGGATAGGAATATGGATGAGAAGGGAATGGAGGGTTATGGTATGAGTGCAGGCAGGTGGGACTAAGGGAAAAAAAATTTGTTCGGCACGGACTTGTAGGGCTGAGATGGCCTGTTTCCGTGCTGTAATTGTTATATGGTTATATAGTTATATGATCATATTGAATGGTGGTGCTGGCTCGAAGGGCTGAATGGCCTACTCCTGCACCTATTTTTCTATATTGCTAAAAAAGAGAATTTTATGAGGTTATGGACACGTGCCTGAACCTTCACCCCACGGAGGTATAGAGTCACGTGCCCCCTTCCAATAGCTGGCACATTTAACACCAAATCTTTGATTCCAGGTTAGCTCATCAAACAACACCCAGGAACGATGAATCTAGGCAGGACATTGAGTTCCTGTCTCACGTTGTTTCAGTTTCAACAAGGTTAAAGCAGAAGTGTTTTCTCGTCAAAAGCAGGTGAATAATGAAACGAAAGCAGATTCTGCAAATTTGAAACACGAACAGAAAACGGTGGAAGCAAGTTATTCAGCATCTGTGGAGGGAGAAGCACAGTCAATTATTCATCTTCAAAACTGGAACAGTGAGAAAACAATCTTGGGTTAGTTAATCTGACGAGAGGCAGGGAGAATTATGAAAGGAGGCAGACAAAAGTTGTCATGGTGACACTTGCATTAAGTACTGGCAGTTAGTGAGTGAAAAGAAAGGAACGAGTGGAGGAATTGAAACCAAAATATTAAGAGGGGGAAAAAAGGCTTATTGTTTTCCCGAAATTGTTGAATTCAATATTCAGTTCCAAATTTGTCCATAACCTCATAAAATACGATCTAACTAGCAAAATGAATACTTTCTTTATCCTGTTCTTTGTAAAAACAGGATAACAAAATTATTCATTTTGCTAGTTTGATCATGAAACTTTGCATGTGCATAGAAAGTAAATAAAGAGTGATAATTCTGGTCACTGCAGGATAAATTGGCCAACATCAGTAGTGGGGAAAATGTTGTCTAGAATCAACAATAGCTCTCTTTGCAGCAGTAAAGAGTCAGGACAGTTGAGCTGCATTTACTGAAGGCACATTTTGTTGGTGTAATGGTGTTGAAGAGGGACAGGCAGTGACAGCTATCCCAAAAAAGAGCATTTTATGAGGTTATGGACACATGCCGGAACCCTCGCCCCACAGAGGTACGGAGTCACGTGTACCCCTCCAAATGCTGGCACATTTAAGCACCAATGGGGAATTCTAGATTTCTCATTTTAACATGACATTTTAACATTTTAGCATTCATAGCAAAAGGATTTGAGTATAGGAGCAGGGAGGTTCTACTGCAGTTGTACAGGGTCTTGGTGAGACCACACCTGGAGTATTGCGTACAGTTTTGGTCTCCTAATCTGAGGAAGGACATTCTTGCCATAGAGGGAGTACAGAGAAGGTTCACCAGACTGATTCCTGGGATGTCAGGACTTTCATATGAAGAAAGACTGGATAGACTCGGTTTGTATTCGCTAGAATTTAGAAGATTGAGGGGGGATCTTATAGAAACTTACAAAATTCTTAAGGGGTTGGACAGGCTAGATGCAGGAAGATTGTTCCCGATGTTGGGGAAGTCCAGAACAAGGGGTCATAATTTAAGGATAAGGGGGAAATCTTTTAGGACCGAGATGAGGAAATCTTTTTTCACACAGAGTGGTGAATCTGTGGAATTCTCTGCCGCAGAAGGTAGTTGAGGCCAGTTCATTGGCTATATTTAAGAGGGAGTTAGATGTGGCCCTTGTGGCTAAAGGGATCAGGGGGTATGGAGAGAAGGCAGGAACAGGATACTGAGTTGGATGATCAGTTATGATCATATTGAATAGCGGTGCAGGCTCGAAGGGCCGAATGGCCTACTCCTGCACCTATTTTCTATGTTTCTATGACAGAAGTCAAGTCAAGTCAAGTTTATTCGTCACATACACATACGAGATGTGCAGTGAAATGAAAAGTGGCAATGCTCGCGGACTTTGTGCAAAAAACAAACAAACAAACAACCAAACAAACTACAAACAGAATGGAACAGAATCACATATTCTTTTTCATATTAACGGAGCATGGCGACGGAGGCGTTTGCCTGACCATAGCAGCTGGAAGAGGCCATTCGTTCAAATAATCCATTCTGGCTCACGGAGTAATTCTGTAAATTGCATTCCTGCCAAACTATTTATATACAAAATCCTTTAAACTCCCTTCCAATTCTCCTACCACACCCCATCAACCAGCAATGAATCCACCAGTGTGCATGTCTTTGGGACATGCGAGGAAAGCAGTGCATCGCAGAGGAAAGCCACAAGAATGATGTGCAAACTCTCTGCATCCAGCACTCTGCAGATCAGGATTGAACCCAGGTGACCAGAGCCATTAAGCAGCAGTGCTACCTGCTGTGCCGTGTGCTTCCTGGGTTTGATGAAGCCACAGAGAGGGACAAAGGCTAAATGGATTTCCAAATTCTTTTGATGAAGTAACATGTACAGACTTAATCATGTGGCACTGAAGGATCGGTAACAACTTCTGAAATAGCCTGAAGGATAGGAGGCACTATCAGCTTTACTGTAGAAAGAAAAGCAATGTGTAGAATGGACATTTGCTTCTCTATGGTAACATTTATAATAAGGTGCTTTCAAGGATGAGGATTGGGATAATATCTTATTTTGTTTATTGATTTGGCCTTGGGGTAGAGAGTACAACACTGAAGTTTGTAGATGGTACCAATTTGGCAAAGTAGTAAATAGCAAGAAGGATAATAGCAAACAGCAGGAGAATGTCGACTAGGTGGACACAAACCAGATGCAGTTGAATGCAACCAAGGAATTCAGACAAGTACTTAAGGAGGTACAACACGGAGGCAGCAAAATCTAAATGGTAACGGAGATGGGGCAGATGGACCTAGAATGTAAAACAGATGAGGCCGTTTGGCCCATAATGCTTGCACCAACCAACCTACCGATTTAAATTAATCTGCATCTGCCTGTAGATGAACCATGCCTTGCCTGTTTCACGTGCCGGTCTAAATATCTCTTAAACGTTGCTTCCACCCTGTATTTTGGCAGCCAGGCATCCACCACTCGTGTGTAAATGCAAAAGTTGCCTTGCAAATCCTCTTTGAACATACTCCCCCTTAATAAATCTATGGCCTCCATTATCTGATATTTTCACCCTGGGGGATAAAGACTCTGACTGTCTACCCTATCCATGCCTCTCGTAATTTAATAATAATAATAATAATAATAATGTTTATTTATATAGCACTTTTCAACAAAACCAGTATTTGAACCAAAGTGCTTTACAGAGAATGATTAAATTAATTGAACAGATCAAATGTCAATAAATCCATACAAAACAAAAAAGAAAAAAAGAAAAAAAGACACAGAACAGTACACTATAGAAATCAACATGAAACGTCCCCCCACAGCAGAATTCACTGTGAGGGAAGGCACTAAAAAGGCATCGGGTGAACACACTTCTATCAGGCTACGCCTCAGCCTCTGATGGACCAATCCAAGTTTGAGCAGCCACTCCTTATTATAGCTAATACTCCCTGGTGAATCTCTTCTGCACCATTGCAAAGCCTCTTGTAATGGGTTGACCAGAGCTGCACGCAATAAACACCCAGAAGTGTATATTCACAGGTATACAAAAATGCTGGAGAAACTTAGTGGGTGGCAGCAGAATCTATGGAGCGAAGGAAATAGGCAAAGTTTCGGGCCAAAACCCTTCTTCAGACTTCAGGGTTTTGGCCCGAAACGTTGCCTTTTTTCCAGCATCTGCAGTTCCTTCTTAAACGCAGTGTATATTCACAAATCATTATAGGTAGTAGGGCAAACTGACCAGGCAGTTAGGAACCGTACTACTGATTTTGTAATACAAACTATTGACCTCAGCTAGATTTTACACCAATTTCTGGGAAACACTCAGTGGGAAGTGAAGCAGAGGAAGTTCACTAGAGATGAGGAACTTCAGTTTGCCAACGGGGCAGGAGAAGCTGGGATTATTTTTGATCAGGGTTATTAAAGGAAAGTCTAATTGAGAGATTTTAACAGGACTAGTAAGGACAGACTGTTTCTCCTGCATAATTGATCACAATCCAGAGGCCATCGATTTAAAAGAATTGGCAAAAGGACCAAAGGAGATCTTAAGGCATCTTTTTTCCATGGACATTTGCAATCTGGAACACAATCTATGAAGAATGATGGAATGAAATTCCAAAAAGTCTTTCAAAAATACCTGAATGCATTGAAAATAAATAATTTACGGGGTTATTGGGAAAGGGCGGGCATGTGAAATGAAATCAGATTATCTTCAAAAGAGGCACCTGTGGGGCTGTGTCAGCCAGTTAGTACTCTTGCCTTTAGTCAGAAGGTTAGGATTTCAGGATAGCTGAACACAAAAATCTTGGATAAAACTTCAAAGTAGCACATAAGGAATTCATCACTGTTGGAGGTGGGCCAGAAACTGTTGCTTTGGTGTTAAAACAG
Source organism: Leucoraja erinaceus (assembly GCF_028641065.1). Lineage (NCBI taxonomy): Eukaryota > Metazoa > Chordata > Chondrichthyes > Rajiformes > Rajidae > Leucoraja > Leucoraja erinaceus. The sequence goes on from NC_073380.1 coordinate 99,667,101, forward strand.
TGTTTTAGGAGGCCTTAATGCTGTTTGTGATAGTCAGACAGAGTACAGAAAGAGGTTTTGTGTTCCACCATCTTGCAGCACACTGAAGCAGACATTGTGGCATTCCTTTTTGTTGCGTTGCAAGTTCCAGCAGTTATCTGTGTGTGTGTAGCCCAGTAGAAGCCCAGTAGAAGCAGGCCGGGTTTGACAGAGTCTGGCCACAAACCAACAACATTCTTTCAGCTACAGTTAATGTTGCTACTAAATGATGCAGTGGTGTGAGAGACCGCTCCCAGGGGTCAGGGGGATCTGGTCAAGAGCAGTGCCTATAAGTGAGTTTGGTATTCCGAAAAACGCAAGGAATCATGAGATTTCTCAAAGGTCACTCGCTGTAAAGAAAAAGCAAACAAAGTACTGACTGTATAAATTGTGTATAAATTCTTATCTCTTTCATGATTTATGTGTAAAAATGTATTTAATCTGAGGAACGGGGGTGTCTGGTAGCGGGGTGTAACTGCGAGATGGAGGGGGCAGATGAGAGTGGGAGACGGGGGTGGGGGGAGACTGGACCAGCGGAGGGAGACACATCCTCGGCAGGTGCACGGCACGCACACAGACCCCGCGCCACCTCATCCGCAGCCAAGATCGATCCCGGGTCCCCGGCGCTGCAAGTGGAATGCTATTTATTGTCATTCAAACCTATGTTTGAACAAAATTACATTTACTACAGTTTTTTACATTACAAAAAAACCCAAGGCCCATACTTAACACAGTTTACATAAACATCCATAACAGTGAGTCTCCAACACCTCCTCACTGTGATGGAAGGCAAAGTCTTATCTCTTCCCTTTATTCTTCACCCGCGGTCCAACTGCAGCGTCGAGGCGAACTGGGGCTCCGATGTTAAAGTTTTCGACGGGCGATGGTAAGTCCCGTGGACACTAACCCGCACCAGGCGATGTGTCCTTTAAACCCCGCGATTGCGGCGGGAGAAGTCGCCGTTGCAGGAGCTCTGAAAAGCGGTCTCCCACCAGGGACCTGGAGCTCCCGATGCTCCCGTCCACCGGGCCTGTGGCCAGAGCCTCCGAAATCGGGTCGCAGACAAGCGCCACCACAGCTCTCCCCGCTCTGAAGACGGCCAGCTCCGTGATGGCGACTCCGCGACTGGAGCCCTCAGGTTTGTCCCGGCCGGAGGCCGCCGCCGGCTCCACGATGTTAGGCCCAACGACATCGGAGACCCGACAGGGAAAAAGTCGGGTCCCCGTACAGGGAAGAGACTAACGGTTTCCCCCACGTCCCCCCCTCCACCCCCCACATATACACGGCTAAAAAAAATAATAAAACTAAGCTCAAAACATACATTTAACAAGACAAAAAGAAAAACAAAGGATGGACGACTGTAGTCGAGCCGCTGCCGTTAGGCGCCGCCACGCTACAATTCTGCCGAAAGTGCTGCCGAACCGCCACTAGACCGTCCGTCCGTCCCCCCCCCCCCCCCCGAGTGAACCATCCCCGCCCTGGGGGTGCCCGGAGATGGAGCAGCGGCCCCCAGGCCCACAGCCAGCGCAGAGAAGCGCCAATCGCCAACCCCAGCTCAGCTCCGCCTGCCCCGCGTGTCCAGCTTGTGTGTCCCACCCCGCGTGCCAGCTGCAAGTCCTGGGCCGCCACTGCCCCCGACAGCCCAGCCCAGCCCAGCCCAGCCCAGCCCAGCCTAGGGACAATTCCTTCGTCTTCATGGCTTGGTTTTTGCTCTGACATGCGCTGTCAAACTGTGGAACCTTATTTAAACAGGCATTTGCCTTTCCAAATCATGTCCAATCAATTTAATTTACAACTGGTGGACTCCAATCAAGTTGTAGAAACATCTCAAGGGTAATCAATGGAAACAGGATGAATCTAAGCTCAATTTTGAGTGCTATAGCAAAGGGTCTGAATACTTATGTAAATGTGATATTTCAGTTATTTCTTTTTAATGACTTTGCAAAAATTTCAAAACATTTGTTTTCGCTTCTTCATTCTGGGGTATTGCGTGTAGATCGATGGTTAAACAAAATGAATTTAAGCCATTTCAAAATAAGGCTGTAAAGTAACAAAATGTGGAAAAAGTGAAGGGGTGTGAATACTCTGAATCCCTAGTCTCTGGCCCTGGGGGCAAGCAGGGGGCAGGCTCGGCAGATTCGCTCTCTGGCCCGGTTCTACGGCGAGTAGGCCAGGCCTGCTTTCGGGGTATGTCCCTGGCTGCAGCTTGCTGGGACCCTTCTACCACAGTGGAGATCTGCAGGGTTCTGTGCTGGGCCCTTTGGTGTTTGTGATATAGATTCATGACTTGGATATATATGGCTTGGTTAGTAAGTTTGCAATTGACACCAAAATTGGTGGAGTAGCAGATAGTGAAGAAGGCTGTCAAAATATGAAGTGGGATATAGGTCCGCTACATAAATGGGCAGAGAAACGGTAGATGGGATTTAATCAAGTTAATGGTAGATGGGATTTAATCAAGTTTGAGTCTGGCAGACTTGCAGCTGCCAGACTCAATAACAACTTCATCAACAAGTTCGCTGATGACACAACAGTGGTGGGTCCCGTTACAATGATGAATCGGGAAGAGGTGGAGCTGCTCTTGACAGCACTGACAATCATTCTGAGGAAAAACTAAGGATTCTTGGGGTCTGCACATCCATATGTGGAAAGGGTCAGCAGCATGAAGTTCCTAGGACAGAATCTGTCTGATGATAGAGTGGGAGAGCCCAGCAGCGACTTCACCCTCTGCTTGTGTACGTAAAGCGGGCATTGAGTGTAAGATTCAGTACATAATTTTGCAGGTTTGTAGGACTTGAAGGGGAATCTCAATGAGACCTACAAAATAATGAAAGACCTAGAAGATACAGTGGGAAGGATGATTTCAGCAATGGGAGAGGCTAGAACCAGAGAGCACAGCCTCAGTATAAAAGGATGTACTTTTAGATTGAAGATGAGGAGGGATTTCTTTAGCCAGAGGATGGTGAATTCATTTCCACAGGTGGCTTTGGAGGAGATGACATTGGGTATTTTTAAAGCAGAGACTGATAAGTTCTGCTGATTAGTAAGGATGTCAAGCTGTAGACATTGCATATATGATTTTCAGTAGACGTTTCACAAGATTCCACATGGTAGGTTGCTCTGGAAGATTAGATCCCATGGGATACAGGTAGAGATAGCTGAATGGATAGAAATTTGACGTCATGGAAGTAAGCAGAGGGTGATGGTAGACGATTGCATTTTGGACTGTGACTAATAGTGTTCCTCTGGGTTTGGTGCTGGGCCCATTGCTGTTTGTCATCTATATGAATGATTTGGATGAGAACGTATATGGCATAATTAGCAAGTTTGCAGATGACACAAAAGTGGATAGTATTGTAGAAAGTGACGATGCTTGTCAAAAATTACAGCAGGATCTTGATCGGTTGGGCTGGAAGATGGGCTGAGGAATGGTTGATGGCATTTAATACAGAGAAATGTGAGGTGTTGCATTCTGGGAGGACTAAAGTGGGCAGGACCTACACAGTGAATGTCAGGGCTTTGGGGAGTGTTGTAGAGCAGAGGCTTCTAGGGGTGCAGGTACATACTTCATTGAAAGTGGCATCACAGATAGAAAGGGTGGTCACAAATAGTGTTCCTCTTTTGGCACATTGGCCCATTCATCAGTCAGAGAATTGAGTTATATGGCATAATTGGGAGGTCAGATGTTGCAGTTATATAAGATGGTAGGTGAGGCTGCAAAAAGAGTACAGTCTTCATTCTAGTAGGGGCCCCTCGGCTCATGAATGACCATGGGTGATGCATACTGGAAATCGGAGGTGTTGCAAGCCTGGGAGGACAAAGTAACCTATAGGAAATGTCAGGGCTTGTCAAGTTGGAAAGCAGCGCAGAGATGCATTACATACGAGGATGTTTCACAGATAGATAGGGTGTGCGCGTGCGTGTTGGCACATGTGCCTTCATCAGCAGAGAATGAGTTTAGAAGTTGGGAGTCATGTGTGCAGTGTATGATGGTGTGTGTGCATTTAGAGTACAGTGTTCAGTTCTAGTAGGCCCCCCTCGGTCATGACTGACCATGGGTGATGCATCCTGGTCGGATGCAAGCCTGGGCACCATAATATAGGAAAGTTGTTGTCAAGCTGGAAAGGGCGCAGAGATGATTTACGAGGATGTTTCCGTGCGCGTGTGCGTGTGTGTGTGTGTGTCTGTGTGTGAGTGTGTGTGTGGAGGGAGAGAAGGGAGGAAGGAGAAGGGAGAGAGGGAAGTAGAGAAACATGGGAGTGTGGGAAGTGAGTAGAGGGAGGGAGGGAGGGAAGAGAAAGGAAGGAAGGAGTAGAGAAGGGAGGGAGGGAAGGAAGGAGAGAAGGAAAAAGAGAGAGAAAGAGCGATCGCCGCCCCCCTTTTATTTTGTTAAACATCTATTTCCTTCGGGTGTTTTGTTTTTAATTTCCCGCTTACCATTTCCGTACTTTTTCGATAGCTGCCATGACCCGTTTGATGTCATCCTTCGCCCTGCTCCTGGTCTCGGCCCGCACTGATCTGCCGGACATGCTGTGTGTGTGTGTGTGTGTGTGTGTGTGTGTGTGTGCGTGTGTGTGTGTGTGTGTGTGTGTGTGGGTGTGGGTGTGTGTGTGTGTGTGTGTGTGGCGGAGTCTGAGGGGAGAAGCGCCGGCACCAAGAGCGAGCGAACGCGCGGACAGACGGACAAAAGCAACGATCATAGAGCGGAATAGGTGACATTTCGGGTCGAGACCCTTCTTCAGACTGAGTCAAGGGAAAGGGAAACGGGAGATATAGGCATATCTTCCATTCATTTGTCAGTACCGTCTATAACTCTTGCTCCTCTTACCCCTGACTCAAGGACCTGTCCCACTTGCATGCGATCGCGTGCGTTTGACGCGACCAAACCGAAGCGGATTTCACGCGAAGTTCGCGCTAAGTACGCACATGACGTCATTTGCGTCATGCTTACCAATCAGCTGGGCAGGAGGCGGGCCGACTGAATTTGGGCGTCGCACGGCGTCAGGCGGTGACGTCATCACGCAACGCCACGGCGGGCAGTGACGTCATCGCGCAACGCCACGCACTAGGCATACGCTGTCAAGACACTGCGTGCGACATCAAGACGCTGAGTACGACCGCAATGCGCCTGCATGCCGACAGGCCGTTGGCGCGCGAAAATTTTGGAACCCCGTGCGATATCGGGACCAGCCCTGCACAACTCTGCGCTTTTAAGTGGGACCGGCCCCGCACGGCCATACGGTGCCCGTACGCCTCAAGCGACAACGAGGTCGTGTAATTTGCGAGCCAAGGTCTCGTATGTGGGACAGGCCCTTTAGTCTGATGAAGGATCTCGACCCGAAATGTCACCTATTCCGCCCTATGATCGTTGGTTTCGTCCGTCTGTCCGTGCGTTCACTCGCCCTTGGATTAAGTAGCGCAGGGTAAAGCTGCAAATTCACGCACAGGATGGAAACTGGAAACAGAAAACTAGGGGAACGCCGTCCCCTTGTGTACTCACCCCCCCCCCCCATTTCCATCACAGATGAGGAGTAATCTTATAGAGATATACAATGAGGAATAGATTGGGTAGACACACACTCTTGCCCAGAGTTGGGGAATTGAGAACCAGAGGATGGGAGGAGGGAAAGATTTGATAGGATCCTGATGGGTAACTGTTTCACATCGAGGGTGATGGGTATATGGAACGGAGGATGTTGCTGTGGCAGGTACTATTGCAATGTTCAAAAAACATTTACACATCTACATCGAAACAACGGATTTAGAGGGACATGGGCCAAATTCAGGCAGGTGGGGCTAGTGTAGATGGGACATGTTAGTCGGTTTGAGCAAGTTTGGCTGAAGGACCTGTTTTCACACTGTATATGACTCTATAAAAGGAGAAGGAATAGTCTCCAGAGGTATTAAAGATATTTGGGCATCTCTGTTTCTGAAAAGGCAATGCTAATAACTTGAACCGCCTGCAGTATTTTCATGGGTTTCATTTGTGTTCATCCAAATCTTACCTGCTAGGCAGAAAATGAGAGGATCAGATTCTGAGAGATTTGTTTTTGATCTACAAACCAGAAGACTGGGAGTGGTCATATTGACAGGCTGCTGTGGTTTTCAGCACTTCTGCAGAAAATTGTTTGTGGTTCATTTGTGCTGTGGCATCCTGGGTGTCTGTGCCATTCATGCATCCTTTTAAAGAAAACATGATCAAACTGTCACATTTTGTAAAGGTAAAGACAAACTGCATCTTACCAGTACATGTTTTTGATTCAGCTGAAAATAGGTCATTACAGCTCTATTGGCATGTCTAAGATATTATCTTGCAAATTAAATAATTTATGATAATAAAATGCGCAACTATTTGTTTCCATGGCAGCCATAACAGCGCAGGTAAAATAACACCACATTGCAAGAGAAATCAGATGTATGGGCTCCAAATTAAATTAGACGATTCGGAGAATTAACCATGAGATTGAATTCGAAGTAAAAACATGGAGAATTCCAGTTCACTGTTGTTGGCCTGTGAATGACATGCCATTCATCCGTGCACCAGAAGTGTGAAATAAAGCTACTACATGTAGTACATCTCTTTGTTGCAAATGCAACCGATTTTAGCAATTAAGAGATCTTGTAACCACTACCATTGCTTTTTATTAGTTACTGGGGGTGACATTTATTATGTAAAGATCTCCGGGTGAGATTCATTCTGAGGGCTCTGTACCATAGATATCAAAATTAAATGTGCACTGATGTCTCTTCATTGGATTTGCTCAGGAACCCTGACTGCCTAAGATGCCATTCAGTTTTGCAACATTATCGGGTTAGACAGGCTAGATGCAGGAAGATTGTTCCCGATGTTGGGGAAGTCCAGAACACAGTTTAAGGATAAAGGGGAAATCATTTAGGAATGAGATGAGAAAAACATTTTTCACACAGAGTGGTGAATCTCTGGAATTCTCTGCCACAGAATGTAGTTGAGGCCAGTTCATTGGCTATATTTAAGAGGGAGTTAGATGTGGCCCTTGTGGCTAAAGGAATCAGGGGGTATGGAGAGAAGGCAGGTACAGGATACTGAGTTGGATGATCAGCCATGATCATATTGAATAGCGGTGCAGGCTCGAAGGGCCGAATGGCCTACTCCTGCACCTAATTTCTATGTTTCTATGTAACCTCCCAAACCCATGGTCACTATTCCAAAATAAAAGAGTTATTAGTGTTTAAAATATTGAGATTCTCTCTCCTGAAGGCCAAGCCCTTTCCGGAGGGATTATAAAACCCGGAAGTGTGGAGGTGCCTCAGCAATGATCATATTGAATGGCGGTGCAGGCTTGAAGGGCCGAATGGCCTACTCCTGCACCTATTTTCTATGTTTCTATGTTTCTATGTTTCTATGTGCAGACGAAGGGCCCTTTCCCAAAGCATCAACTGTCCATTTCTTGCCACAGATGCGGTCGGACCCGTTGAGTTTCCCCAGCGGAGGGTTATTGCGTGGTCCTTATGTTACCCCTGTTAATCACTTGTGGGCACAGATGGTTAGTGAATGCAGACGAACAAGTAAAGGGTCTTGTCCCGAAATGTCACCTATTCCTTCACTCCGGAGATGCTGCCTCTCTCCTTGAGTTACTCCAGCTTTTTGTGTCTATCTTCGGTTTAAACCGGCATCTGCAGTTCCTTCCTACACAAGTCATCTTTGAGTGTGAACATGACCAGTGCCAGCATCCAGTTTTGGTCTCTGAATTTGAGGAAGGACATCCTTGTGATTGAGGCAGTGCAGCGTAGGTTCACGAGATTGATCTCTGGGATGGCGGGACTGTCATACGAGGAAAGATTGAAAAGACTGGGCTTGTATTCACTGGAGTTTAGAAGGATGAGAGGGAATCTTATAGAAACATTTTAAATTATAAAAGGACTGGACAAGCTGGATGTAGGAAAATATTTCCCAATGTTGGGTGTGTCCAGAACCAGGGGCCACAGTCTTAGAATAAAGGGGAGGTCATTTAAGACTAAGGTGAGAAAAAACTTTTTCACCCAGAGAGTTGTGAATTTATGGAATTCCCTGCCACAGAGGGCAGTGGAGGCCAAATCACTGGATGGATTTAAGAGAGAGTTAGATAGAGCTCTGGGGGCTAGTGGAGTTAAGGGATATGGGGAGAAGGCAGGCACGGGTTATTGATAGGGGACGATCACAATGAATGGCGGTGCTGGCTCGAAGGGCCGAATGGCCTCCTCCTGCACTTATGTTTCTATACCAGATGGTAATGGGTCGAATAAATGCCACCTAAGATCCTTAGATAAAAGGTTAGGAATGTCATTGTCACCTCAGCAACCGGATCCAAATCCAGACCATTCTCTAGACCTGGACCAACTGGGCTGTCCATCTTCTCCATAAAACTAACAACTCACTGTGGAATTAGTGTAACCAAGTTTAAATAGGCTATATACTCCCATTCTGGCTGTGTATTCTCACTTGCAGGTCACAGATGTGAGAAAGGGGAAATGTCTCACGGCTACAGGAGAGTTTTTCTTATAAAGATAAAGGCAAAACATTTCACTGAGGAAGAACGGAGTGAGGTTTATGTTGCTATTAACCATGAGCAAGATTTGGCATTGCCTGTCACTAAGTTTTTTTACACAGAGAGTGGTGAATCCGTGGAATCCTCTGACACAGAAGGTAGTTGAGGCCAGTTAGTTTGCTTTATTTAAGAAGGAGTTAGATGTGGCCCTTGTGGCTAAAGGGATCAGGGGGTATGGAGAGAAGGCAGGGATGGGATACTGAGTTGGATGATCAGCCATGATCATATTGAATGGCGGTGCAGGCTCGAAGGGCCGAATGGCCTACTCCTGCACCTAATTCTATGTTTCTATGATCCCAGGTCAATGATAACGTTTAAAAATGGACACATTTACTCGGTGAAATCAAGAATAATCAACCGAGATACAACCTGGTCACTCTCCAGTAATACACAATAAAACGGACAGATTCTGAATGAGGGCAGAATAAGCTTGGAATGTTATTTGCCGACGATACTCACTGGAGGCACAAGACACCGCAAATGCTGTAGGCAAGCAAAAAAAAAAGACCAAAGTGCTGGAGGAACTTTGTCGGGCAGCTTCTGTGAAGGGACAACATTGTGACCATTCGTCAGACTGAGGGGGGGGAGAAAGCTGGAAAACAGAGGGAGGGGGCAAAGCCTGGAGAGTGATAGGTAGATACAGGCGAGGGAGGTAGATGGGTGCAGATGGTGACAAATGCTGGAGGTGAAATGGAGACAAAAGAGCATCAGGTATAGAAGGAAGAGGAGAGTGAAATGTAAAGCTGGAGTGAGAGAGATATGAGTGGAAAGGAACATGGGGAAAGGGAAAGGGGGGGGGGAGGGGGTAACAGGGAAATGGAGGACTTGGAGGTAGGGAATGTTCATACCTCCCTCCTGTGAATTCTGTGGAATAGTCTGTGTAATTCTGTGCCTCAGATGGCGGTGGAGGCAGGTTCTCTGGATGCTTTCAAGAGAGAGCTAGATAGGGCTCTTAAACATAGCGGAGTCAGGGGATATGGGGAGAAGGCAGGAACGGGGTACTGATTGGGGATGATCAGCCGTGATCACATTGAATGGCGGTACTGGCTCGAAGGGCTGAATGGCCTATTCCTGCACCTATCGTCTATTGTCTATTGTCTAGACCGTTGTGTTGCAGATTAGCCACGGTGTTATTTCACTTGGCGGAGCCTCTCTCTTGCATTGGAAGGGGCCCAAGGACAGAGAAGCTGGAATGGGAAGGGTGGTAAAAATGGGTTAATTTCCATGAGACAAAGGCCACTTTTTGTCTGCTCCCTCCTATCACCAACGTGAACTCTGGTGCTGTCAGGAACCAAGCTAAAGTAAACTACTTAGCTACCAACCCATAACCTTCAAATATAGGAATGAGCCTGGAGGAAAGCATCAAGTAGGTCAATAATGTGGAGGCTTGTTTTCTAATGTCATAGTATCGTCTTACTTCTGATATCAAGGCCTTACATCATTGCACACATTAGACCGATAGACGTTTCTGCACAAAGGAAAACAATAAGAAAAATAATTGATTAAATCGGTCACTTTTTGGTTGTGGTGGGGAGGGGTAAGATTAGTAGGGGTGCTACAGAAGTTGGTACTGGGGCCCCATCACAAGCATCACCACTGCTTTATATCCAGGGATGAAGTGCAACATTTGCTGATGATTCAAAGTTGAGTCCCAGTGTGGTTAGTGCAGAGAAGCTTCATTGCCATATATAACTGATTTGTGAGGACATGGCAGATGGAATATAATGTTAGAAGAAGAAACAAAGAACTGCAAACGCATTTGATAAAGTCCCACAGCAATTGATAAGGACCCACATAGGGGATTTGTGGGTAAAATTAGGACACATGGTATTACATAGAAACATAGACATAGAAACATAGAAATAGGTGCAGGAGTAGGCCATTCGGCCCTTCGAGCCTGCACCACCATTCAATATGATCATGGCTGATCATCCAACTCAGTATCCCGTACCTGCCTTCTCTCCATACCCCCTGATCCCCTTAGCCACAAGGGCCACATCTAACTCCCTCTTAAATATAGCCAATGAACTGGCCTCAACTACCCTCTGTGGCAGAGAGTTCCAGAGATTCACCACTCTCTGTGTGAAAAAAGTTCTTCTCATCTCTATTGGGGGTAGAGTGCTGACATGGATAGAAAACTGGTTGGCAGACAGGAAACAAAGAGTAGGGATTAACGGATCCCTTTCAGAATGGCAGGCAGTGAATAGTGGGGTACTGCAAGGCTCGGTGCTAGGACCGCAGCAATTTACAACATACATCAATGATTTTGATGAAGGGATTCATAGAAACATAGAAACATAGAAATTAGGTGCAGGAGTAGGCCATTCGGCCCTTCGAGCCTGCACCGCCATTCAATATGATCATGGCTGATCATCCAACAGTATCCCGTACCTGCCTTCTCTCCATACCCTCTGATCCCCTTGGCCACAAGGGCCACATCTAACTCCCTCTTAAATATAGCCAATGAACTGGCCTCAACTACCCTCTGTGGCAGAGAGTTCCAGAGATTCACCACTCCAATTCAAAGTAACATTAGCAAATTTGCAGATGACACAAAGCTGGGTGGCAGTGTAAACTGTGAGGAGGATGCTATGAGAGTGCAGGGTGACCTGGACAGGTTGGGGGAGTGGGCAGATGCTTGGCAGATGCAGTTTAATGTGGATTCATGTGAGGTTATCCACTTTGGTAGCAAAAACAAGAAGGCAGATTACTATCTAAACGGTGTCAAGTTGGGAAAAGGGGAAGTATAACGGGTTCTCAGAATCAGAATCAGAATGCTTTATTGTCATTGCATGTGTCACATACAACGACATTACTGTGTCTCTCCATTTAAAAGAACTTCAACATTCACATACTCATACTTTTTACACTTCCTCCCTCCCCAAACCCACCCATGGATTCACATTTGCATAAATTAACACTGTCTCCCACCTCCCCCCCTCCTTCCTCATAACCCGCTCCCGATACAGAGTTCAGTTCCAAGATTGCTGATGGGTAAAAGCTGTTCTTGAGTCTGGCAGTGCATGACTTTAGCGACCTGTACCTTTTTCCTGAGGGCAGCAGTGTGAAAAGGTGGTGACAAGGATGTGTAATGTCTTTCACGATATTACAGGTCCTGCTGCGGCATCTGGAGTGGTAAATGTCCTCCAGAGGGGGCAGGGGGAGTCCAATGATACCCTGGGTAGTTTTTATCACCCTCTGGAGAGCTGCTCTGTCAGCTGCTGAACATTTCCCAAACCAGGCAGTTATGCAGTAAGTCAGTATGCTTTCTACCGAACAGCGGTAGAAAGACTCCAGCAGTTTAGCAGACAGGTGGGCCTTCCTCAGCATTCTGAGGAAGTAAAGTCTCTGGTGCGCCTTTTTTACAACTACAGCAGAGTTCACAGACCATTTAAGATCCTCACTGAAGTTGATCCCCAGAAATTCTGGGGGTCCTTGTTCATCAGACAATGAAAGTAAAAATGCAGGCACAGCAGGCAGTGAAGAAAGCGAATGGCATGTTGGCCTTTATAACAAGAGGAGCTGAGTATTGGAGCAAAGAGGTCCTTCTGCAGTTGTACAGGGCCCTAGTGAGACCACACCTGGAGTATTGTGTGCAGTTTTGGTCCCCTAATTTGAGGAAGGACATTCTTGCTATTGAGGGAGTGCAGCGTAGGTTTACAAGGTTAATTCTCGGGATAGACCATATTATCTAAATGGTGGCCGATTGGGAAAGGGGGAGATGCAGCGAGACCTGGGTGTCATGGTACACCAGTCATTGAAGGTAGGCATGCAGGTGCAGCAGGCAGTAAAGAAAGCAAATGGTATGTTAGCTTTCATTGCAAAAGGATTTGAGTATAGGAGCAGAGAGGTTCTACTGCAGTTGTACAGGGTCTTGGTGAGACCACACCTGGAGTATTGCGTACAGTTTTGGTCTCCAAATCTGAGGAAGGACATTATTGCCATAGAGGGAGTGCAGAGACGGTTCACCAGACTGATTCCTGGGATGTCAGGACTGTCTTATGTAGATAGACTGGATAGACTTGGTTTATACTCTCTAGAATTTAGAAGATTGAGAGGGGATCTTATAGAAACTTACAAAATTCTTAAGGGGTTGGACAGGCTAGATGCAGGAAGATTGTTCCCGATGTTAGGGAAGTCCAGGACAAGGGGTCACAGCTTAAGGATAAAGGAGAAATCCTTTAAAACCGAGATGAGAAGAACTTTTTTCACACAGAGAGTGGTGAATCTCTGGAATTCTCTGCCACAGAGGGTAGTTGAGGCCAGTTCATTGGCTATATTTAAGAGGGAGTTAGATGTGGCCCTTGTGACTAAGGGGATCAGGGGGTATGGAGAGAAGGCAGGTACGGGATACTGAGTTGGATGATCAGCCATGATCATATTGAATGGCGGTGCAGGCTCGAAGGGCCGAATGGCCTACTCCTGCACCTAATTTCTATGTTTCTATGATAGCGGGACTGTCATATGCTGAGAGAATGGAGCAGCTGGGCTTCTATACTCTAGGGTTTAGAAGGATGAGAGGGGATCTTCTGGAAACATATAGGATTATTAAGGGTTTGGACACGCTAGAGGCAGGAAACATGTTCCCGATGTTGGAGGAGTGCAGAACCAGGGGCCACATTTTAAGAATAAGGGGTAAGGCATTTAGAACAGAGACGATGAAACACATTTTCTCACTGAGTTTTGAGTTTGTGGAATTCTCTGCCTCAGAGGGTGGTGGAGGCAGGTTCTCTGGATACTTTCAAGGGAGAGCTAGATAGGGCTCTTAAAGATAGCGGAGTCAGGGGATATGGGGAGAAGGCAGGAACGAGGTACTGATTGGGGTTGATCAACCATGATCACATTGAATGGCGGTGCTGGCTCGAAGGGCCGAATGGCCTAATCCTGCACCTATTGTCTATTGTCTATTGCTGGTTTATACCAAAGATAGACACAAAGTGGTGGAGTAACTCAGCAGGTCAGGCAGCATCTCTGGAGAAAGGGAAGGGTAGCATTCTGAGTCCTGACCCGAAACATCACCCATCCTTTTTCTCCAGAAATGCTGCCTAACCCTTTGAGTTACTCCAGCATTTTGAGACTTTTTTTAATAGAAAAGGGGAATTGTCTAAAAGTGATAAAAGGCTAAAATGCATTTTCTAGGCAAAAATCACAGGAAGTTGACTTGTGGATTCTGGAAACAATTGGGAAAACAATTGGGAAAACGATTGGCATTTATTACAAGTGGGTTCAAGTACAAGAGTAACAATATTATACTCCAATTATGTTAGGCCCTCGTGCGAGTGTATCAGAAATATTTTGCCTAGAAGGAAAAGTGACAGAGGCATTGAGGTTTTACCAGACTCCTGGTATAGAGTGCATGTGCTAGGTGGAGGAGAATTGCACCAATACTCTCTGAGTATACAAAATTCTTACAGATATTGACAAGGATGTTATTCCTAACTGTGGTGTCTGCAGCTTCAACATAAGGGACTGGTCATTCAGGTTGGAGATAAGAAAAGACTTGCGTAAAACAAGGATCAGCGGGTCAGGCAGCATCTTTAAAAGACATGGATAGCCGGCGTTTTGGTTCCCCCAGAGGTGCTGTCTAATTCACGGAGTTACTCCGGCACATTGTATTCTACACAACCTCTACTCAATTGTCTATCAGCAGCTCCTGTGTCTATAAGAAGAAACTTTATTACGAGGGAGGTAAATCTTTAAAATTCATCATAAAAGAGAGGGGTGAAGGCTGCAACACTGAATGTGTCAAGTTGGGGATTGGAAGAGTTTAAGGTATCAAGGGACAATGCGAAGAGGTGGCATTGAGTTAAGAAGGGTCCTGAGCCGAAACGTTACCCATCCTTTTGGTGATGCTGCCTGACCAGCAATTTGTGTCGATCAGGAGAAATCAGACTTGGAATAGTGTATTGGGCTGAAGGGGTCAAATGGCCAAGTCTAGAAAGCGATAGTTACATAACACAGAACCAGGCCCCTTGGCCTAACTCATCCATGCCAATCAATTTGCCTACTTGAGCTAGTCCCGTTTCCCTGCATTTGGTCTACATGTCTCTAAACTATTTCTATCCCTGTACAGTACATGTCTAGATGTCTTTTCAACTTTGTAATTGTACCCGCCTCGACCACTTCCTCTGGCAGCTCATTCAACATACCCACCACACTGTGTGTGGAAAAACTTATCACTCAAGCCCCTTTACATTTCCCCTTGCTTGACACGTATGCCCTCTAGTTTTAGACTCTCCTGCATTTATTTCTATGTCCTTCAGCGTCACGCATCTCACCAAACAACTGGCAAAGTCCCGCTCGCCAGCTATTAATTTGCTAAATCCACTCTGCACTTACTTCAAGATGTTGTTGTCCCTTCTAATATGCGAGGCAGAATTGGATACTCCCATCAATGATGTTCAAAACTTAGCATGATGTCTATTTAGTGGACTTTGCACATCTGTTCATAAAGCCAAGGACACCATATCATTTTTTATAGGCAGCTGCTACAATTTATCTTGTCATCAGGAAATTATCTATGCAAGAGTCCTGGAGCTCTTTATTCCGCCACATCCCGTAAAAATGCAACATTTAATTGTTATTGTCTATCCTTATCCTTCCTTGCAAAATGCAACAGCAAGATTTGCTCAATTAAATTTAATCTGTTTTACAACATTCAAAAAACTGCAGATGTGGGAAATTTGAACAAAAACAAAATGCAGCTAATACTCGATATTTCAGGCAGCATCTGTGGAGGAGAAACAGTTTATGTTTTTGGTCCAGAGCTTTTGGCATGATTGGGAAAGTGAGAAATACAAGTTAGTTTTCAGTAGGAGAGCAAGTGGGGAAGGGAAGTGCACTACAAAGGGAAAGTCTGAGATCAGACATCCACGTGGTTTAATGGAGGCAGTTAACATCATATTAAGCTGCCATTGACTGTGTAAACTGTTGTAAATTGTGAGGTTATGGAAACAAACAGAATTAAAAATTGAATTAATATGATGACAAGCAGAAATAGTGAATGTGAAAACGAATGAATTACCAAATGCTGAAACATTTAATAATCTAAAATTGTCTTTTGTCATAGAAATATAGAAAATAGGTGCAGGAGGAGGCCATTCGGCCCTTTGAATCATCACCAACATTCATTGTGACCATCAGTCTGAAGAAGGGTTTCGGCCCGAAACGTCGCCTATTTCCTTCGCTCCATAGATGCTGCTGCACCAGCTGAGTTTCTCCAGCATTTTTGTGTACCTTCGATCTTCCAGCATCTGCAGTTCCTTCTTGAACAGAATTCATTGTGATCATGGCTGATCGTCCCCTATCAATAACCCGTGCCTGCCTTCTCCCCATATCCCTTGACTCCACTTGCCCCTAGAGCTCTATCTAACTCTCTCTTAAATCTATCCAGTGATTTGGCCTCCACTGTCCTCTGTGGCAGGGAATTCCATGAATTCACAACTCTCTGGGTGAAAAAGTTTTTTCTCACCTCAGTCTTAAATGACCTCCCCTTTATTCTAAGACTGTGGCCCCTGATTCTGGACTCGCCCAACATTGGGAACATTTTTCCTGCATCCAGCTTGTCCAATCCTTTTATTATGTTATATGTTTCTATAAGATTTCCCCCTCATCCTTCTAAACTCCAGTGAATGCAAGCCTAGTCTTTTCAATCTTTCCTCAAATGACAGTCCTGCCATCCCAGGGATCAATCTCGTGAACCTACGCTGCACTGCCTCAATCACAAGGATGTCCTTCCTGGCCTATTCAGCAGTCTATCGCAACCTAAATAATGTTACTGTCCACTTGACACTTTCCTGTCTTCCATGCCTGTAAACCTATTCCTTGTCTATTCAAACCCAGCTCATTAATAGATAACAAACAGACCAAAGATCCAAATGCAGGCACAAGGAAATGCAGATACTGGAACCAAAGAGCTGAATAAACACTGAATAAAAAGTCAGGCAGACAAAAGTGCTGGAGAAACTCAGCAGGTGCAGCAGCATCTATGGAGCGAAGGAAATAGGCAACGTTTCGTCCCGAAACGTTGCCTATTTCCTTCGCTCCATAGATGCCGCTGCACCCGTTGAGTTTCTCCAGCACTTTTGTCTACCTTCGATTTTCCAGGCAGAATCTGTGGAGGGAATGGACAGATGATGTTTTGGGTTGGAATCCTTCTTCACAATCGAATGCTAATGCACCAGGAAATGCATGTGAATTCTTCCCTCCAGTTTGAAAAAGAACAGTTCACCGCTACTCCTTCTGCTTCCCCTTTCATTCTATGGTTGCAATGTAATACATAGAGCATGGGCTGAGAATTCTAGTGAAACTGAAAGATATCGATCCTGCAGTACAATAGGGCCTCAGGCATTGGTTGCAACAAACCAGATCTTCCTCATTTGCATCTTCTGAGCTGGTTTAACAAGCTCAGCCACAGGCCAGGGAGTCAAGGCTAGTGTGTGTGTGTGTGTGTGTGTATTTGTGTACATGTGTGCATGTGCTGTTTCTGTGTGTGTTTTGTATATATGCATCCATGTGGAGTCAGGGCATATGGGGATAAGGTAGGAACGGGGTACTGATTGGGGATGATCAGCCATGATCACATTGAATGGTGGTGCTGGCTCAAAGAGCCTATTGTCTATTGTCTACTGTCATGTGCATGCTGTATGTGTGCGGTCTTTATATTTGTGTGTGCATGAGTATGATCATGGGACACGTGATATGCGTGTGTATGGTTTTATGTGTGTGCATTTGAATTTAACCATATAACCATATAACAATTACAGCACGGAAACAGGCCATCTCGACCCTTCTAGTCCGTGCCAAACACGTATTCTCCCCTAGTCCCATATACCTGCGCTCAGACCATAACCCTCCATTCCTTTCTCGTCCATATAACTATCCAATTTATTTTTAAATGATAAAAACGAACCTGCCTCCACCACCTTCACTGGAAGCTCATTCCACACAGCCACCACTCTCTGAGTAAAGAAGTTCCCCCTCATGTTACCCCTAAACCTCTGTCCCTTAATTCTCAAGCCATGTCCCCTTTTGATTTGATGGATGTTTGTGTGTTTCTTGACTGTGGATGGGTATGAGAATGGGATCAGTGGTTGCAGATCAAGGGTTCCTTCCTCCAGGAGCAGAGGAGGTAGGTTTAGGTTACTATTTCAGAAAATCTGAATGTATTGTATTAGTAAGACCATGTTGCCTCGACAATGGAGACCCAAAGGAATATTTCACCTGAAATGACATCATCCTATGTGTTTCTGATGCGGAAATAAAGTCAGTCACAAGATGGACAACTTTTTCCAAGTCAGGCAAACCTGGAAGCTATCATCATCATTCCTCCCTCCCTTGAGGAAATAATCAAATCCCAGTTGCATAACGACGATAAAAACAGCAATGTGTCAGAGGTAATTACATTTCTGGTGACAAGTTGAGAAATGTAATGATGAACAGGAGAAGGTGTTGATTTAGCAATGTTACAACATTTTGCGATTTTAAAAATCAAGCCTGTAATTTATCCCATCAGACAAAGCATAAAAAGAAGTTTAATTTAACACCTAATTCACTTTCATATCTTCAGTATTAAAAAGGTTATGGACATTTTCATACTCGGAAATTAGCATCTTGTTCCCTATTGCTTTTCCATTGACTTAACACAAAGCTGTGATCGAGAACAGTCAAAAGCCCATAACTTTCTTAAAAATTAAAAGAACTGAAAGAAATTTTCAGTTATTATAGATTGAAGCATTCTGAAACAAATATGAAACAATCTTACTTAGATGACTTGAAATTAAAGTTTTGGCATGGACTAGAAGGGTCGAGATGGCCTGTTTCCGTGCTGTAATTGTTATATGGTTATTAAAGCATATAATTAGTTAGTTACCTAATTGTAGCTAATTACAAAATTCAATTACGAGATCTAAACATCTACACATTTCTTAAGAATAGATTAACATTTTTAAATAGCCTAAGTGTCCAAATAACATTCACACAAGGATTTACAATATAACATAATTTTTAAATCTCATTGTCATGGGTTTATAGGCCAAATAGAAGGACATTACCTGTAAATTAATGCCCATTTAAGTCAGCTTGCGAGTGGGTTTTTCCTGAACGCTATCAATTCGAATGTTGCGGGTGCAGTGATTTAGTCCCCCATATCGGCAGCAAAAATCTGCCGGTTCGTTCGGGGAAAAAAAAATCACCGTTTTGCTACTTAAAATGTGAATTAAATGCATCTTAAATTTTAAATTTTTGTAAGGTGTCCTTGAGACTCTTGAAAGGCGCCCATAAATAAAATTTATTATTATTATTATTATCTTAAGAAACACTTTTATACATAAAAATAAACTACTTTCTTTTACCTGTCCCCTACGTAAAATCCGGCCCCATTGTCGGCGTTGACGGCTTCAGAAGCAGATTTTAAAATCACTCCAGCTATAAACTTGTCGGCGAATTTTTTTAAAAAACATACTGAATGGCTGTCGGAGCGATTCTTTTCAAACGCTTGCACTACAACAAAATATAACAGGACCAGGACCAGAAAACCGGGTTTTTTAAACCCGCCCCCCCCCCCCCCCCCTCAAACGTGCCAAAATCGCGCACACGGCCAGTGGCAGAATTGCAGCGCCGCTGAAGGTAAGTATTGTAACATACCTAGTTGATTGCGTCAATATTAAATCACTTTTACCCTCCTAAAGTCTTGCATTCATTACCAATAATACTACCACTATCACTAATAATAAAGAATGATTCTTGATGAGGAATCATTTACAAAATCAACAGATGTTTGCCGTGATCTTTCCTGCTCATGAAAAGGCCGCCCTTATAGATATCTAAGGGCTGTCTGCAATTTGGGGTCAGCGGATCTGCCAAATCCCAATGTTCAAGAAACATGTTCCTCCTCAATACCAGAGTTGATGAGCATTTCTTCATGCATGCAGTGACTGGATGACTCCGAAGATCAGCTCTTCCATCTTGTGATGACCAGCAGTTTGCACAACAAGGTGATAATTACCTGACTATAACTATTATAAAAGTTTAAACAAAGATGGGCCAATTGGCTTCTCCCCATCCAGTGGGCCTCCCTTGGTCCTCTTTTGCAATTCAGAACATAACCCTGGTACCCCCTCCACCCTCCCCAATCACCACAACGCCTATTTACAGCCTGACTCCAGTCTAACTGGCCTTGAAAACAAAAAATGACATTGTCCTTGGTGTATGATAGTGCTGGTGTACGGGCTGATCGATGGTCGGCATGGACTCGGGTTCGATGCTGTATGTCTAAAACTAAAACGAGAAAAGGGGTGGCACGATGCTGCAGCAGTAGAGGTGCTGCCTTCCAGCGCTCAGCGACCCGGGTTCAATCCTGATTACAGGGTCATGGCCGTCCAAAGGGGGGGGGAAGGGGGGTGATGGGTGTGGTTGCAACCCCCGTTTTTTCCAGTTAAAAAAAATCCCGAGAAACAAAATTAAAAATTGGAGTGTTCTCATTTTTTATGGAATTTAGCCGAAATTCGGGAAATTCTGGTTCCGGCCCACGGGATGATTTGGGGGAAAACAAATATTTGCGACCAATCGCGCCTGCGCAGTTGGTGGAAGCTAGTGACGCGGTAGTGACGCAAAATGACGGCATCTCTATGCGCGTGCGCAGGATCAGTTCGCCACCATTTTCACTGTCTCGTCTTCACGCCCCGGGCCTAGTTTGGGTGAGTGGGGCCGTGAAATATTGCGTTGTGGGGAGGGGGAATTAGTTTGTTTTTTATCGGGGGTGTCAAACTATCCGCGAAGGGTGCAATCCGACCCGCGGGATAATTGGGGGGAAAAAAGGAGTGCCCCTTTCTCCGGGTCCGAGGCTGCGGTGTCTGCCCGCCCGGTCCATCGCCTCCATCCGCAGCGTCGGAACCTCGCCACCGGTCAGCCTGGCCACCAGGGAGCGGGTCCGCTGCCGGCGGGTGGTCCGGGGAGACCGTTCTCCCGTCGCTGGGCGGGAGCGGGAACGACTGACTCTGAACCCAGTCCTGGCAGCAGCTGTGACCTGGCTGGGTCCATGCCAAACCCCCCCCCTCCAATCCCTCACCCCCCCCCACCCCTCGCCTTTCCACCCCCCCCCCCGCCATGGGCCCTCATCTCCCCCCCTCCCCGCCGGGCCCAAGCCTGCGACCAGCGATCCGCTACACAATCGCACACACGCTAGTGACAATTTATACAAACCTGTGTGCCATTGTAGTGCGGGAGGAATCCCAACCCCTAACCCCAGCCCTAACTCTTACCCTAACCCTAACCCTAACCTTAACTCTAGCTTGATAGGCTTGGTATAAGTATAACTTGTCCCTAGCGTGTGTGGGATAGTGTGCGGGGGAAATCGCTGGTTGGTGCAGACTCGGTGGGCCAAAGGGCACTGTATCCCTGAACTAACTGTGACACAGGGGCCCCAGGATATGGACTCGAACCCCCAATGTTCTGCCTGCTCCTCATGGGAACTAGACTGTTGGTCACGAGTTGTCCCAGAGGCAGATCTCTCTTCCAATGGTCTCTCCAAACCCCCAGAGGCAGCGGGCTTTCCAACTGGGTACAGGCAATGTTGTCAATGTACCAGTGCCACCCACCTGCTCCGGCCACTGAGTCTAAATACCCACCACCCATGTTGAAGCAAGGCGAGGGGGCGGAGGTGGGGGGTGTTGTTCCCAAAGTCTGCATTTATCCCATAGTCAATGTTACTAAAACAGATGATGTGGCCTTTGTGCTGTACTAGTGGAGAGGGGAGGGGAGAAGGGTAGGGAGGAAGTGGAGAAGGAGGGATTGGGGTGGGAGGAGGGAAGGGGGGGGTGGAGGGGAGAGGGGAGTTCAGTCTACACACACTGAATCCATCCCTGTGAAAAGTTAGAGACGGTGATTGGATCTGGAAACGGACCAATACATCTGTAAATAAAACTGGACGGCTCAGACATCTTTTCATTTGCACAATTGGCTTTATTGTATTAATTTTAATATATTAATGTTTAAAATCCATGCATTGAAGGAAGAATATTTTCCAGCCCACCTGTGGTTCCTAACCCACACCATAACCCAAACCGTGGGTCCCCCGCAGGGCAGCGTACGTCAGCGTGTGACAGGGTGCACGACATGATGAGACAGACAAATTTTGAACATTCCAAAATCCAGGGGCGACAGGGAGTCACCGCGCGCCACTACATGCGTCACCACGCATCATGCATCACGCATCACGCATCACGCATCACGTCACGTCACAACCTGACCACGACTCGACAACCTCTTTTCAGGCTGTCACCAAAAATGTAGCCCTAGTGGGACAGGCCTTTCATGCTGCGAAACTTGAGGGCAAGGCTTTCGAAGGCGGCAAACTTCTCCCTGGCCAGGTTCTCGATCACCTCGGGCTCCAGTCCGCAGTGCCTGAAGAAACTGCCCAAGCCCGAGCAGGCTCGGGAGAAACGGCAGCTGAGGTTGGAGTGCGAGCGCCGTAATCCGCCTTCGCCAACCCGCCGCTTGAGCGGCTCCTTGGGGCGACCAGCTGCTGCTTCTCGTGGCGCTGCTCCTGTGGTTACTTGTGCACCCCGGGGTCCTGCAGCCTCTGCACCCTCTGCTAATTCTCCCCCTTCCGACGTTGCTGCTCCCGTTGCCGGCCCCTGCTGCTTGTCGCCGCGGCCGCTAGAGCCGGGCACCAACCGCCGGACCCGGTTGCCGCTGCCCTTGAAACGGCGGGCGCTGCTGGTGGCCGCCACTCCCCGCATGAACTCACGCTTCTGCCAGTACATGACCAGCGAGACAGGCCTGAGCTGCCTCTAGGAGCTGGAGCGACACACAATGTCAGGCGGGAGCCCCAGGTGCCCACTCTGCTGGGGGCTGCTGGAGGCCAGGTAAGTCTTCGTGTTGCTGCTGGCCTCGCTGCCACTGCTGCTGCCGCTGCTGGAGGCAGAGCTGCCCCAAACCATTGGGCTCCACTTTGCACCCCCTCGGCGTCTGGCTATTCAAGTACTTGGCCCTTGTATCAGCCAGTCTCTCCACGGCGCTCTGCTGACCCTGCCTGTCCTCCTCCATTTGACTGCGGAGGTAGCTGGGACCTTTGGTCATGAGCCTGAGCGGCAGAGAGACGCTCGCCTCGGACGGCATGATTGCAGTTGGCGCGATCACACTCGGCATCTTACTTTGATCCAGCCAACGAGGACAAATACATTGTCATATCCGCGAAGAAGCCAAGACCAGGACTTCCATGAGCAATGACAGGCTGTCGGCAATTGCCTTAATCCACATTCACTATGACTTGGACAGTGGTGACTAGGTTTGCACAGTTACATTCTCGGAAAATGGAACTGGAAAATGTGATTCATGGCTAAATGGCAATATATGCTGGTCTGCCAAGAGTGTTGTCAAAGTCTGTGAGAGGAACACCGAACTGTCTGCTAATCCCCTCACACTGTGGGAGACCAAACATGGCACTGCAAGAAGAGGTAGATGTCGGGCTACCTACATCAGTATACTAGCTGCGGAATGATACAGGCCTTGGACAGCGTTAACGAACTGAGGACTCCCATTAAAGATAGAGTCACATTTTGGGAGACCAAATGGGGCACTGCAAGAAGAGGCAGGAGTAGGGCCACCTACACCAGTGTACTGCGGAACGACACATGCTTTGAAAGCCATCAAAATACAGAAATGCTAGGTGATACTTGGCAACTCTACAATTATTCACAATCACATTATGTTTGAGAATTCAAAATGTGATTTGTGATCTTGTTTATGAGTCACCATGGAACTAGAATTTGTTATAATAGTATGACAGTAAAATAGGTTAGTTTGAAAGCGATCAAAGTAATGTAAATGCACCATTTAGTTTGACTTCAATTTTCATGATGGAAATTGAAGTCAAACTAAATGTTGTATTCACGTCACTATTCCATGTTGAAATTGATGTGATGTGAAGTTGTTAGGTCAGGAGGACCATTAAAAGTGCACTGCACACACTAACACAGTCTAACAGTAACAGGCAATCAAATCAATACACAAAACATTTTCTAAATAAAAGTTTTTTTTACTGCAAAAACTTACAGTATTTTATTTGCAGTTTTTGCATACTCCTTTATAACATTTTACATAACATTTTAGAACAGTGCAACGTGATTATTAAAACATGGACAACAATTCTTGATTTTAAAAATTGTATACAACAATGAACCCAATCATCCCATTCCACCCACTCATTACTCTTGACTCAACCAAAATTATTTCTGAAATATTGGTCATACATTTGGTGCAAAAATGCTCCAAAATAAGGCTCAGAATGCACCAGAGAGCATCTAAAACCTCAGACCCCGGACGCAATGGGGTTCACGCTCGTGATGTGCGCTGCACGCACATTAAAACGTTGAAACAGATAAGATTGTTAAGGGTTTCGACACACTAGAGGTAGGAACAAGTTCCCGATGGGAGGAGTCCAGAACCAGGGGCCACAGTTTAAGAATAAGGAATGAGCCATTTAGAACGGAGACGAGGAAACACTGTTTCTCACAAAGAGTTGTGAGTCTGTGGAATTCTCTGCCTCAGAGGGCGGTGGAGGCAGGTTCTCTGGATGCTTTCAAGAGAGAGCTAGATAGGGTTCTTAAAAATAGCAGTGTCAGGGGATATGGGGAGAAGGCAGGAACGGGGTACTGATTGGGGATGATCATCCATGATCACATTGAATGGATGTACTGGCTCAAAGGCCCAAATGGCCTACTCCTGCAACTATTGTCTATTGTCTATTGTCTATAATTACACATGAAATTTTTGTAATCCTGTCATGCCATCCCCCCTTTTTGAAAAGCTTCGTATGGGCCTGCGGGTGCTGTCTGTACAGAATTCACACATTTTCACCGTGACCTGCGTGGATTTTCTCCGGGATCTCCGATATCCCCCCACACCCCAAAAACGTTTTGTAGGTCGATTTGCTTGGTATAAATGTTAAAATTGTCCCAAGTGTGTGTAGGATAGTGTTAGTGTGCGGGGATCGCTGGTCGGTGTGGACTCGGTGGGCTGAAGGGCCTGTTCCCACACTGTATCTCTAAACTAAACTAAACTAAACTAAACATATAGGTGAAGTAAATGGGAGGGGGGGGAGGGAGGGGGGGAGGGCGGAGTAAGTTAAGAGTGGAACTGTGAGATTGGCTTGGAAGAATAGCCTTTTGAATGAATAGAGAATCCAGGATGCTGCTGTACAGAGAGGTTTAAGCATCCTTCTATGTTCAACATAGTAAATTATACGGTTACAATAATTAGGAAGCCAAATGCTGAGCAGGGAAATGAGCACAAAAGAGTTTTTTTGTGTTACAACTGTAGGAGAAGTGAGACTCGTACCTAGGGAACCGCTGATCTTTCTGATCTAGGGAACTTTCTGATCTTTTTAAAGGAGGAATTTACATGCCTTGTACTCAGTTTAAAGAATGTTCACAAATTAATTCCTCAGACCAGATGGCTATCATGAGGAACAGTGAGAGGGTTGGCCTACATTCATTGGAGTGCAGAAGAATGAGAATTGATCTTATTCTGGAGGGGCGGCTAGTGATGATGGTAAAGGGCCAGTCCCACTGTACGAGGTAATGCAAGAGTTCTCCCGAGTTTTCCCCTGGTTTGAGCCCCCACCCCCCACTGACCACCAAAATTGGAATTGGTGGAGAGGTGGAATATTGCATTGCATCAGCCCTCCCGTGTGATGCTGGGACCCAACGGGTCCCACTTAGTCTAGTGATCTTATATACCTCTAAAAGATCACCCCATCCTCCTGTGCTCCAAGGAATAGAGTCCCAGCCTACTCATCGTCAGCCTATAAATCTTCTCTGTAACCTTTCCAGCTTGACGTTCCGATTGCAGGGGTTATGGGGAGAAGGCAGGAGAATGGGGTTAGGGAGGGAGAGATTGAATGGTGTAGTAGACATGATGTGCCAATGGACTAATTCTGCCCCAATTACTTATGACCTTATGACTTATGATAAAAATATTACCTTGCTGATATTTACTGATTTTATTTTGGATGTAAATAATTATGTTCTTCATTCTGCAGATGCTATTGTTCCCAGTTAGGTGCTTCATAAAATGCAATGTATAAATGGTCCCTTCTCCACCCCAAAACCCTATTCTCGTTTCACAATTGTTTTTACATTGGGTTTTTGTTCCATTTACTTCCCTACCGAAGATTTGTATGTTTTGATAAACTAACCAAGTTCTTCCTCCTGTCTCTCTACTCTAGTAATTGAATAACTATTCATCATGATTGCATACTGACATTTGAAATAAAAGTACAAAAAGCAAAATACATTGTGGGAAGCAGAAAGATAAACAGAGTTAACGCTTTCTCTTTCCACAGATGCTGAGTGATCTGTTGAGTGCTTCCAGTATTTCAAAGTCAAAGTCAAAGTATCTTTTATTGTCATTCAGACCTTTCGGTCTGAACGAAATTTCATTGCCTTGAGTCATACATATAATAAAAATAACAGAAACGCAAAATAGACACAAATTTAACATCCACCACAGTGAGTTCACCAGGCACCTCCTCACTGTGATGGAAGGCAAAAGTCTTAAAGTCTCTGTCTCTTCCCTCCTTGTTCTCCCTCTGCACTGAGGCGATCCCGGCCTCTGATGTTGTGACCCCGCCGGGTGATCAACAGTTCATCATTGATGAAGCCAGGGTTGAATCAATGACATTTTGGATTTAGTTGAACATTGAACATTGCAAGTTGCAAAAGGATTTGAGTATAGGAGCAGGGAGGTTCTACTGCAGTTGTACAGGGTCTTGGTGAGACCACACCTGGAGTATTGCGTACAGTTTTGGTCTCCTAATCTGAGGAAGGACATTATTGCCATAGAGGGGGTGTAGAGAAGGTTCACCAGACTGATTCCTGGGATGTCAGGACTGTCTTATGAAAAAAAACTGGATAGACCTGGTTTATACTCTCTAGAATTTAGGAGATTGAGAGGGGGTCTTATAGAAATTTACAACATTCTTAAGGGGTTGGACAGGCTAGATGCAGGAAGATTGCTCCCGATGTTGGGGAAGTCCAGGAAAAGGGGTCACAGCTTAAGGATAAGGGGGAAATCCTTTAAAACCGAGATGAGAAGAACTTTTTTCACACAGAGGGTGGTGAATCTCCGGAACTCTCTGCCACAGAGGGTAGTCGAGGCCAGTTCATTGGCTATATTTAAGAGGGAGTTAGATGTGGCCCTTGTGGCTAAGGGGATCAGGGGGTATGGAGAGAAGGCAGGTACGGGATACTGAGTTGGATGATCAGCCATGATCATATTGAATGGCGGTGCAGGTTCGAAGGGCCGAATGGCCTACTCCTGCACCTAATTTCTATGTTTCTATGTTTCTATGTTTCTATGTTTCTATGAGAACATTGCAAAATTAAGGACAAGCTCCAACATTTTGTAATATTTTCTTTGCATAATAATGTAATTGTTGAATAGGAGTAACATTTTCAGTGAAAGATGGGATTGTATCCTCGTAGGTTATCTTGAATCTTAGACATAGAAAGAAGCTATTCATCCATTGTGCCAATGATAACAAAAAAGGGCCCTTGTGCCTGATCCCAAATCCTGTGTAAACCTCCTCAGCAGACACTTTACCTCACTGCTTCCAGGCAAGACAGGGGAAGAAAATAACTGTCAGCATTTTAATCTCTCTCGAATGGTTCCTGGTGGTTGGTCCTTGTGCCAGATGGGTGTTAAGTGTGGACAGAGTTAGACTCAAATGTGATACCTCCACACACAAATTATCTTCAAATAACTCCCACCCATAACTACTTGGTATCCTGACTGAAGCGCAGCCTGCGTTCGTGAACATATCTAAACATCTTTTGGCAGTGTGAGGAGAAGGGGATGGGCAAGGAAAAATACTCAATGACCTAATCTCTGGATAGTACATGCCTTAAATTTATGTCACACAAGAAAAAAACTGCATCCCTCTGGTACAATTACCAATAGACACAAGTAGTAACATTTTCATTCTAGTTGACATCAATAAACCATCACTTTCTCTGATCTGCTTATAAATAAAATGTTGATAGAAATGGCATGACACCGGAAGTGGAGGCTGAGGTGAGAAAAAACTTTTTCACCCAGAGAGTTGTGAATTTATGGAATTCCCTGCCACAGAGGGCAGTGGAGGCCAAGTCACTGGATGGATTTAAGAGAGAGTTAGATAAAGTTCTAGGGGCTAGTGGAGTCAAGGGATATGGGGAGAAGGCAGGTACGGGTTATTGATGGGGGATGATCAGCCATGATCACAATGAATGGTGGTGCTGGCTCGAAGGGCAGAAGGGCTGAATGGCCTCTTCCTCTATGTTTCTATGTTTCCATGTAGTAACTTCTAAATGACAGGGATACTATTTCTATAATACTACATGTTACATTTACATACCTTGCAATAGAATATGCTCAACATTGCACAATATGGTTGATTAATACATTTAGAATGTGCTTTGAATAACAGAGTAAACTAGTGTTTACATATTGTTCAGGCCAGACAAAGGCAGATTGCGTTAGATTTGAGTAAACAGAATATTGCCCAATAAAGATGAACCTCACATGTAACATATGAGTTCTGCCTCTTTCCATTTCAACAACAAAGATATTCAAAATGAATTCTCCTTACTCTCACACAACGGAGCAAACAACACTGGGGCGGTATTAGCAAAACCTTCAAGTGATCAGGACCATTGCACAATGCTGAAAGTACAAAGGGGTGTTATAAACCTTTTTTAGTATCCACCTGTTGCACACATTGTACCATAAAACAATTTGCATTCAACCATGTAGTTGATTATGTTGTTAAAATTGAATAAGCTACAGAATGCAGTCTGCGGATATTGTGCAGCTGATTATCATCGTACCCTAGCAGGACGTGTATTTGATGAGCGCCAGCTCTCTGTGCACTATTGCTTTATGTACTATCTACATAGGTTGGCAGATGTTCAAGCAGATGATTGCATGCGTCTAGCGCGACCAAACGTGGTGGCTTGAGGCGTACGGCCTCGCGGGGCCGGTCCCACTTCCAACCGCGGAGCCGTCTGGAGTTGTGCGGGGCTGGTCCCATGATCATATTCACTAATCAGCTGGGCAGGAGGCGGGCCGACTGAATTTGGACGTCGCACGGTGTCGGGCGGTTACGTCATCATGCAACGACACGCCGGGCGGTGATGTCATCGCACAACGCCACGCGCTAGGCGTACGCCGACAAGACACTGCGTATGGCGTTGAGATGGTGTGTACGGTGTCGAGATGTTGCGTACGGTGTCGAGGCACTGCGTACGGCCTCAATGCGGCTGCGGGCCGGAAGGCCATTGTTGCGCGGAATTTATGGACAGTGTCAGTTTTTCGGAGTCCCGCGCGATGTCAGGACCAGCCCCGCACAACTCCGTACGGCTCCGGCGAGCAAAGTGGGACTGGCCCCGCGAGGCCGTACGGCTCAAGTGACCACGTTAGGTCGCGCTCGCCGCATGCAGTTGCATGCAGGTGGGACAGGCCATTTAAGTTCATATTGCAGTTCAGAACAAAAATGGTGGCATACGATGGCATGGAGATTGAGTTAGTCAACTATCATCATAACATAAAAGCTTGGGAATTTTAATTCAATTAAATAAACTTTGAAACATTTTGACAAGAAGCCATGCAACAGTTACTTGGGGTGCAAGTCCATAACTCCTTGAAAATGGCAAAAAAAAGTAGATGGGGGAGGTAAAGAAGGCATCTGGCATATCTTCATTGATTGGGATGGAGAGCGTAAAAGTCAAAAAGTTGCATTGCAGTTGTATAAAACTTTAGGTGGGCCATATTTGGAGTATTGTGTGCAGTCTTGGTCACCGCATCACAGGGAGGGTGAGGTAGAACGGTTTGATGATCCACTGTGTGGACAGGAAATTGTTGGGGTACATGTGTGATTTTTAGAAGTAACGAAACATAGAAACATAGAAACATAGAAAATAGGTGCAGGAGTAGGCCATTCGGCCCTTCGAGCCTGCACCGCCATTCAATATGATCATGGCTGATCATCCAACTCAGTATCCTGTACCTGCCTTCTCTCCATACCCCCTGATCCCTTTAGCCACAAGGGCCACATCTAACTCCCACTTAAATATAGCCAATGAACTGCCCTCAACTACCTTCTGTGGCAGAGAATTCCCCAGATTCACCACTCTCTGTGTAAAAAAAGAATATCTCATCTCGGCCCTAAAAGTCTTCCCTCTTATCCTTAAACTGTGACCCCTTGTCCTGGACTTCCCCAACATCGGGAACAATCTTCCTGCATCTAGCCTATCCAACCCCTTAAGAATTTTGTAAGTTTCTATAAGATCCCCCCTCAATCTTCTAAATTCTAGCAAGTACAAGCCGAGCCTATCCAGACTTTCTTCATATGAAAGTCCTGACATCCCAGGAATCAGTCTGGTGAACCTTCTCTGGACTCCCTCTATGGCAAGAATGTCTTTCCTCAGATTAGGAGACCAAAACTGTACGCAGAATATATCCCTTCATTCCTTAGACACTAATGATAAGTCCCTTTTAATATCACATTTTTACTTATCATCCTGCTCCACGGGCAGATACTCTTTTGAGCATCTTATTGGATTCTACTTCATTTATGGCTCCTATTAGTTTCTTGCATTTTATTGTCATTCTCCTAACCACAGCCCACAACCAGTGCTGCACATTGCATTCCATCGTCCCACTGAGATATTATCACTCCTTTTCACTTTTTGCTTCTGAACTCAAAGTTTCCTTATTGTGGTGTTTCCAATCTTATTCCTGGGTCTTGCGCTTCCTCATACTTCAATAGAGCATAGAATGGTGCAATGCCAGAACAGGCCCTTCAGCCCGCAATGTCTGTGTCGAACATGATGCAAGACTAGCATTCATCAACCTGCACATAACCCATAGCGCTCCTTTCCCTGCATATCCATACGCCTATCCAAAAATATTTCAAATGTCACTGATGTATCTGCTTCAACCACCACCTCTGGCAGCTTGTTCCAGACACTATGTAAAAAAGTCCTGCACATCTCCTTTAAACTTTGTCCCTCACATCTTAGAGCTATGCCTCCCAGTATTTGATTTTGCCATCCTAGAAAAAACATTCTGACTGTCTACCTTATCTATGCCTTTCATAATTTTATATCCGGTACTTCCGGGTCGCCGCGCTGGAACTGCGGTGAGCTGAAGACCGCTGATGTACATCGCGGAGCTGCGGGACTGTGGAGCGGCCGGCTGCGGGCGGCGGCGCTGAACTTTTCATCGGGAGCCTGGGATCTCTCGCCGAGATCGCCAGTTGTGGAGCTCCATCCTGCGCGGCCTTGTCGCAGCCTCCAGTACGGAAGCGGCTGTTCCTGGTGTCCCATACCGCCGAGAGGATTCTCCCGACGCCGGAGTACCATCAACCGACGAGAACGGCCTGGAACATCGGGCCTCCGTAGAGGTGACTGCGGAGGCCTCAATAGGCCCGACTATGGGTGCACTGGGCAGGGGCGGAAAACCCGGGGGGGGCCAGAGGGGACACATCCCCCCCATGTTTTGAGAGGTGGGGGACATCCCCTCCAAGTTTTTGGAATCCCGATGTTAAAATCTCCGCTTTTAGTGCTGGATTGAGCCTCCGAAGCCTCGCGCGTGTGTGTGAGTGTGCGCATGCGCGCGTGGCCGCCAAAAAATTGTGTCCCCCGTCCCCTCCATGTTTTGATAGCGAGTTCCGCTCTTGGAACTGGGGATGGGGACTGGACATTGTGCCTTCCCCCACATGGGAACCATTGTGGGGGGATGATTTTATGTTTATTGTTAAATTTCTTTAATGTTATGTCTAACCTTTATCTGTGCGCTGCATGACAAGACAAATTTCACTACACCATTTGGTGTACGTGACAATAAATGTCCTTTGTCCTTTGTCCTTTCTATCACGTCTCCTCACAACCTTCGACTTTCCAGTGAAAACAATTCAAGTTGTCCAACCTCTCCCTATAACCCAAGTCTTATAAAGCTGCATTGTGTTCCTGACTCTTATACTCAATGTCCCATCCTATGAAAGCAAGCCTACCACATGCCTTTGTTACCATATCATCTACCTGTGATGCCACTTTCATTGAATTATGAAATTGAACCCCAACTCCTGCTTTTTGTGTTCTCACAAATTCCAAATCTATAACAAGTTGTGTCTCTATATTCCTATTCCACCCTGGCCCACGTTCAGCTTTATTTCCCCCTTTATTAATTTCCAGAGAAAATTCTCTGGTGGATCGTTTATAATCATGCACCTTGACACCTGCTATCCAATTACAAAATGACATCTGCAGCTGTCAATGCATTTAATGATTTCTCAACTCAAAATTTCATGTCCTGATGTCGTGCAAACCCTTTGTTTGCTTCCACATCATTCTTCCGGATCCGGCCTTTATTCACCTCTGCCCCTCCCCCACTCCTCCCCCACTAAAGACACTTGTATTTGATCTCCTAGATTTAATTCCAAAAGTCTCATAAATCTTTGTTTGAATCTAGTCTCAAATCTGGTTTCCACCCTTTTCTGAGTAATTAGATAAATACATAGTTCAACATCTTATCTGAAAAATTGCTCTCCAGATAAAATTCTACTTCCTTAATGGCGTATTAAAGCATCAGCCTAGATTTTGTGTTCAAATTCCACTGTGAGACTTGACCATGTGATCATTATTGCTCAGAGGTTATATTGCTACCATAGAGCATTATGGGCGGTTCATGTGTGCTCAGAGTATCTCATCCCAGTCCTTTGTGCAGGTCTACCATATTGAGCACTTTTTTCAAATGCCCAGTCCTCATCTGGGAATACTGTAACAAAGGATTGGCCATGACAAGATAATTGAAGTATAATGTTAGATCTAATCCAAACTATTTATGAGACAAAAGAGACCACTGTGAAATGACCAGAGCTAGTCACACTTTGGCCATTTTTTTCCTTTAACCTTCCTTGAATAGACTCAAAATGCTGTGTGGAACATTGATACGCTGATTTCTGGCTTCTTATGGAAGTAAGGTCCATGTCCTTCCAGTCCAGGCCTTTGGCTGTCAGGTTTTCAAAGAATTTGTTTAAGAAGGAACTGCAGATGCTGGAAAATCAAAGGTAAAAAAAAGCTGGAGAAACTCAGCAGGTGCAGCAGCATCTATGGAGCGAAGGAAAAAGGCAACGTTTCGGGCCGAAACCCTTCTTCAAACTGATCGGAGGTGGGGGGGGGGGCGGGGAGAAGAAAGGAAAAAGGAGGAGGAGCCAGAAGGCTGGGGGATGGGAGGAGACAGCAGGAGGGCTGAGGAAGGGGAGGAGACAGCAAGGACTAACAAAATTGGGAGAATTCAATGTTCAATCCCCCAGGATGCAGACTCCCCAAGCGGAATATGAGGTGCTGTTCCTCCAATTTCCGGTGTTGCTCGCTCTGGCCATGGAGGAGACCCAGGACAGAGAGGTCGGATACGGAGTGGGAGGGGGAGTTGAAGTGCTGAGCCACTGAGTCAGGTAGGTTCTTGCGGACCAAGCGGAGGTGTTCGGCGAAACGATCGCCCAACCTCCGCTTGGTCTCACCGATATAGATCTGTTTTCAAAGAAGATTGGCTAATGTGGCTGAAGGGGAGCTTCCATGATAAGATAGCACATGATTAGCTGTTGTGATATATGCCACTGGCAGTGAATGATAGGTTAAACAGCCAAAGACAATTGTGAGATAATATTATTAGGTAAGAAATTTACCATTCTTAGGCGACCCATCTTTGATCATGGGTTGTGGCCACAGAATTTGGAGAATTTTCACAATATATTAGTAGCAGCCAATAGTTATGAATTCCCACACCAGACAATATTTTATTATGTTTGTTATTTGCAATCTTTTCCCATAGGCAGATCTAAATAACAACAAATCTGTTATTGGCAAAAGTACCAATTTGCCAACATGCCACATTGAGTAAATCCATGAATTTGCAACGTAGCCGTCATGTATTCTCGTCTGAGGTAAGGCTTAGTTGTCACTTGCACAAAAGACACGTCCACACCGGGTTTGTGTTCCAGAGCAAGAGCCCGTTTATTCTGCAATCACTGCCTTTTATCTTGAAGGTCACAACCTCAGTCACGAGGCTCATGCGCGAGTTTCTGTTACATATATCACATTACAAAGACATCACAGACATCACATCTCCCTCTTTACTTTTAAGATGTTACATCTCCCCTTTTCACTTTGTTTATCATCTCCCCTAATATCCACTTTAATCTTACACTCTAGCAAAGGGCCTCTCTCAATTGCCTTCTGCTGCGACTGGGAGACTGGCTCCCACCTCTCGTCTAGCTAGGCTTCTGGGGACTTATTCTGGCATCTAGGAGACGGGCTCCTCTGACTAGGTTTCTCCCACTTAAAGACCCTTCTGGGAGACTACTGCTGGGTTCTGGAAGACAGGCTCCTCTCTCCAGGTTTCTCCCATCTGGACGTCTGACTACTGATGGTCCATCCATGGCTATCCAGGGTTTTTTTTAATTTTTTTACTACACACTGCTACACGGGGTTCCCCTTTTATTCCATAAAGAACCCAGACTCATACTTAGTTTGGTTGATCACCCCGATGAGGGAGAAGAGAAGAGATAATGAACTGCAGTAATCACCTGCAGCTGTTGAAAACACAATCAACAGACACAAACTTAGTTTGGCCTCGATGAGGGAGAAGAGAAGAGATAATGAACTGCATGTTCAAGACAAAACATTGATTGCCCCTTAATTAGTATACCCAAATCACCTGTGCAGACAGAACACTAATAACTAATAGAACCCCGTTCTATAGTATTCTTACATTTGTTCTTACATCCATTCCCCCTTTCTCTTGGAAAGAATGTTCCTTTTATCACAACAGTACCAAATGCAGTCTTTTAACTCCCAGTACAGTGGCAGTGTATATCAGTGGAAAAGAACAACAGTACCGAATGCAGTCTTTTATCAGGTAAGCAAAACCCATTAGGGAGAGACCCTCTTCTTTTAACATGTCATACAGCATTTCGATATGTTTACAGCATTTCATCATCACTTTTACAGTGTTTTTACAGCACATCTACATGATTTTCACATTTGTGTCTGTGTCTTCGCTTCTTCCGTTGGGACTGCACCTCCCTGCAGGTGCCACTTCTCTGCCCACCGTTGGCTCTCGGGCTCACCTGGTTGCTGCCATGCCGGTCGCTGCTTCTCCCGTCGGGACTGCACCTGCCGTCGGGGCTTGGTATGCTCCGTGCTGGTTCCGCTTCTCTGTGGGACCGCTCCCCACCATTTTTTTTTCTCAGGGCCGGTCCCGGTTTTTCGGGACCGTTCCCCTGCGTCGGGGCTGCACCTCGCTCCCCTGCGTTGGGACGGCACCTC
Source organism: Leucoraja erinaceus (assembly GCF_028641065.1). Taxonomy (NCBI): domain Eukaryota; kingdom Metazoa; phylum Chordata; class Chondrichthyes; order Rajiformes; family Rajidae; genus Leucoraja; species Leucoraja erinaceus. The sequence continues at coordinate 99,702,052 of NC_073380.1, forward strand.
TAGTCGGGACTGCACCTCGCTCCACTGCGTCGGGACGGCACCGCTCGTCGGGGCTTGGTATGTTAGCGGCCGTTTTTTCTCGGGGCCGGTCCCGCTGCTTTTCAGGACCATTCCCCTGCATCAGGACTGCACCTCGCTCCACCGCTGGCCACTCCAGACCTCCGATACTGCTGCTGGCTCAGCTGTTGCTGCTTATTTCACTGGCTCCACCGGCTGGCTTTTGCTGCTTTGCTGGCTAGCTTACCGATAAAAGACTGCATTCGGTACTCTTCGCTCTGGGCCGGACTTCCTTTCACGTCCGGGCTTTCCCCGCTCTCAGCCGTCCCCTGCGACCGGGCTTCTCGGCTTATCTCCGCTTCTCTCGCGATTGGCTTGCTTTCACGACCGGGCTGACGCTCCTTCCGGCCGGGCTCGCCCTGTTTCGTCTGTCTTGTTCGACGCCGGTAGTGGCTCCACTGTCCTGTTTGAACCTTCCTCTACTATTTCTCTTCCATGGAGGCTTTCTCTCCTCTGCTTCTTTCCCTTTTTCTTCTTTTTTTTTTTTTTTTCTGACACCATGTCATGTATTCTCGTCTGAGGTAAGGCTGAGTTGTGACTTGCACAAAAGACACGTCCACACTGGGTTTGTGTTCCAGAGCAAGAGCCCGTTTATTCTGAGAGGGGATCTTATAGAAACTTACAAAATTCTTAAGGGGTTGGACAGGCTAGATGCAGGAAGATTGTTCCCGATGTTGGGGAAGTCCAGGACAAGGGGTCACAGCTTAAGGATAAGGGGGAAATCCTTTAAAACCGAGATGAGGGGAACTTTTTTCACACAGAGAGTGGTGAATCTCTGGAACTCTCTGCCACAGAGGGTAGTTGAGGCCAGTTCATTGGCTATATTTAAGAGGGAGTTAGATGTGGCCCTTGTGGCTAAGGGGATCAGAGGGTATGGAGAGAAGGCAGGTACAGGATACTGAGTTGGATGATCAGCCATGATCATATTGAATGGCGGTGCAGGCTCGAAGGGCCGAATGGCCTACTCCTGCACCTAATTTCTATGTTTCTATGTTTCTGCAATCACTGCCTTTTATCTTGAAGGTCACGAGGCTCGTGCACAAGTTTCTGTTACATATATCACATTACAAAGGCATCACAGTAGCTTCCATGCCAGTGTACTTGATAGTCCCAATTGCAAAACTCAAATGTGTGCATCAGTTACAAAGTGTTTGACAATAGTTCTGCAACATCACAGGCATGAAATGTTCCAACCAGTTGAAAAGTTGTCTCAGTACTTTGCATAATGTCTCAGAGTAATAACATTGAAGTGGAAATTACATTTCCTGCCACTCATCATAAGACATTATGGATAAAGATAATGCAGCAACGTTTAATTCCTTCATGGGTGTGGAAATTGCTGGCAAGGTTTAGTGTTCATCCTAAATGCACTTTGAGCTGAACGGGTAGCTGGCAATTAAGAGATGCCAATAAACTAAGCCAAGGATGGTAGACTTTTATTACATAAATAATATAGTATGGACCAGTTTCAGCTCGGAAATAGGCCCTTCAGCTCCCAATGTCTGTACTGACCGTGATGCTGAGTTTAAACTAATCCCTTCTGCCAGCACATGATCTATATTCCTCCATTCCCTGCCTGTTCATGCACCTGTCTAAATACTTCTGAAATGTTGCTATCCCCACCACTTTCCCGAGCAACACATTCCAAGCACCTACCATTCTCTGTATATTTAGCTTGACTTGTAAAACTCCTTTAAAATTTCCCATCTTGGCCTTCTAGTATTTCACATTCCTATCTAAGGAAAAAGATTGTGACTACACCCTATCCATGCCTCACATGGTTTTTATTTACTATCAACTTGCCACCTCAGCCTCTGAGAAAATAACCCAACTTCATCTAGCCTCTCCTTACTGCTAATACACTCTTATCCTGACAACATCATGGTGTCATTCCACAACATGTGTCATTGTTGAGTAAACTGCGATTGCACATTCCCAAAATCTAGCACTCGACAAAAGATACATCACCAGATCTGGATATGTTTAAGAAGGAACTGCAGATGCTGGAAAAATCGAAGGTAGACAAAGAAAACTGGAGAAACTCAGCGGGTGAGTCAGCATCTATGGAGCGAAGGAATAGGTGACGTTTCGGGTCGAGACCCTTATTCAGACTAATGTGGGGAAATGGGGGGGGGGGGAGAAGCAAGGAAGAGGCGGAGACAGTAGGCTGTGGGAGAGCTGGGAAGGGGAGGAGAAAGAGGAAGAAAGCAAGAAATACCTGAAATTGGAGGTCACTGCTCATACCGCTGGGGTGTAAACTATCCAAACAAAATATGAGGTGCTACTCCTCCAATTTACGGTGGGACTCACTCTGGCCATGGAGAAGGGTCAGGACAGAAAGATCGGATTCGGAATGGGAGGGGGAGTTGAAGTGCTGAGCCACCGGGAGGTCAGGTTGGTTATTGTGAACCGAGCGGAGGTGTTGGGCGAAGCGATCGCCAAGCCTGCACTTGATCTCACCGATGTAGAGCATCTGCGACCAGCTTGAGTCGGCCACGGGAGCCAGGGTGAACCGCAGGAAGAGTGAGGCCATGCTCTTAGGCAACTGGCCCGACCGATCTTCCATCCCCTTCACCATCAAGCCTGACTTCTTGAAGGTGCTGGGGATCTGGTTCGGGGGGGGGCTGAGGCGTGTAACAAGGATTGGCTGGAGGGGATAGCCAAGGTGGGGAGGAAGCTGGAGCTGTGGAGGCAATGCTCCCTCTCTATAACGAGAAAGATTTGGTCATCAGGTGTGAGGTGCTCTCGGGGCTGCTGTACGTGGCTGGCGCAAGTGTGGCCTGTCCCTCCCTCCTACGCCACGGGGATCACCCGGGCCGTCTTCCAGTTCATCTGGGGGTCGAGGATGGACCGGGTGCGATGGGTCACAATGTACAAGTCGGCAGACAACGGGGGTAAAAGCATGCCCAACGTCACCCTCACCCTGATGGCCACCTTTGTGTGTGGCTGTATCAGGCGGAGTGTAGAGCCAAGGCACGTGGGCACTAAGTGTCACTACCTGCTGAGGTTCTACCTGTCCCCGGTGTTGCGAAGGATGGGCCTGGCGCAGATGCCACGCAATGTGCCAGTCAGCTGGACATTGCCGCCCCATCTGTCGTCTGTGGAAAGCTTCTTCCGGCCCAACACCTTTGACCACATGTCCATCGGGCAGTGGTCAGCACAGAATGTCCTGCAGGCACTGCAGGGAAAGGACTCGATGGATCCGGTGGCGTGGTTCCCAGAGCAGACTGCGCAGCTTGTCTGGCAAAATGCCTCATCGCCAGAACTCACCAACAAGCACCAAGACCTGGCTTGACTGGCAATGAGGGGAGCCCTCCCAGTTAGATCCTTCCTGCACCGTCAGAACCTCACTACCAGCTCACGCTGCCCTCGGACAGCTGCTATGGAGAGGAGACGGTTGCCCACCTCTTTGCCGAGTGTGGATTCGCAAAGAGAGTCTGGAGATGTCTGCAAGGGTCCCTGTCACGGTTTATTCCGACTGCTCTGTGATTTCCAGGCTGTTCCCAGGGACACATTCAGAGACTGACATCGAGTGCTGCTGGAAGGTCATCAACTCAGTGAAAGATGCTCTTTGGTCTGCCCGAGCATTGTTCACCCCCCAGCAAGTGAGATGTCCGTCGGGGAATGTTGCCGACTGGCCCGCTGCAGACTGCAGGAGTACGTGCTGAGGGATGCACTGAAGCTCGGTGCAGCCAACGCCAAGGCTCGGTGGGGGAGTACCATAGTCTAGGTTCCTTCCGCAGCTGGAAATGGGGGGCAGGGTGTGGTGGAGACGTCCCTCAAAATAAGGAAAGGGATTCCACGCCAATGGACCACGTGAGCGGCAAGGGTGTGGGGTAAAATTGTGATTTGGGGAAAACTGTATTGAATATATGTATAGCCTCCGAGAATGTCGGATGGAGTTTTGTATAACCATATAACAATTACTGCACGGAAACAGGCCATTTCGGCCCTACAAGTCCGTGCCGAACAACTTTTTTCCCCTTAGTCCCACCTGCCTGCACTCATACCATAACCCTCCATTCCCTTCTCATCCATATGCCTATCCAATTTATTTTTAAATGATACCAATGAACCTGCCGACACCACTTCCACTGGAAGCTCATTCCACACCGCTACCACTCTCTGAGTAAAGAAGTTCCCCCTCATATTACCCCTAAACTTCTGTCCCTTAATTCTGAAGCCATGTCCTCTTGTTTGAATCTTCCCTATTCTCAAAGGGAAAAGCTTATCCACATCAACTCTGTCTATCCCTCTCATCGTTTTAAAGACCTCTATCAAGTCCCCCCTTAACCTTCTGTGCTCCAGAGAATAAAGACCTAACTTATTCAACCTATCTCTGTAACTTAGTTGTTGAAACCCAGGCAACATTCTAGTAAATCTCCTCTGTACTCTCTCTATTTTGTTGACATCCTTCCTATAATTGGGAGACCAAAATTGTACACCATACTCCAGATTTGGTCTCACCAATGCCTTGTACAATTTTAACATTACATCCCAGCTTCTATACTCAATGCTTTGATTTATAAAGGCTAGCAAACCAAAAGCTTTCTTTACCACCCTATCTATATGAGATTCCACCTTCAAGGAACTATGCACGGTTATTCCCAAATCCCTCTGTATGGATCATGTATTGTATATATTTATTTCTCGTATAAAGTATATTTTGAAATTTAAAAAAAAAACTGAGCGGAGGTGTAGGGTGAAGCGATCTCACCGATGTAGATCAGTTGACACCTAGAGCAGCGGATGCAATAGATGAGGTTGGAGGAGTTGCAGGTGAACCTCTGTCGCACCTGGAAAGACTGCTTAGGTCCTTGGATAGAGTCGAGGGGGGAGGTAAAGCGACAAGTGTAGCATTTCCTGCGGTTGCAAGGGAAAGTACCAGGGCAGAGGGTGGTTTGGGTGGGAAGGGACGAATTGACCAGGGAGTGACGGAGAGAGCAGTCTCTGCGGAAAGTCGACAGGGGAGGAGATGGGAAGATATGACCAGTGGTGGAATCCCGTTGGAGGTGGCGAACATGTCGGAGGATTATCTGTTGTATGCGATGGCTGGTAGGGTGGAAGGTGAGGACAAGGGGGACTCTGCCCTTGTTACGAGTGGGGGGGATGGGGAGTGAGAGTAGAGTTACGGGGTATAGAAGAGACCCTGGTGAGAGCCTCATCTATAGTCAAAGAGGGGAACCCCTGTTCCCTAAAGAATGAGGACATCTCCGATGCCCTGGTTTGGAACACCTCATCCTGGGAGCAGATGCGGCGTAGACGGAGGAATTGGGAGTAGGGGATGGAGTCCTTACAGGAAGCAGGGTGGGAAGAAGTGTAGTCCAGATAGCCATGGGAGTCAGTGGGTTTGTAGTAGATGTCGTTCAGTAGTCTTATCACCTGCGATGGGGATAGTGAGGTCTGGAAACGGTAGGGAGATTCGGAAATGCTCCAGGTGTATTTGAGTGCCGGATGGAAGTTAGTGGTGAAGTGGATGAAGTGAGTGAGTTCTGCATGGGTGCAGGAGGTAGCACCAATGCAGTCGTCGATGTAGTGGAGGTAGAGTTCGGGGATAGGGCCACGGTATGCCTCGAGCAAGGATTGTTTGACGTACCCTACAAAGAGGCAGGCGTAGCTGGGGCTTATGCGCGTGCCCATAGCTACGCCTTGAATTTGGAGGAAATGGAGAAGTCAAACGAAAAGTTGTTGTGGGTCAGGACCAGCTCCGCTAGGCGGTGGAGAGTATTGATTTGCAGCCCTCTCTTTCCATATATAACCATAAAGTGGATTGATAGTTCATGCACATTTGAGTTTCCCCAATTCTCCAACTACGAGGAGGCAATATAGTTACATTATTTGTTCAGCAAGCAAAGAAACAAATTTAATTAGAACAGTGCAATAGAATGATTGTTATTTTTTCCTCTCTCTCTGGGAAAGTCTCTGGGCTCTGCTTGGCAGCTTCCCAGTGAGACATGATTGTGGACACAAACCGAAACACTCAGCAGTTCCAATGGCAACTGTGGAATAACAAATAAAGTCAAATATTTTGTGTTTATGTTAGAACCTGACTGGAATCTTATGGATAGTCTGGGATTTACATTCCTGAGAGTTGTCATCAAGAGGATGTTCTGGACATTAACAAAGAACCGCAAGAGCTCAGCTGTACAACTGTACAGGAGCAAGTTAAAAAAGTATTCTGTTAATACTATTCTGCTAACACCGCTCTCTCCCATCTGGACAGCCAGAAGGGGGGCTACGTGAGGATGCTGTTCATAGACTACAGTTCAGCCTTCAACACGATAGTCCCCACCAGACTGGCCGGGATGCTAATGGAATTGGGGCTCAACACCTCCCTGTGTGCCTGGGTCCTGGACTTTCTCACCGCCAGGCCCCAGGTAGTCAAGATGGGAGGGAATACATCGAAGTCCCTCACCCTGAGCACAGGATCGCCCCAGGGTTGCGTCCTCAGCCCCCTATTGTACTCCCTGTACACACATGACTGTGTGGCTAGGTTCAGCTCCAATTCAATAATTAAGTTTGCTGATGACACTGTGGTGGTGGGCCTGATCTCAGACAACGATGAGAAGGCCTACCGGGAGGAGGTGGCTGATCTAGCACTCTGGTGCCAGGACAACAGCCTCCTCTTGAACATCAAAAAAATGAAGGAGCTGATCATGGACTTTAGGAGGGCACATCATCCGAGGACGTACACTCCATTGAGGATAAATGGGGATCCTGTGGATAGGGTGAACTGTTTTAAATATCTGGGAGTCCACATCTCTGAGGATGTGACATGGGCATCACACGCCTCGGCACTCGTGAGTAAGGCAAGGCAGCGCCTTTACCACCTCAGGCAATTGAGGAAATTCAGAGTGTCTCCGAGGATCCTCCAGTGCTTCTACGCAGCGGCGGTGGAAAGCATCTTGTCCGGGAACATTACCATCTGCCGGTAGTCTGCAGTTCCGGTAGGCGGCGCGACTCTCGTCAGCAGCGGCCTCTGCAGCCCGTCTGCGTTTTTATTATTTTTTGTCTATGTTTCTATGTAGTTTTTGTTATTTTTTGTTGGGGTGTGTGTGTGGGGGGGTGGGAGGGAGGGGGTAACCTTTAAATCTCTCCCTGCACGGGAGACCCGACCTTTTCTTTGACGGGTCTCCGTTGTCGTTGGGGCTGCAACGAGGAGCGGCCTCCAACAGGAGAAGACCGGGGACTCTGGTGCCGACGACTCACCTCACCGTCGCGGAGCTGGCCGAGTCCAGAGCGGGTGGAGCGGTGGTGGAGCGCTGCTGCTGCTGCGGCCCGACCTCCAGAGATTCGGAGGCTGCAACTGCGGGTCTGGCGGACGGCGGCACCGGGAGCCCGCGGGTCCCTGGAGGGAGATCGCTTTTCAGGGCTCTCGCAACGGCGACTTCTCCCGCCCGAGTTGCGGGGTCGAAGAGCTCCTGGAGCGGGGCCTGACATCACCGCCCCGCGCGGCTTGGAATGGCCGCGGGACTCTGCGAGCGCACGCCGGGGGCTCTAACATCAAGAACCCGGTGTGCGACCTCGCATCACCCGGCGTGGCTTTAATGGCCGCGGGACAATCGCCATCGCCAGCCGTGGGCTTTGACTTTGACTCTGACATTGGGGGTGGGGAGAGAGTGCAGTGGGGATATACGTTTTTTTGGCCTTCCATCACAGCGATGTGATGGATGTTTATGTAAATTATGTTGTGTCTTGGGTCTATTTGTTTGTAATGTATGGCTGCAGAAACGGCATTTCGTTTGGACCACAAGGGGTCCAAATGACAATTAAATAGAATCTTGAATCTCGCTTTGGGAATTGCTCTGCCAAGGACAAGAAGGCTCTGCAGAGAGTAGTGCGTTCGGCCAAACGCACTATGGGAACTTCACTTGCCCCCCTGCAGGAACTATACATCAGGAGGTGCAACTCCCGAGCCAACAATATCATGAGAGACCCCTTCCACCCCTGCAACGGACTGTTCCAGCTGCTACGGTCAGGCAAACGCCTCCGTTGCCATGCGGTGAGAATGGAGAGGTTGAGAAGGAGTTTCTTCCCAGAGGCCATTCGGACTGTAAACGCCTATCTCACCAGGGACTAACTCTACTGAACGTTTTTACTTCCATTATTTATTATGTAAAAGAATATGTGTGTTATGATTGTGTTCATAGTTTGTTTGGTTGTTTGTCTTTTGCACAAAAGTCCGCGAGCATTGCCACTTTCATTTCACTGCACATCTCGTATGTGTATGTGACAAATAAACTTGACTTGACTTGACTTGACTTGAATTAATGTTATATCAATGGGCAAAGTAAAATAAACATAGAAATTAGGTGCAGGAGTAGGCCATTCGGCCCTTCGAGCCTGCACTGCTAATCAATATGATCATGGCTGATCATCCAACTCAGTATCCTGTACCTGCCTTCTCTCCATACCCCCTGATCCCCTTAGCCACAAGGGCCACATCTAACCCTCTTAAATATAGCCAATGAACTACTACCTTCTGGGGCAGAGAGTTCCAGAGATTCACCACTCTCTGTGTGAAAAATGTTTTCCTCATCTCGGCCCTAAAAGATTTCCCCCTTATCCTTAAACTGTGACCCCTTGTTCTGGACTTCCCCAACATCGGAAACAATCTTCCTGCATCTAGCCTGTCCAACCCCTTAAGAATTTTGTAATTTTCTATAAGATCCCCCCTAAATCTTCTAAATTCTAGCGAGTACAAACCGAGTCTATCCAGTCTTTCTTCATATGAAAGTCCTGACATCCCAGGAATCAGTCTGGTGAACCTTCTCTGTACTCCCTCTATGGCAAGAATGTCTTTCCTCGGATTAGGAGACCAAAACTGCACGCAATACTCCAGGTGTGGTCTCACCAAGACCCTGTACAACTGTAGTAGCACCCCCCTGCTCCTATACTCAAATCCTTTTGCTATAAATGCTAACATACCATTCGCCTTCTTCACTGCCTGCTGCACCTGCATGCCTACTTTTAATGACTGGTGTACCATGACACCCAGGTCTCGTTGCATCTCCCCCTTTCCTAATCAGCCACCATTCAGATAATAGTCTACTTTCCTGTTTTTGCCACCAAAGTGGATAACCTCACATTTATCCACATTATACTGCATCTGCCATGCATTTGCCCACTCACCCAGCCTATCCAAGTCACCTTGCAGCCTCCTAGCATCCTCCTCACAGCTAACACTGCCTCCCAGCTTTGTGTCATCCGCAAACTTGGAGATGTTGCATTCAATTCCCTCATCCAAATCATTAATATATATCGTAAATAGCTGGGGTCCCAGCAATGAGCCTTGCGGTACCCCACTAGTCACGGCCTGCCATTGAGAAAAGGACCAATTTACTCCTACTCTTTGCTTCCTGTCTGCCAGCCAGTTCTCTATCCACATCAATACTGAACCCCCAATGCTTTAAGTTTGTATACTAATCTCTTATGTGGGACCTTGTCGAAAACCTTCTGAAAGTCCAGATATAACACATCCACTGGTTCTCCCCTATCCACTCTACTAGTTACATCCTCGATAAATTCTATAAGATTCGTCAGACATGATTTACCTTTCATAAATCCATGCTGACTTTGTCCAATGATTTCACCACTTTCCAAATGTGCTGCTATCCCATCTTTAATAACCGATTAGCAGTTTCCCCATTACCATCACCTTTGTTCGTGATTGCATTAAAAGGCCTTTTTCACGGGGCGACTTGATGCAAGATGTAGCCAGAGTGAAGTGGTCGTGGTCTAGCACGATATCACACGACATAACGGGGGGGGGGTAGACAAAGAGTTCCCACGGTACTCGGCATTTCTGTTATTTGTGCGAGTGACTTGTCCGTCTCCCGAGCTTTCCCGTTAAATCTTGAATGACATTGTAAACTGTCAAGTGTAATTAAATCATCACGTGGCACAAATGATGTCACTTTTTTTTCACACACTATAAATATCCTCCCTTGGTTGAATAGGTATATACACACACAAAGCAGAGTTTTACTGTGTATGTGGCAGACACAGATGGAGTGAGCACAGTTACTCGGTCTTTACTGTGTGTGGGAGAGGGGGAGAAATAGACGTACACTCACAGAGGCAGAGTCTCTCAGTCTGTGTGAGAGGGAGGGAGGGAGGGAGAGAGAGAGAGAGGCACACACAAGGTGGATGTGAAATCTCACCTGCCTGTTTCAGTGACAGACACCCGCCGCCAGTAAATGAAGACACCCCCATCTGTCTCCCCCTCCTCTCCCTCGACTCCCCCACCTTTCCCTCCCAACTCCAGTCCCGTCCCGACCCCCTGGGAAACTGAAGGGAGCAACAATTAACTGCTGCCTGCCCGCTGAGTTAAAGAGTTCCCACGGTAGTAAGACGATGTTAGTTGCGCCCAAGTTTAAATTTCCAACGTGTGTTTCAGAGTAAATCAAAACCTGTCTGAATCAGCAAGTTAGACACAAAATGCTGGAGTAACTCAGCGGGCCAAGCAGCATCTCTGGAGAAAAGGAATAGATTCCATTTTTGGTCGGGACCCTTCTTCGGGATGATTGTAGGGGAGAACTGGAAGCAAGAAAAGACCGGGTCAAATCAGGGCCAACAACAGATGACCTCAGCAGGGTATTTTGAAGAGGGGTCCCGGCCCGAAATGTCGCCTAACCCTTTCCTCCAGAGATGCTGCCTGACCCACTGAATCACTCCAGCACTTTATGTCTATATTTGGTTCCCTGATATGCCAATTGTTGGCTAGGGATAGTGTGATCCCAAGAGGGAACCAGCGTTGCAAACCTTGGACTGGTTAACCGACATTTACTGCATGGGGGAAAATTGTAAGTTACCTAAAATTAAATAATTCAATGTTCATAGTGAACACGGACACAAAATGTTGGTGTAACTCAGCAGGTAAGTCAGATCTGGGAAGAAAAACATAAAAAGCTGGAGTAAGTCAGCGTGTCAGGCAGCATCTCTGGAGAAAAAGTATAGGTGGCGATTCGAATCGGAACCCTTCTTCAGACATCCTAATCTGAATTGAGTCTGAAGATGTGTCTCGTCCCGAAACATCACCTATTTTTCTCCAGAGATGCTGCTTGACTCGCTGAGTTACTCCAGCTTTTTGTGTCTGTCTTCGTTTTAAACCAGCATGTGCAGTTCACTCCTTTACACGGGTCTCTGGAGAACATTGATTGGTAGCGTTCCGGATCCTGCTTCGGAAAGGCATCGATCGCTGGTCGGCGAGGACTCCGAGCTGTATCTCTCAAAGAAGTTGTAGAAGTAGTGCTTTATTCTCTGGAGCGCAGAGAATTATCATTTAAAAATAAATTGGATAGGCATATGGATAAGAGAATGGAGGGTTATGGTATGAGTGCAGGCAGGTGGGACTAAGGGAAAAAAGTTGTTCGGCACGGACTTGTAGGGCCGAGATGGCCTGTTTCCGTGCTGTAATTGTTATATGGTTATATGGTTAAGTACATGTGAAAAATTTCTCACGGACCATAAAAATGTGGGACCTTTCAGTAAAGTCCCTTTTAAAGATTATAGTTATTTTCTTGAATCACATTAACATAACTCATGAATAAGTTGATGTCCATATGCGGATTCAAATCTTTATTTTTTAAATTCAATCCCACAGAAGACAATTTCTACTCACCTTCTGTCCCCTCTGTCCAGCTTCCGGGTTCACCGTTCGCAGGAGTTCCCACGGTAACCGCAAGAGTCAGTACGGATATCGCACTGGCCACTACGTGCATATAATGTTGCAATGTTCAACCACAAGTGTACAAGTCACTCTTGGAGAAATTTAAGCTTGTTTGAATTTTCTCCCGAGTCACTAAGTTACACGAGTACCTGCCGTTAGCGCCACGGTGGTCCACGAATGCCGTACGGTTATCGCAAGAGGTTCCCACGATGTTCAACTCTGGTTAACTCTTGCGTCAAGTCGCCCTGTGAACAAGGGGTTTAACACTTCTCTGTGAGTGGGTTGCCCAAGTGTGCTTCAATGGACATGTATAGTGCACCAAATCTTCCGATTCAGATTCAGATTCAATTTTAATTGTCATTGTCAGTGTACAGTACAGAGACAACGAAATGCATTTAGCATCTCCCTTGAAGAGCGACAAGCAAACGATTTGAATAAAAATAATAAGTGTCCGGGGGGGGGGGGGGTGGTGATTGGCAGTCACCGAGGTACGTTGTTGAGTAGAGTGACAGCCACCGGAAAGAAGCTGTTCCTCGACCTGCTGGTTCGGCAACGGAGAGACCTGTAGCGCCTCCCGGATGGTAGGAGGGTAAACAGTCCATGGTTGGGGTGAGAGCAGTCCTTAGCGATGCTGAGCGCCCTCCGCAGACAGCGCTTGCTTTGGACAGACTCAATGGAGGGGAGCGTGGAACCGGTGATGCGTTGGGCAATTTTCACCACCCTCTGCAATGCCTTCCGGTCGGAGACAGAGCAGTTGCCATACCATACTGTGATGCAGTTGGTAAGGATGCTCTCGATGGTGCAGCGGTAGAAGTTCACCAGGATCTGAGGAGACAGATGGACCTTCTTCAGTCTCCTCAGGAAGAAGAGACGCTGATGGGCCTTCTTGATCAGAGTAGAGGTATTGTGGGTCCAAGAGAGGTCATCGGAGATGTTGACTCCCAGGAACCTGAAGCTAGAAACACGTTCCACCTCCGTCCCGTTAATGTGGATGGGGGTATGCGTGCCGCCTCTGGACTTCCTGAAGTCTACAATGAGCTCCTTGGTCTTCTTGGAGTTAAGGGCCAGGTTGTTGTCAGCGCACCATGCTGCTAAGTGCTGGACCTCCTCCCTGTAGGCCAGCTCATCGTTATTGCTGATGAGGCCAATCACCGTTGTATCATCTGCATACTTGATGATGGTGTTAGTACCATGTACAGGTGTGCAGTCATAGGTGAAGAGGGAGTAGAGGAGGGGGCTCAGCACACAGCCCTGTGGAACGCCGGTGTTCAGGGTGAGGGTTGAAGAGGTGTGCTTGTCTAACCTCACAGACTGGGGTCTGTTGGTTAGAAAGTCCAGTATCCAGTTGCAGAGGGAGGGGTTGATGCCCAGGTTACCGAGTTTGGTGATCAGTTTTGATGGAATAATGGTGTTGAATGCTGAGCTGTAATCGATGAACAGCATTCTTACGTAAGTCTTGCATCCATTTTATTGTTTGTAATTCTGTAAGTGTTCTTTCTGCCTGTGGCTCTGTACCTGAACTTATTTTCTGCTAAAGTGTGACTCTCTTAACACAATTCTATCCTCACTAATCTCCATACTTGATTTGTTTATAAGATTTACTTCATCCACAACTGTGCTGATTGTGACTGCCCAGATTGAGTTTTATTCGCAAATTATCTTTGTCCTTTGTTACCTAAACTGGCTTCTGATGATGTTTAAAATTCACATCTCCTTATTGAAATCTTTCAATGATTTACCCCTCCTTATCTGTGTAAACCTTCACAACTTGCAAACCACCCTAGCAATGCTGGTTGGGACAGCCTAATGATGGCCTTTGGCAATCCATTTTATCAGATCATCACTATCACCTAGGATTGAAGCTGTAAGGGCCTGTCCCACTTGGGCGTCATTTGCGCGTCATTTACGTGACATAATTTACGTGTCACGACACACACGCGCGCATCGTGACGCGCGTGGGATGCGCGCATGGCGTGCATTATGCGTGCATGGTGCGTGGTGACATAGGCATTGACGCCGGTCGCGCGTGACGCCCAAGGATTTTGGGATTCACAAAATTGAATCAATGCAGAATCCAGAACAAGGGGCCACAGTTTAAGGATAAGGGGGAAATCTTTTAGGACCGAGATGAGGAAAACATTTTTCACACAGAGAGTGGTGAATCTGTGGAATTCTCTGCCACAGAAGGTAGTTGAGGCCAGTTCATTGGCTATATTTAAGAGAGTAGATGTGGCTCTTGTAGGTGGTTTGGAGAGAAGGCTGGTACGGGATACTGAGTTGGATGATCAGCCATGATCATATTGAATGGCGGTGCAGGCTTGAAGGGCCAAATGGCCTACTCCTGCACCTATTTTCTATGTTTCTATGTTTCTAATCCCTTTTGTCAGGGTATTTGTTATCCAGGGTCAGGACAGATCTGGTAGGAAATAAGTGGACAACTGAGATCTGAGCCTGCAAGGTAAGATGTGGTGTTGCATTCCTTTGCACCAGGGTCTGCTGGAGTGTTGCCTTTAGGGCCAAGGAGATTGACCTCTACCTGAACCCCATGATTGAAATACTCCTCATTCCAACAGGGAAGACTCCTTGACCACTATTAGGACAACATCACCTACTCCCTTATAATGGCCATCCACATTCATTGGCCACTATTAGCTCCTTCCAACTTTCTGTTCACTTTTGATCACTATCTTCCCAAGTCTCATCTAGTATGAAGACCATCGCTGTACTTAGGCACCAAATCCACCCTCTTGACCCAAGAATCTCAGCCTTAATGGCAACAGGATGTTTTGTGTTTGTGGACCTCCATCCCCACCCAAACATCCTGCCCTTGATTTCCTCATTCCTTCCTGGATGTTCTCATCGGCTATAGTCTATAACTTCCTTCCCTCACAACTGAACATGACACTCAACCAACCTGTTACTTAACTTTCTGTGGGTGTTAAGCCTGCCATATTTTAATTCTGTATGACATCCAGAGAATTTGTTCTACTGGATATCCAACTTTCAACGAGGCAGAACTCACTTATCATTTAGACTGTCTGAAGTCCCTTTGCTTTCCATACTCAACCTCATTCGGTAAGAGGACCGAGACAGAAAATATAATAAAGCAAATATGTCATCAGCAGAGATAACTTTCATTATCCAGGAAGTAGGATGACTTCATTGAGCAAAGATCTAACTGTGATCTAACAAGTTTTATTTCTTTATGAGTAACAGGGTGGCACAATGAGCTCCATATGTTAACAAGGCTTGCCGATCTACTTTGCATTTGATAATGAAAAATCATACTCCTGATGTACCATTCCCTGTCGAATAACCCATATAGTTGTTTACCAATTGAGGTACAGAGAATGTTCAACTGAGGACGAGGAGTGTGTGTGTGTTTTTTTTTCAATCATTTCAGAGTTTCTACCCAAAACCTCACTCTTCCACTGAAAGCAGAACCTTGGCAAACCACTGTCAAAACTCTGCTTAAATGGAATTCGTCAGAGTTTAGTTCAATTCACCTGGCTTGCTGGGTCTGATAGTGCGACTTGGGAAATACAGTCGGAAATATTTACTAATAATTAATTTAATGGGAATCTTTACCTTTGCTGGTTTTTGCAAGATAAATGCAGTCAATAATGTTTTCAAATTACAAATTCAACTTGGACAAAATTCAACAATTAATGTCTGCTGTGTAGATAGACAGTTTGAATTGGATGAGTATACACAGCCAAAATATTAATAAATTATTTTTCAGAATTAAACGGAGACAAGTTTAATTGACACTAAATTTGTAGACTTGTCATAGAGTCAAGAGAGTTTATTGTCATGTGTCCCAGATGGGACAATTACATTCTTGCTTGCTGCAGCACAACTGAAGCATAAATACAGAACAGTTCAGGGTGTCTATACAGAACCATAGACCATATATATACACATAAATAAACTGATAAAGTGCAATAGGCAGTTATAGTTCAGAGTTTGTTTGATGGCTGTGGGGAAGAAGCTGTTCCTGAACCTGGATGTACCAGATTTCAGGCTCCTGTACCTTCTATCTGATGGCAGCGGAGAGATGAGTGTGTGCCCAGGATGGTGTGGGTCCTAGATGATGTTGGCAGAGTTTTTGAGGCAGCGACTGCAATAGATCCCCTTGATGGTGGGGAGGTCAGAGCTGATGATGGACTGGGCAGTGGTCACAACTTTCTGCATTCTTTTCCGCTCCTGGACGCACAGGACGCCAGATACACAGGTACTCCAGACGCACCTGGAGTATTGCGTGCAGTTTTGGTCTCCAAATCTGAGGAAGGACATTATTGCCATAGAGGGAGTGCAGAGACGGTTCACCAGACTGATTCCTGGGATGTCAGGACTGTCTTATGAAGAAAGACTGGATAGACTTGGTTTATACTCTCTAGAATTTAGGAGATTGAGAGGGGATCTTATAGAAACTTACAAAATTCTTAAGGGGTTGGACAGGCTAGATGCAGGAAGATTGTTCCCGATGTTAGGGAAGTCCAGGACAAGGGGTCACAGCTTAAGGATAAGGGGGAAATCCTTTAAAACCGAGATGAGAAGAACTTTTTTCACACAGAGAGTGGTGAATCTCTGGAACTCTCTGCCACAGAGGGTAGTTGAGGCCAGTTAATTGGCTATATTTAAGAGGGAGTTAGATGTGGCCGTTGTGGCTAAGAGGATCAGGGGGTATGGAGAGAAGGCAGGTACGGTATACTGAGTTGGATGATCAGCCATGATCATATTGAATGGCGGTGCAGGCTCGAAGGGCCGAATGGTCTACTCCTGCACCTAATTTCTATGTTTCTATGTTACCAAACCAAGCCACGATGCAACCGGTCAGCATGCTCTCTACTGTGCACCTGTAGAAGTTCGAGAGTGTCCTCTTTGACAAACTGACTCTCCGTAATCTTCTCAGGAAGTAGAGACGCTGATGCGCGTTCTTTATGATTGCATCAGTGTGCTGGGATCTTCGGAAATATGCACGCCCAGGAATTTGAACTTCTTGACCCTTTCCACCATCGTCCCGTTGATATAAACAGGATTGTGGGTCCCTATCCTACCCCTTCCAAAGTCCACAATCAGTTCCTTGGTTTTGCTGGTGTTGAGAGCCTGGTTATTGTGCTGGCACCATTTGGTCAAAAGGATGTGTTGGCTTTGGAGAGAGTTGCTGTGGAGGCCAAGTCATTGGGTATTTTTAAGGCGGAGATTGACAGATACTGGATTGATAAGGTTGTCATGAGTTATAGGGAGAAGGCAGGAAAATGCAGTTAACGAGAATGATTCAGATTATGACTAGATTAACATATGATGATAATTTGACAACACTGGGTCTGTACTTACTGGACTTTGGAAGGATGAGAGGGAACCTCACTGAAACTTATTGAATAGTGAAAGGCCTGGATAGAGTGGATGCGTAGAGTGGAAGTCTAGAACCAGAGCACTAGTGAGAGAGTCCAGAACCTGAGCACACAGCCTCAGAAATAAAGGATGTATCTTTAGAAAGGAGATGAGGAGGAATTTCTTTAGTCAGAGGGTGGTGAAACTATGGAATTCAATGCTACAGACAGCTGTGGAGACCAAGTCATTGGGTATTTATAAGGCGGAGATTGACAGATACTGGATTGGTAAGGCTGCCAAGAGTTATAGGGAGAAGGCAGGAGGATGCAGTTGTGAGGGGATGATAGATCAGCCATGATTGAATGGTGGAGTAGACTCGATGGGCCGAATGGCCTACTTCTGCTCCTATGTCTATGACTTGTGAGTAATCCAGATCACTCTCACTTCACCTGTCTCATGATATGAATCACTGTAGCATCTTTCTTACTTGAATAATCATTCTGGTTGTTTGATTGTGTAATTCATCAGAATTTATGGAAAAAATATCGGTTCTTTAAGAAACCAGCTGCGCTAATACTCTTTCCACTACGTCAGAAGGTGAAGAGTTCAAGTCCTTCTCCACAAAAATCTAGATGGACTAATCAGTAGGGGGCTGTGCTGTTGGTGATGCTGCTTCTGAGTGGGACATTGAACTGACCCCCTAACGTGATACAAACAATCCTACAACAGTTTGCATGGAAAAATATTAGAATCAGAGCAGGATCCAGGGCAATAATAATCTCTCAGTCAACACCATCGGAGTTTGTTATCTGGTATATATTTATTAGTTGTGGGAGCTTGCTGTGTACAATTTGACTAGTACGTTTGCTACGTTTCAACAGTGGTCGCATTTCAGCCCTATGATCACTACACTTTGAGGTCATGAAGGACTCCATGGAAATGTAAGTAATTCTCTCCTAACAATTTTTTAATGGAGCCGATTAACAAAATATTATTCCTGCCACTGAGACAAATTTAATGTGCCAAATATGTATTTTACAAATGTGTATTTGTATCACTAAAAGTAGCAGAATAAATCAGCATTTGTTCATTATTTCATTATAGCAAACAATATCAGAACAAAAAGGTGGAGAGATGGATCAGTCAGTATTGAATGGCGGAGTAGACTTGATGGGCTGAATGGCCTAATTCTGCTCCTGTCACTTATGACCTTATGATACAGTAAAAGGAAGAGATGTTAGGTCAGCATGGTTTAAGTCAAGTCACAAGTCACATTTATTTATATAGCACATTTAAAAAACAACTCTCGTTGGCCAAAGTGCTTTACATTTGTTATAAGAATAGTATAGACAAACAAACTACATACATATATACATATAACCCTCGCTCAGTGGACGTCAGGAAAGGCTTGGGAGTTTAGATAATATTTTAGTCCTGACTTAAAGGAGTTGATGGAGGGGGCAGTTCTGATGGGAAGGGGGATGCTGTTCCACAGTCTAGGGGCTGCAACCGCAAAGGCGCGGTCGCCCCTAAGCTTATGCCTAGACCGCGGGTTTAAGGGGTAGATTTTAAGGAACATCCTAGAATGAGTGGGTTCATGAGGCAGAGGTCAACTCATTTGGCTAGATATCAGTTCTAATAAGCATCTCGGGACAATTGAACCCATTGTTTACTTTTCTCTGACCTCCAAGAGACATTTAATTAAAAGGCTTGTTCTCCCTTGATCTGCTTATCATGGGAAAAGAAACAGAAACACTCCAAGGATAGCCAACTGTGCTTTCGCAGCGACATGCATCAAGTATTCCAGACACTTTCCTCTGAGACTGAACATCAATTTTAATAGGTTGCTATTACCTCTATTGATTTGGGGAAAAACTGAGACCAACCAAGTGCAAAATGTTATAGGGAAACCTTCTGAATATTTTGTCGTAAACATTCTCTTGTGAAATCTCATGGAAAGAAAAACAGCGCATTTTCAGTGTTGCCAAGGAAATCATGCTTTGGCAGTGGATGCGGAACAACTGAATGGAGGGAAGATGCAGTACAAATTTAAAATGAAACATGGAAATGGATTTGGCTGCTACATTTCATTTTATTTGAATAATTATGTATTGATTGTGATGCTACAGTAAATCCTTCAATTTACTTTCAAAATGAGCCTGTAAGTTTCAAAAACATTCATGTAATGCAATCAATTGGAATGCAGATTCGATTTTCTTGGTATTCGGCTAAGCAATCACCCAATCTGCATTTGGTTTGTCCAATTTAGAGGAGGCAACATCGTGAGCCTGAATCTCTTAAGAGGATTTGTGCTCCATGCAATTTGACTCCTGGAGGATGACAAGGGGAGTAGTGGCAAGGCGATGGTGCAGCTGGTAGAACCAAAGATCCTCTAGCAAGCAAGATAGACCACTCCTGCTAAATGCAATGGGCTGACGTGTAGTATGCAACGGAGCGGAATGTGGGCCTTTTCTTCATCCATTTCAGTAACCCAACCCGACCCGACCCGCCTCGCAGTGTAATCAACGTTGCGGGGGAACAGTTTGTGTTAATAAATTAAAATTCTGGAAAATGAGGAGAAGATTTTTACCAAATAACTTTTATTTTTACGAGGGTGTTTCCGTAACCGGCTTCCGTCTCCGCACTAGTATCCTATGGGATTCTACTCTCTAGAATTTAGAAGATTGAGAGGGGATCTTATAGAAACTTACAAAATTCTTAAGGGGTTGGCAGGCTAGATGCAGGAAGATTGCTCCCGATGTTGGGGAAGTCCAGAACAAGGGGTCACAGCTTAAGGATAAGGGGGAAATCCTTTAAAACCGAGATGAGAAGAACTTTTTTCACACAGAGAGTGGTGAATCTCTGGAACTCTCTGCCGCAGAGGGTAGTCGAGGCCAGTTCATTGGCTATATTTAAGAGGGAGTTAGATGTGGCCCTTGTGGCTAAGGGGATCAGAGGGTATGGAGAGAAGGCAGGTACGGGATACTGAGTTGGATGATCAGCCATGATCATATTGAATGGCGGTGCAGGCTCGAAGGGCCGAATGGCCTACTCCTGCACCTAATTTCTATGTTTCTATGTTTGGTGTGGAGACGGAAGCCGGTTACGGCAATGGGGCCATTCACCCATGAATCTGCCCATGACCGTACTACGTTTTTTTCGTTGAGTGATCTATCTTGCTTGCTATAGGATCTTTGGGTAGAACTGCTGCATCTAGCATCTATACTAGCATCTAGTATAGTCTGTATGGAGTTTGCACATTCTTCCTGTGACAATGTGGGATTCTGCGGACATCAGATTTACCCCACATCCTAGAATGATGTGAGTCGGTTATCTCCTCCCATTTGCATCTTCACCAGACAGATTAGACAGTGATTAATAGTTTTTCACCATCCCCTCTCAGATGCTGCTGCCACCACCTACTTCTCTGTCTCTAGGGCTCCAAGGCATCATACGTTTTCCTTTTCTTCTCTGAGCCCCTCGCCACCTCTCTTCAAATTAAAATATGTTGTGATGTTTATCTATTCTAGTTCTGACGAAAGGTCATTGAGTTAAAATGGTACCCACATTTCTCTTGTCGGATGCTGCATGATCTGTTGAATATTTCCAGCCTTTTCTGTTTTTGGAAAGAGAAGAGCTCACCTTCCCCCATCCCATCCTCACCGCTTTCTACAGGGGCACCATAGAGAGCATTTTGACCAGCTGCATCTCTGTCTGGCTTGGGGACTGCAAAGCCTCCGAACTGGAAGTCCGTGCAGAGAGTGGTGAGGACGGCTGAAAAAATCATCGGGACTTCTATTCCTTCAATCCGGGACATTGTGAGCAAACGTTGCTTGTCCAAGGCCAACAGCATTATAAAAGACCCCACACATCTCCATCACGGATTGTTCACTCTGCTGCCCTCGGGCAAAAGGTATCAGATTCAGATTCAGATTCAATTTTAATTGTCATTGTCAGTGTACAGTACAGAGACAACAAAATGCATTTAGCATCTCCCTTGAAGAGTGACATAGCAAACGATTTGAATAAAAAAAATAATAAGTGTCCGGGGGGGGGGGGGGGTGATTGGCAGTCACCGAGGTACGTTGTTTAGTAGAGTGACAGCCGCCGGAAAGAAGCTGTTCCTCGACCTGCTGGTTCGGCAACGGAGAGACCTGTAGCGCCTCCCGGATGGTAGGAGGGTAAACAGTCCATGGTTGGGGTGAGAGCAGTCCTTGGCGATGCTGAGCGCCCTCCGCAGACAGCGCTTGCTTTGGACAGACTCAATGGAGGGGGAGCGTGGAACCGGTGATGCGTTGGGCAATTTTCACCACTCTCTGCAATGCCTTCCGGTCGGAGACAGAGCAGTTGCCATACCATACTGTGATGCAGTTGGTAAGGATGCTCTCGATGGTGCAGCGGTAGAAGTTCACCAGGATCTGAGGAGACAGATGGACCTTCTTCAGTCTCCTCAGGAAGAAGAGACACTGATGAGCCTTCTTGATCAGAATAGAGGTATTGTGGGTCCAAGAGAGGTCATCGGAGATGTTGACTCCCAGGAACCTGAAGCTAGAAACACGTTCCACCTCCGTCCCGTTAATGTGGATGGGGGTGTGCGTGCCGCCTCTGGACTTCCTGAAGTCTACAATGAGCTCCTTGGTATATCGTAGTATAAGGAGCAGAACGGCCAGGTTTTGCAACAGCTTCTTCCTCCGACTCTTGAATTCCATATAATGTGCCGCCACTATTATCTATTTTATCTTTTTATCCATTTTATCTTTTTATCTATTTATTTTATCTATTTTAAAAACATTTTTCACACAGAGAGTGGTGAATCTGTGGAATTCTCTGCCCCAGAAGGTAGTTGAGGCCAGTTCATTGGCTATATTTAAGAGGGAGTTAGATGTGGCCCTTGTGGCTAAAGGGATCGGGGGTATGGAGAGAAGGCAGGTACAGGATACTGAGTTGGATGACCATATTGAATGGCAGTGCAGGCTCGAAAGGCCGAATGGCCTACTCCTGCACCCATTTTCTATGTTTCTATGCTTCTATCCTTTTGTTATTTTATGTTGCACGGTGAGCCAGATGCAACAACATTTCGTTCAGACTTGCATATGTTGGTGTATTTTTAAATGACAATAACGTCTTTGATTGATTGATTGATTTTATTTTGTTCAGGCATCTAATTTGCACAGTTTGAACCAGGTGTGGATTTCCCAGAATTTCTCTTGAATGTTTTTTCACCCTTTAATTTTAGTTAATTCACCCTTAGTTTTCTTGAGCAGCGGTTCTTAACCTGGGGACCATGGGCGTTGTTTGGGGGTTTTGCCGGGGGTCATAAATAACATATCAATTTGCTGAGCCCATCTTTGGGAACCTAACAAAGGTACTTACCTCACAGTGTTTTGTTCGCGTATGTACGTACGTATACGCACACAAACTCTGTGTTGTGAGCCATGTCTGCCAAGAAGCGCACGTATAGTGAAGCATTTCTCAAGTTCGGCTTCACAAGCATTGTTCAAAAATCCGTGGTCAAACCGCAATGTGTTATCTGTGCCAAGGTTTTGAGCCACGAGAGCATGAAGCCCAGCAAACTGAAGATCCATTTGGAGTCTTGTCACAGCGACCTGGCGGGGAAGGGCGTGGACTATTTCAAACAAAAAGAAGCTGCACTCTAGTGTTCTGCATCGATTCGATGGGTCACTGCGCTCGTCAAAATGAAGCAACACTGGAGGCTTCATATCAGATTGCTCATCGAATCGCACAGACTAAGAAACCTCACACCATTGGTGAAGAGCTTATCAAGCCATGCCTTCTCCATGAAGTGAAGTTGGTGCTGGGGGAACAATTTCAGTCAAACAAGTTCAGGCAGATTTCCCTTTCAAATGGCACAGTCAAAAGTCGAATCTCGGATATGAGTAATGATATTCTGCTGCAAGTAGTGAGCGCTGTGAAGAGCAGTCCAGTGTATTCACTGCAACTGGACGAGTCAACAGATGTTGCCTCATGTCCGATGCCTTCGATTCGATATCAAGGGAACTCTTATGGGATGTCCTATCCACCATTGGGTGTCCTGAAAAGTACATTTGAATCCTGAGACTCCTCCACGATGACATGGTTGCCACAGTCATGGCCAGCAACAGCAACGGTGAGCCGTTTCAAGTTAGATCAGGAGTGAAACGGGGATGTGCGATTGCCCCAACACTGTTCATCGTCTTCATTGCGACAACAATCCACATCATCCAGGACGACCTACCCCCCAGGAATCAAAATCGTCTTCAGACAGATGGCAGACTTTTCAATTTTGTCCGTCTCAAGTCCCAAACTAAGACATCTATGAGCTCCCTCATCAAGTTCCAATACGCAGGTGACAACTGTGTTGCAGCTCTCTCAGAAAATCATCTGCAACAGACCCTGGCTGCCTTCTACAGTGCATACACGAAACTTGGACTTACCATCAACTCCACGAAGCCCCTGGTTATCTACCAATCGTCACCAACTGAGACAAATCGGAAAGAACCGTCGATTCAACTTGGTGAAACAACCCTGGAAAATGTGGATCACTTTCCGTACCTTGGAAGTCACCTCTCCTCCAATGTCGACCTTGATGACGAGATCCAACATCGTCTTAAGTGTGCTGGAACAGCTTTTGGACGTCTTCGAACGAGAGTCTTTCAAAATCGTGACATCCAAACAGACACCAAAATGTTAGTGTACAAGGCAGTGGTGATTCCAACGTTCCTGTATGCATCAGAAACCTGGACACCATACCGACGCCATCTGAAAACACTTGAAAAGTTCCATCAACGATGTCTTCGAAGCAGCTTAAATATCAGTTGGGAAGACAGAAGAACCGATGTCAGCATGCTGAATGAAGCAAAAACATCTAGCATCGAAGCCTTCGTCACCAAGAACCAACTAAGATGGGTTGGTCATGTTGTTCGGATGGAAGACGAGCGTCTACCAAAGCAAACCTTCTACTCCCAGCTTAAAGAAGGCAAATATAAAAGAGGCGGACAAAAGAAGAGATTCAAAGACGCCTTAAAAGCCAGCATGAAGAAATGTGAAATTGACATCGACAATTGGGAAACCAATGCCAAGGACAGGAGACTCTGACCAACCTTCATCCAAGGAGGAACAGCGACCTTCGAAGCCACGAGATGCGCAGAATTAGAAGAAAAGAGAAGAAAATGGAAAGAGAGGCAGCAACAACCAAAGCCCGATCTGCCATCTGGAATTACTTGTCCTGAATGTCGAACAACTTTCAAAGCCAGGATTTGACTCGTAAGCCACCTGAGAGTCTATAAAAACGACAGAACGTAGACCATCATCCTTGACTCGAGGGATAGCCACGACATGTTCCCAACTGCTAGTTATCGTTCGTTACCTCGACGGAGAAGCCATGAAGGAGGAGTACGTGTTCTCGGAGCCATTGGCCACTACCACTCGGGGAAAAGATGTGCTCAGAATGCTGGAAGCCTTCTGAGCACAAAAAAAAAAAAAAAAAAAAAAAGTCTCTGGAACCACCCTCAGAGGGAATGCAACCACATCAGAGGCGAATGGTTCAAACAAACTCAAGAATCTTCAAAGCGATGTGTGAAGAAATGGGCGACGATTTCACTGGCATTCACGTGGTAAAGTTCTCAATCGTGTGATTCAACTTTGAGAGGAAATAGCGCTGTTCTTGGAGAGAGGGTGTACCGAGACCGAGAATCAGCTTCATGAAAAGATGCAGGATGCACTGCACATGATGAAGGTTGCTTACTTGGCTGACTTCTTCACCGAGGTGAATACCTTGAACCCGTCACTTCAAGGAGACTTCCCAATGCTACACACGGCTCGTGACAAAGTGGCTGCGCTCAGGAGGAAGAAGGCACCTTTACCAGAGAAGTGTCCAGGATTGTGGCCCCCGACCATCTTCGCTGCATGGGCGGCCCGATGGCTTTTAAAACTCACGCCGGGGGGGGGGGGGCCGACGCCGAACACAATGAGAGCCTAACATCTAGCGGCCCGGACCTCCAGCAACCTGCGTTCCCGCTGCCGCATCCGTAACCCGAACATCATCTGGCCCTCAGGCGTTTTTTTTGTTCAATTAGCTTTTGTGACTGGGAGCTGCAGCCAGTCCCGGGGCATGCAGGTGACCTGGGAACTGCAGCCAGTCCCTGGGAACTGCAGCCCGACCTGCCAGCCGACCTGGGCACGACAGCCAGACCTAGGGCAAGCGAGCTGACCTGGGCGCTACAGCCAGTGCCAGGGCAGGCGAGCTGACCTTGGAACTGCAGCTACATTCTAGGAGCTGGCGGCTTCCAACTGGAATCGACCTGCAAAGAATAGGAGTAAACGGGTCCTTTTCACAATGGCAGGCAGTGACTAGTGGGGTACCGCAAGGCTCAGTACTGGGACCCCAGCTATTTACAATATATATTAATGATCTGGATGAGGGAATTGAAGGCCATATCTCCAAGTTTGCGGATGACACTAAGCTGGGGGGCAGTGTTAGGTGTGAGGAGGATGCTAGGAGACTGCAAGGTGACTTGGATAGGCTGGGTGAGTGGGCAAATGTTTGGCAGATGCAGTGTAATGTGGATAAATGTGAGGTTATCCACTTTGGTGGCAAAAACGGGGAAGCAGACTATTATCTAAATGGTGGCCGATTAGGAAAGGGGGAGATGCAGCGAGACCTGGGTGTCATGGTACACCAGTCATTGAAGGTAGGCATGCAGGTGCAGCAGGCAGTAAAGAAAGCGAATGGTATGTTGGCTTTCATAGCAAAAGGATTTGAGTATAGGAGCAGGGAGGTTCTACTGCAGTTATACAGGGTCTTGGTGAGACCACACCTGGAGTATTACGTACAGTTTTGGTCTCCAAATCTGAGGAAGGACATTATTGCCATAGAGGGAGTGCAGAGACGGTTCACCAGACTGATTCCTGGGATGTCAGGACTGTCTTATGAAGAAAGACTGGATAGACTTGGTTGATACTCTCTAGAATTTAGGAGATTGAGAGGGGATCTTATAGAAACTTACAAAATTCTTAAGGGGTTCGACAGGCTAGCTGCAGGAAGATTGTTCCAGAGAAGTTGGGGTGACCTCCAGGACAAGGGGTGGGCAGCTTAAAACATAAGGGGGGGGGGGGAGGGGTACCGAATGAGAAGAACCTAACATCTACACAGAGAGTGGTGAATCAACTGCGTTCCACTCCGCATCTGCCACAGAGGGTAGTTGAGGCCAGTTTCTTTGGCTATATTTTTGAGGGAGTTAGATGTGGCCCTTGTGGCTAAGGGGATCAGAGGGTAACTGCAGAGAATACAGGTACGGGATACTGAGTTGGATGATCAGCCATGATCATATTGAATGGCGGTGCAGGCTCGAAGGGCCGAATGGCCTACTCCTGCACCTAATTTCTATGTTTCTATGACCTAGAGGGCTCTGGTCGCAGAGCCTGTGGACTTCGAGCTGGCTGACTTCCGAAGCTTGTGGTGGCGGTTTTGCTGCAACATGTTTCACAAAACATGGGGGGGTGGAACAGACCCCTCCCATCCCTTGCAGGATTTCTGCCCATGCGAGATGACGACACTCCTGGATGCTACGCCAGATGCTGAATGCCACTTCCACAAGGAGATCTCAACCCATCTTCTGGCAATTAGTGAAGCCATCGAACATTACTTCCCCGGACTGGACGACTGCTCTCACGATGAGTGGATCATCTGACCCTTTTCCGTTGAAGTCGGTGCCATCAGCAATACTGACGTGGCTGCGTAGGTTGAATTTTACCGAATTTGTGAAGATGCGCAGCTCAGGAGTGACTTCACGGAACAAACGCTCGCAACGTTTTGGTGAAAGTGAAGGACCGTCCTGTTCTTTCGAAGACCCTATTGGTCCAGTTCCCCCTCAACCTATTGCTGTGAGGCTGGATTACCAACCATGGTAACGCTGAATACGAAGGCACGGAATAGGCTTGTGATCGACGCTGACATGAACATTCGTCCTCATTTTGATCGCCTGATGGCTGCGAAACAATTTTAGTCATCCCATTGACTGAGTACTGGCAGACATGCTTTGATAAATTGGACTTTTTTTTCAATTGTTGTTTCAGGGGTCACGGTACTGACCAAGAATGTCTGATGGAGTCGTGGGGCCAAAAAGGCTAAGAACCACTGTTCTAGATTAACCCAGTTGAAAGCAAGTGAGCAAGTACAAGCTGGGGGAATTCAGCATAGGGGATTAGTCTGCTTGTCTTTGTGGAATATGTATTTTAAAAAGGATCATTGTTGGATGTATGGGATGTAACAAGTGAAGCTGAATTATAATCTATGACTCTAGGAGTATAAGATTTATTTTTTACTGATGGTCTCAAAAGTCAAACTTTGATTTACATATGCAAGGTTACATTGCGTTCCCCAAGTTGAGTCACCTAAGTAAGTAAGTAAGTTTATTGGCCAAGTATTCACATACAAGGAATTTGCCTTGGTGCTCCGCCCACAAGTAACAACATGGCATACAGTGACAGTTACGAATGACTCGGAAAACACTAAACATTAATACCTGTAATAATAAAATATTAATGATAAAACACCATTGATAAAACACCTATGAAGCTTATGGGGTTCATCCTGAACCACAGCAGTCCTTGTGCAGATACTATACTTACGATTCTATTAAGAAGCGAATTTCACACTTTCTACTAGAGTGATACAAGAATGATGATAAATGTAGAATTTAGAATGGACTGTACTTCCAAGAAACATGAATAGCTTAAACATGAATAACTTCCCGCATGACAGTGCAACTCTCATTTTGCAGAATTTCAGGGCTCGAGGATGGTGACAAAATAAGCTTGACGAGTCGCTGCAGTACATTTTGTGCATACTATGGTGCACAGTCACAGAGTCACAGCTGGAGGTTATGCATATTGAAATCAACAGCTCCTGTGAAACAAAATTAATTGGCTGTGGCAGGGATATTCTTGATGAATTTGAATACCGGCAAGTAAGATACTTTACAAATGCTTTCAAATTCTATCAGGAGCCAAGGAATTCAAATCTGCATCTCATTTAATTGCATCAGATGAATGTTTTTAAAACAAGCTGGTTAATTTTGAAAGCAATTGAGGGATTTAATTGGTTTATTGTTGGTTGCTTGCTCATTATTTGTTAGTTTGACCACTGATTCTCATCACTGCGATAGATTCTTAGTAAATTTAGATACGTGTCTTGTGGCTTAACAAACTTGCGCCTATCCAACAAGTATGATGTTTCTGAAGTGTGTTGCCATAGTCAAGTCAACTTTATTTGTCACATACACATACAAGATGTACAGTGAAATGAAAGTGGCGATGCCTGCAGGATGGTGAAAAACAAAAGTACAACAGAACAGATGTGTACTTGATTGCAAGGTGACTATGGATGAGAGGTGGAATTTGGCTTAATTGTATTTTCAGAGATATGCCAGTGTCCCAAACCTTTCATTGTTTCTCAAATAATTCCAGGGATTTGGTTGTATCTCTCCATCTGGATTTTTATTCTACCTGTTGAGTTCCCTTTGTGCAAAGAGAGTATGAATCTTAAAAGTACCCTTTTCTAGTTTGTGTCTACCCAGGAACCAGAGTGGCAACTTTTTTCCACACAGATGGTGATACATATATGGAATGAGCTGCCAGAGGCAATGATTGAGGCAGGTATTATATTAACATTTAAAGGACATTTGGACAGGTACATGATTAGAGGGATTAGTGGGATTTGGGTCAATGGCGCAAATGGAAACAGTGTAGATGGGCATCTTGGTCGTAATGAACAGTTGGGCCAAAGAGCCTGTTTCTGTGTTGTATTAGTCTATGGCTCAATCGCATTACTCTCGCGGCTTAATTTAATCTTTCATTTTACTATCTCTTAATATTCTTGTCCTTCCTATGAAGGTCCCTTATTTAAGCTTGAAAAGCATTGGTTTCTCAATCATTTCCTGATGTTACACTCCTAACAGTCGGATTTAACCTTGCGATCTATCTTTTGTGATCCCTCCCATAGTTGAATGTCCTCTATTTCTCAGGATCAGATACAATATTGTCATAGCCAATACTTCTTCTTTGGTCAATGACACAATAAATTATCTTCTCATTATCACATTGTAGCTTGTGGGAGCTGCTCTCTGCAAAATTGGATGGCAAATTATCTATACTGCAACAATGGCAACACTTAAAGTACTTCATTGCCAGTGCTATGGGATATGAGGCATTATATAAATGTAACCCTTGCTTTTCAAAATGTGTTGTCCACTAGAACTCTGACTAGAAAACTCTCTGATACTTGATGTGGGGTTTTGGCTACCTATTCAGATGCAGATTCAGATTCAATCTTTTTTGTCATTGTGCAGTGTACAGTACAGAGACAACAAAATGCAGTTAGCATCTCCCTAGAAGAGCGAACATAGAATAATGAGCAGTAAAATATATATATATATAGTGCAATTTTTCTGGGGGAAGGAGTGCCCGGGGGGAGGGGGTGACTGGCAATCACCCAGGTGCAGAGTTAAGTTGTGTAACAGCCGCAGGGAAGAAGCTGTTCCTGAACCTGCTGGTCCGGCAACGGAGAGACCTGTAGCGCCTCCCGGATGGGAGGAGGGTAAACAGCCTGTGGCTGGGGTGAGAGCAATCCGTGACAATGCTGCGCACCCTTCGCAGACAACGCTTGCTTTGGACAGACTCAATGGAGGGGAGTGAGGAATCGATGATGCGTTGGGCAGTTTTCACCACCCTCTGCAGTGCTTTCCGGTCGGAGACATAGAAACATAGAAAATAGGTGCAGGAGTAGGCCATTCGGCACTTCGAGCCTGCACCGCCATTCAATATGATCATGGCTGATCATCCAACTCAGTATCCCAATACAATTTCCTGATGGACATGATTTCATCTGGAAATAATGGTAACCCAGGTGAAATTCTGTTCACATGCAATCTGTACAGGAAAAGGCCATTTCTTCCCTGCTGTCTCTGGAATGAAATATTAAACCTACGCCCCTGTCTGTGCCCTTGGGTGGATGTAAAAGATTCCATTGCACTATTATGAAGAATTTAGGAGATTGAGGGGGGATCTTATAGAAACTTACAAAATTCTTAAGGGGTTGGACAGGCTAGATGCAGGAAGATTGTTCCCGATGTTGGGAAAGTCCAGAACAAGGGGTCACAGTTTAAGGATAAGGGGGAAATGTTTTAGGACCGAGATGAGAAAAACATTTTTCACACAGAGAGTGGTGAATCTCTGGAATTCTCTGCCACAGAAGGTAGTTGAAGCCAGTTCATTGGCTATATTTAAGAGGGAGTTAGATGTGGCCCTTGTGGCTAAAGGGATCAGGGTGTATGGAGAGAAGGCAGGTACAAGATACTGAGTTGGATTATCAGCCATGATCATATTGAATGGCGGTGCAGGCTCGAAGGGCCTACTCCTGGACCTATTTTCTAAGAGCTGGGAGATTATTCTCGTTTCCAGTATTTCTATTTAAATGTTTATTTAGCATCTGTTTATACATTTTTAGTCATCCATGATGAACTAACTAATGTAATATTCCATCAATCGTCATGTCTGGAGAAAGGTCTTGACCCGAAACGTCACCCATTCCTTCCCTCCAGAGATGCTGTCTTGTCCCACTGAGTTACTCCAGCATTTTGACCTATCTTTGGTAATGATTATCAAATAGCTCATTTATAATCTTTGATGATTATCTGCTCCCATCGCTGTTTGTGGGAAACTACAACGTTCACACAGTTCCAACTGTAAACTAGTGAATGTAAATGTAATTGATTATAAATAGAAACATAGAAAGTAGGTGCAGGAGTAGGCCATTCGGCCCTTCGAGCTTGCACCGCCATTCAATAGGATCATGGCTGATCATCCAACTCAGTATCCTGTACCTGCCTTCTCTCCATACCCCCTGATCACTTTAGCCACAAGGGCCACATCTAACTCCCTCTTAAATATAGCCAATGAACTGGCCTCAACTACCTTCTGTGGCAGAGAATTCCACAGATTCACCACTCTCTGTGTATAAAATGATTTTCTAATCTCGGTCCTAAAAGACTTTCCTCTTATCCTTAAACTGTGACCCCTTGTTCTGGACTTCCCCAACATCAGGAATAATCTTCCTGCATCTAGCCTGTCCAACCCCTTAAGAATTTTGTAAGTTTCTATAAGATCCCCCCTCAATCTTCTAAATTCTAGCATGTACAAGCCGAGTCTATCCAGTCTTTCTTCATATGAAAGTCCAGCCATCTCAGGAATCAGTCTGGTGAACCTTCTCTGTAATCCCTCTATGGCAAGAATGTCTTTCCTCAGAGTAGGAGACCAAAACTGTACACAATACTCCAGGTGTGGTCTCACCAAGACCCTGTACAACTGCAGTAGAACCTCCCTGCTCTTATACTCAAATCATTTTGCTATGAATGCTAACATACCATTTGCTTTCTTCACTGCCTGCTGCACCTACATTCCTACTTTCAATGACTGGTGTACCATGACACCCAAGTCTCGTTGCATCTCCCCTTTTCCTAATCGAGACAGAGCAGTTGCCATACCATACTGTGATACAGTTGGTAAGGATGCTCTCGATGGTGCAGCGGTAGAAGTTCACCAAAATCTGAGGAGACAGATGGACCTTCTTTAGTCTCCTCAGGAAGAAGATTTTGACGTCCCATAGTTTTTCCAATTGCTGCATTGCATTGGTTGTAAAGGTCAGGTTTAGTTAAGTAAGAACCTGCTTCATTCAACTTCAGTCTCAATTATATCATTCTGCAATAAATCTTATCAGCTATTACTATGCAATATCATAATTTATCCAACTCATTTGCAATTTCTTTGCTGTATTTTTATTGTACTGTATCTTCTACAGCCTTGACAATTTTGCATTAGTTATTGAATCATTTAAAAAAACCCCCAAAGTGGTCACAGTAATGTGGTGTGAGACAAGCCATTCAGCACCTTACCCACCTCATCCAACTCTTCACAGCAGTGCTTTTTCCACCCTTAGCTTTGAGCAGTTTCAAAGATTTTAACCTGCATCTTGGCAGTTTTGCCAAAATGAGTAACCTTTTGTAGGGAACTTTGTTAAAATCATTTTGTTACAATATGATGAAAAAAAAGGTACACTACTCGAGGTACACTTGATTTTACCAAAGACCATTCGTTATTTCACTTTTTCAATAAAGTTTAAAACTTTGGTACGACAAGAACTTGCCCCTTTGATTATTATACGATGTTAACTCAATTTTCTTTGCACAGATTTCCCTCAAGAATACCCAATTCTACTATATATAGTATGCAATGAATGGTCTTTGGCTGCCTCTATAGACTTGCCAGCATTTTTGAGCATGGGACCAACAGTAGTTCTAGTCTCCAGGTAAATCCTTGGTGTCCATTGCAATAATTGTCTGTGATTCACATTTTATTTCTAGTCCCTTCAGCACTCTGGGGAAAAATATAATATAATTATTTGGTATAATTCCAATAAACTTGAGTGGATTACATCGGTGAAATTTTGAAATAAAACAAAGTTCTGGAAATAGTCAGCAAGTCAGGCAGCACTTCTTGTGAAATAAACAGAATTAACATTTCAGATTGATGACCTTACTTTTGATGGCTATTCTGATAAAAGGCATTGATCTGAAACCTTAATGCTTCAATTCTTTACAGATGCTGTCTAACGTGCCTAATATTTTCAGCATTTTCTATTTTTTGCCTATCTAGAAAATGCAGATTTTTTGACAGTCTGTGATTGGAAAAATCATATTGTTCGCATCCTCCCTTGTGAATTATTTCCTGATGAAGCCCCCTTCCACTCTTAAAAGATGGCTTCACCACTTTTTGGATTGCCATGGTGTTGTGATGCTGAATCTTTCCTTGAGGAACGATTGAAAAGACTAGGCTTGTATTCACTTGAGTTTAGAATGATGAGGGGGGAATCTTATAGAAACGTATAAAATTATAAAAGGACTGGACAAGCTAGATGCAGGAAAAATGTTCCCAATGTTGGGCGAGTCCAGAACCAGGGGCCACAGTCTTAGAATAAAGGGGAGGTCATTTAAGACTGAGGTGAGGAAAAACTTTTTCACCCAGAGAGTTGTGAATTTATGGAATTCCCTGCCACAGAGGGCAGTGGAGGCCAAATCACTGGATGGATTTAAGAGAGAGTTAGATAGAGCTCTAGGGGTTAGTGGAGTCAAAGGATATGGGGAGAAGGCAGGCATGGGTTATTGATTGGGGACGATCAGCCATGATCACAATGAATGGCGGTGCTGGCTCGAAGGGCCGAATGGCCTCCTCTGCACCTATTTTCTATGTTTCTAAGTAATTTGTTTTAGTGGAGGAAGGAACTGCAGATGCTAGTTTACACTGAAGATAGACAAAAAATACTGGAGTAACTCAGCAGACAGGCAGCATCTCTGGAGAGAAGGAATGGGTGATGTTTCGGGTCGAGGCCTTTCCTCAGGCTTTTTCAGTGCTTACCTCCATATTTATTTTAATCCAGGTCTATTTAAGACTTTAAATGAGAGTTTAATTTTTCAGCAGTTAACAGTAAATGAACTCATTCATGGAATTCCCTGCCACAGAGGGCAAAGGAGGCCAAATCACTGGATGGATTTTAGAGAGAGTTTTTAGAGCTCTAGGAGTATTCTTGGAGTTAACGGATATGGGGAGAAGGCAGGCATGGGTTAGTGATTGGGGACGATCAGCCTTGATCACAATGAATGGCGGTGCTGGCTCGAAGGGCCGAATGTCCTCCTCTGCACCTATTTTCTATGTTTCTAAGTAATATGTTTTAGTGGAGGAAGGAACTGCAGATGCTAGTTTACACCGAAGATAGGCAAAAAATACTGGAGTAACTCGGCAGACAGGCAGCATCTCTGGAGAGAAGGGATGGGTGATGTTTCGGGTCGAGGTCTTTCCTCAGGCTTTTTCAGTGCTTACCTCCATATTTTTTTAATCCAGTTTCTATTTGTTTTTTAAATGTCCTTTTTAATGTTCTAGCAGTTAACAGTAAATAAACTCATTCATCTAAATAGCTCCCTTTCCATTTCTTTGCAAAGGATATATAGACATTTTTATTTTCTCTTAAAGGTATGTTTTTCATTTTGAGAATTCATGTAGGAGTATTCTTTGCATTACCCGGCTTTGTTGATTCTCAACTACACAGCAATATACCTTCTAAAATATTTGAATTGCATTCTACTGAACAATGTTTGTGGAACATAATTGTTTTAGTTGTTTCCTCATTTCATTGAATTATGCATGTTTAATGTTATGTTCCTAGGTGTACTACCAAATCATGTAGAACAGTTATTTTGTGATTATTGAACCCTAGGATTGCCATAACTTCCAATTTTTTTTTACTTCACCTGGGTCATTTAAAAGTACGAGGTCAAATGGACATTACTTTTTGTGCTTTCTTTGACCTTTGTACAAGCGTAGTTTAGTGATTGAAGTGGCCCATTAAAACACCTTTGTTTTCACATATTCATTGACAAATTCTCTTTCACAGCATTTCAAGAAAAAACTCCCATTTATGTAGCATCTTACACCGTGGAAAAGACATTTTGAGGCGAATCAAAGGAATGTTAGCAAGCAAGTTGATGCCTAACCTCAAAGGCTAGATGAAGAGGAAAATAGTCATCTTAAAGAAGGAATGTCGAGGGATTACGAGGAACAACTTTAGTGTGTGAGCTTTGGCCATCTAGGCGTTTTTTTGTAACTGAAGTCAATGTTAACACTGTTAAAAGTCTGGACGATTAGAGGCTAGGAATAGATGAGAGCAGGTAGTCTGGAAATTTGGGTAAAAAAGAAAGTGCTGCATGATCTCAACAGGTCAGTTAGCATCTGTGGAGGGAAATGGACAGACAACGTTTTGGATCTGGATGCTTCTTCAGATTCACTATTCTGAATATTTGTAGTGATGATGAGCCATAGAGGCCAAGAGGAGCAAATTTGGAATTATTTCAATCAATTGCTTTGTTTTTTTTTAATTCATAAAGATCTCTATCTAATTTTTCTTCTATCTTTCTGCCCCAGGGCAGATGAACATTTTTTCCCCATGTACTGTATTTCCTCTATACTTATGGTAACACTGTTCTTTGTTTAAACAATCTATTTAAAACTCACATTTCCTTATGACGAACAAAAGATGGGCTATCACATACTGTATATGACTCATCATGTATATGACTGCCCCAGAACAACTTTAATTACATTTCCCATTATTTTCTTTTGACACAATTGTCTCCCAGATGCCCATAAAACACCCTTTTGATTGGCCTACTATCCACATACACTATGAACCGTTTATATTAGCCATTTAACAAGTCAAGAGTGTTTTATTGCCATATGTCCTGAATCCTGAAACGGTACAATGAAATTCTTATCTGCAGCAGCATAACAGATGTGTTGTTACCAATCATGTCTTTGTGATGGGGGAAGAAACCAGAGTACCCAGGAAAAAACATCATGATCACAAGGAGAATGTGAAACTCCACACAGACTGCACAAGATATCAGAACTGAGCCAGATAGAGCTGTTGTAGTTGTAAGATAGCTACACTACCATATATGTACTCTACACTATATCTCTCTCTCTATATCACCGTCTATATTTCTCGTTTCCTTTTAGCCTTAGTCTGAAGAAGAGTCCCGGCCCAAAATGTCACCTATTCCTTCTCTCCAGAGATGCTGTCTGATCCGCTGAGTTACTCCAGCTTTTTGTGTCTTCACTGCCAGCAGTGTCGCTGTCTAACCTCCCTCTTGCACCCCTGAATCTTGTATTTGTGTCTGTGATCAGAATTAGGTCACAAAGTAATTGTCTCAATATGCTGCAGTTCTTTACAGTCCAGGCATTTGGATGGATATTTCCTTGCCAAATTTATTGTATGTTTACTTCATGTTTTTTTTACCTTGCTTCTTGTTTCCTTTTTTGCATGTATTTTACTAAAAAATGATTTATTCTTCCCAGATATTTAAGCACTTCTGAAATCTTGTTTCCTCTCTGTCTCTCTCCACCAATTGATCCATTTTCAATGAATAGTTATGGTAACCAAAGTGTTCCCTGCAAATTCTCTTGTTCCTTCTTTCGTGGTTTCTGTGCAACTCTTCTTCCTGTACCAAATATTGTTATTCTGGAAGCACTCCCAGTTATTTACGAAGGTAACAGTACCTTAATACCTTGGTGTCAGCCACTTATTTATTTCCTTAATGCTTCTCCTTTTTGAACATTGGCATCATATCAAAGAACATTACTTTGCACATTCTTTGAATTTCGTGACAATCCGAATACATGTGTCTTTTCAGACATATAATTCAAACTATATTTAAGAGGGAGTTAGATGTGGCCCTTGTGGCTAAAGGGATCAGGGGGTATGGAGAGAAGGCAGGTATGGGATACTGAGTTGGATTATCAGCCATGATCATATTGAATGACAGTGCAGGTTCGAAGGGACGAATGGCCTACTCCTGCACCTATTTTCTATGTTTCAA
The DNA here is from genome assembly GCF_028641065.1 of Leucoraja erinaceus. Taxonomy (NCBI): domain Eukaryota; kingdom Metazoa; phylum Chordata; class Chondrichthyes; order Rajiformes; family Rajidae; genus Leucoraja; species Leucoraja erinaceus. The sequence continues at coordinate 99,738,598 of NC_073380.1, forward strand.
GTCAAGTTAAGTATATGTCACATACACATATGAGATGTGCAGTGAAATGAAAGTGCACATCTCATATGTGTATGTGACCAATAAACTTGACTTGACTTGTTTCTATGTTTATACTATGCAATTTTTCCCCATGTGTGATTTCTGTTGGGTGCTCTGGTTTCCTTCATTCCCAAATAATTGTTGGCAGTGATAGAAAAACACCCCTTAGCATAGATTAGTGGCACAAAAAATTAAAGAGAAATTGATGGGTAAATGAGCGAGAATGGATTGCAGGACTATAGTAGCGAGGGAATTTTCAGATATGAAAATATCTGAGAATGTGACAAATGAGATTTCTCTGCTGTTAACTGGCTGAGAACCAAGAGGCCAAATTGCATCCTTCTGTGTCATAATAAACAAATAAGCAAGTCTTTCTTTTTTACCCATAATCTTTGGAATGTTATAAACCGTGCTTTCAAAATAACTTTTAACATTTCTTCAGCAGTTATTGGTCTAGCTAAAACAGATGGTCACATGGTAATTTACTTTTTTGAACAAGAATAATCTATCACGTGAATATTATTGTAACCTGCAAATTTAATTTCTGTCCAAAATGCACTAACATTACACGTGTAATCAACGTGGAGAATGCAAATATGAACACATGGAAAGGGCCAATACAATTTCCTGATGGACATGATTTCATCTGGAAATAATGGTAACCCAGGTGAAATTCTGTTCACATGCAATCTGTAAAGGAAAAGGCCATTTCTTCCCTGCTGTCTTTGGAATGAAATATTAAACCTACGCCCCTGTCTGTTCCCTTGGGTGGATGTAAAAGATTCCATTGCACTATTATGAAGAATTTAGAAGATTGAGGGGGGATCTTATAGAAACTTACAAAATTCTTAAGGGGTTGGACAGGCTAGATGCAGGAAGATTGTTCCCGATGTTGGGAAAGTCCAGAACAAGGGGTCAGTTTAAGGATAAGGGGGAAATGTTTTAGGACCGAGATGAGAAAAACATTTTTCACACAGAGAGTGGTGAATCTCTGGAATTCTCTGCCACAGAAGGTAGTTGAAGCCAGTTCATTGGCTATATTTAAGAGGGAGTTAGATGTGGCCCTTGTGGCTAAAGGGATCAGGGTGTATGGAGAGAAGGCAGGTACAGGATACTGAGTTGGATGATCAGCCATGATCATATTGAATGGCGGTGCAGGCTCGAAGGGCCGAATGGCCTACTCCTGCACCTATTTTCTGTGTTTCTAAGAGCTGGGAGATTATTCTCGTTTCCAGTATTTCTATTTAAATGTTTATTTAGCATCTGTTTACACATTCTTAGTCATCCATGATGAACTGACTGTAATATTCCATCAATCGTCATGTCTGGAGAAAGGTCTCGACCCGAAACGTCACCCATTCCTTCCCTCCAGAGATGCTGTCTTGTCCCACTGAGTTACTCCAGCATTTTGACCTATCTTTGGTAATGATTATCAAATAGCTCCTTTATCCTTAAACTGTGGCCCCTTGTTCTGGACTTCCCCAACATCGGGAATAAAGTACTTGAAGACATCTTTAAAGCGACATGAAAGCCACCACCGTGTTGCATGTTAATTCCTTTCTCAAATGAGTCTAACGCCATTGATTTATTGTTTTAAAGTGACCCCCCCCCCACACCACTCCAAAGATTGCTCCATTCGTGCACAGTTTTCGCTTCTCCGGCTTGAGTAAACGCAGACTAACTAACACGTTGCCCGGGGTGGTATTTACTGTTCGGTGTGCGGCCAGGCTTGATGGAGATACTGAAGTGGGGAAGGCCGCCCGCCCGCCCTCTTCATTCCAAGCTGGGGCGTTGTATGTTCTTGGCGCTGACTCGGTGCTGGCGCGGCGCTGCGTCACGTCACGTCCAGCCGGGCGCAGAAAGCGGTGACGGGGTGGGGGACGGGACGGGACGGGACGCATGCGTCAGCAGAAGGTGCGGTGGGGGGGGGTGGGAGAGAGGGAGGTGGGACGAGTGAGCGAGTGAGCTAGTGAGCAAAGATTGAGGGGGTGAGAGTGAGGGAGTCGGAGTCGGAGTCGCGCCGAGGGGTGGAGTACAGGCAATTGTCGAGGCTCGCAAACCGCCGGCAACAACAACAACAACTCGACTAATGTCCGAGGCGACAGTTGGTGAGTGTGGGAGTGGGACTGGTGGGACTGGTGGGGGTGGCCGGGCCGGGTTGTGAGGGGAGACCGGCGGTGGGGCCTTGCCTCCTGGGCTGTCTGGGTCTGACCCGCTCCCCTCGTCTCCTCTCCCCCTGGGCCAACGTGAGGACCTGGGTGCTCGGCTGATCGCAGGCCAGCTCGGGGGGTGGGGAAGCGACCACCTCCCTTTCCATGCCTCTCTGCCCCGGGCATTGCACTCGGGCTGCAATCTTCTTTTCTCTTTCTTCTCTCTCTCTCTCGTCTATTTTTATTTCGCCCTTAACAATAGATAACATTTTTTAAAAAACCCCAGATGTTGTAAAGAATCGATTGGCGGAAGCTTTTACAAGATACTCTTCTGTGGTCACTGTCCCAATCTCTACTGGACTTGAAGGCATCAGTTATGTTCGCTTCTGTTTTCGGAAAATACTTAAAAACAAAATTAGAAACTACATGGGTCAAGGGTCACTTTGCTTTTTAAAAAATAACTTGCATTGATGTAGCTCGCTTCATGTGCATTTATTGATGTTGCAAAGTATTGCACAGAATTTTTGAAGTGGAGACACGGTTGTAGGAAATATGACGATCAATTTGTGAACAAATTTCGCAAAAGAAAATGATAAAGATCTAGTAACCCATTTTAGTCTTGTTGACTGCTGTGGATGACTCCTAGTTTGGTTTAATGGTGTGATGTTTGTTTTTAAATGTACATGTGAGGGCAGAGGATCTTCATTTTAACATTTCACCCAAAAGACTGCACCTCCAAAAATGCAACAGTCCTTCCATCCTTTGCAGGGGTGTTAGCTTAGCTTTGATACTGGAGTCTCTGGAGTAGGGCTTGCATCTGGAAACTCTGACTCGAGTAAGAGTGCACCAACTGAGCCACAGCTGTCACTAATGTTTTCCTTTTCGAATGGGAAATTGTTGCGGATAGAAAATGGCAAACCTCTTTTAAATCATTTGGTTTAGTTTTAAGGAGTGAATTTATTTTATAAAAATGTATAATGGAAGACAACTGATCCTGACGTCTGTTGGGGGGAGGATGTTGTGGGAAAGGACACTTGTCCTGTTGTTAAGTTACTTTGTTGTTTTTCTATTGCTGTTTTTTACATTAGGTTGCATCTTACTTTCAGCAGATTATGTATCGTTAATGTTCACAACAATGTAATTGTGTATAGCGAGTGTTACAGTAAAAAACAGGAATAATTTAAATCTAATTAATGTGAAATTTCAAATTTAGTCTTTTCAGTCAATATAAAGTGGTGTATTACTGGAAAGATTTGAACCAGTGTTATAGTGTTGATTACATTGTACTAAAAATATAAAACCCAAAAGATCCAGCAAGGGTACTTGAACAACTTAAATCTGCTGATGTGATTATTCTGATAGTTGAGGGAAACTATGAAGATAAGCAACTCCTACTTTTGACATTAAAATGATATGAATAATTAAAATGATATTAAACAATTTTCTTTCACATCACGACCATTAATTCTCATTATAATGCAAATTGTAACAGTGGTGCAGGTTTACGTACTGTACACTGTTCTCTGCACCCTTTTTGGCAATAGTGTCCAGAAGGATGTAGCTATGACGCTTAAGGTGAGAAGCTGCAGGCCTGAGAGTTTTTGGGGCAGTGACTTCTGCAGTATTTACATTTTTTTTTTATTGGTGGAACCTGTCGGATTTAAAGAAGTTTCTAATAGTCCAGATATGGATATATGGAATGGATATCTCAAACTTTTGTCATACTGCATCAGGCCGTTATTTTCTTCATGAAAAGTATTTGGGTCTTGTACAAAGTATGGACGATAAACATTTCTTACAACATTTGGCAAGGAAGATATTTCCTTTTCCCGTCCTGCTCCTTGGTTGTTCTTGTTTATAAGCATAGCATATTTTTAGTTGGGCAGAAAAGTGGCACTGCAAATCGCAGCATTCTTTGGTTAATGCAAATAGTTTCTCAAAGAAAGAATAGCTCTGTGTAGTCAGTGTCTGCTACCGTGGCCAGCTATGGTTTTAGCAGACATTTTCAGTATGTGCAGACATCCCCATCAGTACATGACATTTTCAAAACTTGTTTCCAGTCTTAACATGAGAAAAAAGGTTCTATGAATTTAGAAAAAGTTGGAAGAAGACCACTTCAAGAAAATATGTTGGCATAGGGGTGGAATTTACTATCATCTCCCAAGATGTCTGCATGGCCATTGACTCTCCTCTCATTTTCTGATAAAATTGACCTTAGCACATGAAGCAATTGAGGAGAAAATTAAGTCCTCCTTTCTTGGAAACTATGTAGGATAAATAAACAAAGGCAAAAGTATTTCTCAACAGGTTATAGCAGAGTACTGCCATATTTGGCCTGGGAATAAATGTTGATATAAGGGAAGGCAATAAATTTGATGTTTAATTTTCAGATTTGATTTAAGTATTGGTTGGAATTATGAGTGCAGAGAAATACAAATTGTTTCCATGGTTTTACTATGTGCTGTGGATGACAAATTAGCATCCACGTTTATAGCATTAAGACACACCACAGCAATTATAGTCGTGAAGAAAGGGAGATTGGACTGGAAAGCCTCAAATACATGTTCTTGTATGCTGTGGTCTACACACTGCAGTGTTTTTCTCTGCCTTGTATATTTGGCAGGTGAGAGTTCACATCATTACAGTAACGCCATTGATGGAACAAATATTTCAGCACCTCTGTAATGTCTGTAAAACTACATTTGTCTGCCAAAACCCTTTACTGACAGTTGCAGAGATATCCAGCTGTTGCAACTATCCTTGGTTTCAGTTTCTTTAGAAAAGATTGAAACGAGATAATTACTTGGTTCCTATCGTATGGATGTAATTTTGTTCACTTCCTCTTCATTCCTCTTCTAAGAAACTGCTTTGAATAATGGAGATGTTTCAGTATTTGAGATGGGTAAATGGCATGATGATGGTAGGCAAGAGGGAAGTTAACAAGGGGTTACTGTCGTCTTTGGAAGTGAAACTGGAAACAATGGAATATTATACTGCCCTCCATAATGTTTGGGACAAAGACCAATCATTTATTTATTTCCCTATGTACTCCATAATTTGAGATTTGTGATAGAAAAAAATCACGTGGTTAAAGTGTACATTGTCAGATTTTAATAAAGGCCATTTTAATACATTTTGGTTTCACCGTGTAGAAATTACAGCAGTGTTTATACATAGACCCCCACCATTTCACGGCACCATGATGTTTGGGACACAGCAATGTCATGTAAATGAAAGTAGCCATGTTTAGTATTTTGTTGCATTTCCTTTGCATGCAATGACTGCTTGAAGTCTACAATTCATGGACATAGCCAGTTGCTGGATGTCCTCTCTGGTGCCATCTTTACCGTATGCTTGTTTTGGGAGCTAGCCCCCTTCAGTTTTCTCTTCAGCATATAAAAGGCATGCTCAATTGGGTTCAGATCAGGTGATTGATTTGGCCACTCAAAAATTTACAATTTTTTAGCTTTGGAAAAACTCCTTTGTTGCTTTAGCAGTATGTTTGGGATCATTGTCTTGCTGGAGAATGAACCGCTGGCCAATGAGTTTTGAGGCATTTGTTTGAAGTTGAGCAGATAGGCTGTGTCTATGCACTTCAGAATTCATTATGCTACTACCATCAGCAGTTGTATCATCAATGAAGATAAGCGAGCCAGTACCTTCAGCAGCCATACATGCCCAGGCCATAACGCCCCCACCACCGTGTTTCACAGATGAGGTGGTATGCTTTGGATCTTGAGCAGTCCCTTCTCTCCTCCATACTTTGCTCTTGCCATTGCTCTGATATGTTAATCTTCGTCTCATCTGTCCACAAGACCTTTTTCCAGAACTGCGGTTGTTCATTTAAGTACTTCTTGACAAACTGTAACCTGGCCATCCTATTTTTCCTGGCTAACCAGTGCTTTGCATCTTGCAGTGTAGCCTCTGTATTTCTGTTCATGAAGTCTTCTACGGACAATGGTCATTGACAAATTCACACCTGACTCCTGAAGAGTGTTTATGATCAGTGGGACAGGTGTTTGGGGATTTTTTTTTAATATAGAGAGAATTCTTCTGTCATCAGCTGTGGAGGTCTTCCTTGGCCCGCCAGTCCCTTTGCGATTAGTAAGCTCACCAGTGCTCCCTTTCTTCTTAATGATGTAATAAACAGTTGATTTTGGCAAGCCTAAGATTTGACTGATGTTTCTAACAGTTTTATTCTTGTTTCTCAGTCTCATAATGGCTTCTTTGACTTTCATTGGCACGACTTGGTCCTCATGTTGATAAACAGCAATAAAAGTTTCCAAAGGTGATGGAAAGACTTGGAGGGAAGACTAGGCGCTGAGGACTCTCTTATACCTGCATTTAGGAGGCATTTAAACACAACCTGAGCAATTACAAACACCTGTTAAAAACATGTGTTTAAACATTATGGTGCCCTGAAAAGTGGGGACTATGTATAAACACAGCTGTAATCTCTACATGGTGAAACCAAAATGTGTAAAAATACCCTTTAATAAAATCTGACAATGTGCACTTTAACCACACGTGATTTTTTTTTTCCCTTTTCTTTTACAAATTTCTCAGAGGCAAATAAATAAATGATGAGTCTTTGTCCCAAACATTATGGAGGGCACTGTACAGTGATTTAGAATATTTTTTGGATATTGCAAAACGCTATAAATTTGCAACAATGCCATGAGCAATCAGATACTATTTTGCCGGGGATGGCAAAGTCATATTGGTTGTGAAATCTGAAACGCATCTGTAGCAAAGAGCAGATTAGGAAATGCAATTTCCTTTTTAATATATTTGTTTAGTTTGAAAGAGGTATTCAACATTTTTATAGATGTGAGTACTATTTTAATATTGCTTAACTTGCATTATATGTGAAGAAATCCCAGGGAACCCTGCAACCCTTCCAGGTGAGACAGAGGCTCGTTCACGTCAGCCACCTCATCGCCTGTATCTGTTTTTTTCCTGATGTGGCCTCCTGTACATCGACCAGACCAGATGTAGACCTGGCGACTGTTTCTCTGAATACCTACGCTCGGTTCACGAGGGTTGACTGGTGCTCCGAATTGCTAACCACACTTCCCATTCCCACTCTGCCCTTTCTGTCCTCCGCTTTCCTTATTGCCCGAGTGAGGCCGCATGTAAACTGGAAGAAGATCACCTCGTATTCAACTTGGGGAGCTTACAACCCAACGCTCTCCATCTCCGTTCTCCCCCACACTGTCCCCTTTCCTTCTCTTCATTCCTTTTGTCTCACATCTTTTTTCATCTCTGGCCTTAGGCAGATGATTGGACACCACCATCCCCCCCCCCCCCCCCCCCCCCCCCCCCCCCCTCCATTTGCATATGTTCACAGTGTTGCTGTGAGTCCTGGGTGAGGTGGTGCAAAGGATGTATGCCGTCCGATGGGGCCTTGCACACCAGCCTGTGTGTGAAGTACCCTCTGCGAAGCTTGGAAGGTGTGATACCTGCGAGCACCGGCAGAAGATCCGTTGGAGTAGGGTGTAGGCAGCCGGTGATGATCCCCATGGTGTCGTTGAGGATGGTAATTATTTGGTAAAAGCACCAGCAAAGCTGCTAGTTTAAGAAAGAGCTGCAGATGCTGGAAAATCGGTAGACAAAAATGCTGGAGAAACTCGCAACATCTATGGAGCAGAGGAAATTGGTGACGTTTCAGGTCGAGACCCTTCTTCAGACTTCAGACAGCTAGTAACTTTAACCATTGTGAGCTGGAGCTACATTGTTAGCCAAAAATTAAATACTATCTGATGCAAATATGAATGTTGGACAGTTGTCTAACATCAGCAGTTATCTTTAAAACAAAATTGTAATTAAAGTACACAGCAGTTACTTTTTTCACAGATTTTGTTTTCCCAAGAAGCTTCATTACAGGATATGTGATATTCTTTGTTATGGTCTTGCATCAATTTTTGGTAAATTGAAATTGATAATGACCGGGTGTGTCATATCACTTGGAGTTTAATGGAAAATTGCCCATTATAGTTGCCACAAATGTAATGAATCCTGAGAAGAAACATGACTGCAGAAGCTGCAGAGTAGATGAAGTTACCAATAAGTGGAAACTATTTAATGAAATTGTAAGTTAATATTTGGGTTGTTGCTACCCTTGAACTGGAGGGTTTAAAGAAAAAGTCCTGAAGTGCCTTACCCAGGGTGTTAGCATTGTCTTCATCTTGGATGTAATGTCATATGACTGAGTTGGATGATCAGCCATGATCATATTGATTGGCGGTGCTGGCTCTAAGGGCCGAATGGCCTACTCCTGCACCTATTTTCTATGTTTCTATGAATATCCCTTATTTCCACCTTGGTGTCTTAATATTCACCTAAATAGCAGTAATGACTGGAGAAATTTATTAGAAGGACATTTGGACTGGACAACTAAACTTTGACTTGATAGTCTTGAGAACTCAGGATATTCATTGAAAGAAGGTACAAGTTCCTTGAAACTCAAATCGAGACACAATCAGTGAGATTTCAATTAGCCAATCTAAATTTTTTTTTTTTTTTAAGTAAGGCAGATAACCCCTGTTATGGTTGTTCAGGTAATGAAAATTCACCTTGCAGGATTCATAAATCACAGCCTAAAAATTTATGACGGGCTAAAATTCACTCTCATGCAATTTGTATGGGGAGGAGTAATTAATTATCTTTTGTTCCAACTCGCATGTCTTAATACATGAGCGGTTGTTGTAGTATTGTGTTATGAAAAACTGTGATTATGGACAGTTTTGGGTACCTGTATTGAATCTTTTAAGTCCGTGAATTCCAAATCATGAATACTTCCTTCATGAAAACATTATTGTATCAATTGTTGCCCATGGAAACAGTTTATCTTTATTCGCTCTACCTGGACCAGTAAGCTAAAGGAATTGTTCAAAATTGTCTTTACATTTTGATTTCTGGCTCTGAAAGGAACAATTCCAGCTTCTCCAGTCGCTGAAATAATTTGGTTAACTGTTTTATTTCATTACAGAATCTTTACATAATCAGAATCTGATAATGTGACATTGCCCCCTCGTTGGGAGCAAACTAGTAATTTGTAATGATTCAGCAAAGCTTCTTTTGCTCTACTGTCCAGGATCCCAGTATAGGTACTACTTAATGTCATGACCTGCGGTGATAATTTCAAAGATTTATGGATATGTAAATATGGGTCCCTGTCCCTGCACGCTCTTTAGAATTGCACCCTTTATTTCCTTGTCCTTCCTAGCAAAATGTTACTTTGCACTTGTCCATGTGATTGGAAGAAGGTAATTAACCTGTAAATTATTATTGGCTGTGAATGGTTAGGAAATAATGCTGATATGGCATTGCCGATAACAGATATTAAATTCCTATTCCGCTTCTGAATAATATTGTGTAGTTTCCTCAAATACAACTAAGTTGTGTTGAGTTAGATCTACATATAAAATTAACTTAAAGGTTGTAATATTTTAACAAAATGATTAAATATATAAATTTTAAGTTTTTTTAATCTTTTTATTATAAGCCATTTAGAAGTGGCGGCGCTGCGGTCCGTCTGCCTTTTTCTTTCTTTTTTTTTGTTTTCTTTTGTTGGATGTATGTTTTAGTTTATTTTTAGTTGTGTATGTGTGGGGGGGAGGGGAAACGTGTTTTAGTCTCTTCCTTCGGGGGATGCGACCTTTTCTTTGTCGTATCTCCGTCTCCGTCTGCGCTGAGGCCTAATCGCGGAGCTGGTGGCCTCCAACTGGGGCCGACCTCGTGGCTCCCGGAGGCAGTGCCAGGGCTCACTATCGCGAAGCTGGCCAACTTCGGGGCTGTGGTGGTGCTGCGGCGGCTCGCGCTAATTACGCCCCTTGATATATTAATATTATTCATGTGCTCCTTTCACCCCATAACCACCCTATCTACTGACGCATAACCCCCAACTTGCAGTCACATCTAGAGAGATGGGGGGGGGGGGGGGGGGGGCAAGGGTAGAAAATGAGGGCAAAGAGAGAAGGGGCAGAGCGAGAGACACACAGAGAGAGGGGCAAGAGGGATAGGGGGGTGAGAGAGGAGGGGAGGTGAGGTGAGGGGGGGGAGAGGGAATGCTGAGAGGGGGTGAGGGGAGAGGTGGGGAGCAGGGAGGGGGAGGGGGTAGGGAAGAGGTGGGGGGGGAGGGACGGGAGGGGGTTTTGAGGGGATGGAGGAGTGAAAGAGAGGGATAGGGAGAGAAAGAGAGGGATAGGGAGAGAAAGAGGTGGGGAGAGAGAGAGAGAGAGAGTGCTTTTTTACTTCAAACCAAACAACCATTTGCAGGCAGTGCTTTTTTTACTTCAAACTAACCATATATTCATTTTCAAACCACATTAAGGGTACTCACAGTGATGTAGACATTTGTTCAGTGTCATTCAGAGCTCAGAGTGACAGAGACTAATTGACAGAGCTCCATCTTGCAGAGACTAATTGAGGCACACCACTTCCTGGTTTTATAGTCCCTCCCCCTCCCTCCAGCAGGGGCTGCAGAGAGAATGGTGAATTTTGTAAAAACATTAATATCTCTGTTATTTTTCATCGACGGGAAAAATCCTCGGCACACATGCGGCGGAGGGGGGCTCTGAGCGAGGTGGCCAAAAGTGACGGTCGTAGGTGGCGGTGTTCTCTCGGAAATCGCAGCACAGACGGCCAAAAGCTGTCAAGAACAGAGATTTAGTAATATAGATAGCACCTGTATAATATTAGTTTTATCTATGCTAGCGTTTTGGGAAAGACAGTAAATATGTATTATATTGACATTGCTTTATATGATTTAAATTATTCAACTATCTGGTACAATTCCTCTCCCCCCCCCCCCCCCCCCCCCCCCCCCCCAGAAACATAATCCATGACCATTTAAGTTTAAAAAGTGATTGCAGAGCAATTTGGGAGCCCTGGCTTTTTGCTCTTGCAGTATCTGCCTTAAATTATTATGGCTTGAGTTTGGGTTATCTGTGAGACATTTATTTAGTGTCTGTCTGGAATCTGGGCAAAGAGTTTTCCCATAAGGACAAGGGGTCATCTTGAACCATTTTTGTTTTACGTTACTTGGAGTATCAACATTATAAATACTCAAAGAAACAAAAACCACTCAAAAGAAGAACTGATTTGTCTCGTCTTACTCGGCTCACAATGTTTTGTTTGCTTTGAAAATATTTTTACTTCCTGCTGCATGTTCTCCATATAAGGAACCTCAGATTTGTGTGCTACAAGTCAGTGCGTCTTAAACTGGTGAATGGTTCACTCAAGGACGAATGAAATGATTTTGGGGTGAATTAAACTGGAAGGGCAAATGACTTAATTTGTTCAGATATTTATATTATTTTTTCTATACTTAAAGGCATTGCCATTAAAGTGGTTAGTAAGCTCTTATTGGTTTTAATGGCAGTTGAGCTGAAAATTTGATATGTTTTTTTTCTCTTCCTATGGTTTTCTAATTTCAAAGTAGCAGGATATTTCCCAAATCTATTGTAATATAACCTTTTAGGGAAGACCAGACAAGCTAGTGGGATCATAAATTTAGAAATGACAACACTGACGGATCACCGCAGGCAACTGTTGAACTGAAACGTTTTGATTTACCAGCATCTACAGTTCTTTCTTAAATATATATAGAATTCTAGTGTTGCCAATTTAGTCACTTTTCTGCTAGAATTAGAATACTATATATATTTAAGAAAGTACTGCAGATGCTGGTAAATCGAAAGTAGACACAAAATGCTGGAGTAAGTCAGCGGGTGAGGCAGCATCTATGGAGAGAAGGAATTGGCGACGTTTTAGGTCGAGACGCTTCTTCAGACTCGAGAAGGAATTGGCGATGCTTCCGTTCGAGACGTTTCTTCAGACTCAGAATTTTAGACTCGGGCTATATATATTTACTGTACTTCAATCTACCAGCACTTATTTGCATCAAGCAACATGAATTCTAGCTATATTAAGGAGATTTGAGCCTCGTTTTGAACCAATAATGAAATTAGATTGTGCCATTTTCTTGTAGTGATGTTCTGCATTTTCTATTCTAGCGATTCAGTATTTTGTGAGTTTGATTTTGGTAACCCTGGTTACACCACCACTGTTGCAGACATGGCCAGGGTAGTGCGGGAACAAAGCATGTGAGTCATTGTGTTCAAACATTAAGGTCAGCATATCGGGTATATCAGTAATGACTACAAATATGACAAGTTCTTTGGTGGTATTGTGAGCGTTTGTCAGGGAGAGTTATATTAGTTGAATACTAATATAGTAAATCACATACTCCATGGTTTTTTGAGCTACTTTTCCAAGAAGAAAACTGCAGTAATCAAAGCCTGAAAGGGTAGGATGGGGCTGCAGCCCAGTGTTTAGACATTGGAATGTTTTCTTATCATTCTAATAGAATGATTTTCCAACTTCAGTGGTAATTAAAAAAAAAATGTCACTCCTTGGTTTTCTTTACATTTTTAGGATGTGCAAAAAGTTGAGTAAAACAAAATGCTTAAGAAATTAGTTAATTTATGTTTTTTGCTCATGTGACAAAATAAATGATATATAAAATTATACACACTGGAGAATAAGATGAAAATTACCAAAAATCAGAAGAGAATTTAGTCGAGAGCAATGAAATTTTGTGATAAACTCAAGGGTGAATATCACTGTAATAGTTTAAAAAGCACTGGTGTAAATTTTGCTAACCCTTTATAATTAATCTCAGCATTTAACAACTTTTATTTTTGAATTTATGTTTCACTTTTTTTCTGGTTTATTTTCCTAGTAAAACATCAGCATTAAATGTAATAGTTATTAACAAAACTAGGGTGGAAAATGCAATTAATGGGTACAATAACACTTTGCTAATACGCATAGTAGCCCTGAACACCTGGATAAAGTCCTGTCTGAAATAGTATTCATACTTAAAGCAGTTTGATTTGAAAACTGCTGGATTCCTTTACATGGAAGGTGTGCCACATTATCAGGAAGATGGCAGGAATATTAGCACCAATGCAGAATAAAATTTGTGAGCATTTTTAATCTGGAATTCGACCAGGGAATGTTTCTAAGTAGGTTTGTTTCCAGGTGATAATTTGGCTGAATAGTGAATTACTAAAGTAACTAAAATAAAAGTTTAGACAAAAGTAATTTTAACTATGTTTGAGAACTGTATGGATAGGGCACAATACAATATTTAACCCTCTTTAGCCTATTATCCAACATGGCTACTTCAGCTTTCATGGCATGCCTCCATGTTTTATTTTAATCTCACTGTCAAAATTTTTAATATTTCACTAAGTTTGAGTCTTTGAAATAAAGAGTGGAGGTTGGTTTGGGTGGTTATACAGCTGCAATATAATTAACAGATTTGGATGATGTCATGCTCCACAAGAGCAAAGCCCATCTGAATCCCGTGGCTTTAGATGATTCAAGCCAGCTGTTAAATAATGAATGACTGCTTGTATTGTAAGGGATACAGTGAGGCATATGTTAGTCTGATTTTTATTTTTGAATCCTGCTGCTTGGATTTTCCAATTTAATGTAGAGTGCCATTATAATTGACCAACCACAATTTATTTACAGTTTGAGTCACTAGCTTATTTTTACTTTTTCCACATTTCAATTGTCTTAAATACTTTTAGGTCACTCTTGATTGGAGAGGTATTGAAGGTTTGTTGACAGTTAATACAACCAGTTTATTTTGTATTCCAACTATGTATGGTGGGAGGAATTTAAGAATATTTTTGCCTAACTATTTTAGATTGGTGTTGAGGCATTCCTGCCTAAGGTCTTTGGTTTCAGTAAACAATTTTATGGAGAGGAGACTGAAGGTATTTCCCATGCAAGATCAAAATAAATTGTGTAAGAAAAGATTTCCATGTTTGATTGCATGTAACCATTTCACTTTGCTGGTTTAAAAATGATGATCAGCTGTTTACTTTTGCTGCATCATTTACAGATCACTTGAAGGCTAAGAATCTAAAATGTTTATTTTTGAACCTTGTGTTTGTAGGTCACAATACACCTATAATCCTTATTTGAACCTATTTAGTGCTGTTGAGCATTGAACCATGAAATAAGCTTCCAAGTTAATTGACTAATGAGATTTTGAGGTGGTATTATGAAGACTTTTGTGGACAAATTTATAAAGAATAAGTACAACGCTACAAACTTATGACTGTAGTTGGACATAATTTAAGAAACTCATCCACTCCCATCTTGGTTTAGGAGCTCCAGAGAAGTCATGACCAGCAGCCTAAACCTTTTTCTCCCAGAGAGTTGTGAATTTATGGAATTTCCTGCCGCAGAGGGTAGTGGAGGCCAAATCACTGGATGGATTTAAGAGAGAGTTAGATAGAGCTCTAGGGGCTAGTGGAGTCAGGGGATATGGGGAGAAGGCAGGCACGGGTTATTGATAGGGGACGATCAGCCATGATCACAATGAATGGCGGTGCTGGCTCGAAGGGCCGAATGGCCTCCTCTTGCATCTGTTTTCTATGTTTATGGTTAGATTGTGCCCCAAAATGGTCAACAACAAAGTGCCTCCCATAGCATTCTATATTGATCAATCTTTCAAGGGCTGAATACCAGGTCTGAGTTTAAGCATTTAAAACAAATCCAGGAGAATGAGCTGATTAGCAGTCATCACTTCCATCTAAAATTTGCTAATCCTTCCTATTACCAGGATGTAACCTGCATTGTAGAGAACAATGTTCATGCTTCACAAACCCCTTGGAGTTTGCCAAATTGACTAAAATGCAGCCCGACATTAATATATGTTAAACCCTTGTTTTTATTGCTTTTTACAATGGACGCTTCCCTGGCCCGCCACCACTTACAGGCCGCACCTACTGCCGCCGCCACCGGCTGACACAGCTTCTTCTGCCATGTCTGCCATTGCCACTGCCCTGACCTTTACCTGCACTTTTGGCAAGCCATGACCAATGATTCTGTCGCCCCCTTGCCTCTCCACTGGCTGGCAGCAGGCCGGGGCTGTCAACTCACCTGGATTCTAGGCCCAGTACCAGAACGAGTGTCTGAAGAAGGGTCTCGACCCGAAACATCACCCATTCCTTATCTCCAGAGATACTGCCTTCTCTGCTGAGTTACTCCAGCATTATGTGTCTATCTTCGATTTAAACCAGCATCTGCATTTCTTTCCTACACAGTAATCTTAAGTTATCTGCCCAAATATCGACACAACAGATATATTTAAAAAAAAAATTATGTGCCTGGCACTGTTTTCAAAGTGAAAATGAGAATTGTACCTACCTTGGAAAATCAGTTGCTTGTGAACTAGATCAAAGGGAACATCAGAAATATAAATGAGTTCATGGAACATGGGAGTTTCTGCATGCTGGGAAGAATGCCTGTTGTCTTGCTGAACCTGTTTGAAGGACATTTGAGTGTCTTAATTATGCAAGCATGAGTCATTTTTGTGCAGTTTTGTTCACATGAACTTTGAAAGTGAATGTTAGTAGACTACCCTTCATTTCTGTAGCTTGGAATCCTTTCCAAATTGTGCTCATTCAGCTATGTTGCAAATTTCTTTATTATTAGCATGCTTTTAGTGGGTTGAACTACAATCGCCTTGTTCTGCTCTCATTATTCCAGTTTCTTGGCTTTATTTATTTCATCTATAATGTTTATATACAAGGTCGGATATCAGTTTTTCAGGCAAAGGTAGATTAGTGCTTAATTACAATGCTTAAAATATCTTCTTCTCCGTGATCAAAATTGGATCTGCATATGATGTGAGGACTAACTATTTACAGCTTGATCTTCTGGTCATAATTTCCTCTAACCTGCTCTCTGAGATGATCACATAATTGGATTTTGATTTCTGCTCTGAATTGGTTGAATGCACATGTTCAGATCATCCAAACTCTTGTCTTTGAACCGTATCCATGACAATTTCACATCTGATGTTGTTCAGCCAATTACTGCAGGAGATTGATGTTGTTTTCAGCAACTTCCTTGTAGTTGCGTTATCATTTTGGCTGATGGGTAGCAGGCAGGTGTGGGAACCCTGAGCATTTTATTCATCTTTCCTACACCAGGAACACTGGTGTCAGTTGGAGTTACTTTTATCTTTTGGATGAGAATTGTGTACAAACTTTGGTTGTTTAGATCTATGATATTCAGAGACTGAATAACCAAACTTTCAATTTTAATGAATGGCATTTTAATTTAGTTTATAGCATATTAATGCATTAATGACTAAATTTTATTCATGATATGGACCTATGCCTGTGGATTATTTGGGATAGCCTTGTTTCTAAATAAATTTGATTAATTATAGTATATCTTACAGCATTGAGATCAAGTTGTTTTTTTATCCCTTCACATAATTTCTGTGCTGCACAGGTCTAAATTAATGTGTTAGCTCTGACTGCAGTTTTAAATTCCACCTGTTTTATAGATGCTGTTATGTGGGAGGCATATCTAACCTTTCACCACCTGCATAAACTGCCAGGCAATAAAAGGAACCAAGTGCTGAAAATGTTTCTTGGGAGAAAAGATTAAATGGCAAAAATATAAATGAAAATATTGAGCCGTGTGTATATTAACAGATAATTCAAAATCTAAGCCTATAATTCCACCTCACAATCATGCTGGCCCTTGGTGGATTTGGAGTAAGAAATTACAAGGTGTAAGAATGAAGCAAATAACTTATTTTTTTATAAACATGAACCATTATTGTATCTTTTGAAATTAACGTATATAAACATATTAAAATGATTCTAATCGGAATAAATCTTCCCACTGATTATAGGTGTGTAAGAGCATGCAGTGTATATCATTGCATTAAAAAAAATGCCCAAATTGTATTTTATGGTCCGAATAATGGAACAGAAATGAGCTAACTGCATAATTACTTTGATTTATCCTGCAACTGACTGAACTATAAGTATTGAATAGATTGAAGGCGAGCCCATTCTCTTTGCAAATAGAGATGGCAATTGGAGTGCTGCAGTTTGGCTCATTCTCCCTGGGTGATTTATTTTTAAGGTTTGTGTAAAATTGGCAATAAGATCTTTGTATGCACAGAAAGGTGCAGGGGTTGACTCTCCTAACAGTAAACATTTGATTCCTGCTGAAAGTGAGGATGTGAATGAATAGCTTGAAACTGATGCTGACTAGTTTGTAAGAAGGAACTGTAGATGCTGGATAAAATCGAAGGTAGACACCAGATGCCGGAGTAACTCAGCAGGTGAGGCAACATCTATAGAGAGAAGGAATGGATGATGTTTCAGGTCTCGACCCATTCCTTCTCTCCATAGATGCTGCCTCACCCACTGACTGTAGTTTATTCACATATGGAAAAACTGTGTGTTTACTGGGGGATGGTTGGTTTCATTTGAAACAAATTCAAGGAGGAGGGAATGACAAAAATCAACTGAAATATTAACAAAAGATTGGTTGGCATGTTGAAGTAGAATAAGGATTATTTGTGGGATGTCCTGATTTGACTTTATCCTGTTATATGGAAAAGATTGCCAAGTTAAACTATCGCTGAGATTTGTAATCTTTCATTCGGCTTCTGGTCAATGGTCTTTCTGTTTTAAGGTGTGCAATTGATTTGGATGCACCTCAAAATGATAACACTTGTGGAGAGGAGTAGGTGTGGCCAAAGCAAATTTTATTTCATTCTTGTCGTCGTCCTTTTGAAATTCTTAAGTCAAAGGGGGACTGCAAGTAAAATTGTAACATGTATTTGAAAAGTGTTGATTCAAAGAAACCATCCAAGTGAATACAATACCTGTAAGTAATAATTTGCACTGAGGACGATATTTACTGCTTGGTATGGTGATGTAGTAATTTGTGGCCCAAGGAATGGAGAATGGTTTAACAAGCCGTAAAATTTATACCAAGAAAATAATTTAATAGTGGTGTCTGCGTAGAAACTAATTCTTCAATTGTCATTTGACGTAAATTGCGCTTAATGCTGATGTCTTTATATTTTTCCATGTCAATAATTTGACTGCTTTGTGAAAGCCCAAGAAAAGGCAACAGATACCACAATAGTACATCCTCCAAATGCAGAATAAAGTGAGGGTTATGGAAGCCATGACAACAGACTGGATAGACTTGGTTTATACTCTCTAGAGTTTAGGCGATTGAGAGGGGATCTTATAGAAACTTACAAAATTCTTAAGGGGTTGGACAGGCTAGATGCAGGAAGATTGTTTCCGATGTTGGGGAAGTCCAGGACAAGGGGTCACAGCTTAAGGATAAGGGGGAAATCCTTTAGAACCGAGATGAGGAGAACTTTTTTCACACAAGAGTGGTGAATCTCTGGAACTCTCTGCCACAGAAGGTAGTTGATCCAGTTCATTGGCTATATTTAAGAGGGAGTTAGATGTGGCCCTTGTGGCCAAGGGGATCAGCAGGTACGGGATACTGAGTTGGATGATCAGGATCATTTAAATGGCGGTGCAAAGGGCCGAATGGCCTACCTGCACCTAGTTTTGTTTTGAACATCATCGTTCAGTGGATCTTTGCTAAAATTGTGCATTGATGTATGCCTAGTTAACAATCCTGTTCAGTAGTGTTTACCCCCACCCAGTGAAGTATGTTGCTTCTTGTCCAGATTTGATTGTGAATAATAGCTGATTCGATGAGATGGGTGTAGCTAGGCAAGGCCAATGACAGCCTGGCCTCGGGCAAGGCCCCAGGCAGCGACGGGATTCCCCCTGACCTGATCAAGCATTGCAAGACTACCATACTGCTTCCTTTGTATGAAGTCCTCTGCTAGTGCTGGCAAGAAGGAGCTGTACCGCAGGACATGAGTGATGCCCTCTACAAGAACAAGGGCGAGAGAAGCAACTTGCAACAACTACAGAGGCATCTCCCTCCTCAATATCGTCGGCAAGGTCTTTGCTCGGGTCATCTTGATCCGCCTGCAGAAGCTGGCAGAACGTGTCTACCCAGAGTCACAGTGCGGTTTCCCAGCTGGAAGGTCAACAGTAGACATGGTCTTCTCCTTTCGCCAGTTCCAGGAGAAGTGTAGAGAACAGCGGATGCCCCTGTATGTTGCTTTCTTTGACCTCACCAAGGCGTTCGACCTCATCAACAGATATGGCCTATTTAAGGCTCTGCCAAAGATCGGCTGCCCACCAAAACGGCAGAGCATGATAGAATCCTTCCACATCAACATGATGGGGATAGTGCTGTTCAATGGCAGCTTCTCTGAGCCCTTCGACATCCACAGTGCTCCCACGCTCTTTGGGATTTTCTTTGCTCTGCTCCTGAAACATGCCTTCGGCACTGCAACAGAGGGAGATCTACCTGCGTACTAGATCAGATGGCAGGCTCTCCAACCTGACCCACCTCAGAGCAAAGACAAAAGTACGTGAAGCTCTCATCAGAGACGTGTTGTTTGCCAACGATGCCGCAGTTGTGTCCCACACCCAGCAGGAACTACAGTCACGGATGGTCTGCTTCTATCGGGCATGCAAGGACTTCGGGCTGACCATCAGCCTGAAGAAGACGAATGTCCTGGGGCAGGATACAGAGACGCCGCCTGTCATCACCATCGACGACTACGAACTCGACGCCGTCCATCAGTTCACGTATCTTGGCTCCACCATCACCGACAAACTCTCCTTGGACACAGATTGATAAGATGATCGGGAAGGCAGCTACAACTCTCGCTCGCCACACAACTCGAGTGTGGACCAACCCAAAGCTGACAGTGAAGACAAAGATAGCAGTCTACAACGCCTGTGTCAACAGCACGCTGCTGTACGGCAGTGAGACATGGACTACATATGCCAGACAGGAGAGAAGACTCAACACCTTCCACCTTGGAAGCATCTGCTGTATCCTGGACATATCATGGCAAGACAGAGTGTCCAACGTCGAGATCCTGTCTCACGCTGGCCTTCCCAGTATGTACACTCTACTAAGGCAGCGCAGACTGCGGTGGCTGGGCCATGTCCACCGCATGGAGGATGGCCGTATTCCAAAAGACACCTTCTATGGAGAGCTGACATCTGGGAGGAGAACCATCGGCCGCCCCCAGCTACGTTACAAGAATGTCTGCAAGAGAAATGAAGGCGCTCGATATCAATGTGTAGTCCAGGGAGAGCCTTGCCGCTGACCGCACGAGGTGGAGAGGCACCCTGAACCAACATCTCAAAACGGGGAAGAGGAACTGTTAAATGCAGCGGCAGATAAGCGGGCACGCAGAAAGGAGCGCAGCAACTTCAACAGACCAGAGACCACACACAAATGTGACCTTTGCCACAGAGACTGTCACTCCCGCATTGGTCTCTTCAGCCACAAGCGACGTTGCCCCAGCTGAGGTTTGGAGCAAGCAGCCAACAACTAGGATGCATCACCCATGGTCAGTCATGACCGAGGGGGGCCCACAAAGCTGGTCTATCTAACAACATCCTAAAGCCAAGGAAAATGATGTGCTACTAACTGTAATTGTTTGTGTAGATAACAGAACCAACCCCACCCCGTTCGCCTCGTGGATACATATATGCTGTTAATGGCAACCTTTCAGGACCCCATCCAAGTGCGCTCTTAAACTTTGAGCCCAGTTTGCAGGAATTAATTGTGCAGCTTTTCTTTTCAGATGAGCTCATTATATTGAATTGGGAGTGAATATCCTAAATTAAAGCGTTCCATTGCATATGCTACAAAACATTCCATGTTGCTTCACAAACATTTTCAAATAAAATTAACTCTGAGCAAATAGGAAATATTAGAGCATATAACCAGAATCTTGGTGAAATAGTTTTAGTCTTTGAGGAAAAAAGCGTGGTAAACTTTTCATTGTGTTACTGATCATTAACTGATGTAAGAATATGGTTTATGTTGGTTTGATATTGTATTTTTACCGTTAATGGGGCTGAAGGGGTTCAGTGGCTACAGGGGTGGTGTTGTGGGACATGTTGTTTGCAAGGATGGATAACATGGTGAAGAAGGTGCAAGTTGATGGAGTGCATTTTTGTGGTTGAGATTGTTACAATCAGCAATTAGGAAGCAAACTATCATGGGATTAACCACTCTGTAACTAATGTGCGGCACTGTGATTCAGCCATGGAATTGCTGTCTTACAGCACCAGCGACCCAGGTTCGATCCTGACTAGAGGTTGCCGTCTGTATGGAATTTATGTTCCCCCTGTAACTGCATTGGTTTTCCGCGGGTGCTCCATTTCTTTCCAGACTCCAAAGACGCGCAGGCTGTAGGTTAATTATTTTTGGTAAAATTGTCCCTATTGTGTAGGATAGTGCTAGAGTATGGGGTGATCCCTGGTTGGCGTGGACTCAGTAGGCCCGTGGCCCCGTATCTCTAAAATCAATGAAAAATAAGGTGTAAATTCCAGACCTGAACATTGCCGTTTGCCGATTCTGTATTGACGGCTTTTTGATCCAACCGGATGTCTTGCATGTGTCGGGAAGAACTGCAGATGCTGATTTAAATCAAGGATAGGCACAAAATGCTGAAGTAACTCAGCGGGACAGACAGCATCTCTGGAAAGAAATGTGTAAGAAGGAACTGCAGATGCTGGTTTAAACTGAAGATAGACACAAAAAGCTGGATTAATTCAGCGGGACAGGCAGCATATCTGGAGAGAAGGAATGGGTGACATTTTGTGCCGGGACCCTTCAGACTGATCAAATGTTTTGCATAGTCTGCAACTATCCTTTCATTACTTAGATATTTTTAGGATGAACCATTTGAGATTATTGCCTAGGAGCCAAGTATAAAAGTATTTAATAACATTTTTACGAACCACTTTATTTTTATTCTTGACATTGCTGAAATGCAACACTTGTTCATTTCTGGTCAGTGTTCGAGAGTATCTTAAACCTCATGTTTACAGTGCTCCTGTTGTGCCCTTCAATGGCTAATCATATTTAATCATTCTCAAATGCTACCAGAACCTCACCTGAAGAAAGCAAAAAGCTTTTAAGTTTGTCAAGAAATACATTGTAATCCCCAGAGAGGAATATTTACAAAGTAAACCCTTTAACATGCTATTATAATTAGCCTGATGGATGAATAGTGCAAGCAGCTGTGGAAGAAGCGACATTTCAAGCCTAACCTCATTCATTTGACAACTGTCCGAAGAATTGTTTGCTAACAGAACAATCTCTGAGCAGTTGTGCTATTTGACATAACTTGGAAATAAACAATCCAAAACTAGGTCTTGTTCTCTAGTGCTGTATTGTGAGAAACATCTTTGCCATCTTTCTTGGGTAAGATCTCATTGCACAATTTAAAAAAAGAGCATGGCATATTCTGTAGTGGTCTTTGCAATATTAAAACTATTAGTACAAGGCAGCACCTTAGTACAGTAAACCCCAGTATTGCACGAGAATTGGCCTAAAACGTTTTGCTCAACCCTCGAGGGTAGATTTGGCAGTCGAGTGTTTTCTCTACAATGTTGGATGGGTGTTTTTCAGCATTGGGTCCCACTTGAGCAAACAACCTTCACGTCTAGTTTTATTTTTTTAATTGTGTTAGGTGCACAGGTTCTTGCATAATATTTGCACTTTTGTATCGCATTAGTGGTCTGCATGAGTATAATGTACAGTGTAAACCCAAACACGAAGAGTTTAAATTCTGTCCCTTGTATGCATAGTGGGGTCCTGGTGGGCATGGGCTGTACTTGTAGCTTCGGGCTGCTCCTCATTGGGAAATACAAACTACCTCCTCTACAATACAACAATTAGTGTAGGAAAGAACTGCAGATGCTGGTTTAAATCGAAGATAGACACAAAATGCTGTTCCATTGCAGCAGATGCATTCAATGCAAGATTCTATCCTTGTCAGTAGGTGCTTTGTGTGGGGCCTGTCTTTGCTGTGGGGTCACAGTCGGTCTGGTTCATTCATTTTTTCAGGTTGTGTTCATGGTTTGCTGTCTGGAAACTGGGTGAGAAGAGCTGTTACCTTGGGGCCAAGGCAATTCAGTAGCAGCTTGTGGGTTTTTCTATGGATGATATGCTTTGTTCCCCTGTAATAAGTGCTCCTCCCATTCATGCTTATTTCATTTTCTCAAAGTCTTTGATTCCTTTTGTTTGCTCCCACCTTGTCAGTCCACCATGTCCCTTCCTTGACTGTCACGTGGACACAACTATCCAACAGACTGAATACTCTATCATTCCACATTCAGATCCTGGTGTGTTTGATGGACACATAATGAGTTGTCACTGTTAGAACTAAGACTCTGTGATTTTAGCAACCTCATCAATGCTCATGTCATTGCCCTGACTTCCAGCCACTTGCTCATTGTCATGAGGCACTGAAACCTCATCAGCTCCAGTTTAGCCATGTGCATTCTATCTGGATCTACAGTACCATACACCATCCAGTGGGATCAAGGATCTGAAGGGAGCACATCAGTCTTGGTACAATCTGGGTTTTGTGGGACCGTAGTCCAGTGGGTGAGTGATTAGGGATGGAGGGGCATGGTGCAATTTGCACTTTACAAAGGTATCAATGTTTATCAAGGATGTCAAAAAGTGGTAATTGAAGTTTGCAAGTGTCGGGTCTAACTTGAACCCATCATAGGAGTGTCCTGTCATGCTTCAGTTTAGTAGTTGGGATCTTGTTATGGCTTTGTATTGGGAAGGTTCTGAATACAGATCAATACTTTCAAAGATAAATTTGTGTGTTACGCTGGGGTCTTGCCAATAGGTCAACTCTACCCTCGACAGGATGATCAAGATAGGTAGAGGAAGCTAATTTAAAAAAAAAAACTGTTATTTCGTAAACAATTGCATTAAATTCCAGTAAAGGATATTCTGGGAAACTAGCAGGAATGATGACTCACAGGTTTAGGTCACACACTTTAGAAATCCTGCAATGTTTTGTCATTGCCCAGTTTTTGCCAACTTTTTGCTGTATTCTGACTGAAGGTTGAGAGTTCAGTTCTGCGGGTGAATAAACAAAATACCACCCCAACATGCATTTGTGCAGATCAAGGCAGAGCTGTCCTTGGAGTTCTTAACTGTTATAAAAGAGTAAAAACACAAAAGCTGGTTCTAATGGAGTTTGGGTATTACAGTTGTCTTTAATCACTTCTGCATTTTGTGGTTGTCTGGCATTGCAAATTGTGGTGAAGAATGATCAGCTGTATCCTGTAACTTCCATTACTTCTTGGCTTAACTATGTTTGATTCTTAATGGTTGTCTATAGCTTGTATGATTCGAATTGAATCGCCATTTTTTCTGTTTTTTACTCTCAGAGAGAAAATTGCCGGACGCTATTTTAGCTTAATTGATACTTTAAACTAAACGACAGAATTCTAGAACACTAGATCTCCCTCACTATCTCTCCCTTTACTTTTTTTAAATGCTCTCCTTAAAACTACGTTTTTTTTAAAAAGCTTTTAATCACCTCTTCTGATCTCCTTTTAATGGATTAACATTGTTTTTGGTCTAGTCATGACTTTGGGTGCTGTGATTTTCACAATCAATTTTTCTTGCATCTTGCAATTTTTCTTGCAAAGAACTGCAGATAATCCATAGCATCTTACGAATTTGGAAACAGTTGAAATCAACCCTTAAATTGAGAAATTTCTCTCTCTTTGACGTGGATAAGCTTTTCCCACTGAGAGTAGGGAAGATTCAAACAAGGGGACATGACTTGAGAATTAAGGGGCAGAAGTTTAGGGGTAACATGAGGGGGAACTTCTTTACTCAGAGAGTAGTGGCTGTGTGGAATGAGCTTCCAGTGAAGGTGGTGGAGGCAGGTTCGTTTTTATCATTTAAAAATAAATTGGATAGTTATATGGACGGGAAAGGTATGGAGGGTTATGGTCTGAACGCAGGTGTATGGGACTAGGGGAGAATACGTGTTCGGCACGGACTAGAAGGGTCGAGATGGCCTGTTTCCGTGCTGTAATGGTTATATGGTTACCAATCCGCAGATGCGGCATAGACGGAAGAATTGGGAGTAGGGGACAGAGTCCTTACAGGAAACAGGGTGGAACACATCTTGGGATCAGATGTGGCGGAGAAATTGAGAGTAAGAAATTGGGTCATGCAAGAGGTCGGGTGGTGAGGTTTAGTCAAAGTAACCGTGGGAGCTGGTGGGTTTGAAGTAGATGTCAGTCGATAGTCTGTCCCCTTGTGATGGAGACAGAGATCAAGAAAGGGGAGAGAGGTGCCAGAGAGCAGGGTGGAAATTAGTCAGAAAGTTGATAACATATAGAGTTCTGCACTTGACCTGAGTCTCTCCAGCAGTTTTATGTTTGATGAATGGTTGGTGTTGATAATGGAACTGGATTACTTAAGTTTTGTATGTCTGCGTCCATTGGGGAAAATCATATTAAATGCCACCTTGAGAATATTTGATCTACTGCTCCTTAAATAGATGTTGAAAAGTTGGAATGGGTTTCTCAATTTAAAAATAACCCAGGAGATTAGCCAAGATCTTTAGCTCATGACAGGGCATTAATACACAGAATCTACAGCACAGAAATAGGGCATTCAGCCCAGTCTCTGTTGGAGGTACACAAAAATGCTGGAGAAACTCAGCGGGTGCAGCAGCATCTATGGAGCGAAGGAAATGGGTAACGTCTAAACCCTTCTGCAGTTCCTTCTTGAACACAGTCTCTGTTGGAGTTTGTTTCAAGAGCCTTCTCACATAAAACAGAACTACCAACCCTGTTTGTGCGTCCTTTACCAAAATAGAGAAGATGACAAGCTATATGTGTCAGCACAGTGATTTGTTGCTAATCGGATATCGTTTTACACTCCCAAATATATTGTAAAACAGTATTCTGTCCAAGTTGATCAGAGTTAATGCTGAGTAATCAAAATGATCTAGTTGTCTAACCACAACTTGAGAGTAAAGGGCCTGTCCCACTGTAGGAGGTAATTCAAGAGTTCTCCCAAATTTCCCTGATTCAAACTCGGAGAATTACGGTAATAGCCACTCATAGGTACTCGGGCTCTCGTGGACATTTTTCAACATGTTGAAAAAACTTCACAAGCTTACCGCGTTTCCCGAGTACCTGCCGTTAGCGTTACGAGCCGCTAAGCGACGTCCCGAGCTCCGACGTACCCGCTACGTACATTCTACGTATTTACCACGAGTTTGATTATTTAACTCGGGAGAGCTCTTGGGTAAACTCGTATAGTGGGACAGGCCCTTTAAGTTTGATTTCAATTGCTCAGGTGTTCTGCAGAGAACTGAAAGAAACAGACCAGGACATTTGAATGCCTTTATGACTTAATGCTTGGTATGCTCAAATCGGAATTCCTTTTTGTTTCACTATGTTACAAGCTTGAGTAATAAATTACTATTCCGTAGTTCATTTCTAATCATGTTTTATTCTTGACTGATTTTGGAATTTGTAAAGAGGAAATATCCTGCACCCCTATAACTTGGATTGGTAATGCCTTTGATGCAGTCTGATTCATTTTTAATTTAAGGAAAGAGATGGAAAAGATTCCCATAGCTATCAAGACAACACTTCGGCCCGAAACGTCGCCCATTTCCTTCGCTCCATAGATGCTGCTGCACCCGCTGAGTTTCTCCAGCAATTTTGTGTACCTTCAATCTTCCAGCATCTGCAGTTCCTTCTTGAACACTTCTTCCCACTCTGCTTCCTGTAAAGACTATCCCCTACTCCCAATTCCTCCCTCTACGCCGCATCTGCACCCAAGATGAGGAGTTCCATATCAGGTCATCGGAGATGTCCTCATTCGTTAGGGAATGAGGGTTCCCCTCTTCCATCATAGATGAGGCCCTCACTGGGGTCTCCTCGATATCCCGCAGTTCCGCTCTTGCTCCCCCTCTCCACATTTATAATATGGTCAGAGTCCTCCTTATCCTCACCTTCCACCCAATCAGCTATCACATACAGCACATAATCCTCCGACATTTTTGCCACCTCCACTCCCTTGCGGAGGGTACGCAGAGACCCGTACCCTCAGCAACTCCCTGGTTAAAACCTTTCAACTAAAAACCACCCCCTCCCCAGGCACTTTCCCCTGCAACCGCAGGAGATGCAACACCTGTCCCTATACCTTCCCACTTGACTCTAAGGACTCCGACAGTCTTTAGTGGTGAGGCAGATATTCACTTGCATCTCCTCCAACCTCATCTACTGTATTTGCTGTTCCAGTTGTGGACTCCTGTATATCGGCAAGACAAAGTGCAGGCTCGGCGATCGATTCGCTGAACACCTCCGCTCTGCCTGCCTAAACCTACCTGATCTCTTGGTTGCTCAACACTTTAACTCCCCCTCTCATTCCCACACTGACCTTTCTGTCCTGGGCCTCCTCCATTGTCAGAGTGAGCACCTCATATTTCGCTTGCTCAGCGTATACCCCCGCGGTATGAACATTGACTGCTCAAACTTCAAGTAGCCCTTACTTTCCTCTCTCCATCCCTCCCCCTTCCCAGTTCTCTGACCGTCTCACTGTCTCCGACTACATGTTACCTTCTCCCAACTAACAATGATCTATTCTACATTGTCCTTGATCTCCATTCCCTTTGACCTGTTTTCACACCGTGCACTTCCTTATCTATACACTTCCTTATCTATGTACCACCCACTCCCCTGACATCAGTCTGAAGAAGGGCCTTGACACGAAACGTCACCCATCCCTTCTCTCTAGAGATGCTGCCTGTCCCGCTGAGTTACTTCAGCATTTTGTGTCTTATCTTTGATGGAAAAAAGTTGTTCAGAGGAACTTGGGTAAATCAATAAGGTTAACATGCAAGTAATGTAAGCAATGGAATGTTATCCTTTATTGCAAGAGAAATCGAGTACAAGAGTAGAGGTGTCTTATCCCAATTATTTAGGCATTGAGTTAAAAGAGCAGCCATTTTATTTAATGGTGAAGAAATCATGAACGACTAAAAGATCTATTATGTTAAATTTGCAAAACCAATTTTATCAATTCATAAAGTGAGATCGGGAGATGTTGAGAATAACTGAGAGAACTATATCGAGAGTGAGTTTTAGATCTTTGTACAGTTTTCATTCAGTTACTTTTAGAAAGTGACAAGTGATTTTACTTTGCATTATTTTCATGAATTAGATTGCGATGCTTGCTTAATTGTTCCTGTACAACATACACACACACAAAGTGTAATGATTAATTTCCCAAAGGGATTTACACAATGTTAATCTAATCGGGTAATCTGGGACCGTACAGTTAAAGGTACGTTCTCCGAAATTAATCAAAATACTGTTTAAGCATATTTGCAATAAAGTCTGTGTTGATAAGGGGATATTCTGCTTGCATTTTGTAACAAACATTACTTCACAGGAAGAAGTTTTTAATCGGGTTCTGGCAATGTTTTTTTGCTTTGAGCCTCTGTTCCTTTTTCATACAAATGACTGTTAGCTTGGCTCAGTGGCCTCACTCTGACTTTGAGGTTGCAGATTCAATTTCGTCCTGCAAAGCACTTTTATGCAGACTTGTTAGAGGTGGACAAGATATTAAACTGATCAACTGTTCTGTACAGATATCTCATGTTTTAAAGAGATTATGTAACTAGGCCGATATTGTTCTCTTAATCCCATTAAGACAAATTCATTGTTTATTCCTTACAATGAAGTAACTGCTACATTTGCATCTCCCCCACCCCACCCCAAATCCAATTCCCACCACATCAACACACATTTTTTCCACTTCCCCTGCGCCTGCCACCCAGTTCCCCTTCCCCTTATTCTCCATGTGCTCATCATCCACCCTCCCCTACTCTGGATATTTCAATTTTCTTCCATAAACTTAATGTGTGTAATGCAAAGATAGACACAAAGCTGGAGTCTCAGCGGGACAGGCAGCATTTCAGGAGAAAAGGAATGGGTGACGGTTTGAGACCCTACTTCAGGCTGGTTAGGGTTAAGGGAAACGAGATGTAGACTGTGATGTGGAGAGATAAAGAACTATGTTTGAATAACAGGCAAAAATGTAACCATGATAAAGGAAACAGGCCATTTGTAAGCTGTTAGTCGGGTGAAAATGAGAAGCTAGTGTGACTTGGGTGGGGGAGGGGTAGAGAGAGAATGCCGGGGCTACCTGAAGTGAGAGAAATCAATATTCATACCACTGGCATGTAAGCTGCTGCCCCCCCCACCCTCAGCTGTTTCAAACTTGCCTTTGTCCTCAAATATAATATCAAGGTTTGGATTTAACAAAGGGAGAATCAAACACCAAGGTTTTGGATTTGGCGAAGGCAAGCTTTGAAGAGAAAAGAAAAATCAACCATAGTAAATAAGATTTGAACCTCTTTGCCAGAAACTTTTCACGTGAAGTTCTCTTTTTAGATTGCCCTCTGAATTTGAGGATGACTTGCATCCTCTACAGCTCTGAGGGGTATAAGGTGCTCTGTCAGGTTAGTGTGATTGCTGGTACACATAGAAACATAGAAAATAGGTGCAGGAGTAGGCCATTCGGTCCTTCGAGCCTGCACCGCCATTCAATATGATCATGGCTGATCATCCAACTCAGTATCCTGCACCTGCCTTCTCTCCATACCCCCTGATCCCTTTAGCCACAAGGGCCACATCTAACTCCCTCTACACGCCTGTTATCAAGAGCAAGAGATCCCCACGATGATTGGGGTTAAGTAGATATAGTGAACAATTTGGGTAAAATTCGAGCCCGAGGAAAAAAAATCACAAATAAACAGAAATCAATGAACTAGGACAGCTATTAAAAGTCACACTTAAAGGACATTTATGTGGAGCACTTCACAAGATCAGGATGTTCTGGAGCACATCATGTTCAATGAAGTGACGTTACCTTTTAAAGTATAATTGCTTCCCTAATGTAAGCAATTTATACACAAATACTAATAGGAATAGAACAAACTAGATCATCTGTTGAATTATTTGAGGTGTTTGTTGAAAGATATTTTGATGAATCCTCTGCAATTCTTCAGATATGACCACATTACATTATCCTTGCTATTTCACAGAAGTCCCTGTCCTCCAGAGTTGGCCAAGCTGTTCCAATACAATGACAATCTTGATATATGCCTTATGATACTGAAAAATTGCCTGATATTCCCAAAAATAGGCCAGGGTTGTCAAACTCACGGGCCACGGGCCACAACCGATCCGTGAAGGAGTCCGATCGGCCCGTGGGATAATTTCCCCGATGCCAGAGCGGGCATGAAATAGCATTTTGCCTGTGACCTAAAATGAGTTTAACACACCTGTTTCGGCCTCCAGGAGGTAATTTTTCGGGCCTTACTTTAGAGTATAAAAATAGCGTCTTCATTACTAGGAAATACGGTAGATAGTAGTTCACGACTGCTCTCTAGTTGTTAGCTGATAACAGCTGGCAAAAAACTGTTGCTGAATCTGGAGGTGTGCGTTTTCACACTTCTATACTCTCATTGCTTTTCGATAATCTGCTCACCGATGTGCTTTTTTTGCCAGTACTATTGGGTTCCAGGCATCATCAGGACCTTGAGGTGTAAAGAGATATTTAGAGGTTTTGGAGAATTTTGGAGAATTTCACAGGAGTGGATATGGGTCGAATGCAGGCAAATGGGACTATTTTGGATGGACATTTTGGTTAGCATGGACAAGTTAAGTAGAGGACCCATTTCCATGCTGTATGACTCTGACTCTGAGATGAGGCAAAAGTGAAGGGCAGCATATGACAATACTCCCAAGAGTGATATCAAGGAATCCTAGGAAAACAAGGGGAAATTGTTTTGATGTTTCTGCATGAGTATGGTGAGATGGTTGTGATGGTGACGGTAAGACATGGCAGCAGAATTAAGCCATTTGGCCCATCGAGTCTGCACCGCCATTTCATCATGGCTGATCTATTTTTCCTCCTCAACCCCATTCTCCTGCCTTCTCCCTGTAAATCTTTGACGTCTTTACAAATCAAGAACCTATCAATCTCCACTTTAAAAATACCTAACGACTTGGCCTTCACCGCTAAAGAAACTTCTCCTGATGGTCAATCGCGCCAAAAACAAGTACAAGCAGATGTTTTTGGGGTAATGTGCTTGACCCAAACAATTGCCACTTCAGCAAAGACCTTCCATTAATTGTCAGGTTAGAAGTGGGATGTTCATTGATGTAATATATATAATTTCCCATGAACCTGCCCTGCCAACAGACAATATTATGGATAATCTTCTACTTCAGCACCTTTCTAACCCTATGCCTTGATTTCTGTAAGATATTGAAATCTGTTCCCAATTTTGAATGAAGTCAATCACTGATCTTCCACGGACAAATGAGGCAGAGAATTGCAGAGTCACTGTTCATTGAAGAAATCTCTGCTCATTTCAGCCTAAATGATTTTGAAATGTGATTCTTAATTCTTGACAACAATATTCTTCTTATGTCTTGCTGGTCAAGCCTTGAAGAAACGTGTATGTTTCAATGAAGTCACCATTCATTCTTCTAAACTCTCAAACTTTAGAAGGCTGCATTTAGAAAGTGGAATTGGTCTACTCTGTCTATAAAGTAGGTCTACCATTTCCAGAATTATCGATTTTGGTGAATTATTGCTGCAGTTCCTCCAAAGCAAGTATATTGCCTTTGAAACGGAGACTAACATTGTACAACATATTCTTAAGTGTGTTCTTAGCAAAGTTCTATATAATTGCAGTAAGTCATCTTGATTTCTGCATTCAAATCCTCTTGTAATACTGGCCAATGTGGCATTTGCGTTCCCATCTTCCAGTAACTTGTGTACAAAAACGTCCACCTTCTTAAGTAATTAGGGATTGTCAATAGCTGCTAAATCGCCAGTGATGCGCAGATTTCAATACCCAAAAATGAAATGTCTTTTTTTCTCCAAGTGAAGTCAAAGTTACAGATCTTGAAATATTAGAGAAATGGTTGAGAGTCCATAAAAAGATATGTGCAAGGTAGGACTAAAATGGATAATAAAGAAAATGAAAATAAGTATTTTATGACACACCAGACGCACAGCAGACCAGGGATCATTAATAGAAAGAAAAACAATCAACACTTCAGGTCCAAGATCATTTATCAGATTTTCCACATAATGTTTTGTAATTGGGCTTTGTACGACAGTAAGGAACCAAAATATCAGATGTATAAGAAACCCCAAAATAATGAAAGTAATGAAACTTTGTGAATCAATGTAATCTTGAAAAGAGATGAAGGTAAGTGCCATCTGATCTATCAATTGAAAAAAATTCATCTGTTTACAAACATGACTTTCGGAGAAGAGGTGGGAATATTTTTTTTTGTCTGGTCATCCAGAAATCATTTGATTCTGCACAGATAATGTGTGGAGAAATGGCTCTCCTGACTTCAATTGGGAATGAGGTGTTTGGAAATGGCTGAAAGTGACTTTCTGACTACGACAAGCAAAATAGAAATTTGAATATACTTTTGCTGAGTGCATCAAAGGCATCTCTGCGCCAAAACTCACCACAATGTTAATCCATCTGCTGTATACAGATGACACCTACTTGAGAGACTTGATCAGTCAGAGCCTTAAAATATTACCTATTGCCCAGCTTGATATACCAGACATCAGCGTTTTTGTTTTCTTGCCTTCCTCTCTGTTCCAGAGAAAATAGATTGCCAACCGCCAGCACTTCAAAACATAAATTGCCACCACACCATTTCCACAAAATCCTCCAAATCCACTGGCAGAATGTACAGGCCATCATCAATGCTCTTTCACAATTCAATATCAAGGCTCTAATAATGTTCAGCCAGATCCCATGGATGAGTTACAATCTCTGCACGCCTAACGGGTGGTGAATCTGTGGAATTCTTTGCCACAGAAGGCTGGGGCCAAGTCCATGGATATTTTTAAGGCCGAGATAGATAGATTCTTGATTACTGCGGGTGTCAGGGGTTTTGGGGAGAAAGCGGGAGAGTGGGGTAGGGAGGGAGAGATAGATCAGATATGATTGAGTAGCGGAGTAGACTTGATGGGCCAATTAGTCTAATTCTCCTCCTATCTCATATGGCCTAACACAATCTTTCAAAAGGGTCACTCCAACGTTTTCTAAGGGGACAAAAGATGTTCCCAAAGCCCCTCTAGAAATCAAGCCCCTTTGTTACTTATTTTCCCTTGTGTATTTGTTCATTCTAAACTGGTATATATTTTAACAAATCTTGTTCTGTCGCAAATAATTATTTTAATACCATTTGTTGACAGAGTATGAAAGATTTTAATTGTCCTATTCTTTTTCATTACAGAAATTCTTGAAATTGCATACTGATCTCGCGTGGATAGTTGCATTTGAATGTGAAATTTATATAGGATGGATTAGGAGTTGGAAGAGCTCTGGTTTATATCAAGTTTCCAGGGTCGGAACCTCTGAAAGAGAGTTTGAGGAGAGATGAGCTTGCATCGCAATCAGACGGTGGACTCGGACCGTGATCTGCAGTCCTCCGCATCTTCAGTGAGTTTGCCTTCAGTTAAAAAGGCACCAAAGAAGCGTCGCCTTTCACTTGGGTCTCTATTTCGAAGGAAAAAGGAGTCAAAACGAAAGTCCAGAGACTTAAATGGGGGAGTCGATGGAATTGCAAGTATTGAAAGCATTCATTCAGAACTTTGTAATGACAAGAACTCGATATTGTCAACCTGTGGCTCTTCTGAAAGTGCGACAGCATCCACCGACAAACAAAGTGGCGACTTTCTTGAATGCCCTCTGTGCCTTTCGCATCAAACTAAGGACAAATTCCCAGACATCATGACTTGCCAGCACAGGTCGTGTGGCGATTGCTTGCGGCAGTACTTGAGAATTGAGATCTCAGAAAGTAGGGTGAATATCAGCTGCCCAGAGTGTACTGAAAGATTCAATCCCCATGATATCCAGCTGATTTTAAATGATGATTTGCTGATGGAAAAATATGAGGAATTTATGCTGCGCCGTTGGTTGGTGGCAGATCCAGACTGCAGATGGTGCCCTGCTCCAGATTGTGGGTAAGGACATTTTTAAAGATCTCATTTGAAAGGACATTAAATGAGTAATAGTGATCTTCATACATTCTTCTTTCATTTTGAGGTGTTTTAATATGATTCCTATTAGATGTCATTGCTGTGACAATTTTATACAATTTAGTAGTTTTTTTCGCTTTTGTCTTAATGATTTAACATATACTTTTGCATGCTCCGAACACTGCTATTGCATTAAAATATTTTTTGTCAGTTGTTAATTTAAACCTTTGGCTAAAACATCAGTAAACAAATATAAAATATTAACAGCAAGATATGAGACCAGGTATTTGGTCAAACATGCCCACCTTGCATAAAAACGGAATTGATTTGAAAATTCAAATTTGAATGGAATATCGTAAAATATTTGTTCTAGCCCACATGTCTTTCGAATTTTTGATCAAATTAGATACCCAGGTTTAACTCCTAACTACGGGTGCTCTCTGTATGGAGTTTATACTTTCTCCCTGTGTCCACGTGGGATTTCCCTGGGCGCTCCAGTTTCTTCCCACAATCCAAAGACTAAGAGATTTGTAGGTTAATTGGCTTTGATAAAAAATTGTAAATTGTCCTTGGTGTGTTGGATAGTGATAGAGTGCAGGGATCGCTGGTTGGAGCGGACTTGATGGGCCAAAAGGCCCATTTCCGCACTGTATCTCCTAACTGAACTAAAATATGTTCTCATAATTTTAGTGTAAAAGTTGAGCTCCCAAGTTGTATAGTTGCTGACAAATTGGATTGCGCTTCTCTGTTAAAAGTGCTTTCAAGGTAATTGAAAGTGTTCAGTGACTGAGAAGCTGTAACCGAACAAGGATGCAGCTAATCTATTTAAATAGGATGCAACAGAATATGGTCATTGTGACTAATTTTAGGTTAGCTTTAAGTTCCATGTACACACAAATTGTTTTAGTACTGACTTTTCAAAATAGCAGCATTCTTGTTGCATTGATTCTTGCTACAAATCTCAGTCTCAAGAGTATGCTGTGAGTCAAGTCAAGAGAGTTTATTGTCATATGTCCCAGATAGGACAATTAAATTCTTGCTTTGCATCAGCACAACAGAATATAGTAGGCACGATAACAGAACATATATCAGTGAGTCCATATACCATTTATAGTCATTTATGAAGTGAGTTTTTTAATCAGAGAATATTTCAAAAAGCAATTGAGCATGATTTAACTGTTCTAGGAGTTGGTCTATGACGTTTGAGTAAAACTAGTTTAGATCATTTGAATAGCAGATTTCTGGCAGATGGAATAGGACTTGTTATTGGACTCAGAGCCAGAATTCATTTTTTTTAAACTGTTGATATCCTACTTAGAAAGTCTTGAGAATTATAAAATATTTAAGCCAATTCTTCCATTCAAGATTACAGCTAATCCCCCAACCTTAATCCATATTCACCTATAACCCTATTATAAATCTCTCTCTCTTCGCGTGGCCCCTTGGGTTTTCTTCGTGTGATCTGGTTTCCTCCCACAATGTCTTTGGGATGTGGGAGGAAACTGGAGCACCCGGGAAACCCATGCAACGTGCTAACTCCACGCAGACAGCACCTGATGTCATGATTGAACTTGTGTCTGTGGCACTGAGGCAGCAGCTCCACCAGCTGCGCCTCTATGCTGCCTAAAATGCTTTCAAAAATTACAAGTGCTTTAAGTATTAATTGCATTAGTTTGCATTTATTCATAAGGGCGATCAACATCAATTCCCCCTCCCCCCCTCCCCCCCTAAGTGTACAGGCTTCAACAACTGAAGAGTAGAATTATTGATTCATTTATTTATTTATTATTATTTATTTATTTTTGGAAGCCGACAGCCTTTTAGTTTTGTTTGCTCTGTGATCATAAACTGAGCTTCAAGAAGAGTTGGTTAAGATGTAGGCATTGAATTTATGTCCAATATTATGTCCAATATTAGTTCCTTAATATGTTCTGTGGTTAAATGCATATGGAGATTTTAAAAAATAGAATATTGATCTCGTCATCAATATTCTATGTTTTGGCTGACCTGAGTTTCTATTTTGAGGCTCATAGGTAATTTTGTGCCCACATGACAATATTTCATTTAGAACATCACTGGTGACATGAATGTTATTTCATTACTATTGTGAGTGCCGTGAGTCCAGTCCCTTGGAATGCATTTATGGTAGTTGATTTAGATACATATAAACATAGAAAATAGGTGCAGGAGTAGGCCATTCAGCCCTTCGAGCCAGCACCGCCAATCAATATGATCATGGCAGATCATCCAAAATCAGTACCCTGCTTTCTCCCCATATTCCTTGTTTCCGTTAGCCATAAGCTAAATCTAACTCTCGCTTGAAAACATCTAGTGAATAGGCCTCCACTGCCGTCTGGCAGAGAATTCCACAGATTCACAACCCTCTGGGTGAAAACGTTTTTCCTCATCTCAGTCCTAAATGGCCTACCCCTTATTCTTAAACCGTGAACCCTGTTTCTGGACTCCCCAAAGTAGGGACCATTTTTTCTGCATTTAGCCTGTTCAATCCCTTAAGAATTGTATGTTTCTATAAGATTTCCTCTCATCCTTCGAAGTTCCAGTGAATACAAACTCAGTCGACCCATTCTTTTTTCAATTTTAAGGGGCAAATTGCCTTCTGATTTTTATTTTTGTGCACATCATGTTTCTGATTCAAAACCTTAGCATTGTTTTTTGAATTTTTTTTTCTCTATTTTGTAATGTTTCAGCATTAATATAATTTTCACCCAGACAAATGTAGAGTTTGCATGAGCATGTGGTTGCTTAGGATTATGGCTCTAAAGAGTAATGGAAATTGGATAGTTGGATTGCACATAATTGCTGGGAATGAAACCTTCTTCGCAAGTGAAGCCAGCATGGCCTTTAACATAAATGTTGGTATTTCCTGCCTCATTGATTTAAATTCATAATTACCAACATTCGTTCAGCTTAAACGGATTTCTGACGATTTCAGAAATATGACTAACCTGTAGCTTTCGAAAGGCAGCTTTCAATTCCATGGCTCCATGTTGTTTGAGATACCAGTGAATCTTTCAAGGCTGGCCAAATTACATAATCATTCTCTGCAAATGTTTATACTGCTGTTTTTCTGTGTAGTTATAGATTTTGGCATTTCTATTAAATTTCACCTACACAGCATTTTGAGCAACGTGAACATGTTTTGAACTAATAACACTCATCCATCACATCAGTTATTTGTCCCATCTGCCATTAGGAAGATTGGAGATGCATGCATAAAAGATGTAGCTATCTAGTTCAATTTGCAATAGCATGCAAATGGTTTGGGCCAGGCTATAGTGTGTAGATTTAGGACGGTAGAAGTAAAAACCTATAAAATAGGATGTTTAAGCTGTTCAATAGACAATTGACAATAGACAATAGGTGCAGGAGTAGGTCATTTGGCCCTTCGAGCCTGCACCACCACCATTCAATGTGATCATGACTGATCATCCTCAATCAGTACCCCGTTCCTGCCCACTCCCCATATCCCCTGACTCCGCTATCTTTAAGACCCCTATCTAGCTCTCTCTTTAAAGTATCCAGAGAACTGGCCTCCATCGCCCTCCGAGGCAGAGAATTCCATAGACTTACAACTACGTGAGAAAAAGTATTTCCTCGTCTCCAATCCAAATGGCTTGCCCCTTAGTCTTAAACTGTGGCCCCTGGTTCTGGCCCCCCCATAACATCTGGAACATGTTTCCTGCCTCTAGCATGTCCAATCCCTTAACAATCTTATATGTTTCAACAAGATCTCCTCCCATCCGTCTAATCTCAAGAGTGTACAAGCCTAGCCGCTCCATTCTCTCAGCAAATGACAGTCCCGCCATCCCGGGAATTAACCTTGTGAACCTACGCTGCACTCCCTCAATAGCAAGAATGTCCTTCCTCAAATTAGGGGACCAAAACTGCACACAATACTCCAGATGTGGTCTCACTAGGGCGCTGTACAACTGCAGAAGGACCTCTTTGCTCCTACACTTGACTCCACTTGTTACAAATGCCATTTGCTTTCTTCACTGCCTGCTGTACCTGCATGCTTACTTTCATAGACAGATGAACAAGGACCCCCAGATCCCATTGTACTTCCCCCTTTCCCAACTTGATGCCATTTAGATAGTAATCTGCCTTCCTGTTTTTTATACCAAAGTGGATAACCTCACATTTATCCACATTAAACTTTATCTGCCATGCGTCTGCCCACTCCCCCAACCTGTCCAAGTCACCCTGCATTCTCATAGCATCCTCCTCACCGTTCATATTGCCACCCAGCTTTGTGTCATCTGCAAATTTGCCAATGTTACTTTAAATCCCTTCATCCAATTCATTGATGTATATTGTAAATAGCTGCGGTCCAAGCACCGAACCTTGCGGTACCCCACTAATCACTGCCTGCCATTCTGAAAGGGACCCGTTAACCCCTACTCTTTGCTTCCTGCCTGCCAACCACTTCTCTATCCATGTCGGCACTCTACCCCCAATACCATGTGCCCTAATTTTGCCCACTAATCTCCTATGTGGGACCTTATCAAATGCGTTCACAATGGTGAAACGTCCAAATGTGAGAAGAAATCTATTGCTGATGCATCTTGCTGGCATTAATTGTGGAAATTGTGGAAAATGTACTTGGAGGTTTATATGATTTTGCTGAATGAATTATCTGAAGTCTACGAAACGTTTCGGGGATAATTAATTTTGTCAAATCTTTGGTCCAGTGCAAGCTAGAAAGTGTTTACACTAAATTTATCATACAAATAATATATTTTTGTATTTTGCAGTTATGCAGTGATAGCATTTGGTTGTGCCAGCTGTCCAAAACTCACCTGCGCAAGGGACGGATGTGGCACCGAGTTCTGTTACCACTGTAAGCAAATATGGCATCCAAATCAGACTTGCGATGCAGCACGGCAACAGAGAGCACATAGTTTACGGTTAAGAACAATACGTTCTTCGTCAATCAGCTACAGTCAAGAATCGGGTGCAGCAGGTACAGAAAATTGGACACTTCGGCGATATGTTCAGGACGAGATTACAGGAAGAAAGGGGTTACCCGAAATAAACAGCCTCCTGGTCAATCAGTTTTTACCGTCTCGCTCAACAGGTAATGGCAACAATGTGGTTTCCGGAATTGTTTGTTTATTTCCCAGTTTAAGAATTGTCACAAATTATATACATTTTAACATTCTCGATCCCAACTTGTCCATGAGCCCAGCTGAACATTTTGCAATCCTGACTGACTGCTGAGAGAGTTTCCCTGTCTTTGTTTTTTTTGATAAGGAAGACACCAGTATTTCACATTGAACCTCTTTGCTTTCTTTGAAATTATCCCAATTTACAATCTTTCAGAGAAAGATGAATTAATCATTGTATGTGCACAATACCTTGTAAAATGCTACAGTGGCTTTCTGGGTTTAAAAGAATAAGTTTACATTTGAGCTGAGAAACAGATTCACTCCAGATTCTATCCTGCAAGTTTTGGAATCTGGTATTTGTATTTTTTATATTGCTTTTTAAACATTCTCTCTCTCTACTGACAGCTCCATCAAAATAGAAAATTGTAGATAATACAGATTAATATTCTTGACGTATACTAGTTGTCTCAATTTACAAATGTTTTTGTTGAATGACAGAATATGTCCAAGTAATAACAACAAAATTCATTATGAACTTCAGATGGTGTGTTTCTGCCATTACCCAGTGACCAGGTGGGTAGGAGATCCAGACAATTTGATTGACAAGTTGTTGGAATGAGTGGTTAATCTGATGACTTTTCAATAGAGCTCAGCTGGAAATACCGAGTTAAGACACATTGGGAGTGGGAAGCAGAGGTGAGGAGGGTGAATGGCAAAGCGAGGGTGGATGAAAAGATTCTTGTGGAATTATAAGTACCATGATAAATCTTTTTCTAATTAAGTTTGTTTTGCAACAAGTCAAGTCAAGTTGAGTTTATTATCATGTGTACAAGTACAGTGGTTGGCCTGAGGCAATGGGTGTAAAGGCAATCTCGGGGCTCTCACTTAACTTTTTTTTCTCTGTTGCTAGCCGGGCAACCTAGGCAGCTTTTTAGGTTGCCAAATGACAGTTTAGGTGGTCGTCTAAGACGGCTTGCATGACGCATGCGATAATGTGCTCGGACGAAGTGTGTAGTTGCCAGTCAGTATTATGCTCAATGAAACATCACATATTATTTCTGCTTCAAATAAAGTCACAAACTAAACACATTCACCAATCAAGACATGATATATACCACAATGACATGCAGCAAAATTATAATACAGTATCTCAACTCTTTTTAAATTCCATTTGGAACATTTTTGGAGTAACCTTTGCTCCCTGAAGCAAGAGTTACTCCAAGGAGTTACTCCAGCTCCAGGGAGTGATTCTGCGTTGGTTTTATGCGGTCGCGGCGAGGCGGTGACCGGACAACAATGGTGGCCAGATCTCCCACAAGGGAGGGAGAAAGTGCCCGGTGCCGACCAGTTGCTGTGGCAGTGCGCATGTGCAGGGCGGCCGATGTACTGGCCGTGGTTGTGCACACGTGCAGTGGGAGGATGTGCAGGCCGTGGCAGTGCGCATGTGCATGGTGGCTGGCTGTGCCGGCGGATGAGGAGAGAGCGGAGACCCAGCGGCCCGGCCAAATATCATAGAGCGGAGCCCGGTGGCCCGGAGACGGAGAGTGACAGAGAAAGACAGAAAGGGGGGGCCCGCTCAGAGTTGAACGGCAGGTGTCCTGGGTGCTTGCCAAGCCGGGAAAAATAGCACAGCCTTTAGGTTGCCATTGGCACCCAGGCAACCGCTAATTTCGAGCCCTGATACCGCTGTGCATGTTCTTGGTATCTATTGAAACTTTACAGCGTAGAATATGGTCATTCAACTCAATTGTACATTTTAGTGTTGATAGCTACACATGTCATCTGCCACACTTGCTTCATCTTGCACTGATTTTAAAGTTATCTGTTCTACCGGTGTCAATCTACCTGTGCTGTCTGCTTTATTTCAGGAAAAAAATATTCTGTGATAATGCTTCCTGTTGTTAAAGCCAATGGTTATTAATATGGTTAATAATACTTGTTTATGTGGCACTTTATGTGGACAAATTCTGAAATGTTCATGTTAAATTCTTGTTAGTAACTAATGAAAACAATGCTTGACACGTGAAAATAAGTGATGTCATTAGAACATGCAGTTCTGGTTATACAACTGTTTGATTCCACTCGCAATGCACTGAATCATTACCATCTTGCCTACTCATTTTGCATTTGTTAAAAATGTAATTCGTTCATTTTTGCAGCAGATGATATTAAACCTTGTCCACGATGTGCAGCATATATAATAAAAATGAATGATGGAAGCTGTAATCATATGACTTGTGCTGTATGTGGTTGCGAGTTCTGTTGGCTTTGTATGAAAGAAATCTCCGACCTACACTATTTAAGGTAAGATTTGAACAATTATATTTTGAAAATCTGATGATTAGAGAATTGTGTTATATTAGGATTGAGTGCCTTTAACGAGGTGTTTTAAAGGAATTATAAATTTGATCTAACTTATACTAACATTAGAAAAGATGAGGACAAACCCGAGTCGAAATTTTAAGAAACGTTTTGAAGGGGGGGAGGGGGGAGGGGGAAGAAAGGGTTCATGGGTGCAATTCAGATTTGCGCCTAAATGGCTGGTAAATGGCTACTTGTGGCGTAGTGAAGAAAATCAAGGCCTCATATCTGGTGATCAGTAGGCTGGATGTGGTTTAGTGAGAGGCCAGATGAAAGAATATTTAAGATTAAAACATTTTAGATCATGAAATATTATGCCCTGCATTTGTGGTAAAATGACAGGCCACAGCTGTTCACTGATTATTTTGAACAAGGAAATCAGCTAGAATGTTTTTAATGTTAAATAGTTGGCCACAAAGTTGTCTACATTAAAGTATGTAAAATGTCCAGTGGTGCAATGTATGCTTGTGCAAACATATAACTGAGGAAATTGGAAGATATTTCCTACCCTACTTGGTAGGAGAAAAAAAAAAGTGAATGGGAAGCCTGCAAAAATAAAGTCTTGACCCGTCGGGTGTCACCTACCCAGTAGGGAAACCTCGTTTGAAATGTTTGAGCAAAAGCATGGAAACGTGACAGTTTTACTTGTTATTAACTTCTGGGATCCAACTTTCCCCCAATCCCAGATTGTTGCCAGCTGTAACTGATTGGCAGAGCAACCAATATTCACGTTTCTAATTATATGAATCCAAATCTTTATAATAAACTAGACCAAGGGGGTCCCATCCCCTCAATACGCAGGGGGGGGGGGGGTGGTGCCGGCCCCGCCCTCCAGTGGCCCACACGCACGCGCACACACACACACACGATTTCTAAAGCATTTTATAACTATCAGAATTTAGCCTGTCTAGAAGAGGCATGAAGACCTTGTTTCAGTTGACAACTCTATAGATGCCATTAATATGACAGTTCTTTGCTGGATAGAAAAGTTACTGGAATACTTTACTTGTTCACTTTAGTTGCTATACTTAGATACCATGATTAGCTTATTTTGTTTGCATCCTAAATTCAAGAATTAGTTGTCCAATCTATAATTCTTTTTATTGAAACACTTTGAGGAATCAATTTTTTATTTCTCCTGGTGCAAATTGCAATAACTGAATTTCAAATGTCAAATGATCTTGCTAGTTTATTATAAAGATTTGTGTGGGAATTTGTTATTTTGAGAACCTGTTCCATTGTCTGCTATTCTTTGAGTGGTAGGCTTTAAGGAAACATTGTTATTTTTGAGATTTGTATTTTAATAAACACTGTTTACTGAATTAATTTGTCCTTCAAATTGTTTTTAACATCTTGTATGTTCTCTCTACAGTCCTTCTGGCTGCACATTTTGGGGAAAGAAACCTTGGAGTCGTAAAAAGAAGATCCTGTGGCAGCTTGGCACGTTAGTAGGAGCTCCAGTAGGAATAGCACTCATTGCAGGGATTGCCATTCCAGCCATGATAATTGGGATTC
Organism: Leucoraja erinaceus; assembly: GCF_028641065.1. NCBI lineage: Eukaryota > Metazoa > Chordata > Chondrichthyes > Rajiformes > Rajidae > Leucoraja > Leucoraja erinaceus. The sequence goes on from NC_073380.1 coordinate 99,781,649, forward strand.
CTGTATATGTGGGCCGCAAGGTACTATATGTTGATGTTTAAAATGCTTTAATACATGTTCATTTAGAAAACGTATACTTAATGGCAAATGTATTTTCCTATTGGCAATAATGGTTGCATTGATGCTGATACAAAATGTTTTGTACAAATTACATGGAACCCTTGCAGTATTAAGCAATACTTAAAATTTCTCTCATTTTTGCACAGTAAGCGAGATTTACATTGTTCCATTTTCAGCCAATCTCATACTTTTGGCTGCAAGAAAAGTAGCACTGCTAGCAGTTCAGAATTATTGTAACGCAATGACACAATTATTTATATAGCCGTTTAAAAATATTCAAAGCTCATTCTGAATTTGAATCAAAAATAAATTCCTTGATAAAGATCTCGGAAAGTTATTGTGCTCAGCTACCGCAGTGAGGAGCATATACACAGGTATTTGTAGGTCTTGCCTTTAGGTTGCATAAAAGAGTGCCACACAAACATTGTGGTGATTCATTTAGCCGGTTGGATCTCCAAAAAACTTTAACTGTATTTTGCAAGCATTTATGTGGACTAGTCTATTTCTACATGCATGTACAATTGGCCTCAACAAATCGTCTCCAGTCAGCATGGATCCCTATCCACGATCCCTTGAGAACTTGCCCCTGAATGGCTTGATGCTATTCACAACAGGAAATGCACTCTTGAGGGAGAATTGAACTTTATTGAAGTTGAAGTGCTTACGGTGTAGGCTTTGGGATTGTAAACGCCTAACATTGCTTACACAGTGATTTACAGGGCACACACATCCACTGTATAAATTGCAAGCTGGATAGTTATTTTAATTCATTCATCTTTTAGGATTGCCAGCAAGTAGCGCTGGTCTTGCTATTTCAACCTGCCCTTGCAACGAGTGGCTTGCCAAGCCATTTCAGAGGATATAAGAATCAGCCATATTGTAGTTGGGCTTGTAGTTGCGCATAGGCCAGATCGGAGAGAATAGCAGATTTCCTCTAAAAAGCATGTCAGCGAGTCTTGACAGCCTGATAGTTTTGTGTTCATTACTACAACTTTTTGAATTCCAAATAAATTGCAAAACTTTGTTGAAATTTGAACTTTGTTCTTTGGAATGTTATTCCAGGCTTAGATAATTTAACTGCTATATCACCACTACAGTTGCTGATGCCATTTGATCACAATTGGCAGTAAGTGCATACGAATGAAAAAATGTAATCGTTTTTGAAACCAAGGTTCCGTTTTAAGGCTCCAGGGGGAATTGATACATTTGTGGTGGTGTACTTATGATGGAGTTGACGATCATTAGTCCACAGATATGTAGGAGGAGACTACCCTGTCTGGGAATTGATTGAGGGCATGATAAAAATGGCTGCTCATAATGAATGAGAAATGTTCCTATAATGGGTAATGTGGATTGTTTTGAAGGAGTTTGGTATTGGGCCAGAAAATAGCAGGGGCATGATCAACTCCATTTTAAAAGCTTTTTTTTTTAATATTTAAAAGCTTTGAAACTATCCGATTTCATATGTACAACCCTGGCTGTTAATCAGTTGTTGCCCAGTTAGAAAAATCTTCCAAGAAGAAATACAATACTGTAAATGTTGGAACTTCATTAAAATATTGGAAATACTTTGGTCAGGCAGCAGTGGTGAATAATGGGATATTGTAGAAACAAGGGAAATTGTGCACCATTTGGCAGTGACCTTTATATTATTGGTTTTCATAACTTGGTTAATCTCGCTCATGTTTTCCCAACAAATTCTAAACCATCTTTCAAATTTAAGTTTAATAGAAATAAAAACACTTTACAGGTCTTCCCCAGGTTTACAACAGGGCCCTGTTCCTGTAACCTGTTCGTTACCCAATCTGCCAGCCTTGTCAACACTTGTTCATACATATGGGGCTGTACATAAATCGGGCGTTCTTAACCCAGAGAGGACCGATCTAAGGTTTATGCAGGATATTGTAATTAGAAGTGAGATCTGTATTGTAACATTGCTGAAGCCAAAACATTGGCCAGCACCCACATCTCCACTCACTACCCTGAACTTACAAGGAAACGTCCTGATGTTCACTTGCACATTGTTTTCAGTATTGCTTTATGTTGATTTATTAAAGGACTAACTTTTGGCTTTCTGAACACAATGTTTATTCTACACTGAGAGTGTAGAAAACATATCAGCAGTGAAAACTGTCATAAATGTTTTTTTTCTGTGACTAAAGTGGCTTTAATTTTTGGAAAGGAAGCGTAGCATTGACAACAACAATGCTGCTGGAGTTCAGCGGGTCAGGCAGCATCTGTGGTGGAAATTGACAGATGACGATTTGAGTCGGCCCTTCAGACTGATTGCACATTTTAACATTGATAATAAATTTGGGGAACAAATATCATTGTTGCCTCTGAAAAATAAACCTTTGCAGTGGGAAGGGGAAAACAAAATCAGTAAATGGATGCTGGCAGTTGTGGAACTTTATGCAATATCCATTGTGTTTTAGCCCTAGTTTAATATTTTGTATGCTGCTATGCTTTCTGATTTATTTCTTCTGCAACATGTATTTTATCCCACATGTTTCTGCTGAAATGGAATTAGCGTCATACAGCATGGAAACAGACCCTTCAGTCAAACTCCACCATGCGGACAAAAATGTCCCATCTGAGCTCATTCCATTTGCCCACATTTGGCCCATATCCTTCTCAACTTTAGACACAGAATGCTGGAGTAACTCAGCGGGACAAGCAGCATCTCTGGAGAGAAGCAGTGTAGAAAAAGAAACTCCTTAGGCCCCCTTTACATCTTTCTTCACTCACCTTATACCCTATGCTCTCTAGTTGTTGATTCTGTTAACCTAGGAAAAAATTGTATTCAATTTATCTGTTCCTTTCATGGATTTTATACGGTACTATGAGATTACTTCTCAGTCTCCTGTGCCCCAAGGAATAGAATCCTAGCCTTCACATCCTCCCCATAGCTCAAGGTCCTGGCAGCATCGTCATAAACCTTCTCTGCACCCTATCCACCTTAATGGCATCATTCATATATGTCCAAAACTGAACACAAGTGTGTCAAGTGCAACCTCACCAGAGTCTGGTACAATTGTAATGTCATAACCTCTATACTCAATTCCTGACTGATGAAGGCCAGTGTGCCAATGACCAGTTGTTTTATACCATAACCCATACTTGTTGTAAAGTGTTGTGAATACCGAGGAGCTCCAAATGTGTTGATCAGTAGTAGAGAATAATAGAACCTAAGTTGCCACAACAGTGATACATTTGTTGTGAAAGCAGCTGTGGTCATTTGGTTACCTAGCATACACTTAATTAAAATGGAAAATTTGTTCAGTGTAACATGGTAATAAAACTTAATATTTCACCTTGTAAAACCAATCCAACCAGCTGATACATTTTCCATGTTGTGAATTATAAGATGATTTTGCAAGGCAGGCACAAGTCCTCAAATTGAATCGAGACTCTCCCCTGACTCTCAGTCTGAATAAGGGTCTCTACCCAAAATGTCACCAATTCCTTCACTCCAGAGATGCTGCCTGTTCCGCAGAGCTACTCCAGCTATTTTGTGCCTATCTTCCTGTAAATGGCGATGTTCACTGTTTGTATCAGAGCAGATAAAACCTCCAGTAAAACAAAGTTGACTTTCCTATTGGATAATTTAATAGAATGTGCCATGTGTTATAGAGCCTTTGTGGAGGGAACTTGTTTCTATTTACTTTGTTAGAACCAAAGTTGTGTTATTCCTTTGGAATTGAATTTTAAAATTGACCATAAGTCTTTGTTAATCAAGTAGAGTCCCTTCATACATATCATTGATGTACTTTGTAAATAGCTGCGGTCCCAGCACCGAGCCTTGCGGCACCCCACTAGTCACTGGCTGCCATTCTGAAAGAGACCCGATAATCCCTACTCTTTCTATCCATGTCAGCACTCTACCCCCAATACCATGTGCCCTAATTTTGCCCACTAATCTCCTATGTGGAACCTTATCAAATCATTTCTGTAAGTCTAGGTACACTACATTCACTGGCTCTCCCTTGGCCATTTTCCTAGTTACATCCTCAACAAATTCCAGAAGATTAGTCGAGCATGATTTCAACTTCGTAAATCCATGCTGACTCGGACCGATCCTGTTACTGCTATCCAAATGTGCTGCTATTTCATCTTTTATAATTGACTCCAGCATCTTCCCCACCACTGATGTCAGGCTAACTGGTCTATAATTCCCTCTCCTGCCTTTCTTAAAAAGTGGGATAACATTAGCTACCCTCCAATCCAGAGGAACTGATCTTGAATCTATAGAACATTGGAAAATGATCACCATTGCATCCACGATTTCTAGAGCCACTTCCTTAAGTACCCTGGAATGCAGACTATCAGGCCCTGGGATTTATCAGCCATCAGTCTACCCAACACCATTTCCTGCCTAATGTGGATTTCCTTCCGTTCCTCCGCCACCCCAGATCCTCTGGCCACTACTATATCAGGAAGATTGTTTGTGTCCTCCTTAGTGAAGACTGATCCAAAGTACCTCTTCAACTCATCTGCTATTTCCTTGTTCCCCATAATAAATTCACTTTTTTCAGTCTTCAAGGGTCCAACTTTGGTCTTAACTAATTTTTGTAACATTCCGAGATCTCATTTATCAAGGAATTTAATCTATTTTTGTGGCTAACCAGTGGTTTGCATCTTGCAGTGTAGCGTCTGCATTTCTATTCATGAAGTCTTCTGGTCATTGACAAATCCACACCTGATTCATGAAGAGTGTTTCTGATCTGTCCGACAGGCGTTTGGGGATTTTTCTTAATTACAGAGAGAATTCTTCTGTCATCAGCTGTGGAGGCCTTCCTTGGTCTGCCAGTCCCTTTGCGATTAGTAAGCTCACCAGTGCTCTCTTTCTTCTCAATGATGTTCCAAACAGTTGATTTTGGTAAGCCTAAGGTTTGGCTGATGTCTCTTACAGTTTTATTCTTGTTTCTCGGTCTCATAATGGCTTCTTTGACTTTCATTGGCCCAACTTTGGTCCTCATGTTGATAAACAGCAATAAAAGTTTCCAAAAGTGATGGAAAGACTGGAGGGAAGACTAGGTGCTGAGAGCTCTCTTACACCTGCATTAAGGAGGCAATTAAACACACCTGAGCAATTACATACATCTGTGAAGCCATGTGTCCTAAACATTATGGTGCCCTGAAATGGGGGGACTATGTGTAAACACAGCTGTAATTTCTACACAATAAAACCAAAATGTATAAAAAATACCCTTTAATTAAAATCTGATAATGTGCACTTTAACCACATGTTTTTTTCTATTACAAATCTCAAATTGTGGAGTACAGAGGCAAATAAATAAATGATGGGTCTTTGTCCCAAACATTATGGAGGGCACTGTATAATACATGCATTTAAGAATCATTTTGTGTTGTAATATACACCAAGGTATTTCGTAATAAACAAATGAATAGGGAAGTCCCTTTTTTCCCCACTTCCTCCTCCTTCTGGGAATATGATTAATAAGAAAAGGATTGTGACACACCTGTTTAAAGTTTCAATTTTGTGTTCCAGATACATAATCGCTATGAAGGAAAAGACATTTCAAAGCACAAGCGGAACTTGGCAATCACTGGAGGAGTAACATTGTCGGTCATTGTTTCACCTGTTGTTGCTGCAGTAACTGTAGGTAAGGAAACAATCAGACTTATAACGTCACAAATTTCCATTCAATCATTGGATAAAAGCTGGGATTGTAGCTGCGATTGCAACTTGTAAATGTATTATCCTGTACAATGTAAGAGCACAGACAATAGAAAAATACAGTGCAGCATTTTAGACATTAAATTGGCCAGAATGCCAATGCCATTCTTGCATCCTGACCTTCCTGCATTGATTTTTGTTGAGCAAGTAGAAGTGAACGTTTTTGCATTCGATTTGATTCAGATTTTAGTATTTTTATTTTTAAAAGTAATCTTTGTTTTACTATTGATATTTTATATCTGACAGCATTCAAACTATCTGATTGTCATTTTAACAGAAAGGATATTGCTTGGGAAATTTTTCATTGAGCTAGAATTAGATGGAGGTCAAGAAATGCTCAGCATGAGATCCCACTGAGGCCCAGTTATCCGAGTGTGTAAGGAAAGTGCATGCACCATCTATAGTTCCAGCGAGAGGGCTTGGAGGATTATATGCTGTATGTGACGGCTGATGGAGTTGAAAGTGAGGACAAGGGGGGAACTCTGTCCTTGTTACGAATGGGGGGAAGAGGAGCAAGAGCGGAGCTGTGGGATCTCAAGGAGACCCTAGTGAAAAAAAAAAATGAAATGATTCAATTTATTGTCATTGTCAGTGTACAGTACTGAGAGCCTCATCTATAATTGAAGGGGGTAACGGACCCCTGTTTCCTAAAGAGTGAGTATGTCCTGGTGTTGAACATCTCACCCTGGGCGCAGATGCGGTGTGGAGGGAGGAATTGGGAGTAGGGGATGGAGTCTTTACAGGAAACGGGGTGGGAAGAAGTGTAGTCAAGATAGCTAGGGGAATCAGTAGGTTTGTAGTAGATGTCGGTCAAAAGCCTGTTTCCTGTGATGGAGACAGTGAGATCTAGAAACGGTGAAGTTGATGAAGTCAGTGAGTTCTGCATGGATGCAGGAGGTAGCACCAATGTAGCAGAGGTAGAGTTCAGGGATGGGCCAGTGTACGCCTGGAACAGGGATTGTTCGAACTACCCTACAAAGTGGCAGGCATAGCTCGGGCGCATGCAAGTTCCTTGGATTTGGAGGAAGTGGGAGGAGTGGAAGAAGAAGTTGTTGCGGGTAAGGAATAGCTCTGCTAGGCGGAGGAGAGTATTGGTTGACACAAATTGGCTGGTTTAATTTCTTTCCTTTGCATATATCAAGATGGGATGCGTTGACAGAGTTGTGATCTTGTATTAATGCAGTTTGTTTTTTTTCCTTTACAAATAGCATTGAAATTTATTCTTGCACAAAGCACAGTCTAGCCAGTTTAGTCATGGGTTGTTTTCAACTCTTTTACTGTAAAGCCATTATATCATTCACCCTTTATTCAGAACATTGAGAAATGGCGCATTAGAAGAAATTGATTGGATTGTGGTGCAAAAGATTCTTATAATTGGATATGATCTCATTTTTCTTCTGTTCTGTGTATTGAATGTCAATGTTTTGGCTTCATTGTGGAGCTTGAGCATAATGCATTTCACTCATCCAAATTATTTTCTTCATGGAATTCAATTCACAGCAGTGACTTGTAATGCACTAGCACCTTAAGTAGCTGTCCTTCCATTAGTTCCTCTTTATCATACATTGGGGTGAGGCAGCAATTCACTTGCACTTCCCACTTATTCTAGTACTTTCAGTGTTTGCATCGTGGTGAGAGGTTAGCGGGAGAAATGGGTGTGGGGTGGAGGCTGGAGAAAGAAATTGTGTATGAGGAGAGTGGTGGGTATTATTTGAAATGATGAAATGTTCATACTGTTGGATCGTTAGTTACCCAAGTGGAATACAAGGTTGTGTAACTGGGGACATTCTCTGATGCCAAATTGCTTTTCCAATTCATAAGCAAATGAAGCAGCCCACACTTGCAGACAGAGAGACCAGGCAACATTTAGGCATGGTCAATAAGTAACAATTCTACCTCAAAAGTGACGGATAGTCATTATCTCCAATAAGAGTAAATCTAGCTACCTGTCCTTGGCATTCAGTGGTACTACCATCACCGTGTCTCCCACCAATATCCTGATGAATTATCATTGACCAGGAACTCAATTGGATCGACCGCATATATATTGCAGTCCCAGCAGGAGGTGGCCATATCCTTTAGTAAATGAATCGCCTCTCAACACCCTACAGCCTTTCCACCATCAACAAGGACAAGAGAGGAGTGTGGTGGAATATTCTCCATCTGCCTGGATGAGTGTAGTAGCAACACTCAAGAACCTCAATACTATCCAGGACAAAGCAACCCACCTTATTGCCATTCCGTTTAGTCACGCCACCATTGGCACATGGTGGTGGCTGTAGCAATCCCATCTACAACAGGACTGTAGTTACTTGCTCAGGTTATATTGACAGCACTGCTGTGACCCATGGTCTTTATTTCCAAGGAGAACCAGGGTAGCAGCCGCATGGGGTTGCTGTCTCAGCACTGTGGTTCAACTCTGCCCTGGATGATTATGTCATCTATATCCAAGCAGCTGTGTTCAATAAGAACAGGAAACAAAACGTGGTGCTAACATATGAGTAAAATGCAATGTGACATTTTCATATTGTGCCTATTTCAACTGTGGAAATAACCAGCTCAATGCAATAATAGATTTATGCCCTGAAAATATGGGTTGTCGGAAAGCATTCTTAGCTATGTTACGGCAATGTACTGAAGTTCTAAGTGTTAAATATGGTCAGAACACCCAATATGGTAGATCAGGAGGCTAAAACTGGCAAACAGATTTCTTTTCTGGTTTTATTGCTTTGTTGAATAAATTATTGTTGAAATCTGGCAGTCTGCATTTTGAGTTCATGTCTTTGGCTATCTGCCTTGCACTGACACTGAAATTCATTCCATGCAACTGTCAATTATCTTTTATAATTGACACTTATTAGAAATGAATGTTGAACTCAAGGATGTTTTCGGCAAAGTGTTAGAAATCCTATTACTATTTTCGTTTTCTGACAAGAGAATTGTATAAATTTGAGCGTAATCTGGATGTATTTAGGAAAATGGCAAATCTGGATGTATTTAAACCCTGAAAATGGCAATATAAAACAAGATGGTTAGTGAAGAATTACATTTATTAAGATAAACCTGGACTACCGGAAGGTACCCGGTTCAGGGAGTATACTGACACTTCAGATATAATTACAGGCACACCGATGGTTAAGGGAGATGCTAAGAATTAGTTGTCTCTGTACTGTCAATAAATTGAATCATTTCATTTCATCATTTCATTTCATTTGCTTCACCGGTAGGAAATAGCAGCTTACCCAGGTGGAGTTGGTACTTTAAGGTGATTTAAGGTTGTCAGCCTTGCTTGAATTTACCAAAGACTGGTAAATGGCGTTAGATTCTTTTTATCGCTAGCATCACATTTCAAATGAACAGTGTGAATCAGTGGAGTGTAGCACATTAATATCCTGCAGCAACTCTTGTGGATATTCTATGTTCTGCCTTTTAAATGGCATTCTTTTTTATTTTTTATCTTAACAGGCATTGGAGTGCCCATTATGTTAGCGTATGTATACGGAGTGGTTCCTATCTCCCTCTGCCGCAGTGGCGGCTGTGGTGTTTCTGCCGGCACAGGAAAGGGTGTGCGAATAGAATTTGATGATGAAAATGATAATGTTGGCAGAGGAAATACAGCATTGGGTAAGCACATGTTTTATCTGTCGCCAGGTTCCCTGCTACCTTCAGTATGTTTAATTACTATTTAAAACGTATACATTTTCACGGCTGAAGTTAGTTGACAACATCTTAAAACTGTTGTGTTCTCAGCAATCATGTTTCTGCATATCATCTATTGTGTTATTTAAAAAGAAAAAGATCGCAGACCTGTGGAATAATTTATTTGATGCTACATTATCTGCAGATTTACAATTTTATTTTCGATACTACATGATTCTTTGAATGTTGTGCAGGATGCAAGTGTATTCAACAAATGTAGACATTTTAAAATATAATGGGTTATTAAGCAAATGTATTTGGAAGCTCTATTAGAGGCTTTATGTGTTATATCTATCCAAAGTGTTATCTGCTTTCAAGTGAAATCAACCAAAGTGATACTATTGGGTGTTTTGTGTGCATCTAGATACCACTTTTGTAGTTGAAGCTCGCAATAACCCCAGCATTGGAGAGGGAAGTGTCGGAGGCTTAACAGGCAGTTTGAGTGCCAGTGGCAGTCACATGGACAGAATAGGTGTCATACGAGACAACTTGAGTGAAACAGCCAGCACAATGGCACTAGCTGGAGCCAGTATCACCGGCAGTCTCTCTGGGAGTGCAATGGTCAACTGTTTCAATAGGTAAGTCTTGGAAATTAGTTTTCATTGCAGCTTTTTTTTAAAACAGATACTTAATAATGAAAACTAACTTGGAGTTAACAACAGTTCCGTGCAAGGCAAGAGAAGATGACTGCATGCAAATGCAGAGATCCAGCTGTTGACCAGAAACATACAATGTTATGGCATTGGAATAGGTCACCTGGTTGCTACCATTGCTGCGCGCCACACAATCACATCCCACGCTTTCTCTTAAACCCCATGCCTTTAATGTTCCTACTTTTCCAAATGATTTAATTTCTGTGCTCTTTCAGCAGTGATTTTGCGATTGTCATGTATTCAGATTCTGCTGGGGAAATGTTTAACCATTTGCAGTACCATCTTTAATATTAACTCCATAATCTTGATTCTGTCACAGTGCCTCTTAACCTCCCCAGTGGCAGTGTAAAACATGGCGGCTGTTGCTCACTCTTCCTTCATTACAGCTCTTTTAATAGAAAAACAATGCAAATTTTACATAGAAACATAGAAAATAAGTGCAGGAAGAGGCCATTCAGCCCTTTGAGCCAGCACCGCCATTCATTGTGATCATGGCTGATCGTCCCCTATCAATAACCCGTGCCTGCCTTCTCCCCATATCCCTTGACTCCAGTAGCCCCTAGAGCTCTATCTAACTCGCTCTTAAATCCATCCAGTGACTTGTCCTCCACTGCCCTCTGTGGCAGGGAATTCCATAAATTCACAACTCTCTGGGTGAAAAAGTTTTTTCTCACCTCAGGCTTAAATGGCCTCCCCTTTATTCTAAGACTGTGGCGCCTGGTTCTGGACTCGCCCAACATAGGGAACATTTTTCCTGCATCTAGCTTGTCCTGTCCTTTTATAATTTTATATATTTCTATAAGATTCCCCCTCATCCTTCTAAACTCCAGTGAATACAAGCCTAGTCTTTTCAATCTTTCCTCATATGACAGTCCCGCCATCCCAGGGATCAATCTATGAAAGATGTAAATACATAAATGTGAAATTCATAAATACTGAAATATGTTTTTTATTCCTAATAAATGATTGAGACATCATTTTGTTAAAATTACTTTCTATGTTTTGTTATTTTATCTTTAATTTTATTTTAATCCAATTTATTGTAGATTAGAAGTGCAAGCAGATATCCAGAAGGAACAATATAGTCTCAGTGGCGAGTCTGGCACAGTCAGCATTGGAACCATCAGTGATAATGCCAGCACGAGGGCCATGGCAGGATCCATTATCAATTCCTACTACCCACAGGACAGGTCAGTTATATTGCTGACATTTTTAATGCATTGAAAAAATTAACTTGCTTTTTAATGAATTAAAAAACATGTTAGGCATTAATTAACTCTAACTTAAAGTTAGTTATCTTTAACTGAGACATTAGTTGAAACTGTATCTTAAGTACATTTTAAGGTATTTAAAATGTACTTAAACTATTATTGATTTTTTGAATTGTTAAGTCACTGGAAAAATCCAGCAGATTAATAAAAATGTTATTTATAAAAAGAAATCTGGGGATTTTGCATCTTCCATTTGGCTTCTATGTAGTTAGTTGTCTAATAGTACATTGCGGTTCACCATACTAATGCAGAAACGAACCATGAAAGACCATGAAATCATATGCTGCTGCTTAGGGCCTCAAATCCTATCAATGTTCTATACCCTAAATAAGTACCTTTATAAAGTACTACGGTAATGCAGGATTTTTGGTGGCTAAATTGTACTAAATGTTTTGCATGTGTCCAGTGGCAGCTTACAATTCTTGGTACAATATCAGAACTTTTGTCTATGAAATTTGATTAGAAATTACTTTTCTGTCTTCTGTCTGTACAACCAATGCAAGTTGCATCACAATTCCACATGGTACGGCCAGCTGTGGTCTTGCACATACTGACATTTACAAAATACCCATGAGTTTAATCCTTAAATTGCTGAACTTTTGCACTCTGTTGCTTTACTAATGGAGGAGGTAATAAAACTTCTAAAAAGGGTCCATTCTAAAAAACATGAATCCATAGAAGTTAGGTGCAGGAGTAGGCCATTCGGCCCAAAGATGGGTTTATCTGCATCTTTGGGCAGGTGTTCAATTCCAACTGTAAACATGAATGTAAATGTAATTGATTTAAATAGAAACATTCAAAATAGGTGCTATTGCATGGCATTTCACCGCCATTCAATATTCATCATTGGTATCCTGTACCTCTTTCCATCCCCCACTGCTAATCTAACTCCGGTTTCACAATCTAACTCCATAGCCAATTAATGGTTCAACTGCCCTCTGTGGCAGAGAGTTCCCACACCACTCTCTGTGTGAAAAAAGTTCTTTGATCTCTTTTCCCCCTTAGTGGAGACCCCTTGTATGTTCTAGACATTCAAATTCTTTGCATATTTCTTTTTGATTGGACCATCTTTCCTCCATGCTAATGGAGACTTCAATAGTTGTTTACTCTCGATACTTTTCCAGGTGGAAATGTGTCTTTTATAATCTCTTAGTGTATAAAAACATGAAAGGAGACTTCACATAGTCTCTCGAGAAGGGAAATCGAGAAGCATAGGTTTAAGGTGAAGGGGGGGAAATGTATAGGGGTCTGAGAGGTAACCTTTTTCACACGGAGGGCGTGGGTGTATGGAAGGAGTTGTGGCAGGAACTATCGCAATGTTTAAGAAGCAATTAGACCGGTACATGATAGGACAGGTTTGGAGGGATATGGGCTAACCGCAGGCGGGTGGGACTAGTGTAGATGGGATATATATGTTGGTCAGAGTGTGGGGAAGTTGGGTTGAGGGGCCTGTTTCCACACACTATTACTGTGATATTTTTGTAAATACAGAACTCGTCCACTGCATGACCAACCTGATGGTATTTCGATTTTGAGCTAGTAGAATGCATCTCGCCACTCTGAACAATCCAGGGTACTTCTATTTGATGCACAGTAACTGGGATGGAAAGTGTACCTGTTCATTTGGCCCTCTGATTATGTCAAGTATAGACATCATAGTGAAATCTTCATTCTAAATGCCTGTTAGGAGGGAATAATTCTGTTTGGATTAAAAATGCACAGAATAAAGATTTCCTCCATTGAAAGCACCAAAATTGGTCTTTTCAATGGGCGTACCTGGATCATTTCCGAGTGTCCTAATATCTTCATTGGTTTAAAAGGTCTGTTACAAAGAGGATTCATTATGCTTGAGTGTAGGTCGTGCTTTGCAAGATACATAATTATAAGATATAGATATAGATAGATATGCCATTTATTGTCATTATACATGTACAATGAAATTAAAAGCTGCTCGTACTCAGTGCATACATATAATTTAGTACAAGAAACAGAAAACAAAAACAGAAGGGAGAAGGGGGGGGGGGGATAGGTGCACAATTCTGCGGCGCAATATACATATATACAGATGGAAGTCCGGGTGTTGGGCTGTGAAGTCAGTGCATGTGTGAATTAAGAGTAGTTATAATTTTCGGAAAGCAACTATTCCTGAGTCTATTTGTCCTGGATTTGATGCACCTATAGCGCCTTCCAGAGGGCAGCAGGTCGAACAGTCCAAACGCAGGATGGGAGCTGTCCTTGGGTAATTGTAATAAACATGTCTCAAACTGTGCATAAATTATGCATTTTAATGATTTCATTTGTTCACAAGAGAGCATACATCTCCTGTCCTGCTGCCAGCTTTTTTATTCATAGGGATATGGATTGTTACTGGCAAGATCAGCAAAGTTGGCCATGCCAAATAGTCCTTTAAGTTGGCAGCATTTTTGTACCCCTGACGTTCTCATGATCCCCTGACACAAAGAAATCCAAGATCCTGCATCAGTGACAATGAAATGCAGTACAGCATTCCTGTTCAAACTGTTACTAGTTGTAAGACCAACATTTATATCAACCTTCATATGAATGAATGCCTGCAGTTTGATTGTTGACTATTTAATATCCAAAATGGTTGAACTACAATTAGGTTTAGCGTTTTAATTGTATTACCAAGTAAACTTCATTTTATTTCTCTCCTATTAGAGATGGAAACAGTCTGGAGGTGCAAGTTGACATTGAATCCAAGCCCGCAAAGTTTCGGCACAATAGTGGAAGCAGTAGTGTGGATGACGGCAGTCGTAACGTAGCCACTTTAACCTCGGCCCCTCTTCCAGATAACCGAAGCAATGCTTCCAAATGGTCCAAAGAAACAACGACTAAAAAATGCAAAGGCAAATTGCAGAAAAAAGGCAGTATGAAGATAAATGAAACTCGGGAAGAAATGGATGCACAGTTACTAGAACAGAGAAGCACTAATTCAAGTGAATTTGATTCTCCGTCACTTAGTGACAGTATTCCATCGGTAGCAGACTCTCACTCCAGCCATTTCTCAGAATTTAGTGGATCGGATATGGAGAGCATGAAAACGTCTTGCAGCCATGGTTCCAGTGACTATCACAGTCGGTTTTCAGCAGTCAGTCCCCTACCCGAGGTGGAGAACGATCGCCTGGAGACATGTCCATCACAATGTAGCCATCTTGCATCTGTTGCAACTGGACCGAGTTGTGCAGAAGTTTTGCAGCTGAGCTTCATCGCGGAGGAGAATGGTGCTGCAACTTCAGTGCCAAATAATGCCAATGAGGAAACAGAAAATGCAACTAATAATAATCAGCAGCAACAGAACAATGCAATTCATACGGAAATTTAACCTTTCAGTGCTGCTGCAGTTTGTATCATCAATGTCATTAATCAGTTCTGCTAACAGTTGTTATATACCGATGAAAACTAATAACATGAGGGCTGAAACTGGTGATTACCCAGCAAGATCATGGAATTTGAAGGTCAAAGTATAGGTGTCGGGGTTAAACGTTAGATCTGCTTAACAGTTGTCCAGTTCAATTTTTAAAGGCTGGGAGAACAAGCAGCAGAATGTTTTGAAATGCATTTATTGGGCAATAAATGATGGTCTATTTTTCTGCCATGTGCTAAGAATATGTAACTGAACTTGGAGAAATCCCAAAATGCAAGCAGAAATCAGCTGACAGATATATGAAAAAAAAACTGCATTCTTGTCTGTGGTTATTCTCTAATTGAAGATCGACCCATTCTCCTTCACTGTTTCCTGGTGCCTTTGGAAAAGACTGTTTAAAACCTGCTTTATTTGAGGATATATTTATACTTCTCAAAAAATACATGGTGACTACATTATACCACGCAAGAATACTAACAAAATGGATGAAAATTGTGTATAATGAATGAATTATCTTAAGATATAACCGTATATTAGCCTACCAAAGACAGTACTCAGGCTTTAGAAAATTTTGCGTAACCATTTGTTTTGACAAAGTATTCATAGCAGATGATTGCTGCTAGTGCAGTTTGTCACAGATTGAAAGCACAGTGCAGAATTTGCACATTGCTTCGAAGCATTAAAGAGCGGTAAAGACTATGGCCTTTTATACCCCCTTATGGACCGAGACAGACACTAATAAAACTCACAAAGGCTATCCTCGGCCTAAAAGGTGCACTGTTGAACTTCACTTAAATGCAAAATTGAGTTATTCCAATATGTTTTGCGCATTACGCAGTGTGTATTTGGTTTATGTTGCCATGTTGATAATGCTTGAAATTTTATCCTTATGAACGGAAGAATAAAAAAAATTAACAAGTTGCAATCTTTTTAATTTTCTTTAAGCTTTAGAACACTAGTGCCAGTTCCAATGTGTTGCCTATGCCTGGTTTGGTATTTATATATTTGCAAGCTGGTTTGCCTAACAGGGTGACTGTAAGAAGCGTATCTTAAAAATAAATATAATAAAATCCTTCACTTTGAGTAGTATTCTTATAGTCTGCAAACATTTGAAATATTAAATGCATTTTTTTAAAAGAATATTCTAACTCAGTGCCATCCACTGGCTCAGTAACAGACTTCATGCATACAGACTGGGAAGATGCCACGGTTGTATGAACAAAGGAAATGTATTTTTGATGGTGGTAACTGGATTAGAGAGAGGAAGGCCTGTCCGTGTTACAGCATTGGTTATTTTGGGATCCCTGGTGGGAATATAGCACCAGTCATCTGACTGGGATAAGAACTGACTTTTCCTATCAAGTTACTTGGTCTAATTTGAAAAGCAAATGATTGTAGATTGATAGCATAGTCTGACCAGTGCAGCTACACCAGGTTGCAAAAGACAAGGAATAAATTATGACCTTTCTAAAATTGGTTTGAATTTGGAGTTCAGACTTTTAACCAGCCAGTCCTTGAGTGCCAGCCAACAAACTATCAGATAAGTCTTCAACTGGAAGTGGTTACTTGAATAGGTGTCAATTGGTAATCTCTGCTGAGAAATGTACTTGGAATTTGGGTGGGGTTGGGTGGGGTTGCAAGACTGAGTCACCTTTGCACGAGTAATTTAGCAGAGTGCAGCGTACAGCTCAGCTGCAAGACAAACAGGGTTATCATAGGGGATTTTAACTTTCCCAATATACACTAGGACTGTCATAGTGCAAAGGGCGTTTGTCAAATGTGTTCAAGAAACTACCTGGCAATTTTAGAGGGCCCTACAAGGGAGAGGGCAAAGCTTGATCTACTCTTAGGAAATTAAGAAAGGCAAGTTTAGTTTGGAGATCCAACGTGGATACAGGCCATTCGGCCCATCGAGTCTGCACCAACCAGCAATCCCAACACACTTATACTATCTTACCCACATACGGGACAATTTACAATTTTACCAAATTAATTAACCTAACAGCCTGTACATCATTGCAGTGGGAGGAAACTAAAGATATTAGAGAAAATCCACACAGGTCGTGGGGAGAACGTACAAACTGTACAGGCAAGCCCCTGTAGTCAGGATCAAATCTGCATCTTTGGCGCTGTAAGGCAGCAACTCTACTGTTGTGCCATGCTACCACAAGTAACTGAAAGACCTGTGGATGAGCCTTTTGGGTCCAATGACCACAGCTCTAGTGGTTTTAAAATAGTTGTGGATAAAGGCAGGGTGGGTCCACGTTAAAATTCAGAATGGGGCAAGGCCAACTTTGAATGTATTATCCCTTTGAATCACTAGACACAGGTGAGATGCCAGAAGACTGTTGGATAGCTAATAGTGCTTTTTTTAAAGAAGGGCTGCAAAGGAATGCCGAGGAACTATAAACTGGTGACCCTGTCTTCTGTGATAGACAAGGTACTGGACAAAATTCTGAGGGATAAGATGTATATGTGTTTGGATAGACCGGCGCTGATTAGAGATAGTATAGTTATGAGAGACGGTGTCTTACGAATCTGTATTTTTGAAGAAATAACCAAAAAGATTGATGAGGGCAAAGCTGTAGACCTTGTCTATATGGACTTCAGCGAGGCATTTAATGGAGTAGGATCTGGATCAGCTGGGCAAGTGGAGAAGCAGGATCTGGATCAACTGGGCAAGTGGGTGGAGATATGGATGATGGAGTCAAATGGTGATGTAGATGGTTTATGCACGCAACCTATAATGTAGCTACCTCATCACCATTAACACGCCCCATCATATCAGTATAACTATGATATCCTCCCCGTTCTTCCTCCCATTTTGTCCTGGTACGCCTGAAGGCCGGATGCAGCCAGTGCTGGGACATGTGTGCCATGTGCTATAATAAAGGCTCTAGTAAAGGCTACAGTGTGTCAGACTAAGCTCCTTTACAGGTGACAAGTGCAAAGTGTTGCAATTTGGGAAGTAAAACCAGGGCAGGCCCTTCATAGGGAATAGCAGGGCCCTACAGAGTGTTGTTGAACAGAGG
Organism: Leucoraja erinaceus; assembly: GCF_028641065.1. NCBI lineage: Eukaryota > Metazoa > Chordata > Chondrichthyes > Rajiformes > Rajidae > Leucoraja > Leucoraja erinaceus. Next base: position 99,799,450 of record NC_073380.1, read on the forward strand.
GATCTAGGAGTGCATGTACATAGTTCCCTAAAAATTACATCATATGTAGATAAAGTGGTCAAGAGGCTTTTGGTGTATAGTCCATCATCAGTCAAAGTATTGAGTATAGTGGGATGTTCTGTTGCAGTTGTACAAGACATTTATGAGGCTGCACTTAGATTATTATTCCGTTTTGGGTTGCCCTGCTACAGGAAGGGTGTAAGCTGGGCAGAGTGCAGAGAGGATGTACAAGGATATTGCCAGGATTTGAAGGCCTGAGATTTGGCAAGCTAGGACTTTATTCCTTGGAGCGCTGGGGGCTGTGGGGTGAGCTTATAGGTGTATACGATCATGTGGGGAATAGATAGGGTGAATGCACTGTCTTTTTACCCAGAGTTGGGCAATTGGGAATCAAGAACTAGAAACATGGGTTCAAGGTGAGGGGGGAATGATTTGATAGGAACCTGAAGGGGGCATTTTTTTCACACAGAATGGTGGGTATATGGAACGAACTGCCAGAGGAAGATGTTGAGGCAGGTACCATAATAACATTTATAAGACATTTGGACAGGTACGTGGATAGGAAAGGGTTTAGAGGTAAGGTAGAAACAAAATGCAGGAGTAACTCAGCGGGTGAGGCAGCATCTCTGGAGAGAAGGAATGGGTGACGTTTCAGGTCTTCAGACTAGTTTAGAGGGATCTGGGCCTAATGCAGGCAGAGTAGGTATCTCGGTTGGCAGAGGCAAATTGGGCCAAAGTGCTTGTTTCTGTGCTCTATATCCTGAATGGAGCTTCTACAGAGTGCAAACACTAAATTTAGTGAGTATGGCATTACAATGTTGAGGGGGAAATGAGGTGCTACTTCAGCCAGAAAATATTTATATTCCATCTGGTACTTGGTGTAAGCAGGGATGTTTTCTTTAAAGATTATGAAAGAATGAAAGGTAGATTGGAGCAGTAACATAATTTATCTTTAAATAATCTGAAACAAAGTGGACACAAACCTAAAACCTAAAATATGAATGCAATAGACAATAGGTGTAGGAGTAGGCCATTTGGCCTTTCAAGCCAGCACAGCCATTCAATGTGATCATGGCTGATCACATTGATGCATGCATCAAAATTTGATAGATGGCAGAGTAATTATGTTGTACCTGCAACATTAGAAAGATTAAGATTAGAAAAATCCCACAGAATAGCATTTTCAGAAAGGCAGCACCTTGAAAAATATTGACTTGGGAAATATTGATGTGGGGCTTGTTGGGCTGATGGCAAAGATGAAGACGTTACAATGCACCAGGGAAGGTGACAATTAACCTGGGCATTGTTTCAGAAGCCGTCACAATCATCATGTTCGGTAGAAGCCTGGATTTGGGTAGATGGATGTGACTGAGTTGAGCAAGCGTATGGAAATCCAAACACAGTTTCTGGTTAATGTTATTGAAGCATAACAAGCAGAGGTTACTGAGAAACATTTGACAATTAAGTAATAATATTATTGGATCGCTAAGGTGGTTTTACTGTTTTGCTCAATATATTGGGCATGGCAATAACAGATGAACAAATGTATCTAAATGTTTAAGAAAGAACTGCAGATGCTGGAAAAATTGAAGGTAGACAAAAATGCTGGAGTAACTCAGAGGGTGAGGCAGCATCAATGGAGTGAAGGAATAGGTGACGTTTCGTGTCGAGACCCTTCAACCTGATGTGGGGGTGGGGGCGGAGACAGTGGGCTTGTGGAAGAGCTGGGGAGGGGAAAGAGGGAGAAAGCAGGGACTACCTGAAATTGGAGAAGTCAATGTTCATACCGCTGGGGTATAAACTCCCCAAGCGAAATTTGAGGTGGCGAAAATGTCGGAGGATTATCCGTTGTATGTGACAGCTGGTAGGGAGGAAGGTGAGGGCAAGGGGGACTCTGTCCTTGTTACGAGTGGGGGGATGGTAGTGAGAGCAGAGCTACGAGATATAGAAGAGACCCTGGTGAGAGCCTCATCTATTGTCAAAGAGGGGAACCCCCGTTCCCTAAAGAATGAGGACATCTCGGATGCCCTGGTTTGAAACGCCTCATCCTGGATGCTCCATGTTGCTCATGTGACTATCTTGAATACAAAAAGCTTTTAGGGGTGGCACAGTTGCACAGCAGTAGAGTTGCTGCCTTACAGTACCAGAAACCCAGGGCTGATCCTGACCATGGGTGCTGTTTGTACGAAGTTTGTACATTCTGCCTGTGACTGTCTTTTCTCTCCGGCTGCTCATGTGTCCTTCAACATTCCAAAGATGTGCAGGTTTGTAGGTGAATTGTTTTTTGTAAATTGCGTTTTGTAAATTTTTTGTAAAAACCTAGTGGGTGCAAAAGTGAGTTAACACAGAACTAGTGTATACGGGTGTACACAAAATTGCTGGAGAAACTCAGCGGGTGCAGCAGCATCTATGGAGCGAAGGAAATAGGCGACGTTTCGGGCCGAAACCCTTCTTCAGTCAGGTTTCGGCCCGAAACGTCGCCTATTTCCTTCGCTCCATAGATGCTGCTGCACCCGCTGAGTTTCTCCAGCAATTTTGTGTACCTTCGATCTTCCAGCATCTGCAGTTCCTTCTTGAACACTAGTGTACGGGTAATTGGTGGTTAGTGGGGATTCAGTATATCTGTAAATAAAACATAAACAAAAGATTGTGTTTTGCAATTTATTGGTGCTGCAGTGGTGTTTTAAATTTGTTGGATGAGGGGAAGGTGACAACGAGGCATATAAACAGTAAAATCAATCTGGAGGACCGTGAAATTAGTGGAATTAGGGAGGGGGGAGGGACGGAGAAAGTGAAATCATGTGTTACTTGAAGTGGGAGAAATTAGCATTCATTCTGCCCATGTGAAATATGAGGTGCTGTACCTCCAATTTTCGTTTGGCCTCACTGGTGTTTAGCAACCGGGAGGTCGACTAGGCCCACGTACACTGAGCGAAGGTGTTCAGCAAAATGATCGCCCAGTCTGCGCTTGATCGCGCTGATATGTAGGAGCCCACACCTAGAGCAGCAGGTACGGTAGATGAGGTTGGAGGAGGTGCCAGTGAACCTCTGCCTCACCTGAAGGGACTGTCGGGGTCCTTGGACAGAGTCGAAGGAGGAGGTATAGGGAGATGTTGCATCTCCAGCAGTTGCAGGGGAAAGTGCCTCGGGAGGGGCGGTTTGGGTGGAAAGGATGAGTTACCAGGAAGTTGCGGAGGGAACAATCTCTGCTGAAAGCGGAAGGGGGTGGCGATCGGAAGGGTGGCTAGTGGTGGGTTCCCATTGGAGGTGGCAAAAATATTGGATGATTACGTGCTGGATGCCACAGCGGGTGGATTGAAAGGTGAATACAAGGGGGACTCTGTCCCTGTTGTGACTAGGGGGAGGGGGAGCAATATCCAATTCTATGTTTGAAAGGGAACTCTCGAAGGTATTTATTTTATTTTTCCATTTTCAGTGTGGTTTTCCAAACATTACTGGGATAACAAAATAATATCTTGCAATTTAATATGGAGTGCACAAATAAACTGAATACAAAGTATCACAGCATCAATACTGACTTTTATTTTTATGCAGAAAGGAACTCCAGATGTTGGTTTATACTGACGATAGACACAAAGAGCAACTCAGCAGGTCAGGCAGCATCTCTGGAGTAAAAGGATGGGCGATGTTCTGGGTCGGGATCCTTTTATCAGACTGTAATTAGAGGGGAAGGGACTATAGTAAGAAATGGCCAGAACAAAGTAGCGCTGGCTGGACCTCCAGTCTTCTGTTGCAGGCCCTGCTCTGTTCTGGCCTTTACTTCCTCCAGTTCCCTCCCTTCTACTTTGTCTGTAGAAGGGTCTTGACCCAAAACATCACCCATTGTTTTTCTCTAGAGACACGGCCTGACCATTGAGTTACCCCAGTACTTTGTGTCTATCTTTTGCCTATTACTTTGGCTACTTCCTGCTTTGTTCCTACAAAGCAATGTTACTTTAGTTTATCTAGTTACCTAGAGCAGTATGATTATATAACTAATCTGATCACAATCATTTCTAAGTATTTGAGAAGGAACTGCAGATGCTGGAAAATCGAAAGTACAGACTGAAGAAGGGTTTCAGCCCGAAACGTTGCCTATTTCCTTCGCTCCATAGATGCTGCTGCACCCGCTGAGTTTCTCCAGCATTTTTGTGTACCTATCATTTCTAAGTACTTGTTTTGGAAAGAAAGTGTATCTGAAGTCCAGGACAAGGGGTCACAGTTTAAGGATAAGGGGGAAATCTTTTAGAACCGAGATGAGGAAAACATTTTTCACACAAGAGAGTGGTGAATCTCTGGAACTCTCTGCCACAGAAGGTAGTTGAGGCCACAGTTCATTGGCTATATTTAAGAGGGAGTTAGATGTGGCCCTTGTGGCGAAAGGGATCAGGGGGTGTGGAGAGAAGGCAGGTACGGGATACTGAGTTGGATGATCAGCCATGATTATATTGAATGGCGGTGCAGGCTCGAAGGGCTGAATGGCCTACTCCTGCACCTATTGTCTATGTTTCTATGTTTCTCACTATTTTTTGGCTGTTTCAGCAGGCCAGCTGCTTGTCCAACAGTGTTACCCTGATGTGGAAAATAGATGCAGGAGTAGGCCCTTCGAGCCAGCACCGCCATTCAATATGATCATGGCTGATCATCCAAAATCAGTATCCTGTTCAGTTTTCCCCCCCATATCCCTCGAAAGCCCTAAGAGCTAAATTACAATTGGGTTGTAATGACTCAACTCTTCCTTCATTATGTTGCACCACTGGGAAATGACTAAACATCAGAACCAAATATTCTTGTATTCCACATCATGATGCACACGAAAGGTCACCCATTCCTTCTCTCCAGAGATGCTGCTTCTCCTGCTGAGTTACTCCAGCATTTTGTGTCCATTTTCAGTGCAAATCAGCATCTGCAGTTCCTTCCTACACATCATAGTATGGGAATTTTGGGGGGAAGCAGGGCTCTTAATTAGAAAGACGTAACAAGGAACTTCAGACGCTGGTTCATAACAAAAAGACAAAATGCTAGATTAATTCAGCCAGTCCATCGGCATTCTCTGGAGAATGAGGATAGGTGAAGCTTCTGGTTGGGACTTTTTGTGGTGCGGGTGTCAGGACCAAGAGATCCTGGAAGCCCTGGCAGGTCGAGTGCACACGGTGAAATTAGAAATACCATCTTGCAAATCATTTAAACAACAAATCCTTTGGAACAGAAGTATCAATACAGTTTATTCTTTTAGTGCATAAATATAAGAGGCTGAAGCAATATTTTGCAGCCTTTTGACTTTGTAGGAGATTGCATCACAGTGCATACATTTTTTATCATTAAACGGGCAACATCTTATAATATAGCTGCATATAAGTACAAACTTACTGCATTCTGCATTTAAAGTTGAAGGTTTCATCATAGATTGAGAAAGTACCCCTAATTAATATTCAATCATGAATATATTAGTATTCTTCACCAGGCAATCCACAAGCAAAAATCATTTTATTCTAATGACCAAAGGCAGTCTATTTAAATAAAGATAGTCGGAAATGTGTAAACTTCAGAATCTAACGTACCAAACATAAGAGGATTGATAGTGAGCAACAATTGTTCTTGTGCTGTCGATGGGAAAACAAAAGCGTATATTCAACTTGACGTATTGATAGGTCTTGCTGGTTTTTGAGAATTGAGGTCACAGCTTTGAGAATGATAGTTTCTCTTTTAGTAAACAATGACAGATTATCAAACAATTAATTCTATTAGATGGATGAAACATACCATGGATAGGGTGGGACAGTCAAAGATTTTTAGGTCACATTTTTAGTTTGAATTAACAATTAAGAATGTAGAAGTGAGTGGAAAAGTGTGCAGATTGCAAGCCACACAATTTCCGTAGGTCCAAGCCACCTGAGTTCCATATTAAATTGGCTCTTTGAAAATATTATATATCATATTTTCTTGCTAGATTCTTTACATCTTCAGAGGTGAACTCATTGCTCTTCATCTGTGACAGACTACTAAAGAGTTGTTGCTCCTGTTCCCTCCCTTTACCAACGATCACTGATGCAATCTGCACAAAAATAAAATATATTTCAATTATTTGTCGCAAATTAGTTTCAAGAAGGTTAAATACAAGCTATAATAACTTCTCTGTCATTTAATTTTATAAGTGCATTTGACAATGTGCATCATTTCAACATGTGTTTAGTGTATAGTTCACCTTCTTTTCATTAGCATGATATTTCATGCATTGGAAATATCCAGAAGTCTTCCTGAACCTCTAATGTTAGTCCTATTGTTTTGAAGATAGTGAGTCTAATACCTGTTTGATGAATTAGACGAGTAACTTAATCTTGCAAGTTGTCAACTCAAGACGGATTTTTTTGGGTTGAATCAGGCCACTGGGATAAATGGGAAATGCCATCAAATCATAAGGGAAACACTTAAGGTGAAGGAGAAATGACTCTTCAGACTCTACACCAAAACTGCGGGCAACCACTATTTTGACACTTAACCATATAACAATTACAGCACGGAAACAGACCATCTCGGCCCTACAAGTCCGCGCCGAACAACTTTTTTCCCTTAGTCCCACTTGCCTGCACTCATACCATAACCCTCCATTCCCTTCTCATCCATATGCCTATCCAATTTATTTTTAAATGATATCAACGAACCTGCCTCCACCACTTCCACTGGAAGCTCATTCCACACTGCTACCACTCTCTGAGTAAAGAAGTTCCTCCTCATGTTACCCCTAAACTTCTGTCCCTTAATTCTGAAGTCATGTCCTCTTGTTTGAATCTTCCCTATTCTCAAAGGGAAAAGCTGATCCACATCAACTCTGTCTATCCCTCTCATCATTTTAAAGACCTCTATCAAGTCCCCCCTTAACCTTCTGCGCTCCAGAGAATAAAAGACCTAACTTATTCAACCTTTCTCTGTAACTTAGTTGTTGAAACTCAGGCAACATTCTAGTAAATCTCCTCTGTACTCTCTCTATTTTATTGACATCCTTCCTATAATTGGGCGACCAAAATTGTACACCATACTCCAGAATTGGTCTCACCAATGCCTTGTACAATTTTAACGTTACATCCCAGCTGTATTACATTACATTACATCCCACTTCTTGAATAAGATTCAAAATTCAAGTGAGTTTATTGTCATGTGTCCCAGATAGGACAATGCAATTCTTGCTTTGCTTTAGCACAACAGAATATAGAAGGCATGAATACAGAACAGATCAGTGTGTCCATATACCATTGTATAAATATATACACACATCAATAAATAAAACAGATAAAGTGCAAATAAACAGATAACGGGCTATTAATGTTCAGAGTCTTCAGGCTCTTGTACCTTCTACCTGAAGGTAGCAGGGAGATGAGTGTGTGGCCAGGATGATGTGGGTCCTTGATGATGCTGCCAGCCTTTTTGAGGCAGCGACTGCAATAGATTCTCTCGATGGTAGGAAGGTTAGAGCCGATGATGGACTGGGCAGTGTTTGCCACTTTTTGTAGTCTTTTTCGCTCCTGGGCACTCAATCTGCCGAACCAAGCCACGATGCAACCGGTCAGCATGCTCTCTGGAACCATTGGAATAATCATTCCGATTACAGAGATTAACAGTGCCAGATGTCTGTTTTTGTACTTTGTGCTTGGAAGAAGGGTGCTCAGAGGGAGATGGGGGAAAAGATCAGAAACATCATGCTGTACTTGTTTTGCATCCTTCTGCTATATGCACTGGAAAGAGTGGGGGAGGGGAGGATCTAAAAAGTGTCAGGAGGAGTTAATATTTCATGGCTGGTTGATATACAGTGGTCACCCTTCTGAATTAATCCCATGTCCCGGCAATTGGTTATGGCCCTCTGCCGATTCAAGTGCTCTAAGCACTTGTTAAATCCTATCAGTGACCCAGCTTCCCCCAATCAGGCAGTTTGTTCCAAGTAGTTACACTCTGGGTGGAAAAAAGACCACCCTCAGATTCCCTCTAAATCTCTTAGCCCAAATCTATGTCCTTTTGTTTCATCGACCTCATATATAGGGGAACGTTTCCTGAATTTCCTCCTCAAAACCCTATCATTCATGAATTAATCCTCTCCCTTAGATGTTTTGCTAGTAACTTCATGCAACTGATGTTAGGCGCACACATGCATTATCAGGCTGTCTTGAAGAGGAAGACATATCGCTATGTTAAAATAAAATGTTTTCCCCCCCAATTTAAGATCTTTATTACTGGTTCATCCTTGTCCTTTTCCATAACCACTTTAAAATATATAGAATGTGTAGAATGGAACTGCTGATGCTGTTTTATACCAAAGATCTGAATTTGAGGAAATACATTCTTGCTATTGAGGGTGCAGCGTAGGTTCGCCAGGTTAATTCCCGGGATGGCAGGACTGCCACATGATGAAAGAATGGAGCGTCTGGGCTTGCATACACTGGAATTTAGAAGGATGAGAGAGGACCATAGAAACATATAAAATTATTAAGGGATTAGACACACTAGATGCAGGAAACATGTTCCCGATGTTGGGGGAGTCCAGAACCAGGGGCCACAGTTTATGAATAAGGGGTAGGCCATTTAGAACTGAGATGAGGAAAAAAAATTTTCACACAGAGAGTTGTGAATTTGTGGAATTCTCTGCCTCAGAAGGCAGTGGAGGCCAATTCACTGCATGCATTCAAAATAGTCAGATAGGGCTCTTAGGGCTAGTGGAATAAAGGGGTATGGGGAGAAGGCAGGAATGGGGTACTGATGTGGATGATCAGCCATGATCACATTGAATGGCAGTGCTGGCTCGAAGGGCCGAGTGATCTACTCCTGCACCTATTGTCTATGTATCTATGTATAAGATACACACAAGGTAACTCAGCAGGTCAGGCAGCATCCCTGGAGAAAAAGGATGGCTGACGGTTCGGGTCGGGACGTTTCTTCAGATTGAAAGGTGAGGGGACAGAACTGGAGATAGGAAAAGGCAAGAAGAAAGCAGGGCCAGTAACAAATGACAAAGGAAGGATGGAGCCCATGATGCCCATTGTCGGCTGGGGATGTGGTGGTGACAAAGTGTTACAAAGATACGGACAGTGGAACTACAGTAGTAGGACAACTAGTTGGGGAGAAGAGGGAATGCATGGGTACTTGAAAAAGTTATGGTCACTATCTCCAGAATGATCCTCCACAGACACTCCCTTTACTTGATCAGATACATACGCCAAAATAAAGTCCAGTAATGTTTCTTCTCACATTAGTTTATTTACACAATGCATAAAATGTACCAGCTCTTCTCAGCCTTTCCCAATCCTAGTTAATATGTGAGAAACTGAAATTCTCCATTACCAAAACCCTCATTTTATTGCATCTCTCTAATATGTGCCTATATACACATGTTCCTCCATCTCCCATTGACTATTGGGTGGGGGGCGACATCCTCTTTGATTCTGATCCCTATCTTTAAAAAAAAAATGTAGTTTAATGCCCCTGTCCCACTTAGGAAACCTGAACGGAAACCTCTGGAGACTTTGCGCCCCACCCAAGGTTTCCGTGCGGTTCCGGGAGGTTGCAGGTGGTTGCCGGAGGTTGCAGGTAGTGGAAGCAGGTAGGGAGACTGTCAAAAACCTCCGGGAACCGCACGGAAATCTTGGATGGGGCGCAAAGTCTCCAGAGGTTTCCGTTCAGGTTTCCTAAGTGGGACAGGGGCATTAGGAAACACGCCCTTTGGCCCACACTGACCATTAATCACCATAGACATAAAAAGCTGGAGTAACTCAGTGGCTCAGGCAGCATCTCTGGAGACAAGTAATAGGTGCCATTTCGGGTCGAGATCCTTCTTCAGGGTGTGAACCAGGGAAAGGGAAATGAGAGGGACAGATGGTGATGTAGAACATATGAATGAAAGACATGCAAAAAAGTAACAATGATCAAGTGTGCAGTGAACTCTTTTTAAAAATTATCAAAATTGAGAGGGTAGACATAGGGAATATAAAGTCACAAGTACATCCAGGACAGACTTCAGTAGAAATGTTGGTTTGAAGAGAGGGGTTAGAAAATGGAAACTGCTGCCACAATAAGTGGTTGAGGCTCAGATGCTTCAAGAGTGAGTCAGATAAATATATGAAGGAGAAAGGAATAAAAGGATATAAAAGGAGAGCGGTACAGAGCTTTAAGAGGGAGTTAGATGTGGCCCTTGTGGCTAAAGGGATCAGGGTGTATGGAGAGAAGGCAGGTACAGGATACTGAGTTGGATGATCAGCCATGATCATATTGAATGGCGGTGCAGGCTCGAATGGCCTACTCCTGAACCTATTTTCTATGTTTCTAAGAGCTGGGAGATTATTCTCGTTTCCAGTATTTCTATTTAAATGTTTATTTAGCATCTGTTTATACATTTTTAGTCATCCATGATGAACTAACTAATGTAATATTCCATCAATCGTCATGTCTGGAGAAAGGTCTCGACCCGAAACGTCACCCATTCCTTCCCTCCAGAGATGCTGTCTTGTCCCACTGAGTTACTCCAGCATTTTGACCTATCTTTGGTAATGATTATCAAATAGATCCTTTATAATCTTTGATGATTATCTGCTCCCATCGCTGTTTGTGGGAAACTACAACGTTCACACAGTTCCAACTGTAAACTAGTGAATGTAAATGTAATTGAATTAAAATAGATACATAGAAACATAGAAAGTAGGTGCAGGAGTAGGCCATTCGGCCCTTCGAGCCTGCACCGCCATTCAATATGATCATGGCTGATCATCCAACTCAGTATCCTGTACCTGCCTTCTCTCCATACCCCCTGATCCCTTTAGCCACAAGGGCCACATCTAACTCCCTCTTAAATATAGCCAATGAACTGGCCTCAACTACATTCTGCGGCAGAGAATTCCAGAGATTCACCACTCTCTGTGTGAAAAATGTTTTCCTCATCTCGGCCCTAAAAGATTTCCCCCTTATCCTTAAACTGTGACCCCTTGTTCTGGACTTCCCCAACATCGGGAATAAAGTACTTGAAGACATCTTTTGAAGACATTCTTTGAATTTTGTGACAATCCGAATACATGTGTCTTTTCAGACATATAATTCAAACTATATTTAAGAGGGTTAAATGTGGCCCCTGTGGCTAAAGGGATCAGGGGGTATGGAGAGAAGGCAGGTACAGGATACTGAGTTGGATGATCAGCCATGATCATATTGAATGGTGGTGCAGGCTAGAAGGGCCGAATGGCCTACTCCTGCACCTATTTTCTATGTTTCTATGTTAACACCAGTAAATTCTAAGCAATTTTTAAAATAACAATACTTTAAGCAACACATACCTGAAATCTTTCTGCTTTGCACAGGTGAACAAGATGCTGATACACAAGATTGGGATACTTTTCTAAAAGATGTTCCTTCAAAGCCTGAATAATCATAGTGAACACATCAGCTTCCAGTTTATTACTCATCATGGATGGTAAATCTTCTGGTTTTACATTTCTTAGCAACTCTGCACATCCAAAAAGATTGTTCTCAGCCTGTAAATCATTCAGTGCTTGCCAAAATTCAGATGCATTCGCAGGCTTGAAATTAACAATCCTTTTTTTGAAGGCGAATAAGAATTTTCAAAAGCTTCTTTTCTATGTGAAGTGCAGTCATTTATTACAGAATCCTCTTTCCCAACATTAAGATTCGGAATATTTTCACACTCAGTAGTTTTGACTTCATTCTCCTCTTCATCACTATCAGCGACCTTTTAAGAGATAAAAATGGAAAAAAAACTGAAAGATTACATATCAACAAAAACTGGAAGAAACTTAAAGATGCCAAAAATATTGTTTAAAGATAGATTATTGTATTTGAGAAAGGTGGACAAAATGACAGAGAATGAACCTACAAGCGGACTGCCTGATTAAGATTTGGACTTCTCATCATGCTTGTCTCACGATCTCAGTACTGCTTTCACTGTCTAAAATTTCTGCTATTGCAGGATTTTTATTGGAAGAAATTTAAACCTTTAATGCTGTGGGAGACATGGCAACAATGTATGATTGTTTTCTACTGTGCAAACTCGCTGGATTTTGAAAGGTCGAGTGCTTATATGTAGTGATAAGGTCAATAGGTAGATTTTAATACTGTCTAGATAGGAAAGCAATCACAGAAATGGCCTTTAAGAACTTTACATATAAAGGCAGTAACGTTATTACTCCCCACCTGCTACCTCTACCACGCATTCCAGCCCAGAGTACAGAGGGGAGAATTCTACGGATGTGGTATGTTATTGCTCAGTCCGTCTTAACCTAGCTGATCTCCCTGTGGCCCAGCACTTCAATTCCCCCTCCCATTCCCAATCTCACCTTTCTGTCCTGGGCCTCCTCCATTCTCAGAGTGAGGCTCAGCGCAAATTGGAGGAACAGCACCTCATATTTCACTTGGGTAGCTTACACGCCAACGGTATGAAGATTGACTTATACTTCTCTAACTTCAGGTAGCCCTTTCTCTCACTGTCCATTCCCCCGCCTTCCCAGTTCTCCCAGTTCACCCACTATACTGTCTCCACCTACATTCTTTCTTTGTTCTACCCCCTCCCCTGACATCAGTCTTAAAAAGGGTCTCAACCCGAAACGTCGCCAATTCCTTCTCTCCGTAGATGCTGCCTCACCCGCTGAGTTTCCCCAGCATTTTGTGTCTACCTTCGATTTTACCAGCATCTGCAGTTCTTTCTTAAACATTGCGCGTTAATGAATGAGGCATACTGACCACTACATATCAATGAGCTTTACCACTTTTACCCATGGAATGAAATACCACAGCAGGGCACTCTGGTATCAACAATAACTTAATATTGTTTCACAGAAGATCGACATTTACGGAAACATTATCAAATTTAAAGAAGAGAGTGAAGCTAGTCCTGGGAAGCGCTGAATTGATTGAAAAAGAATCAGAGGTGAGAATCCATAGATTAGAAAAAAATAAATTTGAAAAGCAGAACAACATAAATCAATGAAGAGTCATCCATCAGCTTGAAATATTCATTCTGTTTTTTTCTCGTCAAATATTTTATGACCTGCAGGGTATCCCCAGCATTTTGCTTTTTTTTCAGAATTCCAGCATCTGCAGTTTCATTTTATGTTTATAGTTTTAAGATGTGTCTATTTCGTTGAACCCATATGTTAAAAGTTAAGCTAAGAAAATAATTTGATATCCTGGGTTAAACACTCATCCATAAAAATGCATCAGGAAGGTCTGCATTGAGTTAAATAATTTTAGTCAAAGTATTCCAAGTGACTATTCTAATTATGGAAGTTTGAGCAGCTAGCCAAACTCACAATCCACAGTATAAGAATGCTTATTTGGCTGAGAATCCATTGACTTCTGAAAGTAGAAATGCACTCATCTAATGCCCACACTTTCTTGAAGACCCAAAATAAAGCAGAGATATTGGATTAACCCAAATGAGAAAATCTTTTGTTACTTTGATTAAACTTAATGCCCAGAAAAATATTTAAATTTAAATATTAATATGCCTGCTTTTTAAAATTGGCATTCCACTCGAATCTGGAACAAATAGCAGTGGCAAATATTTTAGCATTCCACAAAAAATAATAAACTTCCTTATTTCTACGTAATTGAAGCAAAATAGCAAAAAGTGAAAGTATTGATAAAAATGCACATTAAGTTAAATTTAAATTTATTTGGTAAACCTACAATTTTGCTTCTTATGTACAATTTTGATCGTTCATCTAAATATTAAGTCTCGTCTTGTTTGTCTGTCTGTCTGGAAGATCAGAACTACGCCAAAATGATATACAATAGCGCAAAAATGTTTGCAGAATCTTACTCTGCTTTTTCCCCGTGGTCGTTAGTATCAGGTTTCTTCACTTTTGATGTTATATTTCACGTTATTGATATTTAAAGTTTTTTAAAAAAGCTAACGTTGAAAATAATGACTGCCTGTGGGTGGAAGACTTTTCCAGCAGCTTCCAGTGATGATGTCACAATGGCATCTCAGTCATCCAATCACAATGGGATCTCAGTCACACGCTGCAGTGAACATTCCAAAACTGAAAATGACATCACAATGTGATCTCTGCTGCCAATACAGAGTCATGAGAGTTGACGGAGTGGGGGATGGGAGGAGAAGAAATGTTATTTAAACATTGTCTTTGGTGGGGGAGTGCGAAAGGGGAGAGGTGAGGGAGGGAGTGACTGAGGGTATGGAAAAGCAGAGGGAAGGAGAGGTGAAAGAGAGCCAATGCGATCAGCAGCACCAAGGGGAGTAAGGAGAGAGTGATATTTTTACCCCCTCCTCTCCACGTGGGAAGGATTGATTGGCTCCGGGAAGCGCCCACTGCCCCACCCACGTGGGAAGGATTGATTGTGTTGAGAGAACGGGTTGCGATTGGGGAACAGGTGAATGGTGGAAACGGATTTTGTTGGGGGTGTGGGTGGAGTGGGGTGTGTGGGTGGGGGGGGGGGGTGTGAGGGAGGGGGTGGGTGGGCGGGGGGGGTTGTGTGGGCAGGGGAGGGGATGTGTGGGCGGGGCTGGGGCTGGGGGGGGGGGGTTGTGGGGGGCGGGGAGGGGGTTGGTGGGCGGGGATGGGGCTGAGTGGGCAGCGGTGGGTGGGCGTGTGGGCGGGGGAGGGGGCTGAGTGGGCGGGGAGGGGTGTGTGGGCGGGGAGGGCGTGTGTTGGCGGGGAGGTTGTAGGGGAGGGGGTTGTGTGGGTAGGGGGGGGCGGGGGGGATTGTGGGTGAAGGGTGTGTGGGCAGGTGGGAGAGAGGTCGGAGAAAAGACAGGGATCGTGGGGGGAGAGGTGTGTATGGGCGAGGGGGTTATGGGGGGAGAGGGGTTTGTGGGCGAGGGAGGGGGGGAAGAGAGAGCTCGGAGAAAGAGCCATGGGGGAGAGGTGGGTATCATGGGGAAGGCGGGCAGGAACTAGCGAGGAGGATCACAGGAGGAGGGCTGGAGCTGGCAGTGTGATGCGGACTCACAGCGGGAGCTGGGTGCTGATCATTATCCTCCCCAGAGTGTCCACTTTCGTTTGGCGACATCTCACGTGCCGGGCCAGGCCTCAGATATTTGGAACAAATAGCCTCCACTTCCCCAATAGACCTTATTTGCAGCCGTCTAGGTCTTTCTTTTGATAGCTTTCTTATCTTCAAGTATATTTCATGTCTGCCTCTTGACTACATATGTTACGCAGTTCCTTCTAGTGATTTTATAGTAGATTGAATCCACTTAATGTAAAGTGTCATGTTTGGGTGAATTAAATGCATCCTTCCATTTTATCAGGTGATATCGAATGAAACATATACCTCCTGTATCTGTATATGTTTTCTCTGCTTTTCTTGATTGCAGGTCTTAGTGAGAGATCCGCTTCTGCCTATTTTTTCCAAAATTTCAGATACCTCCAGCAATTCTTTCTGTGCCTCAGTGACATGTGTATCAAGTTCCAGTACTTTATTGAGATCATCGATACTGGCTGTGTAGTTCTGGGGGGGGAAAAAAATCATTTTACAGAGTTGAAAGTGTCGTGATCTCATAATTGCAATTTAAACTACAATTTTGTTTTAGATTTGCCACAGGAATATCAAAAAGCTTTTATACAAATGATATTTAAATTTTGATTCCAGGAAACTAGTGTAAGTTAATCAATCTTTGGAAGAGTTGACTTTGAGATTTACAAAGACCTCCTAGGACTTTGTGTCGACCATGTTGCGAGTATGAGTCGAGGGCAAACACTTCTAAACTCGCCAATTAGGTTGCCGCAGTGGGACAGGCCCTTAATCTTCTGGAATTTTTTGAGGATGTAACTAGGAAAATGGGCAAGGGAGAGTCAGTGACGTAGTGTACCTGGATTTTCAGAAAGCATTTGATAAGATCACAACATAGGAGATTAGTGGACAAAATTAGGGCACATGGTATTGGGGGTAGAGTGCTGACTTGGATAGAAAATTAGTTGGCAGATAGGAAACAAAGAGTAGGGATTAACGGGTCACTTACAGAATGGCAGGCAGAGACTAGTGGGGTACCGCCAGGCTCGGTGCTGGGAACGCAGCTATATGCCATATACATCACTAATTTAGATGAAGGGATTCAAAGTAACATTAACAAATTTGCAGATGACTCAAAGCTGGGTGGCAGTGTGAACTGTGAGGAGGATGCTATGCGAATGCAGGGTGATTTGGACAGGTTGGGTGAGTGGGCAGGTGCAGTTTAATGTGGATAAATATGAGTTATCCACTTTGGTAGCAAAAACAGGAAGGCAGATTACATAGAAACATAGAAATTAGGTGCAGGAGTAGGCCATTCAGCCCTTCAAGCCTGCACCACCATTCAATATGATCATGGCTGATCATCCAACTCAGTATCCCGTACCTGCCTTCTCTCCATACCCCCTGATCCCTTTAGCTACAAGGGCCACATCTAACTCCCTCTTAAATATAGCCAATGAACTGGCCTCAACTACCTTCTGTGGCAGAGAATTCCAGAGATTCACCACTCTGTGTGAAAAATGTTTTTCTCATCTCGGTCCTAAAAGATTTCCCCCTTATCCTTAAACTGTGACCCCTTGTTCTGGATTACTATCTAAATGGTGTCAAGTTGGGAAGGCCTTTATAACAAGAGGTGAGACCACACCTGGAGTATTGTGTGCAGTGTTGGTCCCCTAATTTGAGGAAGGACATTCTTGCTATTGGGGAGTGCAGCATAGGTTCACAAGGTTAATTCTCAGGATGGCAGGACTGTGATATGGTGGGAGAATGGAGCGGCTGGGCTTGTATATTCTGGAGTATAGAAGGATGAGAGGGTATCTTATTGAAACATATAAGATTATTAAGGGTTTGGACACGATGGAGACAGGAAACATGTTCCCGATGTTGGGGGAGTCCAGAACCAGGGGCCACAGTTTAAGAATAAGGGATAAGCCATTTAGAACGGAGCCGAGGAAACACTTTTTCCTCACAGAGAGTGGTGAGTCTGTGGAATTCTCAGAGGGCGGTGGAGGCCGGTTCTCTGGATACTTTCAAGAGAGAGCTAGATAGGGCTCTTAAAGATAGTGGTGTCAGGGGATATGGGGAGAAGGCAGGAACGGGGTACTGACTTGGGATAATCAGCCATGATCACATTGAATGGCGGTGCTGGCTTGAAGGGCCGAATGGCCTCCTCCTGCACCTATTGTCTATTGTCTATTGAGCCCAGCTAATATCGGTAGATTTTCAGAGGATTCTGCTTAAACGGAATATCATATTAAATCATAGTCTCTGACCACCCTAGTGCAGAAAGAAAGAGGACTGAGCGGGGGAACTAGTATAAAGGATTGAATGGAACTCTGAGTGCTGAAAGTTAGTCACAGGGCTCATTTAAATGGGTGTGGAGCAAAAAAACATCTTCAGGCATGTCAGTACAAAAAGGAGGGCCTTAATGAGAACCAGACGCTAATCTGGTGAATTATGACCCAAATTGCTGAACAAAGTTTCCATACATTTTGTTATTTCCCCTAATCCAGGTCACAGGTTGTAGATTCTACTCTGGCACTGGGCTGTATGGAAAGTTCAACACAACAGCAATAGCTCTGGTGGGTTGGCAGGAAGTTGACTGGGAGATAGGTAAAACAGGTTAGGCAGGGTCTAAGATCACCTGCCGACCTTTTATAAAGATGCGGAATGACAATGTAATTAAATGTGCCCATAGTTACAAGAGTAACTATTATTAGACCACGGGAAAACATACCTGAACAATGTGCATTACTCAACAGTCACTGACTAAAGGGAGTCCAAATTCAATTATTTTGCCGCTGGTATTTATGTTTGAAACTGTGCTTCTTGTCTGCTGGCACCTCAAAAATCATTTTTTCCCCTTCAAATTCTGGCATGACGTGGTCCAAGTATGCAACGTCTGTTTCCATGAATGTGTCAACTTTAAACACGATATGGGCTTGGTGGGATGTTTTTTTATATCATATTGGCCCTGAATTAAGGAACATGGTTGTCTAATTCTGCCATAAATAATGTAACCAGTTGATGTAGATCATTGCTATAATCCATTTCTATCCAAAGACCTCTTTACTATTATTGTTTGTAGTGCATACAATTCCAGTATTGATTTGATGTCACTAATCCGCTGTCTTACTTTCAATCCTCTATAAGCCAGAGCCCTTCGATACAATGCTTTTATGCTCATGGGCTCCACCTGCAGAGCTGTGTTACAATCTGCTTCTGCCTCTTCATATTGATTAAGTTTCAAGAAACACAATGCTCTAGGAAAAGTAAAGAACAATAGATCAGTTTTGATTTGATTTGATACTTTTCTATGACATGCTTTGAAAGATTTTCAGAAATTCTCAGCTAATACAAATGTTATAAGCAACGAGTAAGAAAAATCAAGAGGATACATAAAGACTAGCCAGCACCTTCATCGTGAAATTAAAACTCTGTTTATTTTTCTTAGGCTGGCCTTTGAGATGGAGGATGGCTCACTTCCATTTCAGAATACAGGCAATGTTACCACCACAGGCCATCATCTCCAACTTTCTCTCTCATAATTAATAACATCTTTTTGACATTAACAAACTTTATAAATTTAAGCTGTTTGTTATTGACTAATTGTCCCAAATTTATCAAAATAAAAAAATTTCCTTCACTTTCTTGCCCAACTACTGTATTTAAATCGACAAAAAATGCTGGAGAAACTTAGCGGGTGGGGCAGCATCTTTGGAGCGAAGGAAATAGGCAACGTTTCGGGTCGAAACCTTTCTTCAGACTGATGTGAGGGTGGGGTGGGGGGGGGGGGGGGGGGTAGAAGAAAGGAAGACGGAGAGCCAGTGGGCTGCCTCTTCCTTTCTTCTTCCCGCCCCTCCTGTCCCCCTCCACCCTTACATCAGTCTGAAGAAGGGTTTCGACCCGAAATGTTGCCTATTTCCTCTGCTCCATAGATGCTGCCTCACCCGCTGAGCTTCTCCAGCATTTTTGTCTACCTTCGATTTTCCAGCATCTGCAGTTCCTTCTTAAACATACTGTATTTAAATATTGGCAGGGAGGGGGGCCTTCCAAATGCAATGGAATAAAAAACTACAAGAATATTCCTTACACATTGCTGCATTCCTGATCTCATCTATACAGGATGTAACCTTATGGAAGGTATAATATTTCTTCAGATTAGGTAAAAGTGAAAATAGGGTTTCATTCCTTGCTCAAAATTGAATCTCCTGTTACATTTCCTTGTCTAAATATTCAAGAGAAAATATGGCTTGTATGAAAAGGATTAATCACTTGAAGGAGAGCAGCTTATTTACCTTAAACCCATTACCTAATGAACCTAAAATACCCAGTTGGACAGATTTCAAGCTGTCAGGGAGCGTTACGGTAAATTTTCGTGCTATTCTTATGGATTACCTCCTAACCATATAACCATATAACAATTACAGCACGGAAACAGGCCATCTCGGCCCTACAAGTCCGTGCCGAACAACTTTTTTTTTCCCCTTACTCCCACCTGCCTGCACTCATACCATAACCCTCCATTCCCTTCTCATCCATATGCCTATCCAATTTATTTTTAAATGATACCAACGAACCTGCCTCCACCACTTCCACTGGGAGCTCATTCCACACCGCTACCACTCTCTGCGTAAAGAAGTTCCCCCTCATGTTACCCCTAAACTTCTGTCCCTCAATTCTGAAGTCATGTCCCCTTGTTTGAATCTTCCCTATTCTCAAAGGGAAAAGCTTGTCCACATCAACTCTGTCTATCCCTCTCATCATTTTAAAGACCTCTATCAAGTCCCCCCTTAACCTTCTGCGCTCCAGAGAATAAAGACCTAACTTATTCAACCTTTCTCTGTAACTTAGTTGTTGAAACCCAGGCAACATTCTAGTAAATCTCCTCTGTACTCTCTCTATTTTATTGACATCCTTCCTATAATTGGGCGACCAAAATTGTACACCATACTCCAGATTTGGTCTCACCAATGCCTTGTACAATTTTAACATTACATCCCAGCTGTATTACATTACATTACATCCCACTTCTTATGTATGAGTAAAGGCAGGTTACGTACAAACACATTTTTGTAGATATGCTTGCTTACCTGTTTGTGTAAATCGTGCATTCATTAGATTTAAGTTTTAAGCATTCACTGTACTTTGCAATGGCTTCCTTGTACTGTGCACTTTTCACAAAACTGTTCCCTTCCTGCTTCAAGGAAATGAAATGCTCTTCTATATTTTTACCTGCAAGAATTTTATGCAAGAAAAAACAAATTTTGATTAAGAAAGGTTTGAGCTCTAAAAACCATGCAATATATAACTTTAGAAAGTTCAGATATTTACAATACAAAGACGGATCATTATATATGCATATTTTATACATTAAACTATTTCTCAATAATTTTTACTATTGAAAAAAATAAAGAAAGCATTCCTCCCTATCTAAATCCAAGCAGTCGCTGTAAAGTTTAAGAATTAACAATTGTAAATTATTCTATATTTGGAATTTTGAATACATGCACAATAATAGTGCATGTGGGATTAAGGATCTTAATTTGTTTAATATGAATATCTCATATTCTCATTATTACCTTGGGAAGGTGCATGCAAATAACTAAATATAGGGTATTATTTAATACTCAGTATCTGGATAATTTACCTTAAGGTGTTTCACTCCTCTGATGGTGGCCATGAATTAGTTATGTGAACATATTATAGAACCTTTAATCCACCCCGTGGCTCCTCCTCTCACCCTACTTTAAGAGTCTAAAATTCAATCTTTCTAATATTTATTGTTCAGATTCAAAATTTCATAACATATCAGGATTAGGCCATTCAGTCCATCAAGTCGACTCTGCCATTCATTCGTGGCTGATCTATCGTTCCTTCTCAGCACATATTCCTGCCTTCTCCACATAATGTTTGACGGCCTTACTAATCAAGAATCTGTCAATGTCCGATTTAAAAATACCTTATGATGTGGCCTTCGCAGCCATCTGTGGCAATGAATTCCACAGATTCACCACCCTGTGACTAAAATAAAATCCTTCTCATCTCCTTTCTAACAGTATGCCCTTTTATTCTTGGAATGTGCCCTCTGGTCTTGGACTATCCTTAGTGGAAACATCCTCTCCCCATCCACTCTACCCAAGCCTTTTACTATTCGGTAATATTGTGGGCGTCACAGATCATCAGTTATTACAAATCCATATTGCCACAGGACACCTACTCGCACCGCTGCAATCTTTCTTGTGAAATTATTTCCATAATGGTAGGGTGTTCCATGATTTAAATCCAGCAATGATGAAGGAAGAGCAAAACATTTACAGGCCAGACTGGAAAGTTTATTATATTTATATATGCGTTTTTATAGAGTGCATGTTGTGCAGCCGCATTACAATGATGGAGGTTGTGGCACCAACAAGCAGATTGCTTTGTCTTGGATAATATCAAGCTTCATGAATATTGTTGAAGAATATCTGATTTGGTGCCTTTAAGATAGAAGGGCTCGGGTGAATTACTGAGCGATTCATGTAGCGACAGACATTATACGAGGGCTCCAGCTACATTTTTTTTATAATGATGTTGGTGCTGATGCTACTGACCATCATGTACAGGTGGTTATAATCTCTCTTGTTGGAGAGGGTCATGGCCTGGGAATTTTGTGGTACAAATGTTACTGGCCAACTATTAGCCCATGCTTATATGTTGCCCAGGTCTTGCTATACACAGGCCTGGGCCATTTCATTTTCTGAGGGGCTGAATTATAGATTTGATATATTTTCATTTGTAAATGAACGTCCTATTTCAGACCTTATGACAAATGGAAGATCATTAATAAAGCTAAAGGTGGCTGGGCCTGAGAAACTGTTTTGAGGAATTCTTTCAATAATGTGTTGGGGACAGGATGGTAGAACCAATGACCACTATCATCTTCCTTTATGCAAATTATGCCTCCAACATTGCAGTGTTTTCTCCTTAATGCTATTTGACTTTGATTTTACTAGGACTTCTTGAACTGCACTCCATTAAATGGGGTGAAAATGTCAAGGCTAGGCATTCTCTTGCCTAACTTCTGGAATGTAATCTCCTCGGTCCTCATTTTAACCAGGACCATCTTGAGGTTTAGAACCCAATGGTCCTGGTGAAACCCAAAATGGCACTGATAAGCTGATGAAGTGCCACTTGACAACATCGATGATGACACCTTCCATCAATTTACTGATTTAGAGCAAAATAACTGGATAATAATGTTTATGATTATTAAAAGGATATCGATAAGGATAATAATAAGGATATGATTTCTCCTACAATTGTTTTAGGAAGCGGTTGAGATGAATCATTTCCTTGGCACTTCTGGCTGAATGAATTTGCTACATGAATTTTTAATCTCATAAATCAGAGTCTGATAATTCAATTTAAATCATAGATGGCACTTCCGACAACATATTACTCCTGCAGTAGTGTACTGGAGCAACAGCCTGACATTTATACGTTTAAGAAGGAACTGCAGATGGTGGAAAATTGAAGGTAGACAGCAGCGGTACAGTGCTGGAGAAACTCAGCGGGTGCAGCAGCATCTATGGAGCGAAGGAAATAGGCAACGTTTCGGGCCGAAACCCAATGGGTTTCGGCCCGAAACGTTGCATTTCAGCTTCGCTCCATAGATGGCAACGTTTCGGGCCGAAACCTGGGTTTCGGCCCGAAACGCATATTTTCGTCATAGCCTGCACAGTTTCTACTCATATTTGCCACCTGACAGTGGGGGATTCAGAATTGAATGCGTTGCTACTGATCCAAGGTGCACATGGTTAGCGACTGTACTATCAGTCATTGGCTGAGGCCAATGTAAGCAGGAAGATTTAGCTGAAGGTTGCCCCACACACCTGCAAGGCCTTCCATCCCAGGTGCGATAATAATGCTTACCGTAGGTCTGTAACCAACCTGCACTCTGAGGTTATGATTTCAAATATCAAATACTTTAATATCAAATAGTTACTTTCATACCTAGGTTGTGATCTGTTGTGCTATGATTATAATTTGGAATCTTATTTGTGTCTCCACAGGTAATCTGGGACTTGTTTCCAATTACAGTGGCTAGAGAATCATCTTCCCTTCTATGGACTTGTGCGGAGACAGGGACCACTGGGATTGGTGACAACTTTTCTCTCCACTTTGATCCATCTTCTTCTATTAATGCCTTAGTTATCCTAAAAAGGCAATCACACAGTCACTGAAAATAATTTTAATTAGTCAAGGGAGAATTTTTAGAAAAGTCTCTAATGCAAATTCTCTAACAGTGCTAACCAAATTCTTAACATAAAACTAGGAAAGTCGTAGGTTAAAATGCGAGATATTCTAGAAATAGTAAAATGCCTGAAATGTTATAATAAACCGGTGTTGTGCAGGACATCTGATCAGATTTATGCAAGACTCTCTTGGTTAGGGAGAGGGGTGGAGGGGGAGAGAGGAATTGTTGATGTTTTGTGGTGAAACACTGCATCAAGACTGGGTACTCAGAAATAAGTCAGAGCCTGATAAGGAAGGGGTGGAAATGTTCACGGGAGAAGTAAAAGGAGAGAGGGAGGGAGGATCGCATGGAGGGCAGTAGGCATAACGTTTGATATCCCTACTAATCAAGAGTCTGTCAATCTCCATTTTAAAAATACATTTTTGTGTACCTTGATTGTGTGGGAGATGATCAAAGGACTCCAGGGCACTGAGTTTGCTGAGTGGGTGGCAAGATTGGGGAAGGGGAAAGGGGCATGGTGGGAGCTGTCTTTGACAGAGAGCGTAGAAAAAGGCCCAGAATTTTCCAACTGCGGCCTTGGTAACATCAGGACTTTAAATCCATTGTCAAGGTAGACTTTAACCCTCCATCAACATAAGAGGTTTTGTTCACAGTTATTCGAAAAAATTGCATCATATTTTATTTGATATCAATGTGCATTCCCAGCAGCCTATATGCATATACACAACATGCATTTAGTAGAATCAAATCAAGACCCGATTTCCCAGAATGCATTAATGGTGCAAAAATCACATAGACAATAGGTGCAGGAGTAGGACATTCTGCCGCCCTTCGAGCCAGGGACCGGTGGAGCGGTGGAGAGGTTGCCGCCCGGCCGGCTGCTTGCTGACCGCCATTCATTGTGATCATGGGAATGCGGGACTGATCATCCACAATCAGTACCCCAAGACCCGTTCCTGCCTCCTCCCCACAATCGCCATCCCTTGATTTGACCACTATCTTTAAGAGCTCTATCTAAATCTCTCTAGAAAGCATCCAGAGAATTGGCCAACACTGCCTTCTGAAGCAGAAAATTGCACAGATTCACAATTCTCTGGGTGAAAAAGTTTTTCCTCTTCTCCGTTCTAAATGGCCTATCCCTTATTTTTAAACTGTGGCCCCTGGTTCTGGACTCCAATCCCCGTGTCCAATCCCTTAATAATCTTATATGTTTCAATAAGATACCCTCTCATCCTAAATTCCAGAGTATACAAGCCCAGTCGATCCATTTTTTCAACATATGATAGTCCCGCTATCCCGGGAATTAACCCCGTGAATCTACTCTGCACTCCCTCAATAGCAAGAATGTCCTTCCTCAAATTTTGACCAAAACTGCAGACAATACTCCAGATGTGGTCTCACTAGGGCTCTGTACAACTGCAGAAGGACCTATTTGCTCCTGTACTCAACTCCTCTTGTTATGAAGGCCAAAATGCCATTAGCTTTTTTCACGGCCTGCTGTACCTGCATTCTTACTTTCAGTGTCTGATGAACAAGGACCCCCAGATCTCATTGTACTTCCCCTTTGTCTAACTTGACACCATTCAGATGATTATCTGCCTCCCTGTTCTTGCCACCAAAGTGGATAATCTCACATTTAACCACATTAAACTGCATCTGCCATGCATCTGTCCACTCACCCAACCTGTCCAAGATACCCTGCATCCTCATAGCATCCTCCTAACAGTTCACACTATCATCCAGTTTTGTGTCATTTGCAAATTGTTTAAAGAAAGAACTGCAGATGCTGGAAAAATCGAAGGTAGACAAAAGTGCTGGAGAAATTTAGCAGGCGAGGCAGCATCTATGGAGCGAAGGAATAGGTGACGTTTCGGGTTGAGACCCTTCTTCAGACCGGTTCTGAAGAAGGGTCTCCATCCGAAACGTTACCTATTCCTTCGCTCCATAGATGCTGCCTCACCCGATGAGTTTCTCCAGCACTTTTGTCTACCTGCAAATTTGTTAATGTTACTTTGAATCCCTTCATCCAAATCATTAATGTATATTGTAAATAGCTGCGGTCCCAGCACCAAACCTTGCAATACCCCACTAGTCACTGCCTGCTATTCTGAAAGGGACCCGTTAATCCCTACTCTTTGTTTCCACAGTCGCAGTGAGAACTCCACAAACATCAACCTAAAACTCTGAAGCTGTGCATCAGCAGCAGCAACAAACTGATGTGCCACTCTAACGCACACCACTGGGCTTTTTTAAATGATTTCATCTTGTATTGCACAAATGTTGCACAATGCTATTTAATTTCCAAGCCCAGATCTACACATAGTATTTTTAATTAGACATACATTGCTCACAGAAAGCATTTGCTTGTTTGAAGTAACATGTTTTCACAGGTTTATAAGCTTGTGAAATGAATAGCAATGTAAACTGGCTTTCAGATATTCCAAATAGCAATATAAAATATCACTAAAATGAAGGAGAGAATGCCATGATTCAATAAACTCTCATCAGTATTGTCAGGAATGGCAGAATGGATATATGCTATTGCTCCAATTGTTGTTCAGACAATGTAAAGGGTCTCATCCCAACTCTGAATTTGGGAGAGAGGAAGGAGGCTTTGGGAGTCCTGGTTCTAATTTCACAACCATCAGGTTCTTGGGAAGTTGTTTACTGTTCTTTCACTTCTCCTATGGCTGCTTGCCAGTGTGTAGTTGTCATACAGATGTGCTCTGCTTGTTTCCTTGTTGTTGTTCTTTATACTTTATACATCATCTGATCTTTCACAGGTCCTTGCTATTCCCCTTCTCTCCAGGATTGTTGTCATTACCCGACAACTGCTTCTGTGGCACTCTCCGACGGCCCCTCACCAATACAACACAACCCCTGCTCAAATTTAGTAAGTCACTTACATTTTGTGGCTTAATGCTCTGGACTGCTAACTGGATTAACCAATGTTTAAGAAGGAACTGCAGATGCTGGAGAATCGAAGGTTACACAAAAAAGCTGGAGAAACTCAGCGGGTGCAGCAGCATCAACAACAGGTTTCGGCCCGAAACGTTGCCTATTTCCTTCGCTCCATAGATGCTGCTGCACCCGCTGAGTTTCTCCAGCTTTTTTGTGTAACTGGATTAACCAGGTGGTTTCCTGTTGGGTTGGAAATCTTTCAGCACCAGAATAGGACCAGGGAGGGGAGGGACATAAGAGAGCCGCCATGGATGTACAGATAGAAAGGGCATGTTAGTTTATGGGGTGAACGAGCATCTTTGGCTACGGACAGGGTTGGGTGTGGGAGATGGGGATTCCTTCAGAAAAGTGCAGACCCTAGACTGCTGGAAGTAGCATTTGGAAGATAAAATTGCAGACAGCATATCAAGGGCAAGAGAGAAATTGGAGGTTAATAAATGCTGGTAGGTCACAAGCTGTGTCTAAATGTGTAGAGGGAAGAGTGGGGATGGAGGGGTGGAAGATTGCAACCTTCACGTGGTCCGCCCTGTTTCGACGAATGCAATTAACCCGGTATGTACAATCAAATAGAACAAGTTGTCCTACAACTTTAGGCTGTGCACGCCATACGTGAGAAGAAGAAGAAGAAGAAGTGAGGATGGAGGAAATTACTCCAACACTCCATGGCTCAAAACCAGTTGCACTCAGGGTTCTCTTCATCTGAGCTTTACGTGACTGTGCCCGCCTGCTTTGAAAGTAAAACTGGCTAAATTTGGGGCATGTCATCTAATTTAAATATTTAAATTATAGACCAGATCTAGTGAGCTGATCACATGTCCAGCATTTTAAAAATAAAGATGACGGCTGGTTCGCATCAGATACAAGATGTTTGGAATTTAAAATCTGTTTCTCTCTTCTCTCATGGGTTTAAAATTACCCACATTTTATGTCTCAAAAGCACAAATTAGCCATTATTATTGTGTAATTCAGAATTCTACTTAATAAATGTTGACGCAATTCATTTATGATCTATCTTATCTGGAAATGCATTTGTTCAGTCTCTTGAGTTAAAATATTTTAAAAATCTTTAATCCTGCTTGAACATGTTAATTTTACTTTTGTACCATTCAGTCTTATTTATTACATAAATCAAATGGTTTAACATCAAACAGTTCATACATTTTATATAATATCTAGGCTACCTCAACTCTTCTGCGCCAGTTCCCCATAATCCTCAATGTTTCAAATATTTATCTATCTCCACAATATATTCAATGATCTGGCCTCTATCACTATCAGGGGCAGAGAATTCCAGAAATTCACCATCCTCAGAGAACAAATTTGTACACACCTCAGTTTTAAATGATTTGGCCCCTTATTTTGTAATTATATATCCATGTTCTTATTATTTATTAAACAAAAGTGCAAAACAGTTTAGGAAAGAACTGCAGATGCTGGTTTAAATCGAAGATAGACACAAAATGCTGGAGTAACTCAGCGGGACAGGCAGCATCTCTGGAGAGAAGGAATCAGAATCAGAATGCTTTATTGTCATTGCATGTGTCACATACAACGAGATTACTGTGTCTCTCCATTTAAAAGAACTTCAACATTCACATACTCATACTTTTTACACTCCCTCCCTCCCCAAACCCACCCATGGATTCACATTTACATAAATTAACACTGTCTCCCACCCCCCCTCCTTCCCCATAACCCGCTCCCGAGACAGAGTTCAGTTCCAAGATTGCTGATGGGTAAAAGCTGTTCTTGAGTCTGGCAGTGCGTGACTTTAGCGACCTGTACCTTTTTCCTGAGGGCAGCAGTGTGAAAAGGTGGTGACAAGGATGTGTAATGTCTTTCACGATATTACAGGTCCTGCTGCGGCATCTGGAGTGGTAAATGTCCTCCAGAGGGGGCAGGGGGAGTCCAATGATACCCTGGGCAGTTTTTATCACCCTCTGGAGAGCTGCTCTGTCAGCTGCTGAACAGTTCCCAAACCAGGCAGTTATGCAGTAAGTCAGTATGCTTTCTACCGAACAGCGGTAGAAAGACTCCAGCAGTTTAGCAGACAGATGGGCCTTCCTCAGTGTTCTGAGGAAGTAAAGTCTCTGTTGCGCCTTTTTTACAACTACAGCAGAGTTCACAGACCATTTAAGATCCTGTGAATGGTGACGTTTCGGGTCGAGATCCTTCTTCAGACTGTACAAAACAGTTTATATGGACATCATTGTAATCCACTTCCCATTCTATTGCAGGCACACGCATCTTTGCCTTGCAAGGTTAGAATTGAGGAGATGGAGACAGAGTCATGCATAGTTGGAGACAATCTATATTATGTGATTTTCTTGTGTACCATTGGGACCAGTTAGGCCAAGTAGCGTAGATGCAGCTAGGGAGAAAATAGATAAGCGCTGGGAAGAGTGGAATAGAGACTTATGCTGTTGAGAAAGTATGGGAATGACCTATGCAAAGAGAAACAGCAGTATGCTGTAGTTAGATCAAAAGACCATGTTACATCTGCAGTCACTTTGACTGCTGAGGCAGCTTCCTGTAGTGTAGAAGCATGTTTGAGGGAACCATAAATGATAATGTTATCTCTGAGGAAGCCAACGCCTCCAAACTATGAAATGAATGTGGTTGATGATGATACTTGTCAGGATTTCAAACTATATTTTTGGCCTCTTGCAAACTTTCTCCAAGTTGTTGAAAACACACAAACTTATATTATCCACAATGAGATAGAAAGGGCACCCTGATTATCCAGGGGCACCTGCCTGCATAATGATCTTAACGATTGCATACCAATCCAGAACAAGGGGGTCACAGTTTAAGGATAAGGGGGAAATATTTTGGGACCGAGATGAGAAAAATATTTTTCACACAGAGAGTGGTGAATCTCTGGAATTCTCTGCCACAGAAGGTAGTTGAGGCCAGTTCATTGGCTATCTTTAAGAGGGAGTTAGATGTGGCCCTTGTGGCTAAAGGGATCAGGGGGTATGGAGAGAAGGCAGGTAGAGGATACCGAGTTGGATGATCAGCTATGA
Organism: Leucoraja erinaceus; assembly: GCF_028641065.1. NCBI lineage: Eukaryota > Metazoa > Chordata > Chondrichthyes > Rajiformes > Rajidae > Leucoraja > Leucoraja erinaceus. The sequence continues at coordinate 99,828,640 of NC_073380.1, forward strand.
TCATATTGAATGGCGGTGCAGGCTCGAAGGGTCGAATGGGCTACTCCTGCACCTATTTTCTATGTTTCTAAGCAACTAGTTAACTTACATGCCTCTCTACTGAGTTAAAATAGTAAGATTAAACGAGAACTTACCAGTTTGAAGTTTGATCTGTATTTTATGAGGAGTTACGATGTGGGATTACGTGAAGAACCCACTCAGCGCGCATGCGCGGCATACTTCCAAGCAGCGGTGTGGAATCACAAATAGACACAGTTATTGAAGTAAACATAGTAAAGAAAAGGAGACATCAGTTATCAGTTTGACCTATATTATGAGGGTGGGAGCGGAGGGCACGTAATCCCTCATCGTAACTCCTCATAAAATACAGATCAAACTTCAAACTGGTAAGTTCTCGTTTAATCTTACTATTTTACTTCGGAGTCACATGAGTGGCTACGTGAAGGCTTCAAAGCTCTGTGATTTCAAACCGTGTAACAGTTTTATTTCATTCACTGCCGAAGTTCTTGAGGGAGGAAGTGTGTTATCGTAACCAACCAATGAATCTGTTTTTCGAGAAACAAATATGGTATTTAGTAACAATAACAAATTAATTGCTCCCTCGGGCTTAAATTAAATTTTTGCAGTTTGTAAAATTTTTCTGCAAACAAGTCAGGTTTCGTCAACGGCTTATTGTAAAAATTTCTGAATGTCGTTTCCCTCGACCATTCTGCTGTCGTCAGAATATGGTCAACCGGTACGTCCATTCTTTCGGCCGTTGATGTAGACGCTGCCCTGGTGGAATGAGATTTGAAACAAGTTAGTGTCTATTCCGGCAGCCTTTAGTACCTGCTTGAGCCATCTTGCAATGGTTTGGCTCGTTACCCGGCCATGAAGTTTTTTGTGGCTGACCCATGAGGCTTTTTCACTCCCTCTGATATTATAGGTTGTGTCTATATAATATAGTAGATAGGTCATGACACACAACCGCGGCTCTGGCGGGTAAGCCCGGAACACCACAACTGGATTGGCTATACCTGGCCTGCTCTGTTCTACCAGACCCTGGATGATGAACGAGATCTGGTCTGGGGTGGTCACCATGTTGGCCAGTCGCAATCAATGTAGTGACTGGACCCTCTGAGTGGATACAAGTGCCATCAACATGAGCGTTTTCAGGGTAGTTTGTTCGAGGCTGAGGGATCTGGCTGGTGGCCATCCCCTGAGGTACGTCAGGACCACACTGACATCCCATAAATGGGTATACATTGGTCTAGGGGTTTGATGTTATAGATGCCCTTCATTACTTTGACCACCAGTGGATGGGATCCCATCGGCTGTTGTCCTGGTGCTGGTTTCAAATAAGCAGACAGGGCACTCCTTGCTGTGTTGACGGCACTGTAGCTGATTCCTCTTTGTGGTGTAGGTAGGCCAGGAACTCCAGTGCGTTGGTGACTGTTGCTGTTGTGTACGTGGTCCCTGTTTCCTGGCAGTACTTCTCCCATTTCTTGATGCTGGTTAAGTACTGCTTCTTAGTGGATGTTCGAAAGGGATGCTGACATGGTGTTGATGGTTTGTTCTGACTTCAACAAACATGTCATGCAGTACTGGGAACCATGGCTGTGTAGGCCAGTCGGGTACTATCAAACCCTGATGCAGAGTCCATCTGTAGTTTTTTGTAGTACCTGACTGATGAGGCAGAAGGGAGGGAAAACATAGAAGAAGGAATCTCCCCAATCCAGCGTGAAGGCATCTACTACCGCTGCTGCCTCCAGGTCTGGTTCCCAAGCAACATGCATAGTTATCTGGTGATTTAGCCTTGATGCAAATAAATCGATATCTGGCGTGCCATATAGCTTGATAATTTTTGCAAATACTTTGGGTTTTACATCCATTCGATGTTGTCATTGAATTTGCGTGACCTGGTGTCTGCCACTGTATTTAGCTTACCCGATAGGTAAGTTGCTGACAGCCAAATATGTCTTTTTGACACACCATTGCCAAATTGTGTTGACCAATTTGTCGCATGATAACGATTTTATGCCTCCCATGTGGTTAATGTAGGCCACCACCGTAGTATTATTCATTTGTAACCGTACATGCAGTGATGCATATTTGATGTATATGCTTTTAATCCATAAAAGGCACCCAACATTGCTAAATAATTAATGCCCCGTGTAAGTAGTAATGATGACTTTAGGTTAGTCCATCTACCACCTGTTAGATAATGATAGGGCTGAAACTATGCCAACTGTATTGATATAGTTTCAGTGGGTAATTTCATGACCCGATCATAATGACCTGCATGATATTTTAATGCCTGTACCTTTGCTCTTTGTAGATTTTATAATGCAATGGTCCGAATTGTGTAGCCAGGAATGCTGCTACTATTTTCCCAATTACTCTTGCTACTTGTCGAATAGTTGGTTGCTTGTTGACCATTAAATTGTGGCATAATTGTGCCAATTCAACCGTTTTGTCTTTTGGCAAGTTACAGTCATATGGACTGAATTAATTGTGAAGTCTAAGTAGTCCATGATAGTGGATGGCTTCAACTTTGATTTATCTGGATGTAAAACAAACCCCAGGGTTTCAAAAACTGTTTTGTAGCTGAAAAACAGCTGACATGGCCAATTCATGGTCTTCTTATTAGTTTTGCCAGGGCTGGTTTTAGTATCTTAATGAATAACCTTGAGCTGCGTTACCCCATGGGGTAATGCTTTAACTGGCATAGTTGCCCCATCCAGGTAAATTTTAGGTATCTGCGTAGATCCTTTTGAATGGGTACTGAATAGTAAGCATTATTTGAGGCCAATGCTTGCCATAAAGTATCCTTTGAAATTAGATTCCTTATTTTACATATTTTTGTAGGCACCAGACCCACCTACCTCCATGGATATGGGCATTTCTTCTGTCTCTTCCCAGCCCAGCGAGTCTGGCGCGTTGTCTGACGTGGCGGTGATGTTGGGGGATGGCACATTTTCCATGGGATCCTGCTCTGGGCTGTGGTCTAAAAGACTCCCGGGCATAAAAACAAATGCGGACCCCGAGCTTTCACCAGTCCCATATGGTAGACGTCGGCTGGTGGACGTGATGGGGTGCTGCTGCTTGGGTATTGTATTTTTGGGGTTTGCTCGTCCTGGGGCCTGCCCGCATGAGGCCGAAAGTTTTTATTCACATGAGGTTTTTCGCCAAAGAGCAGTGAGTGTGACTCAGTGGCTGGGGTTTAGCACAACCCAAATTCGGGATTTAGGGCAGGTCTTATGATTTATATACGGAGGTAATTTATCTCGCTCTGCGTGTTGCACAACAGTGCGAGAGTGATTTGTTAGTTAGTGGTCATCTCCGTATTGTCCACAGAAAAACGAGCAAATGGTGTGATGGCTGACGTCAGGAGCCTGAGGATCCGCTGCAGTATCAGCTCCTGGTCCGAGTATTTGTGCCCCCAGATTTGGCTGTTGACTGCCGGCATTTTGAAGGACTATAATTTATTGGAGCTGTACATCTTAAAGCCTCATTAACCACCTGCTCCTGTAGGTGCCTGTCGGAGAGGTGGTCAACGCTGGCCATTAGTTTTTAGGCTCTAATGGCCTTCCTGCACGTGGGGTAGCCACGTAGCGGTCCACACACACCCAGCAGCTCTTCCTGTTCCTGCACCCCTGGCATACTCCCGATTTCTTCAGCCAGCGACCCCCTCTTCATGACCAGCCCAGCCCTGGTCACCCCAAAGCTAACCACACTAAGGAGGAAGCGATGGGCAGTGCCTAGGCACTGTGCAGGGTATGCCTGAACCCTCCAGCGAGACTGCCCCTCACGTAGCGTGTCTCGCAGGAGCACCTGCTCCGAGAGGCGCTCCAGCAGCTCAGGCGGCTCTCACTCCCCCCGTGCGGGTGGAGAGACGTCCCGTCCAAAATCGGGAAAACACCTGCCGGATGCTTCTTCGGGTGGCTATGCATCCAGCCCGCTGCTCAGGTACTAGCAGGCTGGGCTCGGCACGGTGTCGGAGAATAGCGGAACACCGGGCAAACGCTCCTACCGCCTGTTGCTGCCCCCCTCCCTGACGGAAAACGTTCCTCCTTGAACGGGGGACAGTTTTGTTCCAGAGCCTTTTTCTCTGCCTGTAAAACACAAGCAGAAAAAGGCTCCCCTGTAATAGAAACCCGACCTCAGGGTACTCACCTGACGGTCCGTTTCATTCTGTAGCGGGAGCGCCTAACTCCCGTTGCAGCCGCTGTTGCACTGCTGGCGTTAATGCCGCGCATGTGCGCTGAGCGGGTTCTTCACGTAGTCACCCATGTGACTCCGAAGTAAAATCTGTATTTTGCAACAGACTAGTTTTAAAACTTCTTGCATTACAAGATAATTGAAGCAGATTATGAGGAAACAAAACCCACGGTAGATTTTTGCCATGTTTGGTTTATTATTAACTTGTTTGCCCAGGATTTCAAATATGTGCAAGGTATGCCTGGGTGTCGCAATGGCATTTCTAAGCTATGTGAAAAATGTGAGGCGTATTTGTGAAGAGCACAAGGAAGATGTAAATAGGACAATGAGGCTATATTTCATGTTGTTGAATGATTCTAGCATTTAGGAATGGGTTTTTCCCTGCAAGCTCTTCAGAATGTTGCTGTTCCGCATGAGCGCCTCTTTACTGTAATGGGGATCCGGCTTTCTCAAATGTATAGTTGAACAATGAGCTCCAGATTTCCTCAATACATACTTAAAATCATTCTGATTATTGGGAAAAAATACTGGAGTTTAAAAGCAATTCAATGCTGCTGTGAGGCCAACGTGATAAGTATTATCCTGCAGAGTCAGTCAGCAATTTTTGAATTTGGCTGATTGTCAAGCAACCGCTGCAGTTGTTTATTCTAATACAATGAGTCTGTGTCATGGGATTTCAGCCTGATCAATTCTCCCTGCAGACTGGCAGCAGTCAAAGACTGCAAGGGCCTTAGCATTCCTAATGTCATTAATTTCTGCAATATTCATGTAAATATTTCCATCAGCATTTTCTTTAAGGTCAAAATGTCACAAATCCGGAGCAGAACATACACTTTCTTTTATTCTCGTTTCTTTAAATTTTGTGCGAATGATTTAATTGATGTTAAATTTATAAAGCAGCTTAGTTGAGCCACACATTCTTCCTTTTTCTGCATTCTCTTCAAGTTTGTAATAGAGTACTTTGGCCATCCACCCCACTGCCCCCCTAATCTCCTCATCGCCAGCCTTATCATGTGTGCAGTTTCAACTTCTGTGGGCAGCAAGACTTCCTTCACGAGAATATTGCATAATATGCATAAGATTTCAGAAGGTTCAAATAGGCTCAATCAAACTCCCAATAGAAACATGGCCCCATTTTTCATGTCATCCCTTTGATCAGTCAACCTCAGTGAAGTTCATAGCCATGACTTATCTCCTGATGAGTTTCTTCCATTCTGGTTCTGAGTCAGGCCTGACAGAATAAATTGTTACACCATTGAAAGAGCACTGCTGTTTCCCAGACTTCCTTTTTGATTTAATCATGTTTTGGACTTGAACATAGCTCAGAAGGCTACCATTCATTGCCCATTCCCCTGCCATTAAACAGCTAAGGCCTTCTCTGTAAACATGATCCCACAATTCTGTTTGGAAAGGAGATGCAACACTGCAGGTCCATGCTGGATCCTAGTTGAACAATCATAACAGTCCCCTTCTCCTTCTCTTTATTTCTCTATAATCCTGCACTCTCTTCTCTTGTGCCCATTAATTCTGTTTTTTAATTATTTTGCCATTTACCTACACTAAAGAGAATCCTGTAGGAGTTAATTGATTTACCATCACATCACTGGACTGTGGGGAGGACACCCTGTGCCTGGAACCCGCTGCCAGGGGTGGTGGTGGCAACAGACAAAATAGTGGTAGTTCAGGCTATTAGATTGGCACATGAATTTGTAGAGAATGGAGGGATATTAATCATGTGCTGGGAGAGGAGATTTGTTTGACTTGGCAATGCCATCATCCCCTCCAAACTGGTTACCAAGTTCACGGAACTGGGCGTCTGCGCATTCCTCTACAAATAGATCCTCGACTTCCCAAACAACACACCATAAATAGTACGAAGGTAGACAAAAGTGCTGGAGGAACTCAGCGGGTGAGGCAGCATCTATGGAGCGAAGGAAATAGGCAACGTTTCGGCTTGAAACCCTTCTTCAGACTGATGTGAGGGTGGGGGAGGCGGGAAGAAGAAAGGAAGAGGTGGAGCCAGTGGGTTGAGGGAGAGCTGAGAAGGGGAGGAGAAAATAAGGACTACCTGAAATTGGAGAAGTCAATGTTCACACCGCTCGGGTGCAAACTGCCCAAGCGAAATATGAGGTGCTGCTCCTCCAATTTACAGTGGGCCTCACGCTGGCCATGGAGGAGGCCGAGGAGAGAAAGGTCGGATTCGGAATGGGAGGGGAAGTCGAAGTGCTGAGCCACCGGGAGATCAGGTTGTTTATTGCGGACCGAGTGGTGTTGGCGAAGCCTACGCTTGGTTTCACAGATGTAGAGCAGCTGACATTTAGAGCAGCGGATGCAATAGATGAGGTTGGAGGGGGTGCAGGTGAACCTCTGCCACACCTGGACAGACTGCTTGGGTCCTTGAATGGAGTCAAGGGACGGGAGGGGTTAAAGCGACAAGGGTAGCATTTCTTGCGGTTGCAAGGGAAAGAGGCCGGGGAGGGGGTGGTTCGGGTGGGAAGGGACAAATTGGCCAGGGAGTTACGGAGGGAGCAGTCTCTGCGGAAAGCAGAAAGGGGAGGAGATGGGAAGATGTGGCAAGTGGTGGGATCCCGTTGGAGGTGGTGAAAATGACGGAGGATTATTTGTTGTATGTGACGGCTGGTAGGGTGGAAGGTGAGGAAAAGGGGACTCTGCCCTTGTTACGAGTGGGGGGGGGGGGGGGGGATGGGAAGTGAAAGTAGAGTCACGGGGTATAGAAGAGACCATGGTGAGAGCCTCATCTATGGTAGAGGAGGGGAACCCCCGTTCCCTGAAGAAAGAGGACATCTCCGATGCCCTAGTGTGGAACACCTCATCCTGGGTGCAGATGTGGCATAGACGGAGGAATTGGGAGTAGGGGATGGAGTCCTTACAGGAAGCAGGGTGGGGGAAGTATAGTCCAAATAGCCTTGGGAGTCAGTGGGTTTATAGTGGATGTCGGTCAGGAGTCTATCACCTGCGATGAAGATAGTGAGGTCAAGAAATGGAGGGAAATGTCGGAAATGGTCCAGGTGTATTTGAGTGCCAGATGGAAGTTAGTGTTGAAATGGGTGAAGTCAGTCAGTTCTGTATGGGTGCAGGAGGTAGCACCAACGCAGTCGTCGATGTAGCGGAGGTAGAGTTCGGGGATAGGGCCACGGTACGTCTTGATCAAGGATTGGTCGACGTACCCTAGAAAGAGGCAGGCGTAGCTGGGGCCCCTGCGCGTGCCCATAGCTACGCCTTGTATTTGGAGGAAATGGGAGGAGTCAAACAAAAAGTTATTAAGGGTTATTAAGGACCAGCTCCATTAGGCGGAGGAGAGTATCAGTAGACGAGGATTGGTTGCTCGTCCGGTCGAGGTAGAAACGGAGGGCTTTGAGATCCTCCTGGTGGGGCATGGATTTACAAATTTATTCTCTGGAGCGCAGAAGGTTGAGGGGGGACTTGATAAAGGGCTTTAAAATGATAAGAGGGATAGACATGAGATGATGTACATCAGCTTTTCCCTTTGAGAATAGGGAAGATTCAAACACTTCCTTCTCAATAACCATCAGCACCGAAAATTACTGGGCGTGCACATCTCTGTAGATCTGTCCGGAATGCAGCACATTGATGCAATTATAAAGCAAGCCCATCAACGCCTCTACCTCGTTAGAAGATTGAGGAGATTCGGTATGTCAACGAATACTCTCTTGAAATTCTGCAGGTGTACAGTAGAGAGCATGCTGACTGGTTGCATCAAGGTCTGGTTCGGCAATTGCTGTCATCCCAGGAATGACAAAGATTGCAAAAAGTAGTGAACACTACCCACCCTATGATCTTCAAACCATCGAAGGGATCTGCAGACGTTGTTGCCTCAAAAAGGCAGCCGGCATCATCAGACACACACACACCACCCTGGACACTTTCACTTCACTTCTGCCATCGAGAAGAAGGTATAGGAGCCTGAAAACTGTAATGCTGAGGTACAGGGCAAAATTATTTCCTGCAACCATCAGGTTATTAAATACAAGATGGACACAAAAAGCTGGACGCAAAACATCACCCATATAACCATATAACAATTACAGCACAGAAACAGGCCATCTCGGCCCTACAAGTCCGTGCCGAACAACTTTTTTCCCTTAGTCCCACCTGCCTGCACTCATACCATAACCCTCCATTCCCTTCTCATCCATATGCTTATCCAATTTATTTTTAAATGATACCAACGAACCTGCCTCCACCACTTCCACTGTAAGCTCATTCCACACCGCTACCACTCTCTGAGTAAAGAAGTTCCCCCTCATGTTACCCCTAAACTTCTGTCCCTTAATTCTGAAGTCATGTCCTCTTGTTTGAATCTTCCCTATTCTCAAAGGGAAAAGCTGATCCACATCAACTCTGTCTATCCCTCTTATCATTTTAAAGCCCTCTATCAAGTCCCCCCTTAACCTTCTGCGCTCCAGAGAATAAAGACCTAACTTATTCAACCTTTCTCTGTAACTTAGTTGTTGAAACCCAGGCAACATTCTAGTAAATCTCCTCTGTACTCTCTCTATTTTGTTGACATCCTTCCTATAATTGGGCGATCAAAATTGTACACCATACTCCAGATTTGGTCTCACCAATGCCTTGTACAATTTTAACATTACATCCCAGCTTCTATACTCAATGCTCTGATTTATAAAGGCTAGCATACCTAAAGCTTTCTTTACCACCCTATCTATATGAGATTCCACCTTCAAGGAACTATGCACGGTTATTCCTAAATCCCTCTGTTCAACTGTATTCTTCAATTCCCTACCATTTACCATGTACGTCCTATTTTGATTTGTCCTGCCAAGGTGTAGCACCTCACATTTATCAGCATTAAACTCCATCTGCCATCTTTCAGCCCATTTTTCCAAATGGCCTAAATCACTCTGTAGGCTTTGGAAATCCTCTTCATTATCCACAACACCCCCTATCTTGGTATCATCTGCATACTTACTAATACAATTTACCCATGTAATGTAACCCATTCCATCTCTCCAGAGATGCTGCCCGTCTCGCTGAGTTACTCCAGCTTTTTGTGTCTATCGGTTTAAACCAGCATCTGCAGTTCCTTCTTACACAGGTTATCAAACACTACAAACTCCAAATAAATTCCAAACTACATAGGCTTGGGCGCATTGTTATTGGCTTTGCACTATTATTGTTTGTTTGGTTTATGTATTATGGAGCTAGGCAGCATCTCTGGAGAAAAGGAACAGGTTACATTTTGGGTCGGACCCTTCTTCAGACTCTGAAGAATTTCAGACTCCAGTGCCCGTGGTCGGACGGGTCCACGATGGGCGCCGGAGGTCAGTTGCGGATCTGGCATCACGTTGAGAGATCAATGTTGGCGCACTATACATGGCTCTTTGCATACTTTGTGTATGGTATGCAAAACAAAGAATTCCATTGTAACATGTCACATGTGAGAATAATCAATCAAATGCCACCTGTTACTTTTCTCAAGAGATGCTGCCTGACCCGCTGAGTTGCTCAGACTTTGTGTCTATCTTCAATATAAGTCAGCATCTGCACTTCGTTCCGACACATATATTATGCTGTTTACTTTGGTTACATATCTGTTGCAAGTAAGAATTTCATTGTTGTGCTTTAGGGACATATGACAATAAAATACTCTTCATATTCAGCACAGTCATTGTGGGCTGAAGGGCCTATTCTTGTGCTGTGCTGTTCTATGTTAAAATCCATTAAACTGATGATAAAAAAAAGGATCATAATTAAACACCATTCCCCAGGTCAACAATTCCCACTTAAATGACTGCTGTCTCTGATCTTGTGTCCAGTCTAATTGACAGATCTCAGCCTCTTCAATCCGGGAAAAGGCATGGGTGACTTGTTCCCTGGATTATTTCACCCTGACCATAACATTCTCCCAAACTCCCTTCCAGCTACATACTTGAGTGACGTGGGACCCTTTCAATTTCTCCCTCAGCTGAAACTTGGAGAGTTGGAAAATCTCTGGCTATCCAAGGAGGCTGTGTGAATCAGCTGGGCTCCCACACCACTTTTATAGTATCATTTGCATCTCTGAAATATAAATAGCCCAATATTTATGACACTGCTCTATCTATTTTTTTGTTAGGTGCTAAAATGGCCAAATGATTACTTTGACCAGAGATTCTTTTCTTTTAATTTTGGCACCAGAGTGTTAGCATATTTATTTTCATTCTCACGACCAATTAGCAAAATCAGAATACCTATTTTGTACTCATTGCTCAACAGCTGCATTTAGACAAGGACACAACACTACACTAGCTTTAGGCAGTGCCATCAGGCCAAACTGCTGTCGATGGGCTTGTTTCAGGTGGAAGTCAAAGAATAATATCATATTACATTACTGGAATGTACTCAGTATACAATGATATACAAAAAAAACGATGCTCAGCTCCTAAACCTGCTCTGATTGCTGATCTAAGCGGGTGAGGCAGCATCTATGGAGAGAAGAAATAGGCGAACCATCTGAAGAAGGGCCTCGACCCGAAACGTCGCCTATTTCTTCTCTCCATAGATGCTGCCTGACCCGCTGAGTTCCTCCAGCATTTTTGTCTACCTTTGATTTTTCCAGCATCTGCAGTTTTTTCTTAAACTGATTGTTGATCTGATCACAATCTTGATTCCTACATTCCTGTCCATCCATGGTTACATTTCACCTTTGTTATAAATGATGTGTCTACCTCTTCCATTGCCATTTAAGGGAATAGAGTTCCAAAGATTCATGATTCTCTGGATTGCTTAACCTCTATTTTAAGTGTCCATGTGGCACAAGGACCTGTTGGGCCACAGCCAAACCCCGCAGCAAACCTGGCTCGCACGGTGCAGAACTTGCCTGGAGGAAAGCACCTGCTCGTTCCCAAAGACCGGAGAACCGGAGGGTGGAGGGAGTTGGCGACGGCAGAGGACGCAAAAACAAAGTGCCGGTAAGAAGACTGGCAGACTACTTTCCGCGACCTCAAGGTCGGCTGTGAGAGGTGCCCCTTGAGTACAAAGGCTGAATGGTGGCTGGGTGAGGAGAGGGAGTGGGCGCCCAGTTCACTGGGCGATCCGAATGGAGGCAACAGTTGCAACGGGCCTTTATGCCCAGTTGCAGGTGGGACTTTGAAAATGGTGCCAAAACTTGACAACTCTTCCACATAGTCACAGTGGGCTGTTTCTATGCACTCTTTATTTAATCTGGGATTGTATTTACGTATGGTAATAATTTACTAAACTGTATGTAAAAAATAATTTCACTGTACCTTGATACATGTGATAATAAAGAATGATTGATTTAAATAATGTTCTCTCAGAAGAGAAAACATACTCTCTACCTGCATCCTGTTAAGAATCCTTGTGATCATGCATTTTTATTTTTAGTCACCTTTCAGTTTTTAAACTGCAACAGATGCACGCATAGCCTGACCAACACTTCCTTAAAAGACAACTTGCCAATCATGTCAAGTAAACCTTCTCTGAACTGCTTCCAATGCTTCAATATATATTTAAAAATAAGGCGATCAAGTGTGCACAGTCTAAATTTGGAATCACAAATGCCCTGTTTAATTGAAGCACGATTATCCACCAATTGAAGCATGATATTCCTACTTCTGTACTCAGTTGCCTTCACAATTAATGATATTATGATAGCTTTTCCATGACTTTTTGCACCTACATAAATCACATAAATCAAGCAGTAGGATACCTACATCTCTGCATCACGGAGTTCAGTAATCTATCACCATTTGAGAATATGCTTTTTTTTTCCCTGCCAAAATGGAAAATATATTTGTCTGCTCTTTTAACCTCCACTGACATAACCTATTTATATATTTTGGTAGATTCCTTACATCCTCTTTGCAATTTACTTTCCGTCCTTTCTCATCAGACAATTTAACAACCAAATTTTCAGCACCTTCTTTCAGCTCATTCATCATATAAATTGCAATAAATTGAGGCTCCAGCATAAGTTCTTGAGGAAGTTGCTGGAAACTGGAGTAAAAAAAAAAAAATCTGCTGGAAATTTCTGTCTATGATTCCATCTGATGTACGAGCAAAGGCTACATAAATTAACACAAGGAGACCTGCAAAACTAAGCACTGTTCCCATCCTTAGAGTTATGGGCCTGTGCTGCAGTACTGGAAAAAGCACCAACCACAAAACAAATGAATCAATACAGTAAGTCGTACTCCCCGATTTCGCTAATTGTAAAAACAGCAAAAACCAGGAATGTAATTGAATCTCTTGAAAGAAGTTTCAAAATAATTAAAATATAATTAAAATGATTTAAAAAACTGAAACATCAAGAAATCAAAAGCTTTAAAAAAAACTCTATTAAAAAACATACATGAGCCTTCACAACTAATATTCTCTATTCAAAGAATTCAGAGTTGCTGTTCCTAAGCTAGATCTCACCTAACTGCAGGTTCAGCAGGTAGATCTTTATCTGTAAGTCATTATTTAAGGTGATGGGATGGCTGAATTAAGATATAAATGTAGACAAAAGTCTAAAAGTTGCATTTCCAACTTTAAATGGTAAAAAAAAAAACAAATCCCTGCATTGTGGGCCTCCTCATGCAGTTTGTGGAAGTCACATACGGTTAAGAGATTTATTTGTTATGTTCATGCAATAGTCGTCAGGTTTCCCTGTGTAACACTGTGCTGTATCAGTTTTAACTTTATTTATGTTCTTTATTGATTTATTGCAAGTTCTTGTGATTGTTAGGATTTGGTCCCATAGATGTGATCTCTTCAGCCAGCTTTTACCACAATCCAAACAACATTCTTCTAGCTATTGGGGAATGTTGCTATTGAATGATTAGATGAGCAATGATCAGGAGTTTGAGGGTGCTCTCAGGAGTCAGAGCTACCAGTATAGCCTGCTAAGTTCAGGCTACAGATTGGCCATGGAGACCCTTCAAGGAAGGAGTTCTTGAGATGAGGTTACCAAGAAGATCTATACAAGGATAAGATTACAATCTTGAAAAACCCAAATTGTGGAGGAGCCAGCAATGCAGGCATATCCCAAAATCATGTGGGCTCACATTTTTCTCTCCACAATAATGCAATCTAGGTGACATGCCAAATGCAATCTATGTGACATGCCCAATGCAGCTGTGAACAGCAAACCTTGCGATATTGCAGAAATCAGCAGCAGCTTGAAATGAAATGCAGAAGTAAAAGACAATGACTGTGATCGTAACCTCCAAGGATAAAGCTGTCAAACATCACACAAACGAGGCACACAAAACTCCAAATGCTGCAATCCTGAGCAAAATACAAAGTACTGGAGTAGCTCAGTGGGACAGGCAGCATGTGTGGGAAACATGGATAGGTTATGTTTCTTCAAACTGATTGTAGTAGGGGTGAGAACGGTGAAAAAGAAATGGGCTGTGGAACAAAGCAGGACAAGTGATAGGTGGATATGGGTGAGGGGGGATTTGATTGGCAGGCAGGTGGACAAAAGCTAGAGGTAAAATGGAAACAGAAGGTTGTCAGAAAAGGAGGGAAGAGATGTGGGATGTAAAGTCAGAGTGAGGAATATAGGTGGAAGGGGTTGGGGATGGGGATGGGGGTGGAATGGTGGGAGAAATGGGTGTACACTGAGGGTGGAGGGGGAAAGGGAAAGTGAAAGGGGGAAGGTGTTGCTTAAAATTGGAGAATTTAATGTTCATACCGTTGGGTTGTAATCTACTCGCCAATCTGAGCTGCTGTTCCTCCAATTTGCAGGTGGCCTCACTCTGGCAATGGAGGAGGCCCAGAACAGAACAGACGGTATTGGAATGGGAAGCAGAGTTATAATGGTTAGCAACCGGGCGATCTAGCAGGCCTTGGCGACTGAAAACGCAAGTGTCCAGCAAAGTGTTCTACGCCCTATGTTAAGGCGGCCACCTCCGGAGCACCGACTGCAGTGGTCCAGGTGTCAAGAAGTGCATGTGAACCTCTGTCACACCTGGAAGGGTTGCTGGGGTCCCTGGATGGAGATGAGCAAGGTGGTGTAGGGATGTGATGGTGTGTGGTGGTGAATGTGGTGTGGTGGGCCAGTGGGCGGCGCGACCAACGTCGCAGAGGCCTCTGCAGTCCGTCTGTTTTTTTGTTTTTTTTGTCCCATTGAGGGTATAGTTTGTAGTGGGTTTTTAAATGTGTTTGTGTGGGGGGTGGGGGGGGTTGGGTGGGGAAACTTTTAAATCTCTTCCCTGTACGGGGACCCGACCCTTTCCCTGTCAGGTCTCCGCTGTCGTTGGGGCCTAGTACCGTGGAGTGGCCTCCAACCGGAAAGACCTGGGGCCTCAAGTCACTGAGCTGGCGGAGTTGCGGACCTACCATCGTGGAGCTGGCCGGCTTCGGAGCGTGGAGGGCTGTGATGGCGTGCTGCTGCGCCCCGACTCCGGTGGATGGTGACACCGGGAGCTCGCGGGTCCCCGGTGGGAGACTGCTTTACGGAGCACCAGCAACAGCAACTTCTCCCGCCCAAATTGCGGGGTTGAAAGTGACCTGGAGCGGGGCCTTACATCGCCCGGCGCGGTTAAACAGCTGCGGGACTTGCTAGCGCCCGCCGGGGGATCCAACATCAAGACCTGGAGCAGGGCCTTACATCGCCCGGCGCGACTTTAAATGGCCACGGACTTGCTAGCACCCGCCGGGGGCTTTGACTTTGACATCGGGAGAAGAATGGAGAGCAGGGGAGAGACAAGACTTTGCCTTCCATCACAGTGAGGAGGAGATTCACTGTGATGGATATTTGTGTAAATTGTGTTGGTGTGTCTTGGTTCTTTTCTTGTATGACTGCAGAAACCAAATTTCGTTTGAACCTCATGTGAGGTTCAAATGACAAACAAATGGTACTGTATTGTATTGTATTGTATTGTGTAGGGATCGGTGTTAGATCTCCAGCATTTACAAGGAAAGGATCTGGGGAGGGGAGCAGTTTTGGTGGGAAGGGGTGACTGAACCAAGGGGTCGTGTAGGAAGTTGATCTCTGCGAAAAGTGGAAAGGGGAAGAATGGGAAGATGTGATTGGTGATGAGATCACGTTGAAGGTGACACAAATGTCAGAGAAGGATGTGTTGGATGCAGAGGCTGGTGGGTTGAAAGGTGATGACTAGGGAACTCGCGCCTTGTTCCATCTGGGGAGAGGGGGAGCGGAACTGGGGAGGCATGATTTATGGACTGACCAGGTATCCCAATGACGACAAGGAACTAAAATTACTTGTGGGCATGGAAGTAACACAGTTTCAGAGGAAATACAGGTAGAGAGACCTAGTAGCTCCATGCATGAAGGCAAGGGTGGGCGGGGGAGGAAGAAGAGAAGAATCAAGATGGCTAATATATAGTGAGAGAGAAGGTGAAAGGAGCTGGTAGGTGTGAAGCAGAAACAGATGTGGAGCAAGGTTAGAGAAGGGAGGGGGGGGGGGGGGGTGGTGGAGGTGAAGGTAGACAAAGGGAGGGAAAACCTGGGGAGAGTTGGAAAGGAACTCAGGGCTGTGGGTTACCAGAAATGGCAAAAAATCAATGTTTATACTAATGTGTTTAAGCTACCCAGGCTAAATGTGTTCTTTGTGTGAATGAATTTCTCGGCCAAAGGTCATTTCCTTTGTTGTCTATATATCCAATTAAAATAATTCTCTAAATATTTACATTTATCTAATACAATTGTTCCTACCTGTTCACACTGTCATTTGCAACCTGGAACCTAGTATCCACCTGAAGGACTGTTTTATAATCCACATAAGCTTGTCGATATCGCTCTAGGGAATCGTAGGCCATAGCTCGTCGCAAAAGAGGTTTTATAGAAAATGGTTGCAGCTCCAAAGCCCTAGGAAAAAAAAAATACACTCTCTTTATGGGATATTTCAGATGTCCATTGTGATGTTCCATAGAGAATATAAGAAATTAAAGGATAATTTTACTCTTCATCAAAAATGTTCCACACAAGCATCCTCCCGCTCTTCATTTAATCTCATAACGTCACTCCCTTTTTCATATGTTTGTTCAACTAAAATATAGCCATATGTAAGATATTCTACCCTCATGTCACCACACCTTGATCATCACTCACTGCCTTTCCTACCACAAGCAGAGACTCCAAATAAGCTCTCTCTCACTCCTCGCCAATCATGGAGAATCTCTCTCCACACTTCCCCTTCCCTCACTTCCTGCCTAGGTGAAAAAAAGAGAACTGCAACATCATTGTAACAGTAATTAAAACATGCAAAATGTATAATCTATAAACAGAAAAGGCACTTGAAATTTTCTTTGGAACACAGACAATTCAGATTCAATAACATCTAAATACCATTTCTGCATGGCAGTAATAGCTTTGTCTCCTAACTCATTAATAAAATCTTTCAATTACTATATTCTCTGTGTTTTTTTTGCAGGTTCTATAATATCGTCTTTCCCTTCCCAGTTCAACCTCTGCAGCTTCTGTACATTGTTTAATTTTCTCTTTTATCTGTTTCTATAATACTTTCTCATCCTCCGTTCTGTATACTCACCAAATCTCTAATTCAGTGGCATGCTTAATCCATTTTGCCATACCTGCTTGTTTCTATTTTCCTGCTGTTTTGTCAATGTTTCAGTGCTATTGGTGAGTGTCCACTATAATCCAAGTAAGGGATTACTAAATAGTAGAGTATCATTGTATAACTAGTAGAAACAAAGAACTGCAGGTGTTGGTTAATAGGAGTAACGCAGCAGGTCAGGCAGCATCTCTCGAGAACATGAATAGATGATGTTTTGGATCAAGACCCTTCACACTCGTGGTCTGTAATCCAGAAGAGTTGAAGGTCCCGGCCTGTTGGCAGCTGGGGGAGGTGTGAAGATCAGCAGAGTCATTGGTCACGGCCTGTGGGCAGCCAGAGCACAGTTATTATCTAAATGGTGGCCGATTGGGAAAGGGGGAGAGATGCAGCGAGACCTGGGTGTCATGGTACACCAGTCATTGAAGGTAGGCATGCAGGTGCAGCAGGCAGTAAAGAAAGCGAAATGTATGTTAGCTTTCATTGCAAAAGGATTTGAGTATAGGAGCAGGGAGGTTCTACTGCAGTTGTACAGGGTCTTGGTGAGACCACACCTGGAGTATTGCGTACAGTTTTGGTCTCCAAATCTGAGGAAGGACATTATTGCCATAGAGGGAGTGCAGAGAAGGTTCACCAGACTGATTCCTGGGATGTCAGGACTGTCTTATGAAGAAAGACTGGATAGACTTGGTTTATACTCTCTAGAATTTAGGAGATTGAGAGGGGATCTTATAGAAACTTACAAAATTCTTAAGGGTTGGACAGGCTAGATGCAGGAAGATTGTTCCCGATGTTGGGGAAGTCCAGGACAAGGGGTCACAGCTTAAGGATAAAGGGGGAAATCCTTTAAAACCGAGATGAGAAAAACTTTTTTCACACAGAGAGTGGTGAATCTCTGGAACTCTCTGCTACAGAGGGTAGTTGAGGCCAGTTCATTGGCTATATTTAAGAGGGAGTTAGATGTGGCCCTTGTGGTAAGGGGATCAGGGGGTATGGAGAGAAGGCAGGTACGGGATACTGAGTTGGATGATCAGCCATGATCATATTGAATGGCGGTGCAGGCTCGAAGGGCCGAATGGCCTACTCCTGCACCTAATTTCTATGTTTCTATGTTTCTATGTAAGGATCAGCGGTGGCAGTTCCAGGTGCTGGGTCTAGAAGCAGCAGAGGAACCTACGTGGGCCAGCGTTGGTGATAGTAGGACCAGCCTGGAAGCAGCCGGGGAGGCAGTGCGGGCTGTGGGTGGTGTTGGCAGCCCGGCCTGGCAGTGAAAGTCAGTCGGTTGGACCTAGAAGTGGCCGGGGTGGCGTTGCAGGCCGGGGGTGGCTTTGGCTGAGGCTGAGGAGGCAGTGCTGATCAGCATCTTTAAGACCTTTCTTTAAAATTTGTGGTATGCGACTGAAATTAAGTTTGCTGCATTTACAATTTTATTACTATGGCATTGAACTAAACTGGTTTCATCTTGTCTTAACTTATGAAACAAATGTTATCTTTATACTTGAGCAAAAAACAAGCAGATGGAGGAACTCAACGAATTAGACAACGGAGGGAAATGAACTGACAACGTTTTGGGTCAGGACCTTTTTATGCAGTCTAAAGAATGGTCCCGATCCGAAACGTTGTCTGTCAATATTGCCACAGAATTGCTGCCTGAACCCTGAATTCCTCCAGAAGCCTATTTTATTAACTCAAGATTCCAACATCTGCAGTCCTTCGTGTGGCTATTTTCTTTATACTTTCTACAATATTTGCATTATTGGCCAAAAATATAGGCAATTGTGCTATTCCCAGAAAGTTACATCTCTCGGAAGGAGTTCCTAGAATCATGACCATTCACGCTTAAAGAAAGGCAATATATTTTTACGCCTGAAGATGTGTGCAATGGAAAGAATTTGCAGATGATTTAATCCCAAGCACTTGCTGCACTTATCCTTCAGTGTATTGGAAACCACTCACAATTCAGCTGGCCAGGGCATAAATGACTGCTCAATTTTACCGTTTAGTACTTTTGGTGCAGGTCTGCATGCTGCAAGAACATCACAATCTTATAAATGATAACTGAAATTCAAAATTATGAGTTGCATGATTTCCTATCTTTTATTATCCATGAATGGTTTTTTACATACACATTACGAGTACACCAATAAACAATGTTTACTTTTTTATTCGTAGTCAATTAATTTGAGTTAATATAAAGAAACATGAATGTAAAATAACACAAAATGTATTAATTGCACACGCAAACAAGTTAAAGTCAAGGCTGGTTCTTTTGGAGGTGATGAATTCTGCTGGCTTTTGTAGGACGACAATGAGAGGGAAGGCAGCAACAGAGCCTCCTACCAAATGACCAATCTGCCTGTCCAAGCTATTTTACTCCAATCAGTGCTTGTTTGGCCAGTTACAAGCACATTCATTTGGCCATTCATTTACTTGATTAAAGTATGGCTGATACTGATACTCCCCTCACAACGTGGATCAAGACAGGGATTATGGTTTTAAAGATGCCTAGGGTTGCTGTGACTCACGAGATCCCAAACTTAATACACGAGATTACACTGCTTGATATAACCTTTATTGTGATTCCAGCATGGAAAATATGACATAACAATGACTTAGGGCAATTGTCATGGCTTAAATTCTATCAATATCTATGAAGCTATGTGTTAGTCCATGACAAAAAGCCTATCATAAATAGCATTATACTCACATTGTACAATCCTTTATACATTCATTGCAATTTCCATCCTTCAAGTGGCATGCTGCTCGATTTGAGTGCAAGATGCTTAGTTCTTCTGGGCAATCCACACCTTACAAGGAGAGCACAAAAAACTGCATTTATTTCCATTTGTTTCTCTTTTTGTGAAGGTATCGACTTTGCCTAATTCCATATTCATTTCAATTAGCTCTTTTGACAGTGGAAACCATCATGGATGAATTTGGTTCTTCTTTCACCAACTTAACCATATAACCATATAACAATTACAGCACGGAAACAGGCCATCTCGACCCTTCTAGTCCGTGCCGAACACATAATCTCCCCTAGTCCCATATACCTGCGCTCAGACCATAACCCTCCATTCCCTTCCCATCCATATAACTATCCAATTTCTCATAGACATTTTCAGCAAAAGAAGTAGGTAGATCATTAGTAATCCTTTCTCTTGGCCACTCATACCACTCTTATTGGTCTCTTGCACAACACACACAATTGAACCTAGGGCTTTTTTTAATGGGCATGACAATATTATTAACTACAGAATCATTTTGGCAATTATGGCAATTTATTTATTACCAAGATCAGTAAAGAATTATGGGGAAAGGAAATATTCTAATTTCCCCTCGCATTAATTGGGTTTTGAAGTATATTGTTTTAAAAAATCAACTTCACAATGTGTGACACAGCAAATTAGCATGTCAATCATGACATAAGAAAACTCAAAATGCTGAAATCTGCAGCAAAAAAACAAACTGCTGGAGGAACTCAGCAGTGGGGGAAAATGGACAGACGATGTTTCGGATTGAGCCCCTACAACTCGACTCAGACAAAGATTTTGTCAAAGTGAACATACCTTGAAGAGACCTTGCAGTGGGCAGTAAAACGGAGACACAGGAGATTCTAGATGCTGGAATCTGGAGCAAAAAACAAACTGCTGTCTAGATGAAGGGTTACAACCCAAAATGTCAATTGTCCAGTTCCTTCCACAGATACTGCCTGATCCACTGACTTCCTCCACAGTTTGTTTTACGCCATAACTTAATATGTATTACTGAGCTACCCATCCACACAGATTTATAACATGTTCCTACAAGCAAGTAATTCACTGGTTTATAATAATTATAATAGTCGAACTTCAAACAACTCCACCCCAATTTAATATCACAAATCTTGAGCATAGTTTCAAGTTCACCTCCCCATGATTTGTTTTTCCCTTGAAGCAGCTGCTAACTCGCGGTGAAATTAGATCCAAAAAGTAACAGTAGGCCCTCGGCCTACATGATGTCAATTCATTATAATTACTCATTAGTTTTTCCTCCAAGATGGATATGGATAGTTAACTACCCAGCTAAATCTAATTCTTTCTTTATTACATTTCAATACAGGTTGTAACCAACTAGCATAAAACTTTACTTAATTTTTCCCCTTTTTAACCTGGAGAATCCAGTCACGCCGTCCTTACCACAAAGTAGATATTGTCTATTGTCTATTGTCTATTAAACGTGGGCCTACTTGTTAGCATATAATTGCTTCACTTTGTTTTTTTAAAAATCAAATCTAGAGTACTCCTGATGACAGATGGCTAGAGAAACAAAAACACATTGCACATGTATACGTAACACCTGGAACAAATGGCCGTGTTTTTACTGTATTTATTCTACAGTAAAACTATATATTTACTGAACTTCCTCAGTAAAACTATATATATATATATATACTGTACTTCCTCTTAACAATATTCTGCCTTTGCTCTATGTATTGAGAATACCAAGGGCAAAAATAAGATATAAAATCTCCACAAAAAAAATGATTTGCTTTATGATTATGCAATTTTGATTAAACCTAACCATTAGAAAACATTCATTGAATTTACACTATGAATGATAAAAAGAGTATTTAGAAACAAATCCATGTTATAACATCCGAGCATGAACACACTTTACTCCTACAATTCTGCATATGTGTCTAGGATGAATGCAAATATATATGCAGTGTGCATCAATCAATATATTAAAAGGCCACTATCATACCTGATTCAAACAGCTCCGTCATAGCTTTAGTGTATTTCAGCATTGCATCTCCAAACTGCCCATTCTTGAACAGCTGATTTCCTTCGCTCTTAAGCTTTGACACTGAAGTGGGCAGTGTCCATGGGCTGTCCCCTGCTTTCTTTGTCTCTGAACTGGACAGAGGGGTAAGAAGCTGGCTGGAGTCAATTCTCAGAGATTCTTGACCTTCGCTTGCCACTGAAACTGTAGCATTCTTGACATTTTGACTTTTAGTTTGATCCGATTTCCTCAGTGCTGTTACATGATTCTTTTTCATGCTTTCTTGTTCTGCAGCATTGCCACTTTTCTTCCCTTTAGTTTGACTAAGTCGACTAGGTGAACATTTTTTCTGTGCATTCCCCATGGCAGCTTTTGGCTTTGATGTCTCTACATTCACCGGTGTACTAGAATCTAGGAGGAAGTTCACATATTACAGGCTAGATTGCATCAGTGGAAAGAACTACTGCAGTTTTTAAGAAGGGGAAGGTAAAGAAATTGCATCAAAAGCTTAATGGGGCAACAGCAAGACATTCAGAATGAAAACGATGTCAAAACTATGAGACCTTCAGCAAAGTTTACAATCAGTTGATCTGCAAAACAACGTCACAAATGTAGTTAATTTTCATGAAATGTAAAAGCAGCACTTACCTCAAAGTCAGCACTGGCAAGGAGCTGTTTGTTAAATTTCTGGTGAGTCAACTGAATGCAATGTAAAGAAATTACAAATAAACCCAAAGAAGATCTTAAGTGCTTTGGCAAATACTGCAAGATCTTTTGCCAATGTATTTATTTATTAACACTTTGACTACATAAAATTTCTGTAGAAAGTATTTTCAGATGAGTATGAATGCACATTATAACAGTGGAATAAAGGAGCTGAACTGATTATTGCATTTGCAGTAGAACAAATAAATCTAAATTCATGGTACTCAATGAATAAATCAAAATGAAGACACAAAGAACTGCAGTTGCTGGAATCTTAAGTAAAACACAAAAGTGCCGGAGTCACTCCGAGAGTCGGGCAGCACCTGTGGGCGGAATAAATAGGTGATGTTTCTGATTGGGACCCTTCTTCGACTGATTCCAGTAGGGGAAAGAAAGCTGGAAAAGAAAGGTGGGGTCAGGACAAAGTCATAATAAGTGGTTAAAGCTGTGGAGGGTTTGTTTGGCAAATGGGTGGAGTAAGTGACAAAGGCTTGAGGTGAAAATGAGACAAAATGGTGCCGGATACGGAACTGAAACAGGAATAGGCCATTTAATCTCGCCTGCCTGCTCCATCATTCAGTAAGATCATAGACAATCTTTTTCCCTGCCTGTCACGCTGAACTCCACCATTCAATCTGATCTCTGCCTCCTAATCACATTTTCCTGCCTTCTCCCGATAACCCTCGACACACATTCTAATCAAGAACTTGTCTAACTCTGCATTAAAAATATCAACTAACTTGGCCTCCACAGCAGGGCCGGATTTAGATGAAGAGAGGCCCTAAGCTGTTCCACTTGTGAGGCCCCTCCCAATCCCCCACCCCCACGACTAGAGGAAGATGGTCCACCAGATTGACACCGATTTGCAGCCGAGCGTGGCCAATGAGATAAGGGGCTGGAAAGCTGCGCTATTTATTTATTTATTTATTTATTGCCAGTGCTAGTGTCGAGTTATTGACTTAAAACACTATTATTCTGAAATGAAATGAAATGATTCAATTTATTGTCATTGTCAGTGTACAGTACAGAGACAACGAAATGCATTTTTAGCATCTCCCTTGAAAGGGAGACACAGGGCGTCGCGGTGTGCCCGCGCCTGCCGCCGTAACATTCCATTACAGGCAAAGGTGGGTGAAGTGTCTTGCCCAAGGACACAACGACAGTATGCACTCCAAGCGGAATTTGAACCGGCTACCTTCTGGTCGCCAGCCGAACTCTTAGCCCATTGTGCTATCTGTCGTGGATGGCAAATGGAGGGCAAGGAAAATTACTGAAGGGTTGTTTCGAGACTACAGTGCGTTGTGACAGTTCTGCTCTCTGTTCTCTCTCATCTTGACAGCCAGAAGGGGGGCTACGTGAGGATGCTGTTCATTGACCAGTTCAGCCTTCCAGACGATAGTCCCCACCAGACTTGCTGAGAAGCTGCTGGAACTGGGGCTCAACACCTCCCTGTGTGCCTGGGTCCTGGACTTTCTCACCGCCAGGACCCTGGTAGTCAAGATGGGAGGGAATACATCGAAGTCCCTCACCCTGAGCACAGGATCCCCCCAGGGTTGCGTCCTCAGCCCCCTATTGTACTCCCTGTACACACATGACTGTGTGGCTAGGTTCAGCTCCAACTCGATAATCAAGTTTACTGATGACACTGTGGTGGTGGGCCTGATCTCAGACAACGATGAGAAGGCCTACCGGGAGGAGGTGGCTGATCTAGCACTCTGGTGCCAGGATAACAGCCTCCTCTTGAACATCAAAAAAACTAAGGAGCTGATCGTGGACTTTAGGAGGGCACATCATCCGAGGACGTACACTCCATTGAGGATAAATGGGGATACTGTGGATAGGGTGAACTGTTTTAAATATCTGGGAGTCCACATCTCTGAGGATATGACATGGACATCACACGCTGCAGCACTGGTGAGTAAGGCAAGGCAGCACCTTTACCACCTCAGGCAATTGAGGAAATTCAGAGTGTCTCTGAGGATCCTCCAGTGCTTCTACTCAGCGGCTGTGGAAAGCATCTTGTCCGGAAATATCACGATTTGGTTTGGGAACTGCTCTGCCCAGGACAAGAAGGCTCTGCAGAGAGTAGTGCGTTCGGCCGAACGCACTATGGGAACTTCACTCGCCCCCCTGCAGGAACTATACATCAGAAGGTGCAACTCCAGAGCCAATAAGATCATGGGAGACCCCTTCCACCCCTGCAATGGACTGTTCCAGCTGCTAGGGTCAGGCAAACGCCTCCGTTGCCATGCTGTGAGAACGGAGAGGATGAGAAGGAGTTTCTTCCCAGAGGCCATTAGGACTGTAAACTCCTATCTCACCAAGGACTAACTTTACTGTACCATTCTACTGCTTTTTTTAAATTGCTGTTTTTTTCCGTTTTCTTTCCTCCCACAATATGTAATATGTGAATATGTGATTCTGTTCCATTCTGTCTGTAGGTTGTTTGTTTGTTTGTTTTTTGCACAAAGTCCGCGAGCATAGCCACTTTTCATTTCACTGCACATCTCGTATGTGTATGTGACGAATAAACTTGACTTGACTTGACTATGTAAGAAAGGCCTATGACAGTGTCAAAAATATTATATACCTTGCAGGGCTCTCACTTAATTTTTTTTCTCTGTTGTCAGCCAGGCAACCTTGGCAGCTTTTAAGTTGCCAAATGACAGTTTAGGTGGTCATTTAAGACGGCTTGCATGACGCGTGCAATAATGTGCTCGGACGAAGTGCGTAGTTACCAGTCGGAATTATGCTCAATGAAGCATTCACATATCATTTCTGCTTCAAATAGTCACAAACTAAACATTCACCAATCAAGACATGACATGCAGCAAAATTATATCACAGTATCAACTCTTTTTACACATTGCAATTAATGCAATTTCTATTATTTCTTTCCACTTCCAAACAAAAATGTTTTTGGATTATTCAGCAATATGATCAACCTCGGTGAGACCAAGTGCAGGCTTGGCGATCGCTTCACACGACACCACCACTCAGTTCGCAATAACCAACCTGATCTCCCGGTGGCTCAACATTTCAACTCTCGTTCCCATTCCGAATCCGACCTTTCTGTCCTGGGCCTCATTAATGGCCAGAGTGAGGCCCACCGCATATTGGAGGAGCAGCACCTCATATTTGCTTGGGTAGTTTACACCCCAGCGGTATGAACATTGGCTTCTCTAATTTCAGGTAGTCCTTGCTTTCTCCCTCCTTCCCCTCCCATTCCCAGCTCTCCCACAGCCCACTGCCTCCGCCTCTTCCTTTCTTTTTCGTGCGCCGCCCCACCCCGCCACCACACCCTCACATCAATCTGAAGAAGGGTCTCGACCTGAAACGTCGTCTATTCCTTTGCCCCATAGATTCTGCCTTACCCGCTGATTTTCTCCAGCTTTTTTGTCTACCAATGGGATCCCACCACTGGCCACATCTTCCCATCTCCTCCCCTGTTGGCTTTCCGCAGAGACCACTCCCTCCGTAACACCCTGGTCAATTCGTCTCTTCCCACCCAAACCACCACCTCTCATAGATACATAGAAAATAGGTGCAGGAGTAGGCCATTCAGCCCTTCGAGCCTGCACCGCCATTCAATATGATCATGACTGATCATCCATCTCAGTATCCCATACCTGCCTTCGCACCATACCCCCTGATCCCTTTAGCCACAAGGGCCACATCTAACTCCCTCTTAAATATAGCCAATGAACTGGCCTCAACTACCTTCTGTGGCAGAGAGTTCCAGAGATTCACCACTCTGTGTGAGAAATGTTTTTCTCATCTCGGTCTTAAAGGATTTCCCCTCTATCCTTAAGCTGTGACCCCTTGTCCTGGACTTCCCCAACATCGGGAACAATCTTCCTGCATCTAGCCTGTCCAACCCCTTAAGAATTTTGTAAGTTTCTATAAGATCCCCCCTCAATCTCCTAAATTCTAGCGAGTACATGCCGAGTCTATCCAGTCTTTCTTCATATGAAAGTCCTGACATCCCAGGAATCAGTCTGGTAAACCTTCTCTGCACACCCTCTATGGCAATAATGTCCTTCCTCAGATTTGGAGACCAAAACTGTACGAAATACTCCAGGTGTGGTCTCACCAAGACCCTGTACAACTGCAGTAGAACCTCCCTGCTCCTCTACTCAAATCCTTTTGCTATGAATGCTAACACACCATTCGCTTTCTTCACAGCCTGCTGCACCTGCATGCCTACTTTCAATGACTGGTGTACCATGACATCCAGGTCTCGTTGCATCTCCCCTTTTCCTAATCGGCCCCCATTTAGATAATAGTCTGCTTTCCTGTTTTTGCCACCAAAGATAACCTCACATTTATCCTCTCCTGGCACTTTCCCTTGCAACCGCAGGAAATGCTACACTTGTCACTTTACCTCCCCCCTTGACTCCATTCAAGGACCCAAACAGTCTTTCCAGGTGCGGCAGAGGTTCAACTGCACCTCCTCCAACCTCATCTATTGCATCCACTGCTCTAGGTGTCAGCTGCTCTACATCGGTGAGACCAAGTGTAGGCTAGGCGATCGCATCGCTCAACACCTCCGCTCGGTCCGCAATAACCAACCTGATCTCCCGGTGGCTCAGCACTTCAACTCCCCCTCCCATTCCGAATCTGACCTTTCTGTCCTGGGCCTCTTCCATGGTCAGAGTGAGGCCCACTGTAAATTGGAGGAGCAGCGCCTCATATTTCGTTTGGGCAGTTTACACCCTAGCGGTATGAACATTGACTTCTTCAATTTCAGGTAGTCCCTGCTTTCTCCTCCCCTTCCCAGCTCTCCCTCAGCCCACTGTCTCCGCCTCTTCCTTTCTTCTTCCCAACCCCCCACCATCACATCAGTCTGAAGAAGGTTCTCGACCCGAAACGTCGCCTATTTCCTTCGCTCATTGATGCTGCCTCATCCGCTGAGTTTCTCCAGCATTTTTGTCTACCCATTCGCACAAGTTCTATCCCACTTTCCTCACCAACTCCCTACACATTAGGGGCAATTTTACAGAGACAAGTTAACCTACAAAGCCAATGTGTCTTTGGGATGTGGGGGGGATTAAACTAAAACCACTACAACCAGAGGGAGTCTAAAGAAAGGTCTCTACCCAAAACGTCACCCAATTTCTTCTATCCAGAGTTGCTGGCTGCTCCATGGAGTTTCCCCACACAATTAAAGCATGGAATAGTCTTCACCCTACCATAGTTACCCAACCAGTTGCAACTAAATTTAAGGTACCCCTTTTTCCCCCAAGAACCCATTTTTGCTTAAGTCCAAGTCAAGAGTCAAGATAGTTTTATTATCACGTGTCCCAGATAGGACAATGAAATTCTTGCTTGCTGCAGCACAACAGAATATGTAAACATAATACAGAACAGGACATAAAAGTTCAGTGTGTTTATATACCATAGACCATATATATATATACACAATAAATAAACAGATAAAATGCAATAGGCTGTTATTGTTCAGCCCTCCACCACCTCCAGTTTAAATTCCATTTAGAATATTCATGGAAGACCAGGAAACCAGAAGCAAGAGTTACTCCAGGAAGTTACTCCAGATCCAGGGTCAGGGAGTGATTCTGCGTTGGTTTTCAGCAGTCGCAGCTAGGCGGCGACCGGACAGCAATGGCGGCCAGATCTCCCACAATTCAAAGCGAGGGAGAAAGTGCCCAGCGCCGACCAGTTGCCGTGGCAGTGCGCATGCGCAGGGCGGCCGATTATGTACTGGCCGTGGTTGTGCGCATGTGCAGGGGGGAGGATGTGCTGGCCATAGCAGTGTGCATGTGCAAGGCGGCCTGCCGTGTCTGCGGATGAAGAGCAAGCGGAGAGCGGAGAACCGGCGGCCTGGACACGGATACTGATGGCGGGCGGAGACGGAGATTGACAGACAGAGAGAGAGAGATAGAGATAGAGAGGGGCGTCCAGAGTTGAACGACAGGTGTCCTTCCTTGGCCGGAGGCCGCCTAGATTTTGAGGCCCTAGGCTTTAGCCTATGAAGCCTAGTGGTAAATCCGGCTCTGCGAGGCCCCCCTAGATCTAGAGGCCCTAAGCTTAAGCTTGTCAAGCTTATACGTAAATCCAGCCCTGCTCCACAGCCCTCTGTGGCAAGAGTTCCACAGATTAACTACCCTCTGACTAAAGGAGTTCCTCCTCACCTCCTTTCTAAAAGAGCGCCATTTAATTCTGAGACTTCTGGTCCTAGACTCTCCCACCAGTGGAAACATCCTTTCCACATCCACTCTATCTATGCCTTTCATTGTTTTGTAAGTTTCCTCTTCAACCTTCTAAATTCCAGCGTGTAGAGGTCCAGTGCTGTCAAACGCTAATCATATGCCAACCCACTAATTCCTGGAATCATTCTTGTAATCTCCCTCTCGACCCTCACCAGAACCAACACATCCTTCCCCAGATATGGGGCCCAAATTTGCTAACAGTACTCCAAATACAGCGAGACCAGCATTTTGTGGAACCTCAGTGTTACATCTCTTATTTTCACAACTACATTAGTGATTTGGATGAGAGTATAGATAAGTGAATTTGCAGATGATTTCAAATTTGTGGTTTCATGGACAGTGAAGAAGGTGGTCTGATATTTACAACAGGTTATAGATCAACTGGGAAAACGGGCAAGGAAATATAATTTAGCTTGCATGAGTGCGAGGAGATGCATCTTGGGTAGTTAAACCGGGGCAGGACAAATTAATGGCATGGCCATGGGGAGTATTGAGAGATCTAAGGATGCAGGTGCATAGTTCCCTAAAAATGGCAACAAAGATAGACAGGGAGGTGAAGAAATACTTGCTTATAGCATGTTTTCCGTCATCAACCGAGGCACAAGAGCTGTGATGTCACATTCCAGTTATTAATAACATTGGTTAGGCTGCACCATTATGTGCAGTTCTGGTCACTACACTGCAGGAAAGGTATGATGAAGGAGTTTGACACAAAATGCTGGAGTAACTCAGCGGGACAGGGAGCATCTCTGGAGAGAAGGAATGGGTGACGTTACGGGTCAAGACCTTGATGAAGGAGGTTGCCTGGATAGGAGGACTTGAGTTATAAGGAGAGATTGGATCGGCTAGGTCTGTTTTCCCTGCAGTCAAACGTCCAGTGAATTGGCCTCCACTGCCTTCTGTGGCAGAGAATTCCACAGTTTCATAACTCTCTCTGGGTGAAAAAGTATTTCCTCATCACAGTCCTAAATGGCCTACTCCCTAATCTTAAACTGTGACACTGGGTTCTGGATTCCCCCAACATGGGGAACATTTTTCCTGCATCTAGCCTGTCCAATCCCTTAAGAATTTTATATTTTTCTATGATCCCTTTTCATCCTTCTAAATTCCGGTTAATACAAGCCCAGTCGACCCATTATTTCATCATATATCAGTCCCGCTATCATGGGAATTAACCTGGTGAACCTATGCTGCTCTCCCAGAATAGCAAGAATGTCCTTCTTCAAATTAGGAGACCAAAACTGCACATAATACTCCAGATGTGGTCTCACCAGGGCCCTGTAAAACTGCAGTAGGACCTCCTTGCTCCTAAATTCAAATCCTCTCGCAATGAAGGCCAACATGTCATTAGCTTTCTTCTCTGCCTGCTGTACCGGCGTGCTTACTTTCAGCGACTGACAAGGACACCCAGGTCTCATTGCATCCTCCCCTTTTACTAATCTGACACTATTCAAGTAATAATCTGCCTTCCTGTTCTTGCCACCAAAATGGATAACTTCACATTTATCCACATTATACTGCATCTGCCCACTCACCCAACCTATCCACCCTGCAGCCTCATAGCATCCTCCTCGCAGCTCACTCTGCCACCCAGCTTTGTGTCATCCAAAAACTTGGAGATGTTACATTTAATACCTTTGTCTAAATCGTTAATATATATTGTAAATAACTGGGGTTCCAGCACCGAGCCTTGCGGCACCCCACTAGTCACTGCCTGCCATTCTGAAAAGGACCCGTTAATACCCTACCCCCAATACCAAGTGCTATAATTTTGCACACTAATCTCTTGTTTGGGACCTTGTTAATGGATTTTTGAGAGTCCAGATACACCACAACCACTGGCTCTCCCTTATCCATTCTACTTGTTACATCCTCAAAAAATTCCAGAAGATTAGTCGCATGGTTTCCCCTCCATACATCCATGCTGACTTTGACTGATCCTGTCACTGCTTTCCAAATGCGCTGCTATTACATCTTTAATAATCGACTCAAGCATCTTCCCCACTACCGATGTAAGGCTAACTGGTCTATAATTCCCTGTTTTCTCTCTCCCTCCTTAAAACATTGGCTACCCTCCAGTCCACAGGAACTGATCCAGAGTCTATAGAACATTGGAAAATGGTCACCAATGCATCCACGATTTCTAGGGCCACCTCCTTGAGTACTTTGGGATGCAAAGCATCAGGTCCTGGGGATTTATCTGCCTTCAGTCCCAACAGTGTACCTAACACAATTTCCTGACTAATGTGGATTCCCTTCCCAATGGATCCTCAGTCACCTTGTATTTCTGGGAGATTGTTTGTGTCTTCCTTAGTGAATACAGAACCAAAGTACTCCTTTAACTGGTTTGCCATTTCTTTGTTTCTCCATTATAAATTCACCTGTTTCTGACTGCAAGGGACCTACATTTGGCTTCACTAATCCTTTCCTCTTCACATATCTATAGGAGCTTTTACAGTCCATTTTTATATTCCCCGCAAGCTTTCTTTCATGCTCTATTTTCCCCACGTGTCATAAGTGATAGGAGTGGAATTAAGCCATTTGGCCCATCAAGTCTACACCGCCATTCAATCATGATCTATCTATCTATCCCTCCTAACCCCATTCTCCTGGCTTCTCCCCATAATCTCTGACACCTGTACTAATCACGAACGGGGGAGTGAAAGATTAAATATTAAATATGTCCACAAATTTTCCCATTAGTTGGTCTAGGCTGACTTGGCCTCTGCAGCTTTCTGTACCAAAGAATTCCACAGATTCACCACCATTTGACTAAGGAAATTTCTCATCTCCTTCCAAAAAGAACGTCCTTTAATTCTGAGGCTATGACCTCTGGTCCTGGACTCTCCCACGTGGAAACATCTTCTCCACATCCACTCCATCCAAGCCTTTCATTAGTCTGTATGTTCTAATGCCAGGTCACACACAGTTGGTGGCCATTTAAGAGATTTGCTTTAGAAATGCTTTGTAATCTCCTCCAAAAAACAAACTATTAGAGAAACTGAGCAGGCCAGGCAACATCTGTGGAGGGAAATAGACAGACTTTTTGGGTCGGGACCTCTCTTCTGACTGACAAGTCATCTGTCCTTTTCCCTTCAAGATGTTACCTGACCCGCTGGGTTCTTCTAGCACTTTTTTAAAATGATTTTTGATGCAGACTCGTGTCTCCAAAGCAATCTCTTCTATTGATACTTGAACAATGAAAATTGATCAAATAATGTAACATCTATATCTATTTAATTAAAAAAATAATCCCTTTCTCTTCTGCCTACAATATAATAAGAATTCCCTTGCCTGCATAGTTTGTACCCAATGGAGTATTACTGTTGAAACAAGAACTTCCCATAGGGATGTATCACCACCTATAACATTGAATTCAATAGGAAATATCAGTTTGAGTTATGGAAAATCACAATACAGATGTTTTTTTAGGAAAGCAACCGTTTCATAATGTGGTGATGCACCATACTTCCAACATTACAGCACTCATAGATTCATGGAAATCTACATCACAGAAATGAGATCACATGCACCTCAACCATGCCTACTGTGATACTTATCTATGCCAATCCAATTTCCTGTATTAGGCCTGTGTCCCTTTCCATTTTGAGTACTTTTTATGCATTGTAATTATTCGAGAACTAGTTCCAGATATGCACCATCCTCTGTGTGAAACACATACATCTTAGATCTTCTTCAAATGTTGTCCCTCTTACCTTAAACCTGTGCACTATAGTTCTAGACTTCCCTGCCCTGGGAAAGACTATCCTATCCATGCTCCCCATAATTGTATAAGCCCCTATAATGTTACCCCTCAGCTTCCTACATCCCAGTGAGAATAAACCAAAGCAATCCAATATCTCCCTAAAAGACTACAGTCCTCAATTCCAGGAAATGGTCTGATGAATCTCTTCTACACCCTCTCTATTGGTGCCATATCCATCCTGCAGCATATCAACCAGAACTGACCTTGGATTTCTTAACCTTCTGGATAACCTACAATGGAGGACGATGTCAGAAGCCCTGTAAACCACATCTACTACCTCTGTCTTCATCAGTTTTCTTCGTTATTTCCTCAAAAACCTGAATCAGATTTATGCGGCATGATCTCCCCTGCTAAAATCTCTGCTGCCTCCTCCGAATCAGTTCCTCCAAGTACATATAAATCCTGTCCCTCACAACTTGTCTAATAAAGTTGCAAGAAATCTCAGTCAGAGCCCCAGCAATCTCTCGCCTAGTTTATCTTAGCATCTTGGGATAGATCCCACTAGACCCTGGGAATTTATCTACTAAATGTACACCAATGTTTTAAGCACTCTCTCCTTCCCGATACAGACCCCTCCTTGAACTTTCCAACCTCCACTTCCTTCCCCCTGACTAAATAACATTGAGAAATATTCATTTAAGATCACTCTCCCCTGGCTCCACACATTTAAGACCACGTCCTCTGGCTCCACACATAGATTACTGGTCTTTCCTTCAGTCTTGTGTTTGTGTTATCCCAGATGTTGAAACACTCCTCCAGTGTTTGAACTCCAAACATCAAGATCAAAGTTGAATAGTTCTACGGACCCATTTGGAGTGCATGGATTTCTAAAGAAGTTGTGACCAAAGCAAATAAAGTACTAAATGAGTATTAAAGAGATGAATTTAAACAAATATTTCATTGTCAATTGTTTAATTTCATTTACTAGATAGATGGTGGAAATAGAAACATAGAAATAATTATGGCACCAATGGAAAAGCAAATACAGATCTTCCCCCAGCTACGAACGGCCAACGTACTGGACATATGTACACTGTACCGTACAACAACCTTCTGTACATATAATTGATTAATTTGGAGACCGACGGGATGCATGGGGTGGATTCTCTGGCTGCTGTGGAGCTGCAGGCATCTTCTGCCAGGTGGTAACAGGACATTTCCATCTCCTTTCTCCCTCCACACCCCGGCCACCAAGAGCCACAACCATCAGAGGCTGTACGAGCCTAGTAAAGCTGGGAGTGCCAAGCAAATTTACTTACTCACACATTGAGTCAGTGAGGCCAGCTGGCGGACATTCTTCCCGCGGCTACACGCTCTCCCCTCACAGCTGTTTCTGTGATCCTCTCCCACACAGAGTTTTTTTGTCATTTCCTACTCTTATGAACTGTGTAGATTACGGAACAGTTCTCAGGAACAGAACCCTGTCATAATCTGTGGACTGCCTATAGTAGTACCTGCAAAATGCTTTTAGTAATGCAGTGCCACCCTGTGGAGATGAATTAAAGAGAAACTGAAGCTCAGTTGGTTCGGCTGAGAAGATGTACAAGTTTCAGGCCAACAAATTTTCTTCCAGATTTACCATCATTCCGATCAAATCCTGTTACTCCTTTTTCACCATTAACATTTTCCCTCCTACAATCCTCTCCCAGCCTCATCATTCATCCTACTTAGAAAGAACTGTTGGAATGTTGGAAAAATCGAAGGTAGACAAAAAAGCTGGAGAAACTCAGCGGGTGAGGCAGCATCTATGGAGTGAAGGAATAGTCGACGTTTCAGGTCGAGACCCTTCTTCAGATTGATCTGTACCTGTTTCTGTATCATCCTACGTATCTGTTTCTGGTTGAACTGCTTGCTGAAGATCAGTTCCCTCCATTGTCAATGAAATCACCTTTAAGTCTCTCCCACCCCTTCCCCGCTTCCCCTTTACCCGGGCATCTATATGCTTCAATACCTCCTCTGCTTTATTCCTCTCATGATCCTTGGTGTTCCTTGGATATACATCATTTAGGTTTTTCAGATAAGAAAATGGAAAATATTCTTTAGGCTCCGTATCTACAGAGTGATTTAGGCCATTTGGAAAAATGGGCTGAAAGATGGCAGATGGAGTTTAATGCTGATAAATGTGAGGTGCTACACCTTGGCAGGACAAATCAAAATAGGACGTACATGGTAAATGGTAGGGAATTGAAGAATACAGTTGAACAGAGGGATCTGGGTATAACCGTGCATAGCTCCTTGAAGGTGGAATCTCATATAGATAGGGTGGTAAAGAAAGCTTTTGGTATGCTAGCCTTTATAAATCAGAGCATGGAGTATAGATGCTGGGATGTAATGTTAAAATTGTACAAGGCATTGGTGAGACCAAATCTGGAGTATGGTGTACAATTTTGGTCGCCCAATTATAGGAAGGATGTCAACAAAATAGAGAGAGTACAGAGAAGATTTACTAGAATGTTGCCTGGGTTTCAACAACTAAGTTACAGACATAGGTTTAATTATGTTAGGTCTTTATTCTCTGGAGCGCAGAAGGTTAAGGGGGGACTTGATAGAGGTCTTTAAATGATGAGAGGGATAGACAGAGTTGATGTGGACAAGCTTTTCCCTTTGAGAATAGGGAAGATTCAAACAAGAGGACATGACTTCAGAATTAAGGGACAGAAGTTTAGGGGTAATATGAGGGGCTTCTTCTTTACTCAGAGAGTGGTAGCGGTGTGGAATGAGCTTCCAGTGGAAGTGGTGGAGGCAGGTTCATTGGTATCATTTAAAAATAAATTGGATAGGCATATGGATGAGAAGGGAATGGAGGGTTATGGTATGAGTGCAGGCAGGTGGGACTAAGGGGAAAAAAAGTTGTTCGGCACGGACTTGTAGGGCCGAGATGGCCTGTTTCCGTGCTGTAATTGTTATATGGTTATATGGTTATATGGTTATCTCATATTTTGTGTGCATGTTTTCAGTCTTAAAGAAATCACAAATCTGATTTAAATTTTCAAAACATCATCAAAACAAATGACAAATGAAGTTTGAAATTTCTTGCCACAAATTAAGATTTTAAAAATACATTCAGATCTGCTGCCATTTTCCACCAAAATCCAGACTGACTAACTTATTAATAATCAAAGATTGTGATATTGGATAATGTGGTCATCATCTTTTCCAAATATTCTTAATTTATTTGCCTTATTTGATAACTTGTATCATCGGAATACTCTTAATAATAGTCCGGAAACTCTTCTTCCTCAACTATCTAGAATGTTCTTGATAGTAGGTAAACATTTTAGCCTTTGGGTTGAGGATTGGCATCCACACTGGTGACATAGATTCTGGCAGCTGTTGCCCATTTACTTCAACAAGTTTTCCAAAATATATGAGTTTTGGGAGTGCACAAGACCTTTTGGTTGCAGTTCGCTAACCATACTGGTACAACCTTGGTGATGAACATGATTGGAGAGTTTCTGCTGTGGCTTTAATGATTGTATATCAACCGGGGGAAAAAAATGCTATAACGTCAAACTATTTTCCAGGGGTAAGTGTGAAAACATGAAAGAAACAAACAATTCCAACTGTTTTAGACCATGCCAGTCCATTTGGTTAGAGTAAAGCAAGGCCAGCTTGGGTTTCCATATTAGTATGTAGTGGATATACATCAGGAAAATGCTGAGCAAAAAATAGACTAGGTTCATATAAATCTGACGGCCATACGCACCTTTATTTCTATCTTTATATTTTCTTTCCTCTTCATCATCAGAGTCCTCTACTTCTTTGATAACCATCTTTTTCCCTTTTTTCTGGGATTTCACACGAGGTTTTAAGTTTTCCAGCTTCTGCTCAAGTTCCTGAAGCAAATTCTGCAAATGAATATGTGGAAGGACAGTTAATCACATTGAACTGTTTGCTTTTACTTCCGCAGATGATGCGAATCATCTACATTTTACTTCAACTATCTGTCCGTTGACAATACCCAATCAAACAAATAAATGCAAGTTTCACTAGAACACATTGTAGAAGAAGGTTTACTCGGATTGATGGAGTGATATTATATGTACTGTAGTCCACTAAAGAATTGGCACACAGTTAACTCTAGGCTGTGCAGGAGCAGATGTTGGTTTAAACCAAAGATAGCAGGTCAGGCAGCATCTCTGAAGAAAAGGAATAGGTGACGTTTCAGATCGAGACCCTTCTTCAGAATGAGAGCCAGTGGAAAGGGGAAAGAGAAATATAGACGGTACATAGGACAAATGAATAAAAGATGTGCAAAAAGCAACAATGATGAAGGAAAGGTGGAGCCCACAATTGTCCATTGTTGGCGGTGGGGTAGGTGGTAACAAGTTATACAGACAATAAAACTCAAGAGGACGACATTGAAGCTAGTACGACAACTAGGGTGGAGGAGGGACAGAGAGAGAGAGGGGTTGCAAGGATTTGAAGTTAGAGAAATCAATATTCATACCACTGGGTTGTAAGCTGCCCAAGCGAAATATGAGGTGCTACTCCTCCAATTTGCGCGCGCGCACACACACACACACACACACACACACACACACACACACACACACACACACACACACACACACACACACACACACACACACACACACACACACACACACACACACACACACACACACACACACACACACACACACACACACACACACACACACACACACACACACACACACACACACACACACACACACACACACACACACTCTGCGGGAACTCCTCGCGACCATGAAGGAGACTCACCAGAGTCTCCTGCACTCGACTAAAAAGTCGCTTAATTGGGACAGGCCCTTTAAAGTACTCGGCAACCGGGAGATCATATTGGCCAATGCAGACTGAACAAAGGTGTTCAGCGAAATGATCACCCTGTCTGTGTTTGGTCTCAGCGATATATAAGAGTCCATACTTGGAACACTGGATACAGTAGATGAAATTGGAGGAGGAGCAAGTGAACCTCTGCCTCACATGAAAGGACTGTTGGGGTCCCTGGACAGAGTTGAGGGAGGAGGTATAGGGACAGATGTTGCATCTCCTGCGGCTGCAGGGGAAGGTACCCCGGGAGGGGGTGATTTGATTCTTAGAAGACCTGTTTCCAGAGAATAGTACAGAAAACTTATTGCACTCTCCCAGGTCAAGGATTCCATATTTACAGAACAGTGTTCTGAAATACTGATGAAACCAAACATAATGTAGTGAAGAGGAATTTAGTTTAAGAAAATCTATATTCTTCCTAATTTTAACCATATAATTGTTATGTATTTTGTATACATATTTCTCTCCATCATGTTGTCAAGTATGATTTAGTTCCAGTTCTGTTTCAGACTGAAGAATTCTTCGTTCTTACCTTTGCTATGGAATTATCTGGTTCTGCTTGCAACACTTTCTTCAAGTCATCTATTGCTGCTTGATGCTTGCCCAAATGTTTATAAATAGTAGCACGACGCTGATATGCTGTAAAAAAAATCAATATGATATGAACTATATTAATAAACACTGTTAGAAATCCATAAACTCTGCAGATTATAATGTTGTTATCTATATCATGTTTACATTGATATCTTACCATCAATTATTACTTCATTGCCATCTCCATCAAACTAGAGCTGGACTACCTCTACATAATATTCAATTGCATATACATACATACATACCTAACCCAGGTGCAGATGACTGATTCACCTGTTGACACACCAAAGTCTTTCCACCAACAAGACAAGGAGAATGTTGGAATGCTCTCCACCTGGATGAGAACTCCAACAAGCTTGACGCAATCCATGACAATGCAACCATCACCCTAAGCACTTATTCCCTTCATCAGCGACACTGCAGCTATGGCATGTAGAATCCACATTCTAGTTACCTGCCGTTCTCCCTGTAACTGTGTGAATTTCCCCCAGGTTTCCTCCTCCCAACATGCCAAAGATGTGCGGGTTTGGAGGTTGACCACATAACCATATAACAATTACAGTACGGAAACAGGCCATCTCGGCCCTACAATTCCGTGCCGAACAATTATTTTCCCCTAGTCTCATCTACCTGCACTCAGACCATAACCCTCCTTTCCTGTCCATATACCTATTCAATTTATTTTTAAATTATAAAATCGAAGCTGCCTCCACCACTTCCACTAGAAGCTCATTCCACACAGCTACCACTCTCTGAGTAAAG
The DNA here is from genome assembly GCF_028641065.1 of Leucoraja erinaceus. Classification (NCBI taxonomy): domain Eukaryota; kingdom Metazoa; phylum Chordata; class Chondrichthyes; order Rajiformes; family Rajidae; genus Leucoraja; species Leucoraja erinaceus. The sequence goes on from NC_073380.1 coordinate 99,867,009, forward strand.
AAGTTCCCCCTCATGTTACCCCTAAACTTCTGTCCCTTAATTCTGAAGTCATGTCCTCTTGTTTGAATCTTCCCTACTCTCAATGGGAAAAGCTTGTCCACGTCAACTCTGTCTATCCCTCTCATCATTTTAATGACCTTTAACCTTCAGAGTTCCAGAGAATAAAGACCTAACTTATTCAACCTTTCTCTGTAACTTAGTTGCTGAAACCCAGGCAACATTCTAGTAAATCTCCTCTGTGCTCTCTCTATTTTGTTGACATCCTTCCTATAATTGGGCGACCAAAATTGTACACCATACTCCAGAATTGGTCTTACCAATGCCTTGTACAATTTTAACATTACATCCCAACTTCTATACACAATGCTCTGATTTAGAAAGGCTAGCATACCAAAAGCTTTCTTTACCACCCTCAGGGAACTATGAACAGTTATTCCTGATCCCTCTGTTCAACTGCATTCCTCAATTCGCTACCATTTACCATGTACGCCTATTTTGATTTGTCCTGCCAAGATGTAGCACCTCACACTTATCAGCATTAAACTCCATCTGCCATCTTTCAGCCCATTCTTCCAAATGGCCTAAATCTCTCTGTAGACTTTGGAAATCTACTTCATTATCCACAACACCACCTATCTTAGTATCATCTGCATACTTACTAATCCAATTTACCACATCTTCATCCAGATCATTGATGTACATGACAAACAACAGTGGACCCAACACAGATCCCTGAGGCACCCCACTAGTCACCTACTTCCAACCTGACAAACAGCCATCCACCATTACTCTCTGGCGTCTCCCAAGGTTAATTGGCCTCTTTAGTGCATAGGGAATTAAGAAGAAAGGGGGAATATAGAATTAGTGATTGATGGTCAGCATGGACTCAGTGGGCTGAGGGGCCTGTTTCCATGCTGTATCTCTAACCTAAATTAAAACCCATCACTTTTCCAATCGCCTATTTTACTATCTCCTTTTACTTTGTGTACATTTTTGAATGGCTAAGTTCCTGTGTGTACCTTAGAAAGTATCTCTACATTAAAAGAGGCAATGAAATTAGAAACCATGGTAACAAATTATCTTTCCCAATAAAATATACTGTCCCAGATCACCCTGGATCTGGCTCATTCCCCTAAATTACTGTCCATGCTACCTACCCGCATCCACCAACCTGGTCTAAATAAGTAGGGTTGGCTAATCTTGTAATTCTGCTCCTACAGCTTACTCCCCAGACTAGTTCAGTTAAACACCGAGTCAAGCACTGGAACAATTAATCTTTATTCTACCCAAATACAAACAAACTCCCTATACAATACCTAACCACCGCGGGTCCGATCCTTGTCTCTACTCGTTCAAGCCCTTCAGCCTTGTGCGAGCAGACACCTCCAGCAGGTCACACGATCTCAAGTGCACCTCCAGAAGACCGACTCCGACTCTCATGGAGGTCTACTCTTTTATAGGCCATCAGACCCGTGGGGCAGAACTACATGGGGGAGGCAGCCCCTGCAAGTCAATCGCACATATCGATCACATTATACAGTTATTGACACTTACCTAACCCAATTTACAAAGTGCCGCCATTACAATGTTTCTACAGCAGCTTCTAGAAGGAAGTCAGTTAACTAAAGTAATGCAACATTTTCCCAGGTTGTATAAACAATTCAAACAAGGTTTCACACCTTAACCAATCATCAAATAGCAGCACAAACACTCTGCAACATTATTAACAATACCTTTTTACACCCCCTTCTATAACCAATCCCCACTATGCATTTGCAGACCTTCTTATCTCTTTCTGCAAACCCTCATTCATATTAACAAAGTAAGGACATCCTTACCTCTCCTTATCATCAACTTCCATCTAGGGTCCATCTTGCAACTTTCACAGAAAGAGGCCAAGTAGGCCCTGCAAATGCAAAGATCCTCCATTTTGTGACCTCTTTAATTTAGCCAATATTGACAATCTGACCCTCCGTACTCCTGAGTTTCAACCAATGAAAGTGGAGCAGGCTTGAAGCAGCATTTAAGGCTCGTCAGTAGATCTAGTGCACCTTGATGGTCTTTTGACAACTCACTGATGTCAAAAGACTTAGACTCTTTAAATGTCTTGACAACAGGTGAGAGATAAAAGATTTACAGGAAACATGCAAAGCAAATTTTTCACACAGAGGGTGGATGGTAAATAGACAATTACAGCATTTAGGATACTTGGATAGTTTCGTGAATGGGAATGGTTACTGGCCAAATGCAGGGAAATGCAAATAGCTCGAGAAGGCATCATGGTCAGCATGATTGAGTTGGGCTGAAGGGCCCGTTTCCAACCTGTGTAATAGTATATAATTCATATAGATTTAAATAATTAAAACATTATAAAAACATTTAATTAAAAAAATATTTCATTGTACAAGCTAAGAGGTCAGATGCAAACTGATTGGTAAGATGGAACGGATGGTGGTTCCCAGAGAACTGCTAGACATTGTGGTGAGCACAATTTGGCCCAATGAGGCATCTTTGTAAGCAAATGTTACTAACACCTGGCAGCTGGGTTCAGGCACATCATTTCACAAATAGCTCAGAATGAAGTCTTTGTCAAAGCAATCCCACCAGGTATAAGTGTCCTGTAAAAGTACATGGTTATTTGACACATAAATTACTGATCTGCACCCAGTTGAAATTATACAACCAAGTGAGGGATAGGGGCCAGGTGCAGGTAAGTGGGGCCAGCTCAGTTAGGCAGTTTGTTTGTCATTGACAAGTGGGGCTGAAGAGCCTACTTCCTGGGATGTCAGGACATTCCTGGGCTGTCAGGATCTTCATATGAAGAAAGACTGGATAGGCTCGGCTTGTACTCGCTAGAATTTAGAAGATTGAGGGGGGATCTTATAGAAACTTACAAAATTCTTAAGGGGTTGGACAGGCTAGATGCAGGAAGATTGTTCCCAATGTTGGGGAAGTCCAGAACAAGGAATCACAGTTTAAGGATAAGGGGGAAGTCTTTTAGGACCGAGATGAGAAAAACATTTTTCACACAGAGTGGTGAATTTCTGGAATTCTCTGCCACAGAAGGTAGTTGAGGCCAGTTCATTGGTTGTATTTAAGAGGGAGTTAGATGTGGCCCTTGTGGCTAAAGGGATCAGGGGGTATGGAGAGAAGGCAGGTACAGGATACTGAGTTGGATGATCAGCCATGTTCATATTGAATGGCGGTGCAGGCTCGAAGGGCCAAATGGCCTACTCCTGCACCTATTTTTTATGTTTCTATGTTTTCCCTACTGTATAGTTTGCCCGTAGATTTCAATGGAAAATGCTTTAACTTTTTAATTTCTAATAACCTAATGACACAATTTAAAATGTTCATGTTCAATTCCCTCCCTGGGCATACGATTGCCTATGAGATCAGATTGAATGCACATTTATTCCAGAGTAGGACCAAGCAGGAATCAAGAACCAGATGAACCAGATGAATACATGATTATGGACCTCATGCAGGAGTCAGAGGTTCAGGTTTTTGAATCATTGGGATCTCCTCTGCACCAATATCACCTTTGACAAGGTCCCACTGTCTGGAAGGATGCATCGCATGGTCCAAGGTGAGCTGGCCAAATGGATTCAAAATGGCTTGCAAGAAGGAGTGAAAAAAAAATATAGCTGTTGAGGGTTGTTTTTCTGATTGGAGATCTGTGTCCAGCGGAGTGCCGCAAGGGTTGGCACCGGTCCGCTACTGTCAATATTGTCAACATTTATTGTCATTTGAACCTCAGTGAGGCTCAAACGAAACTCTGTTTCTACAGCCATACAAACAAAAACGATTCCTACTAGTCACACAACCAATTTAATTCACACAAACATCCATCACAGTGAATCTCCTCCTCACTGTGATGGAAGGCAAAGTATTTTCTCTCCCCTGCTCTCCGTTTTTCTCCCGGTTGAAGGCCCAGGCCGCCGATGATAAGTCCCACGACCATTTTAGGCCGGGCGATGTACGGCCCCCCCTCCAGGTCTAAATGTCACAATGCTGGAGCCCCCGGCGGGCGCTGGAATGTCCCGCAGCCATTAAAGCCGCGCCGGGCGTTGCACGGCCCCACTCCGGGGCGTCCCAACCCCGTGACACTGTTTGTTATATACAATAATGATTTGGATGACAATGCAGTTGTTAGTAAATTTGCAGATGACATCAAAATATGTGCTATAGTAGACAGTGATGATGGTTTTCTAAGTTTACAACAAGATCTACTTCAGTTGGGAGGTATAGATAATGGAATTTAACTCTTGACAAGGGTGAGGTGTTGCACTTTGGTATGTCAAGACTCACACATTTAATGGTCAGCCTTAAGACTGTTGCAGAACAAAGGGATCTAGGAGTACATGTGCACGGTTCCCTAGAGGGGTGAATCAGATGGATATTGTGGTGAAGATGGCATTTGGCAGACTTGCCTTCGTTGGGAGATAGTAATGAGTCCAAATGATGTCACATAATGTTGCAGCTGTAAATGCCATTGGTAAAATTAAACCAAAATTACAGTGTGCCATTCTGTCACCCAGCCATAGGAAGGATGCCATTTAGTTGGAAAGGGTGCTAAAGAGATTCATTAGGATGTTACCTGAACTTGAGTTTAGGAAAAGGTTGGATATGCTGGGACTTTTCTCTTTGGAGGGAAGGAAGTAAGGGATAACCTATTGAGGTGTAGATAAGGAACATGGAGAAGGTGAACCCTCACAGTCTGTTTTGCAGGATAGAGAATTCTAAAACTAGAGGGCATAGGCATAAGATGAGAGGGGAGAGATGTAAGAGAGACCTTAGGGGCAACCTTTTCATTCAGGGAGTTACCTGTATTTGGACTGAGCTGGCCGTGGATGCTGTCAGTTGTCCAAAAAATTGCCCTAAAACGGATGCTGCCCTCAGTATACCAATTACCTGGTGAGGTCAGAGACACTTGCTCTTTGAAGGAAATCAATCTATACAAACAACCCAACTTCTCACTCTCTCTGTTGGCATCAACCTGTCAACATAATAAAGGGACAGAGACCGAATGTCCTTCCAATTTGCTATCAGTTGATGTATTTTCTGTTTGCACTACTCACCTTTCAAATTGCCAGGATCTAATTCCAATACTTTTTCAACATCATTAAGGGCCTTCTGCCATTCCTGAAGCTTAATTTCTGTTTGAGCTCGATTGTTAAATGCAGTGACATTTGGTATCACTGAAATGCTTCTAGATTTATGTGAGGGGGAGGGGGGAATAAATAAAATAATGAATAAGTACACATATCCGAAGGAAGTGGAAAAAAGGTTCTTCTGATATACAATTAGAAATATTGCACACTTAGTGCCAAAACAGCGATTATTTAAATGATTGATTGCCCTCAACAAGCTGATCAAAAAGGCCCAGCAGTGCCTTTACTTCCTGAGGAGGCTCAAGAAAGCTCACCTGTCCCCCCAGATCCTGCCCAACTTTTACCGCTGTACCATCGAAAGCATCCTGACCACCTGTTTCACGGTATGGTACAGCAGTTGCACCGTAGCAGGACAGGAAGGCACTACAACGGGTGGTGAAATCCGCTCGGTACATCATCGGTGCCCCACTCCCTGCCATGGATGCCCTCCACCGAAAACGGTGTCTGAGACGGGCCGGGAAGATCATCAAAGACCCCTCACACCCCAACCATGAACTGTTTGCCCTCCTCCCATCAGGAGCCTCAGGTCTCGTACAAGTAGGATGAGGAACAGCTTCTACAACAACACTATCACATTGCTGAACTCGGAGTCCCGCCGATAGATTTCTCCAGTCTCTCCGTCCACATTGTTTGCTTATTCTGTATTTTTATTTCTATATTGCACTATTACTACGACTGACGCTAAACTGCATTTCGTTGTACCCATACTTGTATTTGTGCAATGACATTAAAGTTGAATTGAATTGAATTGAATTGAATTGTATTTATAAAAGATGCAGTTGAGAGTTTGTTTAATTGCTTGCTAATGTCATATATGCCTATGCAGGTCATGATCTCTGGCAAGTCACACTCTCCACAGATTTTTCTGCTGTTCTTCATTTATGTCCCTCATACTTCACCTCGGAGCCAACAAACCATCCTTGAGGCATAACTACATTTACAAAAACACCTCCCTTCCCACCAAATTTCCTATTACTTAACCTTTCCTCTTCTTCATCCGGTAAAATAAAGCACAATGCTAAAACACTTACACTCCAGAGCACCATAGTATAGCAATGTTACAAGTCTGCAATTTATCCCATCAGATAAAGCATAAAAAGAAGTTTAATTTGACACCTAATTCACTTTCATATCTTCAGTATTAAAAAAAGTTATGGCCATTTTCATTCTCGGAAATTAGCATCTTGTTCCCTATTGCTTTTCCATTGACTTAACACAAAAGCTGTGACCAAGGACAGTTAAAAGCCCCATAACTTTCTTAAAAATTAAGAAAACTGAATGAAATTTTCAGTTATTATAGATTGAAGCATTCTGAAACAAATATGAAACAATCTTACTTGGATGACCTGAAATTAAAGCATATAATTAGTTAGTTACCCAATTGTAGCTAATAACAAAATTCAATTACTAGATCTAAACATCTATCCATTTCTTAAGAAAAGGTTAACATTTTTAAAAAGCCTAAGTGTCCAAATAACCTTCACACAAGAATTCACAATATAACATGATTTTTAAATCTCATTGTCATGAATTTATAGGCTAAATGCAAGGAATTTAGTGTTTAATTCCGGTAAATTAATGGGCATTTATATCATCTTGCGAGTGGGATTTTGTGGAACGCGCTGGTTTGGAACGTTGCGGTTGCAGTGAATTTAAAACCCATATCGGCAGGAAAAATACTGCCGGTTCGTATATTTACATAATGACATTTTCGCAACATGAAATTTTGATTAAAGGTATCCTAAGAAGCAAGATTATATGAAAAAATAAACGGCATACCTTGCCTTGTCCCCTACGTGAGATATGTCCCGTTGTCGGCGTTGACGGCATTTGAAGATGATTTTAATTTTACTCCAACAATTAAATTATCCAGCGCTAATTTTAATAAACTTAATAAAACGGCAGTCGAAGCGATTTTTCTTTAGCAACTAAACAGCCTGACAGAGATCGATTTGAATAGGCTGCAGAACAATCGCATTTTAAACCCGCCCCCCTCTCAAAGGCACCAAAGTCGCGCACACGGGCAGTGGTAGAACTGCAGCGCCGCTGAAGGTACGTTTTGTAACATACCTACATAGTATTATCAACTACAACACAAAGCAAGTGCAATTGTATCATATTTTCACATACTATCTTGTGAGGTCTGAATCATTTGAGGCCAGCGATTTGAATGAATCAGATGACTATATGGCAGGGTTCATATTTTGTTCACTCTATCTTCACAATAATCTCACAGGATAACTAGAAATATAATTTAAGATCATTTTATTAAAAGGCCATAAATAGAAATTAAACAAAAATAAGATTCAGAATATATTCTGATATTTAATAATTTTGTCTATAAAAAATAGGATAGCCAGGTAGATTCTTATCTGCACCGTTAAAGCATACATGGCAGAGCTGCAGGGAATATTTTATTTTAACTCTTACTATAGATAAATAAGTGCATGCAGGGTAGATCCCAAACAATTTGACTTAATTCTATCACAGCAACATGGTTACCTTCCAAATCAACACAGTTTTCATTTTAGGTGTAACTGATTGTTGCTATCAACCTGAGTGCACGATGTTTAAAACTCAGAAGAAAAAATAATCAAGCTGCATTATTCGAAACTAACAGTGGTGGTGAGTCTCTTATCTTCCTGCCTACAAGCAGATACCGCTGGACGGACAGATCCTGTCTAAGAAACAGAAGCTGGAATTGGTCATCCAATCTGCTTTTCTCTCAATTCCCTGAATATTCACAAATCCCAATTCCTTGAATATACACAAATCTAACAGGAGTGTTAAGGGCTTGGAAAATTGTTAAGGACTTGGACACGCTAGAGGCAGGAAACATGTTCCCGATGTTGAGGGGGTCCAGAACCAGCAGCCACAGTTTAAGAATAAGCAGCAAAGGGCCTGTCCCACTTACGCGTCCTTGTCTCACAAATTACGCGACCTCATGGTCGCTTGAGGCGTATGGGCACCGTATGGCCGCGCGGGGCTGGTCCCACTTAGAAGCGCGGAGGGGTATGGAGTTGTGCGGGGCCGGTCCTGACATTGCGGGGGGCTCCGAAATTCTTGCAGTGAACAAAATCTTTGCGTGCCAATGGCCTGTCGCGGAACTGACGGCCAAAGTGGGATAGGCCCAAGAACCTGGCGCGACGCAATGTCTCACCTCCAACAGCAGCAGAAGCAGGCGAGCCGAGCTCGGCCTGGGGCTCACGGCCGTTGGGGTCCGGATCCGCCCCCACTCCTACTCCCAGAGCGGGGCCAAGAAAATTGAAGATAGACACAAAATACAGGAGTAACTCAGCGGAACAGGCAGCATCTCTGGAGAGAAGCAATGGGTGACGTTTCGGGTCAAGACCCTTCTTTTCAGACTGAAATAAGAGTCTCGACACAAAACGTAACCCATTGCTTCTCTCCAGAGGTGCTGCTGGTCCCGCTGAGTTACTCCAGCTTTGTGTCCATCTTCAAATGACGTCACGCGCTCGAGACGGCTGTGCGTACACATGGAATTGCGCCCGACCTTCGCTCGACCGTCTCGGCTCAAGGCGACCACGAGGTCGCGTAATTTGCGTGCCAAGGACATGTGTGGGACAGGCCCTAAGCCATTTAGAACGGAGACGAGGAAACACTTTTTCTCACAGAGAGTGGTGAGTCTGTGGAATTCTCTGCCTCAGAGGGCGGTGGAGGCAGGTTCTCTGGATGCTTTCAAGAGAGAGCTAGATAGAGCTCTTAAAAATAGTGGAGTCAGGGGATATGGGGAGAAGGCAGGAACGGGGTACTGATTGGGGATGATCAGCCATGATCACATTGAATGGTAGTGCTGGCTCGAAGGACCAAATGGCCTACTCCTGCACGTATTGTCTATTGTCTATTCATCTCTGTTTGAATATAGAGTGCCATCCATGGCCGTCTTGAGTAGAATTACAATTCACTAGTTGAAAAGTTTTTTTTGACCTTTAGTTTTAAATAGTGGACCTTATTTTGAAACTGTGACCCCCATTTCAAGACAATCCAGTCAGGGAGTACATCATCCTGCATTAGCCTTTCAAGCCCCACAGCAATTACACGCGTTTCAATGAAATCACCTCTCATTCTTCTAAACAAGAGTATAGACCCAGTGTATTTAATCCCTCCTTATAAAATAAAACTTTCACCCCAGGAATCAATCCAATTAATTTATGTTGTCCTCTCCCTATAATCAGTATATTCTTACTTGGATAGAGAAACAGATATCTACATTATATAATCCAGGAATAGTCTCATCCGAGTACATTGTAATAGGATATATTTAAAACAGTACTCCGATCCTCTTGCATTGAAATTACATGCTAAAAGCTTGCTACGACCACACTTAATTTCAGTGATTCAAAAACGTACTAGAAATTAGGCAGGAGTAGCTAAAAGCTTGAGCTGCAACGCCATTCAATATGATCATGCCTGATCGTCCAACTCAGTATCCCGTACCTGCCTTCTCTCATACCCCCTGATCCCCTTAGCCACAAGGGCCACATCTAACTCCCTCTTAAATATAGCCAATGAACTGGCCTCAACTACCCTCTGTGGCAGAGAGTTCACCAGCATTATTCAATCAAGGCCCTCTCACCAGCATTTTCAAAAAATAGAGCACAGAAAAAAAAGCCCCTTTGGCCAATTTGTCCATGCTGACCAAGGCATCTATCAGAGCTTGTTCCATTTACCTCTATTTGACCCGTATTCTTTCAAACATTTTCTATCCATATACCTGACCAAATTACTTTTAAAGTGTAATTGTGCCCATCTCGACTATTTCCACTGACAGCGTGTCTGAAAAACATGTCCCTCAGGTCCCTTTAAATCTTTCCCTCACAAGTTAACCAAGTTTAGAACTCCCCTACCTTAGGAAAAAGACTGTGCACATTCACCTTATCTATTATCTATGCCCTTCATTATTTTATGTGACTTTCCACTCAAGGAAAAGCAGTTCATCAAATCCACTGTCCTAATAACCAAAGCCTGCCAGTACTGACAACATCCTTGTGAATCTTTCCTGCACCCACTCTAAATTAATTATATTTTACCATCCTATCGAATGGTGACCAGAACTCCACACGATACTCCAAGTGCAGTTTTACTAATGTCTTGTACAATTGCAACATGATGTTCTAACTCTTTTACTCAATGTCCCTCCCAATCGATGAAGGCAGACAACTTCTTCACCAACATGTCTAAACATGTTCTCACTCAGGGAACGATTACTCCATTCCTCAACACTCCCCAGGGCCCTGCCATTCACTTATTTATGTCATGTCCTCTTTTAACGTCCCAAAATATATCACTTTGCACTTACACATGCATTCCATCTGCCATTTCTTTGCCCACCTTCTTGGTTAATTAATGTCCTGTTGTAATCTTAAACACCTTTGTCACTGAGCACTGCACTACCAATGTTGCTGCCATCCACGAACTTACTACTCATGCTACCTACATTCTCATCCAGATTGCTAATCTATATGACAAACAAGAGGGTATCCAGATCTGATCCATGCGACGCACCACAGGTCACATGCCTCCATTCTGAAAAACATCCTGCAACTATCAACCTCGGATTCTTTCCACCAAGCCAATTTTATTTCCAATTGGCTAGCTCACCCTGGATCCCATGTGATCTAACCTTCTGGACAAGCTTACCATGTGAAACACAAGCCACCCTCTAGTCTTCTGGCACCTCACCCGTAGCTAACAAAGATACAAAAATCTCTACCAGGGCCCCAGCACTTTCTTCTTGTTTCGTATAATGTCCTACAATACACTTGGTCATGCCCAGTAGTTTTAACCACCTTTACGTGCCTCAAGATCGTCACCATCTCTTCTTTCATGACGTCAATATGTTTCAAGACCTCATTGTACTCTTTTGTGAACTCACAAGCTTCCAAACCTTCTCCTCAATAATCAAATAGTAGATCACTCTCGTGCTGGTCAAGTAGCATTTATTCAGGATTAATTCAAAGCAAAAATATGTGTGTTTCTACCAAAGTAGACAATCTTACATTTGTCTATTGTTTTTAACCAGAGTTTTGGAGTGTGGAATGGAATGGAAATGGAATGGGATGCTATTTATTGTCATTCAAACCTAGGTTTGAACAAAATTACATTTACTACAGTTTCTTACATTACAAAAAAACCCAAGACCACACTTAACACAGTTTACATAAACATCCATAACAGTGAGTCTCCAACACCTCTTCACTGTGATGGAAGGCAAAGTCTTATCTCTTCCCTTTGTTCTTCTCCCGCGGTCCAACTGCAGCATCGAGGCAAACTGGGGCTCCGATATTAAAGCCCCCCGCTTGATAAGATGGTAAGTCCCGTGGCCATTTAGCTACACGCCGGGTGATGTTAGGCCCCAGCTCCCTGTCCTTTAAACCCTGCGGATCAAGCAGGCCAACCAGCGGTCCAGCAGTCCAACTGCAGCATCTAGGCTAACTGGGGCTCCGATGTTAGAGCCCCCAGCGACGATGGTAAGTCCCCATGGCCACTAAACCGCACCGGGCGATGTTAGGCCACGCTCCGTGTCCTTTCAACCCTGCTATTCCAGCGGGAGAAGCTGCCGTTGCGGGAGGGAGGTCCGAAAAGCCGTCTCCCACCAGGGACCTGCGAGCTCTCGATGTTCCTGTCCACCAGGCCTGCAGCTGGAGCTTCCGAAGCTCCAAAGTCGGGTCGCAGCCAAGCGCACCACCACAGCTCTTCCCGCTCCGAAGTCGGCCAGCTCCGTGATGTCAGGTCCGCAGGCTCCGCGACTGGAGCCCTCAGGTTAGTCCCGGATGGAGGCCGCCGCCGGCTCCTCGATGTTAGGCCCACCGACACCGGAGACCCGACAGGGAAAATGTCGGGTCCCCGTACAGGGAAGAGATTATACGGTTTCCCCCACATCCCCCCTCCACCCCCCACATATACACAGCTAAAAAATAATAAAAACTAAGCTCAAAACATACATTTAACAAGACAAAAATTAAAAAAAGACGAACGACTGTAGTCGAGCCGCTGCCGTTAGGCGCCGCCACCAACTTAACATTACTTCCGTTATATTACACGCATTTGTATTGTTAAATTAAATATGCTTGTCCACCTGTTGTCAAGTAAACATCCCAACTGTGCTTGAGGTGCATGATATTAATACACATAATATATATATATTTTTTTTTAATTAAGCATATATGAAAGTACCTGGTGTAATAAAGCAAAGCTTCTTTGAGGTCCCCAGCGCGGAAAGCTTCATTACCTTTATCCTTTTCTCGATTAGCTAAAACCTCTTTTTCTTGGTCAGTCATGCCTGAGGAAATGAAGTTATATTCAAACGTCTAACTGCATGAGGATGGGTAGGGTGAAGTTATCATGGCAATGAAAACATTAAGAATAAGATATGTTTCATAAATTTTGAGCCATGTCTTTATGGCATTTGTTTTACAAGTTCCTAATGGCAATACTCGTATTTAAAAAAACATGAGCTAACATAAAGTCAGATTATCTGTCTTTAGGTGGTTCTGATGCTCTTTCACACCTACAATGTAGATACAAATCCTGATTACGTTCTTAGTCTTAGTTTCTAATTCTGGACTGTTGCTCAAACCTTTTCCAAGATGAGGGGCAAAAACAAGACACAAGACATTTAACGAAGTAGCCATGCATGCAAGTATATGACTTTCTCTGATCAAACAATAATTACCTGTTGCGTCAATTTTCATCCCAATTCCAGAAATGGAATCGTTGATAATAGTTTTAGATTTAATTTCTTGCTTGCCTTCATCAATTTTGGCACATTCGTGTTCCACATCAAATCTAGCATCAAAATTCAGAACATGAACTTTAACTTGAGACAAATCATATTATTCCTCAAAAACAAAAAAGATGCATGCAAATTTGAATCAATTAACACACATTTAAGTTTGAATCAATAACACACATGGATTCCAGATCTGTAACTTGCAATAATATTTTCTCACTCATTTGATTACTGTGCCTTATTTCAAAACAGATGTAATGTGACAAAACTAATGTTTTTCTACACATAGCATTTGAACTAAGAACATAAATATAAGTAAATTAGTATAGGGAAGATTCAAACAAGGTGACATGACTTGAGAATTAAGGGACAGAAGTTTAGGGGAACTTCTTTACTCAGAGAGTGGTGGCTGTGTGGAATGAGCTTCCAGTGAAGGTGGTGGAGGCAGGTTCGTTTTTATCATTTAAAAATAAATTGGACAGTTATATGGACGGGAAAGGAATGGAGGGTTATGGTCTGAACGCAGGTGTATGGGACTAGGGGAGAATACGTGTTCGGTACGGACTAGAAGGGTCGAGATGGCCTGTTTCCGTGCTGTAATTGTTATATGATTATATGGTTATGATATGACAGCCATTACAGTTACACAGAGACATAGTTACCGGTTGACCTGAATATTGTAAGGTACGTGATGTTTAGGAAGGACAAGAAGCTAAGAAAAGTTGGAAGAGTGGCAATGCTAATAAATGAAAGTGGATGACCTCAGGTTAGGAAACCACGATATGGAAGCAGTTGAGGTGAATGTTGGAAATAATAATGGCAAGAAGTCTCTTGTAGTGCAAGTTTCCCAAAAGCAACCGCTCAATACGAAATACTAGCTTAAAAAAAAAGTGATTATCGGAGCTTGTCAGAAAGGTACAGGGATATTGAGTCTGAAGAAGGGTCTCGACCCAAAACGTCACCAATTCCTTCTCTCCAGAGATGCTGCCTGCCCCGCTGAGCTCCTCCAGCATTTTGTGTCTATCTTAAGTACAAGGATAATATGGCCAATTTTATTCCATATACCGACAGGAAAAATAAGATGGACAAATCCAGCCTAGGTGTCCATGACTCATATTTTAAACTTACATTATGGAAACTATCTGGGCACGAAAGCAGAGCAAAGTAATCTAGCAAATTCAGCTGAGGGGATCAATCATGAAGCATTGACAAATCTATCAAAACACAGAGGATATATTTCAATGAGAAAGACATGTTCTAAGGAAGGACCCAGAGGTCAAGTAAAAAAAGATAAAGTTTGCTTCAAGAAAAAGTATATACTGGTGCAAAGTCAGGTTAGAAGATTGTACAAAATATAACAAACAGCAAAGACTGAGACTACAAGATTAACCATTAAGAAATAAATTGACTTCCTATGCTTACAAGATCTATCAAGTAGTATGCCACAGGAAGTGGTGCTGGGACTTCAACATTTTACAATGATTTGAATGAAGGCACCAAGGGTCATGGTGGCTAAATTTGGTGATGACATAAAGACAAGTAGGAAAGTAAATTGTGAAGAATTGTAATGAAGCTACAATAAAGATAGATCTGGCAAATAAATGTACATGATTCCTAAATGGCTAATGTGCAGGTTCTGCAAATAATTAAGGTCTTATTGTTTAGTATTAGAGCAATTGAATACAAAACATTGAGGTCATGCTTCAGAGGATACAAGTGTAGCCTGTCTCATAGTTCCAACTTCCCCACAAGCGAGCATGGTTGAGCCCACATCTATTGTGTACACGGTTCTTATTAAAATAAAGATTTAAGGGCATGGGAAGCAGTTCAGAGAAGGGTTATCAGTCTGATACCAGTGATGGGCAGCTCATCTTGTCAGAAAATATCAGGCAGTGTAGATTTGTATCCTCTGGAGTTTGGAAGAGTGAAAGGCAATTTAATTAAAAGATATAAGATCCGAAGGGGAGGATAGGCAGAGAATATTCCCTTTTGCAGAATAATCTAGCACAAGGGGTTATTGTGCAAAAATAAGGCAACATTCGATGTAAAGCAGATGAAGTGAAATTTCTTTCAGAGTAGGCAGTGTTTGGAACTGGCAAAATAAGTCTTTGAATATCTAACCTTCTGAGGTGGCTGAATTCTTGGTAAAGGAGGTAGTGTAAGAAAAGGCAGAGTTGAGATTACAGTCAGATCAGTCATGATTATTTTTACCTGCTCATACAGACTTGTGGCGTGGTTTTTAATTTAACATTTACCCTACAAAATGTTATCCTTTGCTCAATTTGTTGTTATTCTGACCAGAAGGCCCTACAGAGAGTGGTGAGGACAGCTGAGAAGATCACCAGATCACCCCAACCAGCAATCCAGGACCTATACCCTTCTCGCTGTCACAAGAGAGCAAGCAATATTATCAAAGACACCACTCACCCAGCACACAAACTGTTCACCCTCCTACCTTTCGGTAAGCGCTACCGCAGCATGCGGAGCAAAACCACCAGATTCAAAAACAGCTTTTTTCCCTCAGGCCATCAGACTACTCAACACACTTAAGAAAATTCCATGAACAGTACCCAAACAAAGACAACAAACTGTGAAAATAACTTTGGCTCAATGTCTCCAGTACGGAATTTGCACTTTTTCTATATTGCACCTTTCATTGTTGCACCCTGTTTAAAATACCTCAAAGGTTTTGCTACATTGTGGCATACTGTGAATATTTTAATATTTTAAATAATGTATGTCTATTGTCTATTTTTATTGATATGTTGTCTGTCTGTGTTTTTAATATTACTTGCACATTTGGAGCATGGGGAAACGTAATTTCGATCCTATGTGTAACTACTGTTGCATAATTGAACTGACAATAAAGTTACTTTGACTTTGGCGTATGTCCAATATTAAACAATGAGTAACATACTTGTCCCATTCTCTGTAATCTCTGGGTGTAGTTCTTTTCTTTTCAGTTGGTTTCTTTTCACCAGATCCATTCTATAAAAATAAACAATACAACTGGCAAACATCAGTTTCACTTATAGTCCAATTGCACCACATATAGAATCTTATAACCAAAGGCATTATACATGCTTTTTCTTGCATGGCCTCTTGAATTGAATATCATGAAGAAAAGAGGGGTGGGAGGAATTCTAGGTTTCTCTCCAGCTAGAATACTGAACCCAGCTACTGTAGTCTCATAGTTTTAGCTAAAATCAATTAAAGATGTTGACCAGTGTATAATCCTGGAATATTCCTATCTCTCTACATCTCTATACCTCCATGTAGCACAGTACATTCATTCATCAGAGAAGCTTTGTGTCATTTTCAGTCTTCACAGAAACATTTACATTTTTTAAACTAGATGTGTACTTTTGACATTTTTCTGTCTGTCATGTGTAAAATTTAAATGATGAATGGTTCAATTACACTATTTATTAAATCTGACAATTGAATTGAATTGAATTGAATAACCTTTAATAATCCTTTACAGGAAATTACAGTGCCACAACAGCTTCAAGACAGACAGAACACCACACATTTCCTCAGATAGCTTCCATAAGTTAAAATACAATGAATGAATACTAAAAAAATCCAAAATTATTTTTATGCATTATAAAACCTTATAGCAGCTGGTATACAAGACTTCCTATATCTCTCCGTTTTGCACATTGGTGCAATCAGTCTCTGACTGAAGATGCTGCTCTTGATCACCTTCAGGGCGTGGAGTGGGTGAGTGGGGTTGGTCATTATTGAGCCTAGTTTGTTCAGAGTTCTGGCCTCCGCCACCTGCTGGACCGTTAGTTGCTCTGCCCCGACCACTGAGCCGGCCTTCCTGATCAGCTTGTCCAGTCTGTTTTTGTCCGCTATGCGGGCGCCTTCTCCCCAACAGGCCACAGCAAAAAACAGAGCACTGGCCACCACTGAATGGTAGACACTGCACAGTAGGGGTTGGCAGATGTTGAATGACCTTAGCCTCCTTAAGAAATACAGTCGACTTTGTCCCTTCCTGTACACCGCCTCCATATGACTCTTCCAGTCCAGCTCACTGTCAAGCTGCACACCAAGGTACCTGTGGTTGGCGACCACCTCCACCTCAGTGCCCCTGATGGTGATTGGTGTTGGTTGAGTCCTCCTCCTCCCCCTCCTGAAATCCACAACTATCTCCTTCGTTTTTGCGGTGTTGAGATGGAGGTTATTGTGTGCACTCCACTCCACAAAGTTGTTAATTGTGTCTCTATACTCCTCCTCATTGCCCCCTTTGATGAGGCCGACAACAGCTGTGTCATCTGAAAATTTCTGCAAAAAGCAGCTGTTGGCCATCTTGTTTTCTTGAAGGTAGACACAAAATGCTGGAGTAACTCAGCGGGACAGGCAGCATCTCTGGATAGAAGGAATGGGTGACGTTTCGGGTCAACCCCCTTCTTCAGACTGCTTCATTGCAAAATCTTCTCAAGGTATGTCTACATTGTTGTTTTCTTGTGCTGTTATCAAACTGGTATGATTGCCCTGTGAGACATATGCACCTTTCCCACAACCCATGACACCACCATCAAAACCAAATAAAAGAAACATTTCTTTCTCACAGAACCTTGTCGTCCACAATCTGGCCAGGGGCATTAATAATGTCTGTAAACTTAAGAATTACTATTTTTTTCAGTTATCTGCCATATATATATATTTGGTTTAAGTTTTCTTTCCAAATAGTATAAATAAAGCAGTAACTTAATTTGAACACAATTTTACAGACTTGATTGAATCAGACCTTGATTTTATGAAGTAGTCCAGTAATAGATCAAACTATTTTGATATCTGTAAAAGATCTAATCAAATTCTTATACTTTGTTGGAAAGAAAAACATCAGTTATTTTTACTTGCCCAATTTTGGCAGAATCCAAGTTTACCTTATTATCAAACTTTATTTGTTAATAATAGTTCATTTTAAATGCCTTAGATATTTAATTTGTTGAAGATAATATTATAGGTACAAGTGATAGTAATAGTATAACCAACACTAATTTCACAATATTGTGTTCTATTTCTTCTTCAGTTCCGTATGCTCCGAGATGACATATCAGGCAAAGTGGGAACCACAGACTCAGAAAGAGGCCAGATGACTGACGGCGCACGAACTTGTGGTTCTAGTAGTTGCTAGGCCATAGGCAGAGTGGAGTGGGTTCGCCGTGACATGAGCTGTTCGACTGCAGATCCCAGGAGAGGGTCACGGACGATGTTCCGTAGGCTGAGTAAGTCGAGATAAACATCAGAGCCGGCCCTGTGTGAGTGTTCCATTAGTTCCTTTGCATTTTTTACCGTGAACTCAGCCAGGCCGTTAGACTGCGGGTACTCGGGGCTACCGGTAATGTGGTGAAAGTCCCAGTTTTTCGCGAAATTCGTGAAGAGCTGACTGGAGAACTGAGGTCCGTTGTCTGAGAGTAGCTTTAGGGGAGCTCCGTGGACAGAGAAGTGACGAGTTAGTTTCTAAATGACCATGGCTGAGGTCGGGCTACTGAGCAGGCCGATTTCAAACCATCCTGAGTAGGAATCAACTAAAACCAGGTATTGCTGGCCATATTGCAGATGCCACTCGAAGATGTCGGCTGCTACTGTGGACCAGGGTAAGTCCAGCGTGGGGTACGAGAGGAGTGGTTGTTTCTGTTGGTGCGGGGTCAAGCTATTGCAGATGTGGCAGGCAGCAATCTTCTCTAGAATGTAGTTAGCCATGTCTGGCCAGAACAGCATTCCTTTCGCATGTTGAAGGGTTATTACTGCACCAGGAAGGCCCCCATGGACAATGTCGACGTACTTGTTATGAAGTGACTTTGGGATGACCGCCTTGTGTCCTTTCATTATCATTGATTGATTGAATGGCCATGTCTGGCCAGAACAGCATCCACCCCAATGCGGGACAATGTCGACGTGGAAGAGACTTTGGGATGTCCGCCTTGTGTCCTTTCATTATCAAACGGCCACTCCACCCAATGTGGACGGTGGAAGAAGTCGCTGCCAACCTGGGTAAAGCCAGTTTTTTCTGTCCTAGATGCAAATAACTAATTTTGGCAAATGCCACTAGACCATGCATCCTCCATGTTAACCACATTCGCAATGCCCTTCGGACGCTACTGATTTTTACGGATGCCATTTGGCATCAATTCAGCCAGTGAGGTTTTCCAGTGTACTATGGAACAACTCTTTGATAGCTACCCATGTCACATAATTGTAGACGACATGCTGGTCACCGGGCGCAACGCACAAGAACATGACTCAAACCTGAAACAGGTCCTGGATCGTGCCAGGGAGGTAAATCTCAAACTCAACCCTCTCAAATGCAGGTTTTGGGACGACAAAGTGACTTATGTGGGCCACGTGTTCACCAACAACAGACTTAAGCCAGGCCCGTTTAAAATCATTGCCATCAACAAAATGCCAGCACTTATGGACGTGACTGCTCTACAATGACTCTTAGGCATGGTAAACTACCTTGGGAAATTCACCCTAAACTTCAGCGAGCTATCAGCCCCGCTGCGACAACTGACCCACAAGGATACACACTGGTCCTGGCACCAACACCAGCAGAGGGCGTTTGAAACCCTCAAACAACTAATGTCTTGCGCTCCAACCCTCGCATACTTTGATGCCAAATTACCCATCACCCTCACCTGTGATGCCTCCCAGTATGGACTGGGCGCTGCTTGCCTACAAGACGACGGAAAGGGCTCCTGACCAGTTGCCTTTGCCTCCCTTACCATGACCGACACTGAACAGCTACGCTCAAATCGAACTTGAGACGCTAGATGGCATTGTAGTGTAACCGTACCCACTGGCTATAAATCCCCCCCCACCAAATGGGTGTAACTTGTTTGTTTTCGGAACAGTTTCATTGTTGTGAATTATTTTGAGATCTATCAGCGAGATTACGTTACATCTTGCCCCATGTCTATCTTAGCAGCAATCCTGGTGTGGTTGATACTGAGCGTTGTCGTGGGATCACTCTCTGTAGCCACAGAGTCAGGAATACAAGAATGCATGTGTTTGGCTGACTTCTTGCACGTGCTGCGGTTGTGGTTCTGCTGTTTGTCAGTGCTTCATGGGAGAGTGTGGGTTCAAGTGCATAGAGAGATTGTTGTGACTGGGCCCTGTTGACACGGGCATGGCAGCACCAGATTAAGTGGCCTTTCTTTTTACAATAGACAAGATTTGCCATAAGCGGGGCATTGCTCACAAAATTTTGGGTGTGAACCACCGCAATTACCACAGTTATTGACTAGATGATCAGTTACCCTCCCTGGAGGTTTAGGCGATTGTTAAGGGGTTAATGCTTGTTGTGGGGACCTATAGAAGGCATGGACATAACAGGCAGAGTGTGGCCCCAGTCCCAAGGCTTTGGTATGGGTATCAGTGTATTCTGCAACCCGGCAGGCACGTTCAACTGTATCAAGTGTAAGCTCCTCATCCCGGAGTAATTAATTTCTCACATCATTCAGGATGTCGCAGATGAGCATGCTGCGGTGCTGGAAGTGGCATCTGGATACAATGCTCTTGAGGGCACCAATGTAGGATTCAACCGTTTCACCCTCTTGTTGGCTGCGGGAAAAAAAAACTTGTGGTGCTCCATGATAACGTTGGTGCGAAGTTGGCCACAGGTCTCTGAACTTTCAGAGGAGGCAGGCCGGGTCTCTGATGAATTCTGCTGGGGTCACAACATGTGTTACCGGATCGGTATGTTCTGGGCCTTAGTGGAAATCCTGTGCCCACAGGGCAGCCTCGTCCCATTGAGGAGAATTGACGCAATAATGGGTGTAGCTTCAGGGTGGGCAGCATCAATGAAAATCCTGAATTCCACCTCGAAGATGCGCCACCGTTCAGCAAGATTACTGTCGAATACCAAAGGATCTGGTCTGCGTAAGGAACTATCCATATTCGATGTAAAAAAATTAACTAAAATAAATTCAGGCAAAATAGTTGGAGACGTGATTCAAGACTCTGACACCGTGTTTATTGGGGGCTCAATAAATAAAAACACATTCATGATGAAGAGTCCAACTTTATTTAATCAAATACACTGGAACATTTTAACAGCCAGCTGTTTGCGTCTCGCTTACTAACTCATGCCCGAGCGAGTGAGAGAGTCGTTGTGTAGTACTGTAATGCCATGTAAAGGGTGCCATGCATATTTGTGTGGTGAAGGTTATAAATGGCATGAATTAATAAGGGTTAATCTACAGAAGTCTGATGTCAGAAATGAATAAAATGGCCAACCCATCAGAACTGACAGAGTGTAACCAAAGCATCAATGCTGAGGGTGTCTGCACAGGAGAAGTCATCGGTGTTGGCTTACTTACACTTACTTTTGAGATACAGCATGGAAACAGGTCCTTCGGCTCACCATGTCCGCACCAACCCGCAATCCAGCACCATCCTACACACTAAGGACAATTTACAATTGTTTTTATCAAAGCCAAATTAACCTATACACCTGTATGTCTTTGGCGTGTGGGACGAAACCAGAGAACCTAGAGAAAACCCACACGGTTACAGGGAGAATGTACAAATTCCATAAGAACAGCACTCATAGTCAGGATCGAACCCGGGTCTCTGCTGTTGTAAGGCAGCAACACTCCCGCTGAACCAACGTGCCGCCTTCAGTATCCTCTTGGAGGATACTGTGCATCACATAAATTTAAATTTTAGATCGTGTGTGTACAAGTCATTTAATTATTAATAACATATAAGATTTACACTCAGGACTTTATCAACGATCTTCTTGTTGGCCGAGGGGAAAAAATGCCTTGTTTACATTTTTATGGATTTAAATTACTTTAATGCAATTCTGTATGAATATCAAAATATCAAATCTGGACATGCTTGTTGATTAAAAAGTGCTACCTACATTAACTGTAGCCAAAAACAGAATCTTAGAAATCCAAAGAAACAAAACAATGGGAATAAATATCTAATAAAAATCCAAAGAAAAAAATGGGAATAAATATCAGAATACAGAAAGTAAATTTATAAAACTTTTATTTCTACCTGATGGGAATGAAGTGAAGCATTGAACCCACGAACAGGAGCTTGGTTTTCTGAAATAAAATCTCCAGCCACTGTTTTCCTGCATATTTCTTCATTTTCATTTTGCTTCATTTTATCTGTCCAACTCTAGCCAAGAAAAGGGTACACAAATAATATCATATCTTGCAATATTCTTGGGGAGAAAATGTTAGAATTTTTTTAAAAAATAGCTGTTTAAATTTTTTGACAGTAAAACTCCTAAAGCTGAATTGTGATAAGATACTTTATTGTTAGCCATGCATATTCCACTGCCCATTCACACTAAATACTACTTTGAAACACTACTTTTGAACAACCACAATGAGCAATTTTATATGGAAATAATACAATCACAGAAAGGTTCCTGCAAGGAACTGTTCTACTGCAGTTGTACAAGGTTTCTACTGCAGTTGTACAGGGTCTTGGTGAGACCACACCTGGAGTATTGCGTACAGTTTTGGTCTCCAAATCTGAGGAAGGACATTATTGCCATAGAGGGAGTGCAGAGACGGTTCACTAGACTGATTCCTGGGATGTCAGGACTGTCTTATGAAGAAAGACCGGATAGACTTGGTTTATACTCTCTAGAATTTAGGAGATTGAGAGGGGATCTTATAGAAACTTACAAAATTCTTAAGGGGTTGGACAGGCTAGATGCAGGAAGATTGTTCCCGATGTTAGGGAAGTCCAGGACAAGGGGTCACAGCTTAATGATAAGGGGGAAATCCTTTAAAACCGAGATGAGAAGAACGTTTTTCACACAGAGAGTGGTGAATCTCTGCAACTCTCTGCCACAGAGGGTAGTTGAGGCCAGTTCATTGGCTATATTTAAGAGGGAGTTAGATGTGGCCCTTGTGGCTAAGGGGATCAGGGGGTATGGAGAGAAGGCAGGTACGGGATACTGAGTTGGATGATCAGCCATGATCATATTGAATGGTGGTGCAGGCTCGAAGGGCCGAATGGCCTACTCCTGCACCTAATTTCTATGTTTCTATGAAGGTGGCCATTTAGCCCTTTGAGTCTGTGCCAGTTTAATTAAAGAGTACACCAATTAGTCCCACTCTGATACACATGGGTTGAATAGTTCTCTTCCTGTTAATAACCATTCTAAGATTCTAAACTTTCAATTCTCTATAGTTCTGCAAATATTTTCATTTCAAATGCCGATCAAAATGCCTGTCAATCATCCCAATCGAATCTGCTTCTGCTATACACTCTGGTACTTCACCATCAGCACATTCCACATCCTTAACACCTACTGTTTAAAATAAATTCTTCTTTATGTCGTCTTCAGTTCTTTTGCTTCTTACTTTCCTTTGATATCCTCTGGTTTCACTCCAATGACTGCCATTATTTCATATTAAATACCTTCACATCCTCTGTTCCAAGGATAATAATACTTACTTCTCAGATTTTTCCAAATAACTCAAATCTCTCATCCTAGAATCATTCTAATTTCTTTAAACATCTTTTTAAGTGTGGTTCCCAAAATGCGATCAAACTCCAGTTATGGAGGAACAAACGTTGTTTATAAAGGTTAACCTTGACTTCCCTCCTATATAATAGATAATTGAACCACGTACAATGTCTCCAAAATGAAAACAAGATAAAACCCAGGGTCCCATATGTTTCAATTAACCTGCCTTCCCACTTTTAATAATTTAGACACATATACAGTATGCCTCAATCTGGAAAATTGAGTACAAGAGCAGGGAGGTTATCTTGTACTCAATACCCCCCCCCCCCCCACCCCAGACAACGCCTCCCTTCCTGACGAGCTAAACCATTTCTATGCTCGCTTTGACCGGGACAACAAAACTCCAGCCATCAAAGTTGCTCCACCCCCGAATGAACAACCCCTCAGTCTCTCCACCGCTGCTGTACAAAATGCACTGAGCAAGGTGAATGAGCACAAAGCTGCCGGCCCCGATGGCATCCCTGGGCGGGTGCTCAGGGCATGTGCTGGACAACTATCCCTGGTCTTCACTGACATTTTCAATCTGTCACTGGCCCAGGGTGTTGTCCCCACTTGCCTCAAGACATCAACCATTGTGCCAGTGCCCAAACAATCAACTACAGAGAGTCTCAACGATTTCCGCCCAGTGGCACTCACACCTGTCATTGCAAAGT
The DNA here is from genome assembly GCF_028641065.1 of Leucoraja erinaceus. Taxonomy (NCBI): domain Eukaryota; kingdom Metazoa; phylum Chordata; class Chondrichthyes; order Rajiformes; family Rajidae; genus Leucoraja; species Leucoraja erinaceus. The sequence goes on from NC_073380.1 coordinate 99,891,105, forward strand.
GCTTTGAGCGGCTGATCTTGGCTCACCTCAAAGCCAGCCTCCCCCCCACACTGGACCCCCATCAGTTTGCCTACCGGACCAACAGGTCTACAGAGGACGCCATATCGGCGGCCCTACACTCTGCCCTGACCCACCTGGACAGCAATAACACCTACATCAGGATGCTGTTCATTGATTTCAGCTCCGCCTTTAACAGTCATCCCCGCCAGCTTGATCACCAAACTCAGCGGACTTGGCATCTCAACCTCCCTCTGCAATTGGACACTGGATTTCCTCACCAACAGACCAGTCTGTTAGGGTCAACAACCTCACCTCCTCCACTATAACACTAACACCGGCGTGCCACAGGGCTGTGTGCTCAGCCCTCTCCTCTACTCCCTCTTCACCCATGACTGCATCCCTAATTATGTACAATTATAATGTACAAACCTTACAATGACAAGGTTCCTCATGGAAGGTTGGTTAAGAAGGTTCAAGTGTTGGGTATAAATGCAGGAATAGCAAGATGGATTCAACAGTGGCTGAATGGGAGAAGCCAGAGGGTAATGGTGGATGGCTGTTTATCAGGTTGGAGGCAGGTGACTAGTGGGGTGCCTCAGGGATCTGTGTTGGGTCCTTTGTTGTTTGTCATGTACATCAATGATCTGGATGAAGGTGTGGTAAATTGGATTAGTAAGTATGCAGATGATACCAAGATAGGGGGTGTTGTGGATAATGAAGAGGATTTCCAAAGTCTACAGAGTGATTTAGGCCATTTGGAAAAATGGGCTGAAAGATGGCAGATGGAGTTTAATGCTGATAAATGTGAGGTGCTACACCTTGGCAGGACAAATCAAAATAGGACGTACATGGTAAATGGTAGGGAATTGAAGAATACAGTTGAACAGAGGGATCTGGGTATAACCGTGCATAGTTCCTTGAAGGTGGAATCTCATATAGATAGGGTGGTAAAGAAAGCTTTTGGTATGCTAGCCTTTATAAATCAGAGCATTGAGTATAGAAGCTGGGATGTAATGTTAAAATTGTACAAGGCATTGGTGAGACCAAATCTGGAGTATGGTGTACAATTTTGGTCGCCCAATTATAGGAAGGATGTCAACAAAATAGAGAGAGTACAGAGGAGATTTACTAGAATGTTGCCTGGTTTCAACAACTAAGTTAGAGATAGGTTGAATAAGTTAGGTCTTTATTCTCTGGAGCGCAGAAGGTTAAGGGGGGACCTGATAGAGGTCTTTAAAATGATGAGAGGGATAGACAGAGTTGATGTGGACAAGCTTTTCCCTTTGAGAATAGGGAAGATTCAAACAAGAGGACATGACTTCAGAATTAAGGGACAGAAGTTTAGGGGTAATATGAGGGGGAACTTCTTTACGCAGAGAGTGGTAGCGGTGTGGAATGAGCTCCCAGTGGAAGTGGTGGAGGCAGGTTCATTGGTATCATTTAAAAATAAATTGGATAGGCATATGGATGAGAAGGGAATGGAGGGTTATGGTATGAGTGCAGGCAGGTGGGACTAAGGGGAAAAAAATTTGTTCGGCATGGACTTGTAGGGCCGAGATGTCCTGTTTCCGTGCTGTAATTGTTATATGGTTATATGGTTAATGGCTCCAACGCCATCATTAAATTTGCCGACGACACCACGGTTGTAGGACTGATCAGTGACAACGACGAGTCAGCCTACAGGGATGATGTTCAGCACCTGACAACCTGGTGTACCAACAATAACCTCGTCCTCAACTCCAAGAAGACGAAGGAAATTATTGTTGACTTCAGGAAGATCAAAGGAGGCAGACATACCCCCATCCATATAAACGGGACTGAGGTGGAGCGCGTCTCCAACTACAAATTCCTCGGGGTACACATCTCGGAGGATCTGTCCTCGTCCCTCAACACCTCTAAACTGATCAAAAAGGCGCAGCAGCGCCTTTACTTCCGGAGGAGGGTCAATAAAGTTCACCTGTCCCCCCAGATCCTGACCAACTTTTACCGCTGTACCATCGAAAGCATCCTGACCACCTGTTTCACGGTATGGTACAGTAGTTGCATCGTAGCAGACAGGAAGGCACTACAACGGGTGGTGAAAACCGCTCAGTACATCATCTGTGCCCCGCTCCCTGCCATGGATGCCCTCCACCGAAAACGGTGTCTGAGACGGGCCGGGAAGATCATCAAAGACCCCTCCCACCCCAACCATGGACTGTTTGCCCTCCTCCCATCAGGGAGGCGGTACAGGAGCCTCAGGTCTCGTACTAGTAGGATGAGGAACAGCTTCTACAACAACACTATCACATTGCTGAACTCGGAGTCCCGCCGATAGATTTCTCCAGTCTCTCCGTCCACATTGTTTGCTTATTCTGTATTTTTATTTCTATATTGCACTATTACTGTGGACTGACGCTAAACTGCATTTCGTTGTACCCATACTTGTATTTGTGCAATGACATTAAAGTTGAATTGAATTGAAGATGTTCAGGACAAGTTTTTTTTAACAGAGGGTGGTGAGTGCCTGAATCGCACCGCTGGGGTTGGTGGTTGAGGCAGATAGGATTATGGCATTTAAGAGATTTTTGGATTGGTATATGAATATGCAGGGAATGGAAGGATATGAATTACATGCAGGTACATAAGAGATGAAATTGGTATCACGCTCAGCAACATTACAGTGCCCTCCATAATGTTTCAGACAAAGACCCTTCATTTATATATTTGCCTCTGTACTCCACAATTTGAGATATGTATTAGAAAAAATCATATGTGGTTAAAGTGCACATTGTCAGATTTTAATAGGGGCCATTTTTATACATTTTGGTTTCACCATGTAGAAATTACAGCAGTGTTTATACATAGTCCTCCCATTTCAGGGCACCATAATGTCATGTAAATGAAAGTAGTCATGTTTAATATTTTGTTGCATATCCTTTGCATGCAATGTCTGCGATTCATGGATATCACCAAGTGCTAGGTGTCTTCTCTGGTGATGCTCTGCCAGGCCTGTATTGCAGCTATCTTTTGCTTACACTTGTTTTTGGGGCTAGTTCCCTTCTGTTTTCACTTCAGCTCAATTGGGTTCAGACCGGGTGATTGACTTGGCCAATAGTAGCATAACGAATTCTGAAGTGTATAGACACATCCTATCTGCTCAAGTTCAAACAAATGCCTCAAAACTCATTGGCCAGTGGTTCATTCTACTGCAAGACAATGATCCCAAACATACTGCTAAAGCAACAAAGACCTTTTTCAAAGCTAAAAAATGGTCAATTCTTGAGTGGCCAATTCAATCACCCGATCTGAACCTAATTGAGCATGCCTTTTACATGCTGAAGAGAAAACTGAAGGGGACTAGCTCCCAAAACAAGCTTAAGCTAAAGATGGCTGCACTGACGGCCTCCACAGCATTCTGTGGCAAAGAATTCCACAGATTCACCACCATCTGACTAAAGAAATTTATCCACTTCTCCTTCCTAAAAGAATGTCCTTTAATATTGAGACTATGACCTCTAGTCCTAGACTCTCACACTAGTGGAAACATCCTCTCCACATCCTCTCTATCCATGCCTATCACTATTCTGAATGCATAAATGAGGTCCCCCCTCATTCTTCTGCACTTCAGCGGGTACAGGCCCAGTGCCAACAAACAATCATTATAGGTTAATCTACTAATTCCTGGGATTATTCTTGTACACCTCCTCTTGTACACCTCCAGAGCCAGCACATCTTTCCTTAGATATGCAGCCTTACCTTATAGAGCCTCAACATTACATTTTTTTTATATACAGACCATTTTGAACTAAATGCTAGCATTGAGTCTGCTTTCCTTCATACCGATTGAAACATAGAAAATGTGTGCATCAATAGGCCATTCGGCCCTTCGAGCCTGCACCGCCATTCACTATGATCATGGCTGATCATCCAACTCAGTATCCTGTACCTGCCTTCTCTCCATACCCCCTGATCCCTTTCGCCACAAGGGCCACATCTAACTCCCTCGTAAATATAGCCAATGAACTGGCCTCAACCACCCTCTGTGGCAGAGAATTCCACAGATTCACCACTCTCTGTGTGAAAAAAGAAATTCTCCTCTCGGTCCTAAAAGACTTCCACCTTATCCTCAAACTGTGACCCCTTGTTCTGAACTTCCCCAACATCGGGAACAATCTTCCTGAAACTAGCCTGTCCAACCCCTTAAGAATTTTGTAAGTTTCTATAAGTTTCCCCCCTCAATCTCCTAAATTTTAGCGAGTACAAGCCGAGTCTATCCAATCTTTCTTCATATGAAAGTTTTGCCATCCCAGGAATCAGTCTGGTGAACCTTCTCTGTACTCCCTCTATGGCAAGAATGTCTTTCCTCAGATTAGGAGACCTAAACTGTATGCAATACTCCAGGTGGGGTCTCACCAAGGCCCTGTACAACTGCAGTAGAACCTCCCTGCTCCTATACTCAAATCCTTTTGCTATGAATGCTAACATACCATTCACTTTCTTCACTGCCTGCTGCACCTGCATGCCTACTTTCAATGACTGGTGTACCATGACACCCAGGTCTCGTTACACCTCCCCTGTTCCTAATTCAAATAATAGTCTACTTTCCTGTTCTTGCCAACAAAGTGGATAACCTCACATTTATCCACATTATACTGCATTTGCCATGCATTTTCCCACTCACCCAACCTATCCAAGTCACCTTGCAGCCTCCTATCATCCTCCTCACAGCTAACACTGCCCCCCAGCTTTGTGTCATCCGCAAACTTGGAGACGTTGCATTCAATTCCCTCGTCCAAATCATTAATATATATTGTAAATAGCTGGGGTCCCAGCAGAGCCTTGCGGTACCCAACTAGTCACTGCCTGCCATTGTGAAAAGGACCCGTTTCATTCTACTCTTTGCTTCCTGTCTGCCAGCCAGTTTTCTATCCACATCAATGCTGAACCCCCAATACCGTGTGCTTTAAGTTTGCATACTAATCTCTTATGTCGAAAGCCTTCCACTCTACTAGTTACATCCTCGAAAAATTCTATAAGATTCGTCAGACATGATTTACCTTTCATAAATCCATGCTGACTTTGTTCAATGATTTCACCACTTTCCAAATGTGCTGCTATCTCATCTTTAATAACTGACTCTAGCATTTTCCCCACCACCGATGTTAGACTAACTGGTCTGTAATTCTCCGATTTCTCTCTCCCTCCCTTTTTAAAAAGTGGGGTTACATTAGCTACCCTCCAATCCTCAGGTACTACTCCAGAATCTAAAGAGTTTTGAAAAATTATCACTAATGCACCCACTATTTCTGGGGCTACTTCCTTAAGTACTCTGGGATGCAGCCTATCTGGCCCTGGGGATTTATCGGCCTTTAATCCATTCAATTTACCCAACACCACTTCCCGGCTAACCTGGATTTCACTCAGTTCCTCCATCTCATTTGACCCCCGGTCCCCCCCCGCTATTTCTGGCAAATTATTTATGTCTTCCTTAGTGAAGACAGAACCAAAGTAGTTATTCAATTGGTCTGCCATGTCCTTGTTTCTCATGATCAATTCACCTGTTTCTGACTGCAAGAGACCCACATTTGTTTTAACTAATCTTTTTCTCTTCACATATCTATAAAAGCTTTTGGAGTCGGTATTTATGTTCCCTGACAGTTTTCTTTCATAATCTATTTTCCCTTTCTAATTAAGCCCTTTGTCCTCCTCTGCTGGACTGAATTTCTCCCAGTCCTCTGATAGGCTGCTTTTTCTGGCTAATTTGTATGCTTCATCTTTTGTTTTGATACTATCCCTGATTTCCCTTGTTATCCACGGATGCACTACCTTCCCCGATTTATTCTTTTGCCAAACTGAGATGAACAATTATTGTAGTTCATCCATGCTGTCTTTAAATGCCTTCCATTGCATATCCACCGTCAACCCTTTAAGAATTAATTGCCAGTCTATCTTGGCCAATTCACGTCTCATACCCTCAAAGTTACCTTTCTTTAACTTTGAACTTGCAGATTTACTTTTTGGAAATCCTCCAACAGCACTGCCAAATCCCTTTGCACCTCTGATTTCTGTATTCTCACCCGATTTAGAAAATAGTCTACACCTTTATTCCTACTACCAAAATGCATGACCTCACACTTTGCTACACTATTGTGTGCCTTGCTGCTTTTTTGGTATGACTGTATGCAAATCAAATTCCTTGTATGTTCTTACATACTTGGCTAATAAATTATTTGTATCTTGTATCTACTGTATATTCCATCTGCCACTTAACTCTTCCAATTATTTATGCAGGATATTTTTTTTCATTGCTGATCCCTATGCCTCAGCCAAATCCTCTATTGCAGTAACAAGTATCCCCACAAAGAACGGCCCCAGCATCTACCCAGGTTTGTATAATAACATTATTGATATCCTGAATTTTAAAGTACTACAGTAAAACTCCATTAATCTGGCTGCTCAATACTTCAATGGTGCTAGACCTACAGTGCTGGAGGTTATTTAATTCACTTAATCATAATTTGTTACCAGTAGTATGATAAATTAACCCAGTAGGTTTAAAGGGAGCATGGAAATTAGTGCCCCTGTGCATTAAAGGAAGCCGGGTGCTGAATTGGATTTAACAATCAGATAGAAGATTATCAGAATGTCATTGGAATTCTTTTATTTAGTAATTCATTTTTTGTAATTTTAGACTTTTTTTTCCACTGAGAATTCTGTTATTTTTCCTGTTCCATCATAGAATGCCCATCTGCCAGATAGGTTGCTGGAATGGTGCACTGGAAATTTACTCTAATCCTTCTGCCAATTCTGCCCTCTAGTTAGCCAAGTAATAAAAAGCAGCTCAATTTGACAACACCACAGATCCCCTTAACTTCTCTTAAGGCACCCTGGTCATGAATGCAGATAGTATTATATAATCCAATATTATTTAATTGCCGAGTGTGATCATGTTTCAGTTCTTGAAACACTATCGTTTTTCACAGTTTAACTTTATAATATTTTCACAATGCAAACAAAAACAAAATTTCCAACGTATTTTTTGTATAAACTAGACCAAGGGGGACCCATTGGGTCTCGTCCCCTCAGCGGTTGCGGGGCTGGGGGTGGGGGAGGGGGCTGCGGTGTCACACACATTAACTACCCCCCCGCACACACGCTAACTACCCCCCTTGATATTATATTAATATTATTACTTTTCTCCTTTTACCCCATAACCGCCCTATCCACTGACGCATAGCCCCCAACTCGCAGGCTCGTCTAGAGAGGGGGGGGGTGGGGGTGGACGGAAGGGGGTAGGGGAGGGGCGGACAGGAGGGAGATGGGGTAGGGGAGAGAGGGGGAAGAGTGGGGCGTGAGGGGGAAGAGTGGGGAGTGTGAGGGGGAGTCCATCTATTCCCCACTCCCTATCACGCCCACTCCTCTCCCTCTATTCCCACACTCTCCCTCCTCACCTCCCCCATTCCCCCCTCTCCCACCCTACTCTCCCTCAATCCCCCCACTCCCCCTCCCAAGGATCTCGTCTGTCCTCCTGATCTGCAGAACTTGCTAGTTTGAGAAGGAGTCAGAGAGCCAAATGCCAGCGCGCGTCGTTGGGGGGGGGGGGGGGGACACGTAATTCAGCCTCTCGACGCCCGAAGCCATTGATAACTGCCAGCTGACAACAGCCCTTTAAACCCGCTAAGGCAAGATGCGTTCACCCAGGAGCGAGCGTTGACAGCAAAGAAGCACCGGCTTCTGACTCTCTGGAAACCCACAGCTGGAGTGAGTGCGCAGGGGATGGGAGGGGCGCGCAGGCGGGTGGGGCTTCGCGAGCTGCGCCGCCTGTGAGGAGAAAGTTCAGCGGTAGTGGAACGGAGCTGCAGAACATGAGGAGAAGTTCAGCACGTGAGGAGTCGCTGCCCCGAGATCTGTAGAACAAAGAAGGTATAGCGGAACGGAACTGTTTGTTCTGCAGAACTTTCTCGATCTTTCTGCGCCTTTAATCCACAGCGGCGGGGGGGGCGGGGCCAGGTCACAGGTGGGCCTGGATTGGTGGGCATGTAGGCATTGTGACGTCAGCAGCTGGTGAGCGGCGTTTATATTTTTGAAATTTAGTTTTGTGAACAATTTTATTCAAAATCTGGGGAAATAATTGACCAAGGAGTGGATTTCTGAACTCGTGTTAAATCCCTACCGAAATTGTAAAAATCTCTGCGTTTTTGCATCTGGTTTTTGAGGACACGTTTCGCATGCAAAATGACATACACACATCCACACACACACACACATACACATACACAGAGTTTTAAAAGTATATAGATATGATAACCGAAGAAGCAGGTAACCATAACTTTAATTTAAATTCTACCAAAACACTCATAAAAAACATTAACGTAAGAGGCAAGTTACACTCAGGACAATTTAGAAGCTTGTTGTATTAGGAGGAAAAGCAAAACAATAAATACTATAATGAAACAGAAAATGCTGGAAATACTCAGAAGATCAGGCAGCATCTGTGGAGAGAGAATCAGAGTTAACATTTCAGTCCAATAAAAATCACACTTTATGAACTCTAGGTATGGGAGTTTTAGTTATGATCTGCTAAGAGAAAGGAATGACCTTTGAGAGCAGTCACATATATTTCTAACACAGTAAATCATTAAAGAGGAAGGCTTTCAGATCAGCCTCTCCTGGACATTGTGAACCACAGACTCAGATGTGGAATTCACATTTCTTTCTATTACTTTCTGATATAAACTAATTCACAAGGACTGGCTGCTCTCTAAAAAATTGAAAGCTTCATTACTCCCCACATTTTCTATTACACTAATTAGACATCTTCCATGGAGAAAGTTTCTCCTGAAATCATGATGTGACAGGAAATATTATGCCTTCTCAGTTTAAATTTGTTTCACCATTATCCAATTTGATCATTCAGCCAGTTGGTGGAGAACTTTGTCCAGGTTTTTAATGATACCAATGATTTTTGATGGATTGCAAAGCTGTTGTAGGGAAACTGTTCATTTACATTTCCATTACTACGCGTGCTGTAGCATCTAACCAAGAGGAACTGAATGATTAGCTGAGCTTGGGGACTCTCGATGATGGTGGACGACAGCTTTATGGAACAAATGCAACAGGCCCCCACCTCTGTCTGAAAAACATCAGTATCAGTACAGAGTTTTAAAAGTATATAGATATGATAACCGCCTACCATCTAGTTTTGTTTGAGCAATGTAGGGATATGTTTTTGTATTACAATTAAAACTGCTAACCAGGCACTAGTATCTCTAAAAAATGATTGCTTTTGTTTAGACATCTTCCACCAGACTGGAGAAAGTTTCTCTTGAAACTTCATGAGTCAGGAAATTTATGCCAGTTTAAACTTGTTTCACCATTAATCCACTAATCATATTTATGCTACATTTTGGATGGAATTTTAGAACTAATTGATGCATTTAAATTTCCATTACTTAAACGAGTAAGATCCCTACCATCCCCCACATCGTTTTTGTTTGAGCAATGTAGGGGTATGTTTTGTAGTGCTAACCAGGCACTAGTATTGCTTATTGTTCCTCCTTCCTGAGTCAGTTCCATTCACCAGCTAAGAGCTACATTGGAGTTTCTTTCAATAATTGATGCACATCTGGTTAAAGAAGATGTAGGTACATTGCTGTCAGCTCAAACCCCCAATGAATGCCTGTGATAAACTGTCTAAGAGACTTTATGACAGCTAATGGAACAAAGTAGCATACCTCTGATGAAAACAAAAAAAATAGAAATACTCAAGAGTTTAGGCAACATCAATATAAGATTAATGTTTCGTTTAGATGACCCTCCAAATATCAATAGGAAACATTTGGAGATCAAGTAAGTTTTAAGATGTAGAAAAATGCAGGAGGGAACGAGAGAAAAACATAGAATGGCTGTGAAAGTATGAAAAGCAGGAGACAATAAATAAAAAGAGTGATGGTTCAAGGTGAAAGCAGGTTTCTAATGCAAACAACGGTCAGACTGAGGTTGGCACGTGCACAATAATTATGGAAAGTTACAGAGGAATGTGGAATAAATGCTGAAAATATGAAATAAATACATCATTCATATAAAACTGTTAAACAATGTCCTGAACTCTAACTGAAAGATTAGTTGTTCTCTCTAGAATTTACGAGTATCATTTGAATACAATGGATTATGAGACAATGGTGGTGGGTAACATGCGATTTCTTGATTATATCACGGTCTTTTCTGAGGACTCGAATATGAACCATGGAAAAAGCTTGCAATTCCTTAGACAACAGGCATATTTAGTCCGCTATTTTTATCCAGTGATCCAATTAGCAACTCTGTGTTAAGTATTTTTCTTCAACTTATAAGAAATAATTACACGAGAACCCAAGATAATAGTTCATGTAACACTGTTAAATATAGTTTGTTCATCACAAATATTGATTATAAATTAAGACATTATTACTAGCAATAATTAATAATCACTTTGCAAACAAGGCAGAATTCAATAGTCATAGAGCATGAAATAGGCCCTTCGGCCCAGCTTGCCCATGCCAGCCCAGGTGCCCCATCTACAATAGTCCAACCTGGCTGCATTTGGCTTGGATCCCTCTAGATTTTTCCTATCCACATCCAAATGTATTTTAAATATTGTTATGCTTTTTGCCTCAACTACTCCTCTGGCAGCTTATTCCATATACCTACCTTCCTCTGTGTGAAAATGTTGCCCTTCAGATTCCCATTAAATCTTTCCAAACTCGCCTTAAACCTATGTCCTCTGGGTAAAAGTCTCTGTGCATCTATCCTATATTTTCCTCCTCATGATCTTTTACACCTCTATAAGATCACTTCCCATCCTCCTATGCAGCAAAGAATACAGTCCTAGCCTGTTCAACCTCTCCCTTAAGTCCTGATGACATCCTGATGAATCTTCTCTACACTCTTTCCAGCTTAATAACATCTTGCAGCAGGGTGACCAAAAGTGAATACAATACTCCAAATATGTCCTCACCAGCGCCTTGTACAGCTATAACATAACATCCCAACTTTTATACTCAATATCCTTCCATGAAGCCAATTTGCTATCCAGTCGGCCAGCTCTCCCTTGATCCCATGCAATTTTACCTTCCAGAGCAGGCTACCATGTGGAACCTTGTCAAGTGCCTTCAGAATCTTATTTTAGCTGTATTTTTAAATGTCATTTGTAAAATTAGCAAGAGATTCTCAAAAGCAACAGAATTAACTAAATTATTTTACTAGGCAAGTGATCATTGTAAACTGGTAAAATGTTGTGTTTTTACTTACCTTCAACCTCAATTAAATGTTTATTTGTTATTCATTTAAAGAAAGCTTATACCTTAAAATCCCTGGTAATTTCATGCCATTCTTCTCTGGTGAAGTTTGCAGCAGTTGCTGGCAAGTTGCTTTTACGTAGGGCTCGACTTTTGGGATCTAGCTCTTGTACTTTTTTTTCACAAAATTCTATGAGATCAGGATAAATTCCCTCCTCCCCTGACCTTGAAAGATATACACAAAAAGAGTATGAAACTTACGTTTTGAATGCAAAATTGCATTAATACACAAGTTAAAGGCAGGAGTAAAAATATATACTAGCAAATAGCCGACATGATTTTATGATTGAATATTAATTTATTACAATTCCCAAATAAATTCTTCATCATTGAGCATCATAATTGCATTTAAGAAGCAGCAATGTATGAGAGGCAACACTGTAGTGGGCTAGATCTTGAACACAATGAGACAGAATAAAGAAGATAGAAGGTTCATGAAGTGTAGACAACAACTTATCCCTGAGCGTGCAGGATAGATAGAGTGGTGGCGAGATAAATTACAGCCCCTCTGCCTATATGATCCTCACCTGCACCCAGTTTGGTAAGAAAAAACAATGCAAATGAGTTTTAAAAATGTGCAACATGTAACTCATTGGCTCAAAGAAGAGAAATATTTGTATAATTTATTAAAAGAGTGAAATTTTAGGAGTTTTTATGCTAACTCCTGTTTATCTTTAAAATGAAATCGAATAGGGCTGTAAAATAAAAGGGTGCTATAGCGAAGCAGAGCTATGTGGGATAGTGCTAAGCAAGCTATACACATATATAAGGCAACATTGCACGTCATACTTCAAAATAGGAAATATATCATGGGTGTGTACCTTAACACTATCAAAATCTTTTCCAGATACTTCACATCAGTGCATTTCTCTATGTAGCTGTAATCCAAGTGTTCAACGGGTAGGTTATATGTCTTGGTGGTTCCTTGATACATTGGAGAGGCATCTAATTTCGAGCTCATTGCTGGAAAGAATAAATTTTGGCCTCCAGTATCGTGTGCTATTTTTACCTATAGTGGAAGTTCACAATCAAGGTCATAAAAAGGCACAATACAAAAAGGAAATATACTTTTGCTTAACAAAGAAACATAGAAAATAGATGCAGGAGTAGGCCATTCGGCCCTTCGAGCCTGCAACGCCATTCAATATGATCATGGCTGATCATCCAACTCAGTATCCTGTACCTGCCTTCTCTCCATACCCCCTGATCCCTTTAGCCACAAGGGCCACATCTAACTCCCTCTTAAATATAGCCAATGAACTGGCCCCAACTACCTTCTGTGGCAGAGAATTCCAGAGATTCACCACTCTGTGTGAAAAATGTATTCCTCATCTCGGTCCTAAAAGATTTCCCCCTTATCTTTAAACTGCGACCCCTTGTTCTGGACTTCCCCAACATCGGGAACAATCTTCCTGCATCTAGCCTGTCCAACCCCTTAAGAATTTTGTAAGTTTCTATAAGATCCCCCCTCAATCTTTTAAATTCTAGCGAGTACAAGCCAAGTATATCCAGTTTTTCTTCATATGAATGTCCTGACATCCCAGGAATCAGTCTGGTGAACCTTCTCTGTACTCCCTCTATGGCAAGAATGTCTTTCCTCAGATTAAGAGACCAAAACTGTACGCAATACTCCAGGTGTGGTCTCACCAAGACCCTGTAGTAGAACCTCCCTGCTCCTATACTCAAATCCTTTTGCTATGAATGCTAACATACCATTCGCTTTCTTCACTGCCTGCTGTACCTGCATGCCTACTTTTAATGACTGGTGTACCATGACACCCAGGTCTCGTTGCATCTCCCCTTTTCCTAACCGGCCACCATTCAGATAATAGTCTACTGTTTTTGCCACCAAAGTGGATAACCTCACATTTATCCACATTATACTGCATCTGCCATGCATTTGCCCACTCACCCAGTCTATGCAAGTCACTTTGCAGCCTCCTAGCATCCTCCTCACAGTTAACACTGCCCCCCAGCTTTTCTGTCATCCACAAACTTGGAGATGTTGCATTAATTTCCCTCATCCAAATCATTAATATATATTGTAAATAGCTGGGGTCCCAGCACTGAGCCTTGCGATACCCCACTAGTCACTGCCTGCCATTGTGAAATGGACCCGTTTACCACTACTCTTTGCTTCCTGTCTGCCAGCCAGTTCTCTATCCACATCAATACTGAACCCCTAATACCGTGTGCTTTAAGTTTGTATATTAATCTCTTATGTGGGACCTTGTCAAAAGCTTTCTGAAAGTCCAGATATAACACATCCACTGGTTCTCCCTTATCCACTCTACTAGTTACATACTCGAAAAATTCTATAAGATTCGTCAGACATGATTTACCTTTCATAAATCCATGCTGACTTTGTCCAATGATTTCACCACTTTCCAAATGTGCTGCTATCCCATCTTTAATAACTTATTCTAGCAGTTTACCCACTACCGATGTTAGACTAACTGGTCTGTATTTCCCCATTTTCTCTCTCCCTCCCTTTTTAAAAAGTGGGGTTACATTAGGGACCCTCCAATCCTCAGGAACTACTCCAGAATCGAAAAAGTTTTGAGCATATAGGATCTACAATAAAGCTATATAATAATGCTGGAAAACATCTTGGTATGCTTAACGCTTTCATGTTTTATACATTTTTATAGCTAAACATCCTTGCTTTGAATTTCACAGAACTTATCTTGCACCTCTTCAATTTAATACAAGGTCTATTGTTTGGTGCAGATGCGTTGGCTTTCAGCTTCAATTGAATATGATACGTACAGAGAGACCAAAAATCAACCTTCAATTTGACCTTAACAATGACCAGGTACTCTAATCTGTGTATGGGTCAGACCAATCTCTTCCTACCTATTCTTCCCTCCATACACCCCACCCCCGCCAAGCCCCAACCTACCTCCTGGACCTGCCATTTTATATTGTTTTCACACAACTATCAATTTATTCTATCGACCTGTCAAACTATCCCACTCTCACCATTCATCCCTTTACTCCACCACCATTTAACCAGAGGAGCAACCTATACCCAGCCACGTCACTCTACACCTCCATCCCCCACCAGGATGGCCTCAAAGCCCTCCGGTTCTTCCTCGACCTGAGGAGCAACCTATACCCAGCCATTGACACTCTCCTCCGCCTAGCGGAGTTGGTCCTCACCCTCAACAACTTTACGTTTGACTCCTCCCATTTCCTCCAAACACAAGGCGTAGCTATGGGCACACGCATGGGCCCCAGCTACGTCTGCCTCTTTGTCGGGTACATTGAACAATCCTTGTTCAATACGTACCAGGGCCCCATCCCCGACCTCTACCTCCGTTACATTGACGACTGCTTTGGGGCCACCTCCTGCACCCACACACAACTGACTGACTTCATCCACTTCACTACCAACTTCCATCCGGCACTCCAATACACCTGGACCATTTCCGACACTTCCCTACCATTCCTTGACCTCACCATCTCCATCGCAGGGGACAGACTTCTGACCGACATACACTACAAACCAACTGACTCACATGGCTATCTGGACTACACGTCTTCCCACCCTGCCCCCTGTAAAGACTCCATCCCCTACTCCCAATTCCTCCGCCTACGCCGCATCTGTTCCCAGGATGAGATGTTCCACACCAGGGCATCGGAAATGTCCTCGTTCTTCAGGGAACGGGGATTCCCCTCTGCCACCATAGATGAGGCTCGCACCAGGGTCTCATCCATACCCCGCAACACTGCTCTCTCTCCCCATCCCCGCACTCGCAACAAGGGCAGAGTCCCCCTAGTCCTCACCTTCCACCCCACCAGCCGGCAAATACAACAAATAATCCTCCGCCATTTCCGCCACCTCCAACGTGACCCCACCACTCGCCACATCTTCCCATCTCCCCTATGTCTTTCCGCAAAGGCTGCTCCCTCCGCAACTCCCTTGTCAATTCTTCCCTTCCCTCCCATACCACCCCCTCCCCGGGCACTTTCCGCAAAAAATGCAACACCTGTCCCTTCACCTCCCCCCTCGACTCCATTCAAGAACCCAAGCAGTCGTTCCAGGTGCGACAAAGGTTCACCTGTATCTCCTCCAACCTCATCTACTGCATCCGCTGCTCTAGATGTCAGCTGATTTACATCGGGGAGACTAAGCGGAGGTTGGGCGATCATTTCGCCGAACACCTCCGCTCAGTCCGCAATAACCTACCTGAACTCCCGGTGGCTCAGCACTTCAACTCACCCTCCCATTCCCAATCCGACCTCTCTGTCCTGGGTCTCCTCCATTGCCCGAGTGAGCAACACCGGAAATTGGAGGAACAGCACCTCATATTCCGCCTGGGTTGCTTGCATCCGGTTGGCATGAACATTGAATTCTCCCAATTTTGCTATCCCTTGCTGTCTCCTCCCCTTCCTTAACCCTCGAGCTGTCTCCTCCCATCCCCCCGCCCTCGGGCTCCTCCTCCTCCCTTTTTCCTTCCTTCTCCCCCCCGCCCCCCATCAGTCTGAAGAAGGGTTTCGGCCCGAAACGTCGCCTATTTCCTTCGCTCCATAGATGCTGCTGCACCCGCTGAGTTTCTCCAGCATTTTTGTGTACCTACCATTTAACATATGCCTGTTTATGTAATCTTGTTATAACACTTCCATAATGTTACTAGACTAAGTTGGGTCCCATGTTCACACGGGAGGGCTGGCCCCCGCCGCAATATGGCCAGTGGGGGGGGGGGGGGGGGGGGGGGGGGGGCTTTCTGGAGCACTGGTATGGGTTTTGTTGGCTGCAGGGACTACTAGTCTCCAGAGGGCTAGTATGGACATTGTGGGCCAAATGGATTCTTGGGGTGGCAGCTCAGTCCCACAAGCCTGATGTGCTGGCAGCTCACTAACGGCTGGTGGGCTGGCAGTTGACTCACGGATATTCCTTGAATTTCCATTTCAAGCAGAGTGCAAGGCCAACAAATTCAAATCCATTTTCCTACCATTTCAAGTAGGGTGCAAGGCCACCAAATTCAAAAGCAGTTTCTTACCTCTTCGAGCAGGGTGCAAGGCCACAAAATTCGTGCAGTTTCATATCACTTCAAGCAGGGTGCAAGGCCACCAAATTCAGGTTCAGTTTCCTACCACTTCAAGCAGGGTGCAAGGCCACCGAATTCAAGTGCAATTTTCAACCACTTCAAGCAGGGTGCAAGGCCACCAAATTCAAGTGCATTTTCATACCATTTCAAGGAGGGTGCAAGGCCACCAAATTCAAATGCAGTTTCATACCATTTCATGCAGGGTGCAACGACACCACATTCAAATGCAGTTTCATACCATTTCATGCAGGGTGCAAGGCCACCACATTCTAATGCAGTTTCATACCATTTCAAGCAGGGTGAAACCACCATAAAACCACATAAAACACCATACTCACAGTTCAGTAGACATTCAGCGTGTTCAGCTGATTCACAGCTCAGACAGAGTCGTGACCTCTCCCTCCTCCATCATGCAGAGACTGAGCCACACCCACACTTCCGGGCTTTATAATCCCTCCCCCTCCCACCGGAAAAGGTGTGGCCTTCATGGCGTGATTGACAGGAGAGAGATTCTCAACATTTTTAAAACACTAAAAACACTTTTAGTTTTCATTGATGGGGAGATTCCTCTGCACCTGATGAGCGGAGGGGGGCTGAGTAAGATGGCCAGAAATCACAGCCGTACGTGGTAGTGTTTTTTCTAAAATCAATATAGTGCAAACAGGAAGTTATCAAGTTTGGACAAACAACCATTTGCAGTACCTTTTACTTCAACCCAAAACCCCCAAACAACCATTTGCAGTGCCTTTTTACTTCAACCCAAACCCCCCAAACAACCATTTGCAGTGCCTTTTTACTTCATCCCAAAACCCCCAAACAACCATTTGCAGTGCCTTTTTACTTCAACCCAAACCCTCCAAACAACCATTTGCAGTGCATTTTTACTTCAACCCAACCACCCCAAACAACCATTTGCTGTGCCTTTTTACTTCAACCCAAACCCCCCAAACAACCATATGCAGTGCCTTTTTACTTCAACCTAAACCCCCCAAACAACCATTTGCAGTGCCTTTTTACTTCAAACCAACCATATTTTCATTTTCAAACCACATTAAGGGCATTCACAGTTGAGTAGACATGTGTTCAGTGTTATTCAGAGCTCAGAGAGACGTGACCCTCTCGCTTCCTCCATCTTGCAGAGACCGAGTGAGGCACACCACTTCCAGGTTTTATAGTCCCTCCCCCTCCCACCAGCAGGGGCAGCAGAGAGAATGGCAAGATTAAAAAAAACATTAATATCTCTCTGATTTATTATCAATGGGAATAATCCTCCGGTTCAGTCCGGCGGAGGGGGCTCGGAGCGAGATGGCCAAAAATGGCGGCCGTAAGTGGCGGCGTTCTCTCGGAAATCACATCGCAGTGTCAAAAGCGGTCAAGATCTTACTTACAAGATCTTACCATGTAAATTAATTTGCAACAGGCCCATAGCTTCTTCTTCTTCTTCTTCTTCTTGCGTATGGCGTGCATAGCCTAAAGGTCAACTTGTTTTGTGCACATTGGGTTGAAACAGGGTGGACCACGTGAAGGTTGCAATGTCCCACACCAGGCCCGTAGCTAATAATCATTGGTGCATCTCGTTTGCCCATGAGATTGCATTGCAATTTCTCGAATCAAGATAGTCTTATCATTAGTGACACTGAAAAATATTAATTAATTAATTAATTAATATTGGGGTCTTTGTATCATCATAGAAAATAGGTGCAGGAGTAGGCCATTCGGCCCTTTGAATGCATATCATGCATATTAATAACATGATTGAAAAAATATATATATATATATATATATATTCAATTTGCAGATGATACTGATTTGGGGGCACGATAGGTTTTGCAAATGTAACTTTGTAACACTGATTATTATTGACTGAAATGTTAACTGTTTCTCTTTCCACAGATGCTACCTGACATGCAAAGTTTTCCAGCATTTTCTGTTTTTATTTCAGCATCTGCAGATTTTTTTTAAACATTCACAATGTGGCAACTTTAATTAGATTCTCAGTGACCATTGAATTGGCAGATTAAGATTTATACAAGGAGTTTTAAATCACACATTTTGGTTCTAAGAAAAAATTAATAAAGTAAATAATACTTCCTTTAATGAGAGGTAAAGGGGTGTCCAGGAATAAAGGAATTTAGATGTCAATGTATAATGGTAACTGGAAGCTAATATTAAAGGCATTAAAATTGATCATAAAGCTAAGACAATGACAATGTTGGATTCAAAAGTGAGGATCAGAAGTTCAATGTTATGAAACACTAACAGTTTCCCAACTACAGCTTTCATATTTGGAAATGACACCTTAGGAAAAATTCCTACTCTTAAAAGGTTAAATTATATACACTTTGCCATAACTCTGTTTAAATTTCTTTGGGACTAGAATGCTGTTGGGCAAATTGATTAACATGCTTAATTTGATCATTTTTTTTAAACGAGAAAGAAGTTGATAAACTATTTCTTCTGGTGTCAAAATACAGATTGGGACATAAAATCATAGCCATGTGATATATCAGTAAACTCAAGAAGCATTTAGTTGAAAAACTCAAACTATCTCATCAACAACCACTTGCACTTATGAAGTTCCCAAAATGCAATAGAACATACCAATATATTTAACAAGATACACAACAATAATGATATAATTGCTGAGAGAAAATCACAAAAGAAGATTCCAGGCTCAAGGAGTTAGATTTTAAGAAGCAACTTCCACTACAATAGTGCCTAACTTCATGTCATGATTATTATGGCCAAGGCAAGTGGAAACATATACAGCAGTGATAGACTGATTCAAACTAAGAATGTGTAAAAGACCTGAATAAAAGGAGGTGTAAAAAATGCAAACACTTTTTTGCACTAGAAGAGATTATTGAGATAAGGCTGAATGAGGCTGTGTGGGATTGGGAAATAAAGGCTAGGATTTTATAACTAAAGCATTGACAGGCAAAGAGCTGGCACAGATCAGCAAGCAATGAAGCTTGGAATGAATTAAGACATTGGAAGTAGGCTTTTGATGCCAAAATTAAATAAAATAGAAAGAGCAAGGTCAGGCTGACCAGTACAGGAATAGTCATGCATAACTTGGGTCAACAAGGGGAAGGAAAGGTGTTTCAGCAGCAAATAAAAATATATATCTTTGGGTAGACAAAAATGCTGGAGAAACTCAGCGGGTGAGGCAGCATCTATGGAGCGAAGGAAATAGGCGACGTTTCGGGTTGAGACCCTTCTTCAGGCTAATAAATAATAAATAATAAATAAACTAAGGTAGCTTTGGGGTTAGGCACTGTTGGTGGAAGTAGGCAGTATGTGATATATCAGATAGGTTGTAAGTTTGGCTTGGGATCAAACTACAAACTGAGCGGGTTACACCTGGACACTGGGCTTTGGTTTGTTTTTACACTATATTATAGCGAGCCACACTTGTGAATCAAAGTGATCTTTATTAAAGCAATACAGAGAACAGCACACACGCGACTGGGGAGTTTTCCCCAGGGTTTAAAATATATGCCAGGGCACATCCCTTAACCACGTGACGACTCCTTCCCGCAAAGCAGTCACGTGACCCAGCTCGCCCAAGTGCCGAGGGTTTGCTCAGTAAATGGCCTAACCACCAGGTGGCGCCACAGTACTCCTCTCCAGAACTGAGAAACGAAAACAAAAACGGGAGTCGAACGAGTCCACTGTGCTCTTCGGGACCTGCAATGCTGCAGAAATTGTTTTATACCCTTCCCCAGATCTGTGTTTCGGCACAACCCTGTCTCGGAGGTCTACGGACAATTACTTTGTCTTAGGTACACAAAATTACTGGAGAAACTCAGCGGGTGCAGCAGCATCTATGGAGCGAAGGAAAAAGGCAATGTTTCGGCTCGAAACCCTTCTTCAGACTGATGGGGGGTGGGGGGGGGGGGGGGGGGAGAAGGAAGGAAATGGGAAGAGGAGGAGCCCGAGGACGGGCGGATAGGAGGGTGGGAGGAGACAGCTAGAGGGTTAAGGAAGGGGAGGAGACAGCAAGGGCTAGCAAAATTGGGAGAATTCAATGTTAATGCCATCCGGACGCAAGGTCCCCAGGCGGAATATGAGGTGCTGTTCCTCCAATTTCTGCTGTTGCTCACTCTGGCAATGGAGGAGACCTAGGACAGAGAGGTCAGATTGGGAATGGGAGGGGGAGTTGAAGTGCTGAGCCACCGGGATGTCAGGTTGGTTACACATTACTTTGTCTTCATGGCTTGGTTTTTGCTCTGACATGCACTGTTAACTGTGGGAGGGGTAGACAATGTGTGCCTTTCAAAACCATGTCCAATCAATTTAATTTATCACTGGTGGACTCCAATCAGGTTGTTGAAACATCTCAAGGATAATTAGTGGAAACAGGATGAACCTCAGACCAATTTTGAGTATCACAGCAAAGCGTCTGAATACTTATGTAAATGTGATATTTCAATTATTACTTTTTAATTACTTTGCAAAATGTTCTAAACACCTGTTTTCACTTCTTCATTCTGGGGTATTGTGTGTAGATTGATGATTAAACAAAATAGTTTAATCCATTTTAAAATAAGGCTGCAACGTAACAAAATGTGGAAACAGTGAAGGGGTCTGAATACTTTAAGAATTCACTGTAGCCTTGCAAATTCTATCCTGTCAGATATCTATCCAACTCTATATCAAATGCTAAAATTAAATATCCTTCCAGTATTACAACTGTAGTAATATTCTATGCAGTATCCACTCACTACATGTGGTAAAGCTTTCTTTACATGCCACTTTTGGTTCTTTTGCCAATCAGCTTCATTCTACACGCAGTGGAATAAAAGTCAGCGCTGGAGAGATTAAAATCAGGAAAGTACACAAGGTAAGATGTATATTTGTATTTCACTTAAATAGCACATGTACTTCAGGTCAATTTCAGGAAAGTACACAAGGTAAGATGTGTAAATGTATTTCACATGAATAGTACATGTATTTCAGGTTAATAATTTTTCAAAGAATAGACCCTGTCAGTTTAAGATGATGTGGCTAAAGGGGTGCATATAGCAAGACCACAAAGTTAGCGCAACTGGAAGAACACAGCAACTGGAAACGCAAAACAAAAACAGAAAAATAATTAATAGACAATGCAGGAAAGTGATGAGATTACAAATCATCCATGATCGTATTGCATTGCATGGCACGAGGGCCGAATGGCCTGCTCCTATTTTATCTTAAGTAACTGGACTGCTTTTGCAAAGAAGGCAACACAAATGTTAGCATTGTTACAAATTCCTACCATCAGTGGCGCTCTTGATCTGCTCACTGCCTGTGCGTGCAACTCGAGAGGGGGAAATCCTTTAAAACCGAGATGAGAAGAACTTTTTTCACACAGAGAGTGGTGAATCTCTGGAACTCTCTGCCACGGAGGGTAGTCGAGGCCAGTTCATTAGCTATATTTAAGAGGGAGTTAGATGTGGCCCTTGTGGCTAAGGGGATCAGAGGGTATGGAGAGAAGGCAGGTACGGGATACTGAGTTGGATAATCAGCCATGATCATATTGAATGGCGGTGCAGGCTCGAAGGGCCGAATGGCCTACTCCTGCACCTAATTTCTATGTTTCTATGTGTGGGTGGGGGGTTTAGTAAAATGCAGGTTTTTTATTGGTTGTCAGGGAGGGATTTCCTCGTAAAACAAGCTTATGAGGAAATTTTGTTCTGTGATCCCGTTCCCGTTTTTTTTTTAAACGTTGTTTAACTATTGAATCGCTGGATGAAAATCAACAGATTAAAACGCCTTAAATCACGGATCGCAAGTTCAGGACACAGCAAATGGTATGTACTGTTAGCAGTTTATTTTATCTAGTTTTTGGTGTAATTTTATTTTAATCTGATGATGCAAAATATGTTATTTAGTCCCCCATATCGGCCGTGTCCTGTCTGACTGTGCGCAAAACCATGGCGACGGCTACAATCCGATCTCTGCATCTTAAACCAGAAACATCCACTATCAAGATAATCAAAATCATTATTTTTTGCACAATCATGTCATAAGAACATCTAAATCATTTATATTTTGTGTAATTTTCTATCCAGGGTCAATATTTTCATACTGCATATCTGATGAAAATCTATGTACTGTGGAAGTTTTTAGTCAGATATTTAGTGTGATAATATTGATCATGGACAGACAATAACACAAAATATAGATAATTTAGATGTTCTTATGACATGATTATGCAAAAAATTATTATTTTGATTATCCTGAGAGTGGATGTTTGTGGATTTTGCACACATGTCTGTGCAAAACAGCCCTTGCCTGCTGCAGTGTTTTAACCACCAGAGAACAGAATTATGGTAATTAAACATTCAATTCCTTTGATTTGGCATAGAGATTCATGACAAGGTGAGATTTAAACATCATGTTATATTGTGAATTCTTGTGTGAATGGGATCAATTTGTTATTTGTATACTTTGATTAGTTAAAATATATTTTTAGCCTTTTCTTAAGAATGCAATAGAGTTTAGATCTAGTAATTGAATTTAGATGAATTTAATTGATTTGATGACACTGATGAATATTAATTTTTTGTTGGGTATTTACTATTTGTTTTAACGTTACAATAATATTAAAGTTCTGATCTTGAGAATATCACATTTTTGAATTTTCAAGGCAGTCTGGGAGTGTATTACTATTTCTGTCACAAATGTTGATTCTGTAATTAGCTACTTAATTAGGTAATTAACTAATTATATACTTTAATTTCAGGTCATCAAAGTAAGATGTATCATATTTGTTTCAGAATGCTTCAATCTATAATAACTGAAAATTTCCTTCAGTTCTCTTCATCTATCTATAAAATTAAAAGTGTAATCTTGACCTCTTCCTGTTTGCACTGTGCTTTGATTTTTAGAAAAAAACACTACCACATATGGCTGTGATTTTTTGGCCATCTTACAGAGTCCTCCTCCGCTGTGCAGGCCCCGAGGATTTTTTCCATCGATGAAAAATAAAAGACTTATTAGTGTTTCAAAAATCTTGAGATTCTCTCTCCTGTCAATCACAACCATGAAGGCCACGCCCCTTCCGGCAGAAGGAACTATAAAACCCGGGCATGGCTCAGTCTGTCTGCATGATGGCGAGGGAGAGGCATGACTCTCTGTCTGAGCTGGGAAACTACAGAACACTGTGAGTATGCAATGGACTTGAATAAAAGATTTGTTAGCCCTTAATGAAAATGAAATGAGTTGTTTGGCCTGTCCTGTGCTTGAAATGGCAATGGAAATGAAGTGAAAATGCAATCAGCTGTTTGGCCTGAGCCTGCCCTGTGCTTGAAAGTGTAGTGGCAATGGAAATGAAGTGAAAATGCAATCGGCTGTTTGGCTTGAGCCTGCCCTGTGCTTAAAAATGCAATTGGAAATGAAATGAAATTAGTTGTTTGGCCTGCCTGAAACCACTAATTTCAGCCCACAAGGCCCCTATTAGCCGAGAAACCAATCCCTTTTGCCCAAAATGCCTGTATTAGCCCAGGAGGAGCAGGCCATGCCCGTGCCAGGCCAGAAAAAGTGCCTTTAACTGTTCACTGAGATTGCACTCAGATTTTTTTTAAAGAGCCCCTTCAGCCAATCAGGCCTGTACTAGCCCAGGAGTCCTTTCAGCCCATCAGTAAGTATTCCTCCTGCAAGTATTAATCCTCATCCCAGTATTTTTCTCCCTCCCTTCATTTGCTCCCTGTGAGATCCAGGCCAGGATGGACTTTCCTCCTTAATTGCCGAGATCTGCTGAAAAAGATGAAAAATGTCTAAAATTGATTCTCCACCCTCTCGCCCTTCTCCCTCACAGTCTCTCACCTGTTTTGGGCAGAATTTCTGAGCTGCCAGCCCACCAGGCCCGAGTGACTGAGCTGCCAGCCCAAGAATCCATTTGGCCCACAATGTCCAGACTAACCTTCTGGAAACCAGTCCCTTCAGCCCACAACACCCATACTAGTGCTCCAGAAAGCCCCTCCACCACTGGCCAGCAATATTGGAATTGGTGGAGAGGTGGAATATTGCGTTGGGGGACCACCCCTCCCGTGTGAACATGCGACCTAACGGGACCCACTTAGTCTAGTATATTACTAAAACTCTCATCTTGACCACTTCCTGTCTGCATTGTAATTAAATTTGCGCAAAAACGATCCCCCATAGCACAACGATTTTGTGCCCTTACTCGCCATTCTCCTCTGTTGCAAGTCAAACAAGTTTTGTTCCGATCGGTGAAATAGTACAACGGTTATGAAGGTTCCCCCTCCCCCACACCCCCCTCCCTCACAGCCCCCCTCCCCACCACACCACCTTCCCCCACACCAGCCCACTCCCTCACACCCTCCCCCACACACCCCCCCCCCCACTCACGCCCCCCCCCCCCCTCCCCCACACCCCTTTCCCTACCAGAGTGGTGGAACATTGCGTTGGAGGAATAGGTTGCATTGGGGGAACAGGTGAGTGGTGGAATATTGTGTTGGAGAATGGGTTACGTGGGGGGGGGGGGACCAGGCCTCCCGTGTGACTGGCATTGGGTCCCACTGTATGTGGGATGTGACAAATAAACTTGACTTGACACTTAAGTCTAGTTTTTAAGAAAGTTATTGTAGCAGCACAAAACGTGGTCAGGAAAAGGCCAGACGTCAGGCTGGTTCAAACAGTAGGTTTTATTCCGTTGTTACAGGTAAGTTTGATCCGCTAACATTATTGTCATTGCTGCTGTTGCTGAGCGAGGTTGTTCTCTCAAGCTCAGCTACCTGTTGTCTCCTGGTGAGCTGCAGGCGGATGTCGGGTGGGAGCTGTTGCAGGTAAGCAAATTTAAAGAGGAAACAAGTTTCGTGGTCCCCCATTAGGGAGTACCTGTAACAACTGAATAAAAACGACTGTTTGAAACAGCCTGACGTCTGCCCTTTTCCTGACCACGTTTGGTGCCGCTACATTATGGGCTTTCATTTAAATCTTTTTATTTGAATTTCACAGCAATTTGCATACATACAATGATAACAGACAGTGACAGTCAAGGCATAATTGTGCAACAGTATGCAAGCGACCCTCAAAACCCTTACCATTACCCACCTTCAACCCACCCGAATCAGGTCGGAACCAAATGGGGACAAACAACACTCGCATACATACACATCCACACAAATATGGTAGGATAAACGAAACAAAAATGACTCCATATCTTGCGTGAGAGGGACGCAATTTGGGCCTGCACCCACAGATGTTATAGGAAGGGGGTTGGGAGCATAGGACAGACCGCAACGGGAGACGTGAACTCGCCTTTTCCATGTGTACCCAGGTCGGTAGGTGGTCGCAATCATCATTCATCCAATACAGGAGTTTTTGCAAGTTAGCTGCCCAATAATATCGCCTAAAGTCAGGAAGTGCCAAACCGCCGTCACTCTTAGGAGACTGCAGTATCGCCTTTCGGATTCTAGCCGGTTTGCTACCCCATAAAAACATACATTATGGGCTTTTATGTCAATTGACTGTCCTCATCACAGCTTTTGTGTTAAGTTAATGGAAAAGCAATAGGGAACAATATGCTAATTTCCCAGTATGAGAAAGACCATGACTTTTTTAATACTGAAGTTATGAACATGAATTAGGTATCAAATTAAAGTTATTTTTATGCTTTATCTGATGGGATCAATTACAGGCTTGATTTTTAAAATCTCACAATTTTGTAACATTCCTGCAAACTTAACGCGCTGGATAGACCCATTCAATGCTGGAACCAAAGATCTTAGAGCAGAGCACAGATCTTTGGCTGGAACTGTTCTCTATTGTACATGCAGGTACCAAACACCACGCTGGTCTCAGGTATGTTAGGTTATAGCTGCCATTTTGTGAACATGTTTGGCGTTTGGGATAACTGCATCGACGTTTTGTTTTGCAACAGATACCCTACCCATATTTTAGCGTCTGCAGTTTAGTGTCCGGCGCTCCTTCATGCTCTGTGTGTTCCCCATCATAAATTGAAACCAAGAATAAGCCGAAGGGTTTTTAAAGAGGGAACCGCTCTACTCTGCGCGACGCGTTTCCATGGAAACCACCAAACCCAATGCCGGTGAAAAACGAACAAGTATGGCATTTTAATTTTAAATGTACTTCTTTCAACAGGATACACGCTCGACACTTTGGTCAACAGAGGGGTATTTGAGTTTGTACCTGAATTCACTCTCGCAGCGAAAACTCAAAGCTGATCCCTTGCCCCAGAGTGAGTCTCTCCACGCAGACAGACAGACAGCGGCCGGAAGTAGCGGATCTCAGTGCGTCATGGGCGGGAAACTTGACTCACTTTCATCCTCTAGTATCTCTTTGCTTTCTCCAATGTGCAGCAAGTCCCCAAACAGTCAGAGATAGACGATAGACACAATGCTGGAGTTGAGTTACTCAGTCTGAAGCAAATATCTTATAGCGGACATCTCATCTGGTGCGAGACATTTAAAAGCAAATATAAGATATAAGATCTTTGTTTAAAAGTTCTTTAATAAAGAGCCAAGGGAAATAATGCAACAGCTGAAGTCCTGTGATAATAATAATAATATATTTTATTGTCATTGCACGTCAGTGCAACGAGATTTAGTATGCAGCTCCAACCGATGAAAAAGAAAAGTAAAATAAATAAATAAGCTGTGTGTCTGAATGGTGAATAAATAAGCTGTGTGTCTGAGAGTGGTGAATCTCTGGAACTCTCTGCCACAGAGGGTAATTGAGGCCAGTTCATTGGCTATATTTAAGAGGGAGTTAGATGTGGCCCTTGTGGCTAAAGGGATCAGGGGGTATGGAGAGAAGGCAGGTACGGGATACTGAGTTGGATGATCAGCCATGATCATATTGAATGGCGGTGCAGGCTCGAAGGGCCGAATGGCCTACTCCTGCACCTAATTTCTATGTTTCTATGTCGTAACCATCCGATGGAGACAGTCCAGGGAGGGGGGGGGGGGGGGGGGGGGGGGGGGGTGGGGGGGCACTCAGGAGGGCCGGTTCAGAGCTGCTATAGCTCTTGGAATAAAGCTGTTTCTGAGTCCTTGATTCTACATAAGGCAGACAAGAAAGATTTAAGTGCCAAAAAGGGAGGGTAATGGGACATCAAGAGATAAAAGACAAAGTTAGAGAATATGATACAGGAAAAACGTTTGTAACTTATCAGGGAAAAATAAAAGAATAATGGTTCTTATCAAATGTTCTTTAACTTAACATCGAGATCAAAAGGTTGTAAAATGCTTAAATTAAAATGAGTCGTCTGTAAAAACTGAACGTTCGGTAAACAGAAATGGTCAGTAATTGCTGTAAATCGGTCTGAAGAAGGGTTTCGACCTGAAACCTCACCAATTTCTTCTATCCAGAGATGCTGCCTGTCCCGCTGAGTTACTCCAGCATTCTGTGTCTAACACAAAACAGAGACTATATATATCAGCAAGATTTTTGTTCTCTCTCCCCAACAGAGATTTGGTCTGAGTAAGTACCTTCAATTCGGAGCACAAACGCTATTCCCGAGCCACTAACTCCAACTTTCTTCTTAAGCAAACCAGAACTAAGCATCGTACCAGCAGCACCAAGGATGCACTTTGGACAATATCAGCCGACTGTGTTTGACTCAGTTGTTCGCTGCATGATGTTGCTGTCTCGCACTTGCCCCTTTACCACTCACTCAGCCTTTCTCCAATCGAGGTAAAATTACGGTAATTTCAAAACTCCAATCTATATTGTGTGGGGAGGAACTGCAGGTGCTGATTTAAACCATGAGACACATAAGGTTTGAGTAACTCCGCGGGTCTGGCAGCATCTCTGGAGATAAATAATAGGTGGCATTTCGGGTCGAGACCCTTCATCAGACTGAGAATCAGATGAAAGGAGAACGAGAGAAGGTTCAGAAGGAGAGATATAGATGGGTCCATTAATTTCTCATGAGAACCATCTATATCTTTCGTCTCCCTTTATATGTATTCTTACTACTTTTAGAATATCTATATATGTAGAGTTGTTGCCACTTGATGGGGAAAATCCAGATACCACACGGGCATTGAAGATGTGGGGTTCGCATGTCGGAAGTGAGACGAGTGAACAACACAGGGAAAGTATATTGCCAAAGTGTGGAAATTAGAGCTCAAGAGAGTGGACAGTTCTAAGTGCAGAAGTGATTTGGCTGAATATTTTGGAAGTTTCCGTAGCTATATAAAAAAAAAAGTGAGGGAAGTGTTTGGTACACGTTTACTGCAAATGGAAATGTTTTCCAATCTAAATATTATCGATTTAGCAGCAGGAATAATAACAATTAAATCAAAGCCATTAGTGGGAAGATGAAAACCAGTCAAAATACCAGTTGGATGACTGCACCAGTCATCTAATTTAATAGTAACTTGTATTATTGTGCAATTAATGTCTCACTCAAGATTGTGAAAATAGTGTAGCTACTTTCATCTAACAACCATAGAAATAGTTGAAAGTTGTACATTTAGCACCAAATAGGCAAAAAAGCAATTGAGGATTACATTGATGAAGAATTTTTGTTGGCACTCTAGGGGGTTGGACATAAGGCCATTGGGTCAACGGGCGTGACTTACAGAGCAGCTCAATCCATGTGGAGGACATGGCAGGCTCAGCATACACTGCTAATACACGAAACGCGTACATTCTCTTACCTGTTAAAAAACACCAAAATTGTCAATTTTTGTGCTGTAAATAATTGTGGAAATAGGGGTGACCGTGAGAGACATTGATCCTACTTCAGAATTCCAAAAATGAGGAGAAATTATGGTAGAGAGAAGCGATAGCAGAAGGGATAACAGCTAAAGTGTTGGCAAACATTGGCCGTGCAGATATCAAGATTGAAAATATTGGGAATTATCGTGTTTGCTCACTGCATTTCATCAACAGTAAGGCATTCTTTGTGTTTTTTCTTGATTTCTTTGGTATCTAAAATGTTTCAGAAGTGATAAATCTGGCTGTAAAATTGTTATATCGCCTATGGTTCTCAAGTGGGTTTTTACATGCAAAAAGAAAAACGCTTCTGAAGTTGGTGAACAACGGTTTGGACCCAGGCGACTTCTTTAAAAGATTTCCCACAATGATATCGTGGAGCTCAGGTTATCTGTCTTCAATAAGTACAACCTTAACTTGAGTTGTGAGCTGGCAGAAACCTGCTTCCTTGTATGTCCTGACCAGTTATTCATTTTACGCCAGGAATTCAAATCCTTTCTCCCTGTTCAAAGAGCATACTACATTTCCCTAATGTGATCCTAATTATAGTTGAACTGAACAGGTTGCAAACAAGTATGTTTGGCTTAATAACACTCTTGTCAATGTCTTCCAGCATTTGACTGATAATTAACAAAATTTGCCCAGTTTGTCCTTTTTTTGTGGAAAGGGACTGCAAAATGCAAGGGTCAAGGTTGCTTCCCCGACTAAATGGCAAAGAATGGTCAAGCATAGTGACTGGTTGTGAAGGAATACGTCTTTGTGGTTGATTACTGCACGATACCAACTGGAGCTGCCCAATCTGTTTTGAATCAACCCCATTTAATGCAGTAATTATGTTCTGCATGTTTTCATCAGTGCATTGTTAAAATGTAATACTAGTTATATATTGGAAATATACAAGTTGAAGAAATAGTCACAGTCACGCAGCAGTAGAGTTGCTGCCTTACAGCGAATGCAGCGCCGGAGACCCGGGTTCGATCCAGAATACGGATGCTGCTGTATGTAGTTTGAACGTTCTCCCCGGCCCTGCGTGGGTTTTCTCCAAGATCTTCGGTTTCCTCCCACACTCCAAAGACGTACAGGTTTGTAGGTTAATTGGTTTGGTAAATGTAACAATTGTCTCTAGTGTGTGTAGGATAGTTCATGTGCGGGGATTGCTGGTCGATGCAGACCAGGTGGGCCGAAGGGCCTGCTTCCACGCTGTTTCTCTAAATTAAGTACATTGTAAGTTGATTTCCTTTTTCACATAATTGGTAAAACAAATAATCAAATAAAAATGCTGCACAAGTTGAACATTCAGGTTATTAGTACAATTAAATATTTATTTTTATCAAACAAAAATACTGCACAATATGAAGCATTGAATGAATACTTAAGGAAACAGCCTCTCTTCTAAAATTTTGAAAAAAAGATTTGTAAAGAAACAAGAACTGCTATGTGAAACTTGTGAATTGTTGAATGCTTTCCAAAATGCAAATTTAAAAACGTTGAATTTCATCGGGCATCAAAAACAACCACTGAAAATTCAGGTTAAGGAATAAAATATAAACAATGAAATTCATCTATAAAAATAACATTATTTAACATTCCTTATTCTTAATCGCTACCGTTTTCCCACAACTGAACAAATTAATTCTTAACTAACAATATACCACAACTTGGTATACTTAAATTTTCAGCTAGTTCATTTGGAAAACTTACATATACAGGCACCTATTTGTTTAAGCATAAAAAATACTGAAATACTACTAGACATAAATTTCAATATTTTAAATGTTTTAGTTTTGTTCTACCAGCTTTTTCCTGTCTGTCTATAATGCTACAATTATTATCATTCTGATTAGCAAGCAAAAGGAACTTGGAAGTTAAAAAATAGGTAACAGTCAAGTCTTTCCCAAGTTGAAGCATCTCAATGTTTCACTTTGTTACTTGACAAAGACTAACTTCAGCATTTACTTTTCCTATTCAGTTAATATTCCTTATCTTGCTTACAACCCTCTTTAGTCATAGGGTGGTGAATCTGTGGAATTCTTTGCCACAGAAGAAAGTGGATGCCAAGTCAATGGATATTTTTAAGGCAAAGATTGATGAGATTCTTGATGAGTACGAGAGTCCAAGGTTATGAAGAGAAGGCAAGAGAATGGGGGTTAGAAGGGAGAGATAGATCAGCCATGATTAAATGGTGGAGTAGACTTGATGGGCCAAATGCTGTTCCTATCACCTCAAGATTTTCCGTTTACGATTAGCCCAACCTTCTCTCTAGATCCTTCTGCTTCTGTCCTCGCCTTTATTCTCATTTAAGAAATTCTATTAGTTGTTTTAATAATCATTTTGCTTCCATATATAAATTCATAAGATTCCCAGGAGTTTCCAGTCATCACAACTCCTGCTGGCATAGCAGTCATCTCTTTGGTCTAACGACCAGAACACAAGTTGATTTGTGACTGGCCTGGCCATCCACAGCAGGACATAATGATCATTTTATTATTTCCCCTTTTTTTTGCCATTTTAAAGCCGATCACTTCTATTATCCCCTTTCACCATCACAAACCTCAGCTATTATATTTCAACCCCAAATCCTTTAAAAAAATTTTAATGAAGGCAAACTGTTGCATGAATCTGCTTCTACTCCCTCTGGGCAACATGCAATTCTCCTGTACTGCAAAAACAGATTAACTTCTACATGAAGAGCATTGCGAATTTCCTCAATCTACTTAAAATCAACACAAGACAATATAGCATCTCCTTCAAAAATGTGTGAGGTTTTCACGTACAATTATGATAATCCTATATTTAAAATTCTACCCTGTAACCCAATTCTTGAACTAAAACCCCCAATTCCTTGGATTGATTGTCACCTCATGTTATGGGGAGTTCTTCCATTACTTGCTTCAATGGTTCTCTACTCTGGCTTCATTGTCAATGACATTTTGCATGACAACAAATGCGACTCAATATTACTTCTTAAACTTTTACAGCTAAGTCCATTCTTCTACAAAAAAATTGAATGTAGCCCATAGCCACAATATCCCTCCCTCACCATCTACTCACAGAAGTCCCATGCCTGTCAATTGTCTCTTCAAACTCTATCCCCTCTGGCTCTGAATCCTTATTTTGTACATCACGAGGACACAAATCACTTGCACACGGACAAAAATTCCAAAAATGTTGTTGCTAAATTTTGATGTGTTCAAATAATATTGTTTATACATCACATACAATTCAGTAGAAGTGTCATAAACTTAGCTTTCAGTAACAAAATCTGAGAAAATGTAATTATAAAAATCCAGCTTACAACATCATAATAGCTGCATAAACCTTGTAAAATGGACCGAATATTCAAGCAGATAAAATTGTATACCACTTTGCTTAAGGATACATCTTTTTGTTCTCTTCTTGTACATTATTCTGTAACCACATTCTCTGCATCGGATTGGATCTCTAGCTTTAATTTCATTTTCAGTGTGACATTCTGAAATAAGAAAATAACATCTCATTGTTTATCACACATTTATATCTGTGTCAGCATCATCTAATAAACTGTGCTTGTATATGTATAAGTATCTACATATAAGTAACATATAGTAAGTAGTCTCAAGAAGGGTCTCAACACAAACCGTCACCCATTCCTTCTCTCCAGAGATGCTGCTGGTCCCGCTGAGTTACTCCAGCAGTTTGTGTCTACATTCGATTTAAACCAGCATCTGCAGTTCTTTCTACATGTATAGCAAATAGATTCCGGTTTTGAAAAATATTATGCAGCTGGAAGAATGGTTTGGAATAGACTGGCACATCTCTTCACTGATATTGGTGCCAATTTAAAACTCTGATTTTAAGCAGTAATATTTGCAACAACAAAAGATCCCTAAAGTTTCTTAACAACGTGTCAAAAATAATCTCCTAAAAAGTTAGTTTTATAAACAGCTCATTAAATAGTGACGGTGGTCACATTGATGCTCCACAACATTTAGAAATGATTGGTTTTATGAAATAGATACTACTGTGGGCATCATATTCAAGGCAAAGATTATAACTTTCCAGATCACGAGACATTTATAATCGAGATACAAATATGTTGTAATTCATTAAATTCCAGTCACAAAATTCTGAATAAATGACACAGAACATTACATACAGTTTTTAATTAGTTCCTTAACAGAATCAATTAGAATTCTTTATCACAGGCATTATACTTTTACAACAGCATATTTTGTTAAAGAATGCACAGATTCTATCCAGTTTTCTGTCACTGAATGTATAGTGGGAACTATTTATGTTTAGCTTAAATGTCATCAACTATCACTGAAGAAATGCCAATCAAAATGTCTCCCTCCAACAGGTGAGAATATTTTCCAACTTGGTTTTCTGATTTAATATCATTATCAGGAAACATTACTTCTGTCGTATCAGGCATTTGGAAAACTCATTCAATGGTATCAGGCATCAATTTTTTAAGGATAGATTACACAGGACTGAGAACATTCCACCGTCTCAATTGTTGGATCTACTTTCGCAGATAGTGAGGTCTATGCAAGACAATGATCAAGAAATAGCTTGCTTAAATAGATCTGAGTGGAATTTAGGAATACAAAAACTACTTGGCTCTTGGCCACGACCTAATTCTCATTATATATTCAATAACACTAACTTAAATTCAATCTGTGCATTAATGTATTGCTTTAACAAAATATTCAAGGAGATCATGGCCAACTTGTGATCCAACTCTTTATATTGCATAACGGGTTCATTTCTTTAAATTTGGAATTTTAATTTTAATTACATTCATTCATATTTGTAGGAAACGTGTGTTCCAAATTTCATTCCTATAATTTAGCGAGCTTCAACGTCTGCAAATATTTTTTATAAGAGACACTTTAGAAATTCTTATAATGTCGACCCCCTATTGACAAATTAAAGAAAAATGCAATTAAATTTAGTGGGTATTCAAACTCCATTGTGGGTCTTCAAATCAACTAACATTTTTCAGAAAGTAGTTTGCCCTATCTTTAACTATGCAGAGCCCAGTTACTTCCCAATGTGTTGGGTTTACTACTTTATAATTTGCCTTTTTCCCTTCTTCACATGCCAATTATCCAGTCTGAGGGAGCAGTTTCTGAATCAACAGTCTTGGAGTTTCACAGTCACTCATTTCCTGTCAAGAGCCTATTCTGCAGCATATTCTAATTGCAGCAGTACCGTTTGCTTTATAGTTCTTTAAAATTCAGGACCGTCATTACAGCAATACTGAGTAGCAAACAACTACAAATTTATATGGTGTAACATTGCCACTAAAACCATAGGTGAAAAGGATTGCTCTTTATCGCTCAATGCACCTAACTTATGAAAACTCACAATACAATTAAATGATCAACCATGGTGCATGTAAATTTGGACATGGGTTTATTCTGCTATTTTGCATTCTCTCATTGAACAGCACACATCAACTATAACATATATCCTTAATTACAGGTCTCTTAACTTTTTTTCTCTGTTTCTAGCCGGGCAACCTAGGCAGCTTTTTAGGTTGCCAAATGACAGTTTAGGTGGTCATTTAAGACTGCTTGCATGTGCGATAATGTGCTCGGACGAAGTGCATAGTTACCAGTCGGAATTATGCTCAATGAAGCATTCACATATTATTTCTGCTTCAAATAAAGTCACAAACTTAACATATTCACCAATCAAGACATAATATATACAATGACATGCATCAAAATTATAATACAGAGTACTATGTTTACATATTCTGTTGGTACACAAAATTGCTGGAGAAACTCAGCGGGTGCAGCAGCATCTATGGAGCGAAGGAAATAGGCGACGTTTCAGGCCGAAACCCTTCTTCAGACTGATGGGGGGTGGGGGGGAGAAGGAAGGAAAAGGGGAGGAGGAGGAGCCCGAGGGCGGGCGGATGGGAGGGTGGGAGGAGACAGCTAGAGGGTTAAGGAAGGGGAGGAGACAGCAAGGGCTAGCAAAATTGGGAGAATTCAATGTTAATGCCATCCGGACGCAAGGTCCCCAGGCGGAATATGAGGTGCTGTTCCTCCAATTTCCGCTGTTGCTCACTCTGGCAATGGAGGAGACCCAAGACAGAGAGGTCGGATTGGGAATGGGAGGGGGAGTTGAAGTGCTGAGCCACCGGGAGGTCAGGTTGGTTATTGCGGACTGAGCAGAGGTGTTCGGCGAAACGATCGCCAAACCTAAGCTTAGTCTCCCCGATGTAAATCAGCTGACACCTAGAGCAGCAGATGCAGTAGATGAGGTTGGAGGACAGTAAAATATATTGTTGACATTCAATACATCAGTTGTGATCATGGATTACCTCCGCAAATATAGACCATGGGTTGTTGCTTTGGAGGCTGCAAATCCTTCTGGACATCCATTTGTATATGCTGTTTAGTTTAAGCTGGAAGTCAACCAACCACATAAAACAGTATTAAAAACCTCTTGAGGTGACAAAGATATCAATAGTTATTACTTTCTTAACAGTAAAAATTGTATGAAATCAGTCAATACCAACAGAAGTGATTCATTAATCTCAGAATTACATAGTTTAATTGCTATTGTCATGATGCTAAATACACCATAAGGAGGCAAATAAATAAATGTAAGAATATGAAGAGAATGTTTCTATCCGAGCAATATCACAAACTCTGAGGCTCAATAATCTTAACTAAAAGAGAATAAAAGATTGATCAGTTTTAGTTTAAAAATCAGCATGTTGCTTGATCAGACGTACAAATTAAATGCATTGGAAAAACAAACCAATAATACACCACTGGTGGAATGTTAAGTTATTAGATATCCAGCCTACTT
The DNA here is from genome assembly GCF_028641065.1 of Leucoraja erinaceus. NCBI lineage: Eukaryota > Metazoa > Chordata > Chondrichthyes > Rajiformes > Rajidae > Leucoraja > Leucoraja erinaceus. The sequence continues at coordinate 99,926,986 of NC_073380.1, forward strand.
CATTCAACAGTAAAAGCAGGAAAAATGTTCCCCATATTGGGGGAATTCAGAACCAGGGGTCACAGTTTAAGAATAAGGGGTAGGTCATTTAGGACTGAGATGAGGAAAACAAATTTCACCCAGAGTTGTGAATCTGTGGAATTCTCTGCCACAGAAGGCAGTGGAGGCCAATTCACTGGATGTTTTAAAGAGAGAGTTAGATTTAGCTCTTGGGGCTAATGAAATCAAGGGATATGAGGGGGAAAAGCAGGAATGGGGTACCATGATCATATTGAATGGCGGTGCTGGCTCAAAGGGCCAAATGGCCTACTGTACCTATATTCTTTCAAAAACATTGTAAAAGATTTGAAGATCCAGTGATATTCAAATGATTTGTTACTAATAGTTGTTGATGCAGCAAATGAAAATTCCGAAGCAAAATCAATTCAAAGCTGCAAATCATTTAAAATAATGATGGGAATATAGGTGTGCACCAATACAGTACCTTTCACAATCTTACAATATCCTAAGTACCTTACACGCAATTAAATATATTGTTAAATATTTTTTGGCAATATTATAACATAGGAAGAGTTGTAGCCAATTTGCACACAATATTCTCCTGCAAACATGAATGGGATAAATAATTAGATAATCTGTTTAATAGTAGTTACTGTAGTACATTTGCAGGATACTGGAATAATTTTTATCTGTCTTCCATGAAATTCAAAATATGAAACAAAGTCACTCAAAATATAATACATTTGGAACTCAAGTAAATTCAGGTTATGTTGCATTTTACCTTTTTATTTACTTAGCTTAGTATGAGAGAGCAGTATAACATCTACTAATATCTAATTGCCATATGAAATCAGGAAGGTCAAACTCAAAATAGAAAGTTATGTCCATCTGCCCACAACTACATTGGAAAAATAAAATTGATCAATGTATCTTATAGAGTTAGAAGGCCAAATGTGAGGAATTCTTGCCTAGCTTTGTAGGGATTAGTACTGAGACCATTGCAGTTTGTTTTATACATTAACAATCTGAATGCCAATGTAGGAGATGGGATCATTAAATTATGCGTAAGAAGGAACTGCAGATGCTAGTTTAAACCAAAGATATTGACCACAAAAAGCTGTAGTAACTCACCAGGACAGACAGCATCTCCGTAGAGAAAGAATGGGTGACATTTCGGGTTGAGACGCTTCTTCAGACACCCGAAACGTCACCCATTCCTTCTCTCCATAGATGCTATCTGTCCCACTGAGTTACTCCAACTTTTTGTGTCTATTTTAAGTTATGCAAAATGATATAAAAAATTGGTGGCGTTGTTGATTGTTACAGAATAATACAGATGATTCGGCAAATGGGCTGAGAAATGGCATATGTAATTCAGAGAACCAACACAGTTAAGGCATATACAATGAATGTTAGGACCCTAGGCAGAACCAAGGAATATCTCCCGACCTGCATCATTTTTATCTGCACTTTCTCTGAAACGGTAATGTTGTATTATATTCCGCACTCTGGTATTTTCCTATTTACACTACTTGTTGGACTTATGTATGGCTTGATCGTGTGCACGTATAGCATGTTTTGACTGGATAATATGCAGTCAGCGTCATGCAGATTTGTCTCTTCTCCTGCCAGTCAATGCTACGGTCGCGATGGCGACGCTCCGGACTGTCCCTCCTCACTCATAAATTCCTCTCTCCCCTCCTCACAGTAACTTGTCTATCGTCTCCCCCACCACGGCTGCAGGGAAATTGGGGGAGAGGAAGGGGTAGGGAGAGAGAGGGGAAAAGTGGGGGAGGTGAGGAGAGTGGGGGAGGAGGGGGAATAGAGGGAGAGGGGGGCACTGGGGGAGGTCAGGGAGTGGGATAGTCGGGGATAGGGGGAGGTGAGGAGGGGGGGGATAGCAGGGATAGGAGGGGGGTAGGAAGAGGCAAGGAGTTATGGAGGGAGGGAGTGTCTGAGGGTAGGGGAAATGAGAGGGAGGGAGAGGTGAGGGAGGGAGAGGTGAGAGAGGGATTGGGGAGGGGAGGAGGAGAGAGGGTGAAGAGGGGGTGGTGAGTGCTGGGGATGAGGATAAATGAGCCGTGCCTACGCAGTTGGGGGCTATGCGTGAGTGGTGCAATATAGCGTTGGGGGATGGGTTGCATTGGGAGAACGGGTCAGTGGTGGAATATTGCATTGGGTAACGGGTTGTTTTGCGGAACCAGGCCTCCCGTGATACTGGGACCCAACGGGTCCCACTTAGTCTAATTATTACTATTGATCCCTCTCAACAATCATGTATTTGGAAAGTACACGTAACGCCAAGAACAAGCACTGGGAACTGCAGATGCTGGCTTAAACCGTAGACACAGCATGCTGGAGTAAACTCAGTGGATCAGACAGCATCTCTGGAAAAAAGGAATAGGTGACGTTTTGGGTCGAGACCCTTCTTCAGACAAACTGGATTAAGCAAGGTATGGACTGTGCCTAATAGTGAATGGCTTGGAGAGAGTGGATTGGAGAGGATGTTTCCACTAGTGGGAGAGTCGAGGACTAGATGTCATAGCTTCAGAATTAAAGGATGCCCCATTAGGAAGGAGTGGAGGAAAGAACAGCAGATGCTAGTTTAATTTGAAGGTAGGCACAAAATGCTGCAGAAACTCAGTGGGACGGGCAGCATCTCTGGAGAGATGGAATGGGTGACGCTTCGGGTAGAGACCCTTCTTCAGTGATGTCAGGGGAGTGGGCGGGACAGAGATGGAATGCAGTCGGAGACAGTAAGACTGGTGGGAGAACTGGGAAGGGGGTGGAGAGAGAGGGAAAGCAAGGGCTATTTAAAGTTAGAGAAGTCAATGTTCATGCCCCTGGAGTGTAAGCTAACCAATCGAAATATGAGGTGTTGTTCCTCCATTTGGCGCTGCTCCTCACTCTGACATTGGAGGCCCAGTACAGAAAGGTCATATTGGGAGTGGGAGGGGGAGTTAAAGGGTTGAGCAACCAGGAGATCAGGTAGGTTAAGGCGGACTGAGTGGAGGTGTTCAGCGAAATGATCGCCGGGCCTGCGCTTGGTCTCGCTGATGTACAGAAACTGAGATCAAGAACAGCGGATACAATACATGAGGTTGGGGGAGGTGCAAGTGAACCTCTGCCTCACCTGATGGTCCTTGGATGGAGTCAAGGGGGGAGGTAAAGGGACAGGTGTTGCATCTCCTGCGGTTGCAGGGGAAAGTACTTGGGAAGGGGGTGGCTTGGTTGGGAAGGGACAAGTTGACCAGGGAGTTGTGGAGGGCACGGTCTCTGCGGAATGCAGAAAGGGGTGGAGATGGGAAGATGTGGCCAGTAGTGGGATCCCGTTGGAGAATTATATGCTGTATGCGACGGCTTATGGGGTGGAAGGTGAGGATAAGGGGGACTATGTCCCTGATGCGAATGGGGGAGAAGGGGGAGCAAGAGCGGAACTGCAGGATATCGAGGAGACCCTAGTGAGAACCTCATCTATAATGGAAGAGGGAAACCCCCTTTTCCTGAAGAATAAGGACATCTCGAGTGATGATCTAGTATGGAAAATCTCATCCTGAGCGCAGATGCGGCTTAGACAAAGGAATTGGGAGTAGGGGAGAGGCTTTACAGGATGCAGGGTGGGAAGGTGGCGGCTATCGCAGTAGGTTTGTAGTATGTGTCGCTCAATACACGAACTTGTAGGCCTGAGATGGCCTGTTTCCGTGCTGTAATTGTTATATGTTATATATATAGTCTGTCTCCTGTGATAGAGAATGTGAAATGCAGAAACAGTAGGGAGATGTCGGAGATGGTCCAAGTGAACTTGAGTGCAGGATGGAAATTAGTCATGAAGTTGATGAAGTCAGTGAGTTCTGCATGGATGCAGGAGGCAGCACCGATGCAGTCGTCAATGTAGTGGATGTAGAGTTCGGGAATAGGGCCAGTATACACCTGGAACAGTGATTGTTTGACATACTCTACAAAGTGGCAGGCATAGCTGGGGCCCATGTGAGTGCCCAAAGCTGCGCCTTGGATTTGGAGAAAGTGGGAGGAGTCAAATGTTGTTATGGGTAAGGACGAGCTCTGCTTGGCGGAGTAGACGAAATTGGCTGGTTTTGTGGTCGAGGAAGAAACAGAGGACTTTGAGGCTTTCCAGGTGCGGGATGGAATAGAGTAACTGTGTGGAGTGTAGATTCCTGATCAAGGGTTATGGGGAGAAGGCAGGAGAATGGGATTAGGAGGAAGAGATAGATCAGTCATGATTGATGGGCCGAATGGCCTCAAGGGGTCCAAATGACAAATAAATTGGATCTTGTATCTTGATCTTGAATGGCCTAATTCTGCTCCAATTACTTATGACAGCGTGAGCAGAGGTGCCCGTTGCGTGACTATAATAAACATCCCATCATATTAATCGACATCATATAATCAACAACAAGGGTCTCGACCCGAAACGTCACCTATTCCTTTTCTACAAAAATGTTGTCTGACCCGCTGAGTTACTCCAGCGTTTTGTGTCTTCGGTTGAAACCAGCATCTGCAGTTCCTTCATACACTGATGTGATCAAAGCCTGGAGCCGCTCCAGGAGAAGCGCCGGCAACTCACGGCTCTGCACAAGCCTCTGTCTGCCGCACACATCGATCCCCTCCCAGTCCCCATCGCTATCCCGGGGAACCTCGACCTCGCCGATCTAGAGGCATAGACGAGTGATACAGTGTGGATATAGGCCCTTCGGCCCAACTCGCCCACACCGGCCAACAATGTCCCAGCTACACCAGTCCCACCTGCCTGCGCTTAGTCCATGTCCCTCCAAACCTGTCCTATTCCCTGTACCTGTCTAACAGTTTGTTAAACGTTGACTTACCGCCTGCGATTGCGGTTCAGTCTTTGATCAGCACCAGCCCGGCCCGTGCCCGTGCCCGCGCCCGCGCCCGCCACGCACACCGGGAGCGCGCACACCTTCCCCCACCTACCAGCGCGTGCGCGCAACTTCCGGGCGTCGGGCAACAAGGCGGCTGCTGATTGGCCGCCCTGTCCGACAAATAAAGGCGTTGGATACGAAATTCGAATGCGGAGCTCATCGCCGGCGGGGAGGTCAGTAAAATGGCGGCGGCACCGGGGCCTCTGGTCAATGGCGGCACCGGGGCCACTGGTCAATGGCGGCACCGGGACCACTGGTCAATGGCGGCACCGGGGCGGCTGGTCAATGGCGGGGGCGGCACCGGGACCACTGGTCAATGTCGGCACCGGGGTCTCTGGTCAATGGCGGCACCGGGGCCTCTGGTCAATGGCGGCACCGGGGCCTCTGGTCAATGGCGGCACCGGGGCCTCTGGTCAATGGCGGGGGCGGCACCGGGGCCTCTGGTCAATGGCGGCACCGGGGCCTCTGGTCAATGGCGACGGCACCGGGGCCTCTGGTCAATGGCGGCACCGGGACCACTGGTCAATGGCGGCACCGGGACCACTGGTCAATGGCGGCACCGGGACCACTGGTCAATGGCGGCGCCGGGGCCACTGGTCAATGGCGGCACCGGGGGACCACTGGTCAATGGCGGGGGCGGCACCGGGACCCACTGGTCAATGACGGCACCGGGGCGGTTGGTCAATGGCGGCACCGGGACCACTGGTCAATGGCGGCACCGGGGGGCCACTGGTCAATGGCGGGGGCGGCACCGGGACCACTGGTCAATGACGGCACCGGGGCCACTGGTCAATGGCGGCACCGGGGCCACTGGTCAATGGCGGCACCGGGGCCACTGGTCAATGGCGGCACCGGGGCGGCTGGTCAATGGCGGCACCGGGACCACTGGTCAATGGCGCCCCCGGGACAACTGGTCGGTCCCACCGGCCACTGGCGGCACCGGGGCCCCTGGTCAATGGCGGCACCGGGGCCACTGGTCAATGGCGGGGGCGGGCACCGGGGCCTCTGGTCAATGGCGGCACCGGGACCACTGGTCAATGACGGCACCGGGGCCTCTGGTCAATGACGGCACCGGGGCCGCTGGTCAATGACGGCACCGGGGCCTCTGGTCAATGACGGCACCGGGGCCGCTGGTCAATGGCGGCACCGGGGACCACTGGTCAATGGTGGGGGCGGCACCGGGGCCTCTGGTCAATGGCGGCACCGGGGCCTCTGGTCAATGGCGGCACCGGGGGCCACTGGTCAATGGCGGGGGCGGCACCGGGGCCTCTGGTCAATGGCGGGGGGGGCGGCACCGGGGCCTCTGGTCAATGGCGGGGGCGGCACCGGGGGCCCTGGTCAGTGGTCAATGGCGGCACCGGGGCCTCTGGTCAATGGCGGCACCGGGGCCTCTGGTCAATGGCGGCACCGGGGCCTCTGGTCAATGGCGGGGGCGGCACCGGGACCACTGGTCAATGGCGGCACCGGGGCCTCTGGTCAATGGCGGCACCGGGGCCACTGGTCAATGGCGGCACCGGGGCCTCTGGGTCAATGGCGGGCACCGGGGCCGCTGGTCAATGACGGCACCGGGGCGGCTGGTCAATGACGGCACCGGGGCCTCTGGTCAATGACGGCACCGGGGCCACTGGTCAATGGCGGCACCGGGGCCACTGGTCAATGGCGGCACCGGGGCCACTGGTCAATGGCGGGGGCGGCACCGGGGCCTCTGGTCAATGGCGGGGGGCGGCACCGGGGCCGCTGGTCAATGGCGGCACCGGGGCCACTGGTCAATGACGGCACCGGGACCACTGGTCAATGACGGCACCGGGGCCACTGGTCAATGGCGGGGGCGGCACCGGGGCCGCTGGTCAATGTCAATGGCGGCACCGGGACCACTGGTCAATGACGGACACCGGGGCCACTGGTCAATGGCGGGGGGCGGCACCGGGGCCGCTGGTCAATGGCGGCACCGGGACCACTGGTCAATGACGGCACCGGGACCACTGGTCAATGACGGCACCGGGGCCGCTGGTCAATGGCGGCACCGGGACCACTGGTCAATGACGGCACCGGGACCACTGGTCAATGACGGCACCGGGGCCACTGGTCAATGGCGGGGGGGCGGCACCGGGGCCGCTGGTCAATGGCGGCACCGGGACCACTGGTCAATGGCGGCACCGGGACCACTGGTCAATGACGGCACCGGGGCCACTGGTCAATGACGGCACCGGGCCGGGGTCAATGGCGGCACCGGGGCCGCTGGTCAATGACGGCACCGGGGCCACTGGTCAATGGCGGCACCGGGGACCACTGGTCAATGACGGCACCGGGGCCACTGGTCAATGGCGGCACCGGGACCACTGGTCAATGGCGGGGGCGGCACCGGGGCCTCTGGTCAATGGCGGCACCGGGGCCACTGGTCAATGGCGGCACCGGGACCACTGGTCAATGGCGGCACCGGGACCACTGGCCCATGGCCCGACCGGGACCGCCGGGCCATGGCGGGGGCGGCACCGGGGCGGCTGGTCAATGACGGCACCGGGGCCACTGGTCAATGGCGCCACTGGTCAATGGCGGTCCCACTGGTCAATGGCGGCACCGGGGCCACTGGTCAATGGCGGCGGCACCGGGACCACTGGTCAATGGCGGGGGCGGCACCGGGACCACCGGGTCAATGGCGGGGGCGGCACCGGGGCCTCTGGTCAATGGCGGCACCGGGACCACTGGTCAATGGCGGCACCGGGGCCACTGGTCAATGGCGGCACCGGGGCCACTGGTCAATGGCGGCACCGGGGCCTCTGGTCAATGGCGGCACCGGGGCCTCTGGTCAATGGCGGCACCGGGGCCACTGGTCAATGACGGCACCGGGGCCACTGGTCAATGGTGGGGGCGGCACCGGGGCCGCTGGTCAATGGCGGCACCGGGGCCGCTGGTCAATGGCGGGGGCGGGGCGACTGGCCGCAGCGCCAGGCAATCCAGCTGCGCCGTAATGAGCAAAGATCATTGTTATCTTTAAAAACCCGGCAGGCTAATTCCCTCGTCCCCCCTGACAGCGACGGCCCCTGTGTAAGTATATCCTGCTGCTCAGTGACCAGAGTGGTACTGGGGAGCCTTCTCATCACGAACATTGGACGTATTAAATGTCTTTCACTGATACCTTGATAGTGAGCAGTTTAAGAAAGAACTGCAGATGCAGGAAAAATCGAAGGTAGACAAAAAAGCTGGAGAAACTCAGCGGGTGAAGCAGCATCTATGGAGCGAAGGAATAGGTGACTTGATAGGGAGCAGGTTAGAGGGAGCTATCTATCGGCTTTGTGGGCGCAGACATTGTCGCAAATACATTATCGGTCCTTCGCGATGTTTGAAGAGTTACTTGTGCTTCTGTTCTGAGGACCAAACGCGCTAATTCAGGTTCTTTGCACGACGTGGTGACTGTCCTGCTAGGTACTTTATTCATTTTGGTCATTAAATTAACGTTCCTCATCCCTGGAACTAGTTTTTGCATGTTTAATTTGGCTGTATGTGGCATTCCTGTGGCTGGACAAACCAAACACCGTAATTTAATATGATCATGGCTGATCATATTCTGTACCACATTTCTGCTTTTCCTGCATATCCCTTGGTTGCTTTAGTCCTAAGAGCTGGCTCTAACTCCATCATTTAAAGTATCAAATGAATTGGCAGAGAATTCCACAGTTTCACAACTCTGGGTGTAAACGTTTTTCCTCATCTCAGTCCTAAGTAGCCCATCTGGACTCTGCCAACATCTGGAACATTTTTCCTGCATCTAGTTGTTCAATCCTTTAAGAAATTTATGTTTTTATAAGATCTCTCATCCTTCTAAATTCCAGTGAATACAAGCCCAGTCGACCCATTCTTTCATCATATGTCCGTCCTGCCTCCCAGGAATTAACCAGGTTAACGCTGCACTCCCTCAATACCAATAATGTCCGTCCTTAAATTATGAGACCAAATTGCTCACAATACTCCAGACCAAAATAGGTGTGGTCTCACCAGGACCTACTTGCTCCTAAACTCAAATCCTGTCGTAATGGAGGCCAACATGCCATTGGCTTTCTTCACTGTCTGCTGTACCTGTATGCTTGCTTTCACTGACTGATGTATCAGCACACCTAGGTCTCGTTGCACCTCCCCTTTTCTGAATGATACCACTCGGATAATAATCTGCCTTCCTGTTCTTGCCACCAATGAGGATAACCTCACATTTATCCACATTATACTGTATCTGCCATGGTATCTGCCCACTCACCTAACCTATTTAAGTCACCCTGCAGCCTCATGGTATCCTCCTTGCAGTTCACACTGCCACCCAGCTTTGTGTCATCCATGTCTAATTCCCTTGTCTAAATCGTTAATATTGTAAATAACGGGTCCCAGCACTGAGCCTGGCGGCACCCCACTAGGCGCTGCCTGCCATTCTGAAAAGGACTTGTTAATTCCTACTCTTTGCTTCCTGTCTGCCAACTGGTTCTCTATCCATGTCAATACCCTACCCCCAATACCATGGGCTATAATTTTGCACACTAATCTCTTGTGTAGGACCTTGACAAAGGCTTTTTGAAAGTCCAGATACACCACATCCACTGGCTCTATCTTATCCAATCTACTTGTTACACCTTCAAATTCCAGAAGATTAGTCAAGCATAATTTCCCCTTCATACATCCAAGCTGAATTTGACCAATCCTGTAACTGCTTTCCAAATGTGCCGCTATAACATCTTTAATGATGGACTCCAGCATCTTCCTCGCTACCGATGTGAGGCTATATGGTCTATAATTCTCTGTTTTCTCTCTCCCTCCTTTCTTAAAAAGCAGAGTTACATTGGCTACCCTTCATAGCTGAGCTCACTTCAATGTTACCTACCCAAGTAAACCTGGAGCTGCGACAGGGGGAGGTTGAACTCGTGCTGAGGAGGATAAAGCCGAACAAAGCACCAGGACCTGCCCAGATCTGTGGCCAGTTGCTGAAGGCCTGCTGGAGCCAGCTGGCTGGTGTTTTCAGTCATCTCTTCAACCGCTCCCTGTCAGAACGTTCAATCCCGTCACTCTGGAAATCCTCAAACATCTGTCCTGTAGCCAAAAAGAGCAATCCCACCTGTGAAAATGACTACTGGCCTGTGGCATTATCATCTTTGGTCATGAAAGGCTTATTTAAGTCTTTCCCAGCTTCAGGAAGAGGTCAGTATGCATGCCGACACTTTTCAGTTTGCATACATACGGCACAGGGGTGTGGATGACGCTGTACTAATGCTGCTGCATGGCGCCAATAACCATCTTGAGAAGCCCAAATCATTCATTAGACTGGTCTTTGTGGACTTCTCTAGCGCCTTTAACTCCGTGCAACCTCACCTGATGGGATAAAAACTGCTACAGATGGATGTCAACCTGCGCCTGATCCTCTGGATCCTCTCATTCTTGACAGATAGACACCAGAGGGTCCGAGTTAACGGTCACCTCAGTTCATCCAAGTCGGCATCCATGGGAGCCCCACAAGGCTCTGTAATCTCACCGGTTCTGTACACACTATACACAAACGACTGCAGGAGCACTAACCCAGGTATAACATACATTAAATACTGCGATGACACTGTGATCATGGACATCACCAACTCACAGGTACAGCTACAGCTTCCGTGAAGGTCCTTCCATCACCCCCACTCTGTTAGTCAACAACCAGCCAATAGAATGGGTCGAGTCACACAGACACCTTGGCACAATAATTGATCACAATCTCACCTTCCAACTAAATAGTGAAACTATCTTTTCTAAGTGTCAGCAGCGCCTCTTTTTCCTGAGGAAACTCCGCAGACTTCAGGTTCACCAGTCAGTCCTGACAGTTTTTCACAAATGTTTCATTGAATCAGTAATAACCTTCAATAATGTTGGATATCTTGAACATACCAAGTACATGAGGGTTTTTTATTTTTTTTCCCTTTTTTTGTATGGCTGTAAATATTTGATTAGTATGTAAATAATTTGGTGTACATATAGCTGTGCATATGGTGTATATATAGCTGCTAAATTTGTATAAGATAATTATAAGCAGTTGAATAAGGGGTGGGAATTAATAAGCTTTGGCTTCTTCCTGCTCCTTTTCGGACACATACGATTTCATTTATTTATAGATATTGTTTGACACTTTATAAATATTCTTGTTTTGTTTTTTTGTATGCTGTTTCACACTTGCGTTTTATTATTTTATTCTGTTCGAAATAAAGAATTTAAAAAAAAAATTGTCAACCTGGCTTGGGTCACTATTCAATATCCATCCCAACCTACTAAACAAAATCATATGAGCAGTAAAATAATCAGACTGGAGCAGGAACCACTGATCAGTATTTACAATAGAAGGACTAAACTAAAAGGAACAAAAATAGCCTCAGACACCACTCACTCACTGCACCGCCAATACAGTCTTCTACCCTCAGGCCAGAGATACAGGTCACTCGTATTGAGGACTAAGAGAGCCATGTCGAGTTTTGTGCCAACTTCCATTAGACTCATGAATAGTTGATCTATTTATCTTATTCATTTATTTATATATACATTTTTAACATTATTTTAATGTTTTTATTGCCTATTCTTCATGTATTGTGCTTTGCAAGTTTTACCTACTGACCACTGTTGGACTCTTGGTATGTGATGTGTGTGGTATATTGTGTTGTGTTGCTGGGTATGTGAACTACACCCACTGATGTTCTTCACAAATGAAGTTCCTAACGGATAAATAAAGTTCATTGAATTGAATCCTTGCAGGAATTTATCTTGTGGTGTTGAGAAGGGTTTAAACTAACTTGGAGGATGGAGTACAGAAAAGTGGTACAGCAGGTCCAAGCAATGGGAGACGGTGATGTTATAGATGGTTATTTTTGCAATTTGATGCCTGTGATTGGTGGAGCCTCACAACAATTGATGCCTGGGTCCTCAATGTTTTTTACAGAAAAGACTTGGTCCTGGGAGGTGAGACCAGCAAATTTGCAGATGACAAGACGATTAGCAGTGATCATATGGAAAGTTTCAGAGCCATATTGATGTGTTGGTGAAATGGGCTGGAAAATGGCAGATGTACTTTAATCCACACAAACGTGGGATTTATTTTGGGAGTGCTAATGAGGCTAGGGCATTTACCATGAACGGTAGCATCATAGTGAATTGAGAAACAAAGGGACCTTGAAGTACAAGTCGATTGATCCTTGGCAGTACTAATCTGGGTAGATGTGGTTAGGAGAGTATAAAATACTGGTCTTGAGTCAGGGCACTGACTTCAAATGCACCGAGGGTGTCCAACTTTACAAAACTTTGATCAGACCTCAGCTGGAGTTCAGTATGCAGTGCTGTTCATCAACGACATGATGTGGAGAGTGTGCAGAGGCAATTCACCAAAAGGTTGCTAAGCATGGAGCCATTTAGTTATGAGGAGAGACTTGAGAAGCTAGGTCTATTCTTCTTGGTCCAGAGGAAGAGGGAACACGATCGAGATATCCAAAATTGAGGTGGTTTAGATGAGGTAGACTGCAGGAAACTTTTCCCCATATCAGAGGCTGATAAAACTAGAGGACACTCGGAAGTTTGGGGTAAGGGTGAAGAGATTTCAAGGGCGTTTGAAAGGGACCTCCCTCCAGAGAAGAGTACCTGGAATGCGCTGCCTGAGACAATGGCTTCAGGCTGGGTTGTTGACAGCATTTAAGCTTGGGCAGAAAGGGTTATGAGCCAAGTTCTGGGCAATGGAATTAATGCTTATGACTGTCTTATTAATGCTGATGGCTAATTTATTATTTGCCTACCTAATTGCTCGTAGTCCTGTCGTTAGCTTTCAGTGATTTGTATGTAGAAAAGAAACCACAAACATTAACATATGCTCTCTCTCCAGTTAGTATAAACGGCCTTGTGATTATTCAGAAGGAGCCCCTCATCTTATCATATTGTTTTCCCACCTGCTGTACTGCATCCCACTCGGGATGTCCATAGCTCATTGAAAGCTCAATACATCCTCGTCATTACTCGCATTCCTTAATTTCAATAAACTTGGAAATGTTACATTTGATATAGAGGGAGTACAGAGAAGGTTCACCAGACTGATTCCTGGTATGGCAGGACTTTCATATGAAGAAAGACTGGATAGTCTCGGCTTGTACACGCTAAAATTTAGAAGATTGAGGGGGGATCTTATAGAAACTTACAAAATTCTTAAGGGGTTGGACAGGTTAGATGCAGGAAGATTATTCCCGATGTTGGGGAATTCCATAACCAGGGTCAAAGTTTAAGGATAAGAGGGAAGTATTTTAGGACCGTGATAAGACGATCATTTTTACACAGAGAGTGGTGAATCTGTGGAATTCTCTGCCACAGAAGGTAGTTGAGGCCAGTTCGTTGGCTATATTTAAGAGGGAGTTAGATGTGGCCCTTGTGGCTAAAGGGATCAGGGGGGTATGGAGAGAAGGCAGGTACAGGATACTGAGTTGGATGATCAGCCATGATCATATTGAATGGCGGTGCAGGCTCGAAGGGCCGAATGGCTTACTCCTGCACCTATTTTCTATGTTTCTATGATCCCCTCTGCCAAATGGTCCCATGACAATCGCGAATAGTTGGATACTGAACCCTATGAGCCACTAACCACTACACACGGAAGCGCCCTTTTATCGTCTTGCTTTCTGCCGGCATGTGTAATTTTCATTTAAAAAGAAAACTGGACTGTCAGTCAAGGTGGGAGTCTCTTTAAACGGTGTCGGTGGAAACAATTTCTGCTAGTTTTATGTGGGCAAAATGGACAACGGTTTTGACCGGCGCGCTGGGTGACAAAGCTAGATATTGTTGACCAAACAGGAACCGACGGGTTTTTTTAAAATTATTGGTCCGTGCTATAATCATTTATTAAAGGACGGCGTGTTAGAGAGAGAGTTGCTTTTCATTTGGCGGTCATTTAAACCTCGTTTAGCGGGCAAATGCAAACGGCTAGGTCGCGTTGCAGTGGCGCAAAATTCAAATCCAAACGAGGGAACTTGCAAAAAGGGCTTCGCGTGATGGTAGCATCTGGTTCCCAAGACGATGGGGCGGGTATTGGAGGGCAAGAGCGCGCTGTCGACACGTTAGTAGTGTAACAGATACTCCCTCTGCAGCACCAGCTTCCCTCCTCCGGGCCCCCCCTGCTCGAGATCCCAGTGTAACAATTCAACCCACGGTGTTCCTCACCGGTCACAGCAACCGTGCCGGTGTGACTACACGGGCGTTTATTATGCGTGTGCAAGGCTATCATTGGAGCGACTTTAAATCTGAAAGGTGACTATCATTTGGAATTTGTCATTTAAAAAATTCAGTTACACATTGAGTGTACCATGGTATTTTCGGTTTTTATCTTGCCCTTTGTGAGTGGTGTATTCATCCCAGCCTAGTTAAGAGTATTGCACTCCTATCGGATAAACGAACTGCTGATGGTGTAGTAATATTCTGTACTTGGCGACATTTCGCAAAAGTTCCGCGCGAAATTGCTTTAAATTTTCACGAAATCGATCTTAACGCCTGTTAGTGTTTTCTAGTTTCATTTTGCTAATTGCTTTTGCACATTTAAAAGTCCGTTTAATGCTCGAGTTATGCCTCTGCGGTCTTCCCTTATCGATATAGCGAAAGTTGTTGCATTATAACGGATCGCCGACTATTGTTAGATAGGTTTTTGTATCAGGCTTGAGTAACTGGAAGTGTCTTGGGGCATGTGTATCTACAATAAAAAATGTGGCATGATTTTGGAGATGGTACATAGACCGTACCTGGGATTAACCTATACATCTGAAAGGTTGGGAAGAACTCCAGATAGTGTCAATTATTAAAGCTTTATTTCAGACATAGGTCCATATACACATCAAACAGTACAAAGAATTACAAAGATACATTAAGAAATTGCATATTAGCCTAAAATATATATAAGCTATTGCACCAATGCCGTCTTAGCCTAGAAGTGAATCTATAGCAGCTTTTCAGAGAGCTGACTAAGGCTTCAATGATGTGCTTCTCTGACTTGTTCAGGCGACACATAAAACTAAACATCAGCTGTCTTAAGAGTGCCTCACAGGTTGGCACTCTAGTGGACACAAACAATTGACTGGCACTATGCCACCTAGGGACACGAAGTAGCAACCTCATTGCATCATTGTATGCTACCTTAAGCCTCTGCATACTCTTTTTCTTATACTTAGACCACAATTGAGCAGTATATAACGGTGTGATGTAGGTTCTGAACGGGGAACACTTCACATGGTCAGAGCACATATAAAACTTCCTTATAAGCATGTTGGCTTGAAGATAAATTTTACAGCGCTGTCGGTAGAGGTCTTTGTCATCCTTCCAGTCATCAGATATGACATGACCTAAGTATTTAGGTATTTAGGAGAGTAGGGAAGATTCAAACAAGGGGACATGACATGAGAATTAAGCGACTGACGTTTAGGGGTAACATGAGGGGGAACTACTCAGAGAGTGGTAGCTGTGTGGAATGAGCTTCCAGTGAAGGTGGTGGAGGCAGTTCATCATTTAAAAATAAATTGGATAGTTATATGGATGGGACCTAGCGCAGGTATTGGGACTAGGGGAGATTATGTGTTCGGCACGGACTACACGACTGCAAGATGGTTACTTAATTTGACAAAGAGGACTGTCTGACAAATAAAAGGTCGGAAAAGTTGATTCCCTGTCCTCAGCGCTTCTAACTACCATTATGCGGCTTTTCTTAGCGTTATACTTTGTCATAATCAAGGCCATACTGAGAGCACACCTTCAGCATCTGCTGCAGCCCAGCACTATATGGACAGAGCAGGACCAGGTCGTCTGCATACATCAGATGATTAACAATAGTGTTGCCCACAAGACAGCCAGTTTTTAGCCTATTTAACTGATTTGACAATTCGTCCATATAAACATTAAACAATGCCAGCCTGGAAGAGAATTGTGCTCTGCAGGGTGTCTAACAAGTTCTAGTATACCCAACGAGATGTAGATGGGAGACCTGACCATGCCAATACCCTCTGATATAGAGGATCTCGTAGGCAGTGTTCACTGTCCAGAACTCCTATGGCACCAATGTTATTTTTCTACTTGGGTCTATGTCTGAATGTACTGTGCAACAACCAACAAAAAGGACCCATGATAGACACAAAATGCTGGAGTAAATCAGGCAGCATCTCTGGAGACATTTCTGGTATAGACCCTTCTTCAGACCTATGACGAAAAAGGACCTATGTTTGATAAGCAAGTGTTGTATTTAATTGTACTCTCACTTTGTCTCTCTTACGTTCATCTTCTAATATCTCTGGTTTCACTTGATTTTCAGAATCTGCAGAACTTTGTTTTTAGAAAATGGCAAATATAATTTCAAAACAAAATGCTGGTGGCTCAGAAGGAGAAAGAATTAGTTAATGGATCTTTGTGGTTTATCTGATTTGTTTCATCCAGAGCATAGGCTTTTGACTCAATTTGTAGCAATGTTCCTGAACAATCTTTTATTAAAAGCCTGTACATTGTTGACTTTGCATGTGAGTCTTAGATTCCAATTTACATTGTCCAGATCAATTTTCAGCCTTCTAAGTTTGGTGGTCCTGCAATGAATCTAGACTAGATTACTGTGCCCTTTTTTATAACCTGTCCCAATATGATCGCTGTTCCTTATAGAACTTACAGTATTGTTCAGGGTGTAAATGGCCCATTCTTAGTCACATGTGTGACCAGAAAGATGGAAAATTGTGGAATATCTCTCCTAATTCTCAGTAAGCATCACAGGTATTGTTTTGTACTGTATGTATGGTTCATTTTTTTTTGTTTATCAAGTGAAATTTTTATATGTTACTCGACCAAGAGGGACCCGTTCCCCAACGCGATATTCCTCCACTCACCCGTTTCCTCCAACGCAACCTGTTCCCCCAACGCAATATTCCACCACTCACCGATAGCCCCCAACTGCGCAGGCGTGGCTCATTTTCCCTCAACCCCCAGCACTCCCTCCCCTTCTTCACCCTCCCTCTTCTTTCCCGTCCCTCACCTCTTTCCCCCCCCCTCTCCTTTCCCCTACCCTCAGTCGCTCCCTCCCTTCCTAATCCCTCTCCCCTCCCGGTATCTGTTTAAATAACACTAAACAACAATTCTCTCCTCATTCCCTCCCTCTCCTTACAACAATGTTACAAATCATTGGACTGGGAGTCCTATCTTTGTTAACATTGTCCATAACCCCTCTCTCTTCCCTACCCCAAGTGGGACCAGGTGGACCTCGTTCCCCCAACGCAAGATTCCGGTCTGGAGCTGTTGGAGGGGGAGGGAGGAGCGCAGCTCCGGGCCCAGTCAGTGTCTGCGTCCAGCCGCAGGGCCCTGGGCTGTGGTTCGATCTGGTGCAGGGTCGCGGGGGCTGCTGCTCCGGGCCCGCGGGGAGGCTTCTCCCTCTCCCTCCCATGGCTCTGCCCGAGCAGCATTTTAAAATAACTAAGTCAGTCAGTCACCTTTTGAGGCTGAAGTCTTAAGCCAAAAGTGCGGCTCTGGGTCCATGTCTGTGTCCAGCGTGCTTTTATCGGGGACAGTGATTTTTTTTTTAATGTAAATGAGATCCCAATGTGATGTCATAGCTATAATTGCCACTGCAGTGTTCCAGTGATTCTTTCTTAAACTGGATTTTGTAAAGTTAAAAATGTGAATAACTTGTAAAATATAACATCAATCTGAAAGAAATTTGTGAGTAAGGTGGTCCAAAAATTGTAGCGCTATTGTGTATTGTTTTGGCGTATTTCAGGGCATGACTCGCAGACACACAGACAGACTCGCTAACAAACAAGATGTTTTGATTGTTAGTTAGTTGTGGTCAGAAGTAAAATATGACTGGTCACGTGTATGACGCCACACGGAAGCATTATACAAACTCTGTGAATTTTAAAAAGCTAGAATGATCATATCTTTAGCAGACATGCATTATAGTTCTGTAGGTAGGAAAATAGCAATGAATAAGCTTAATCTATTACAATAATTTTTTAATTTATATCATTGTGATGACATCTGGTCACGTGTGTGACTTTTTTTGTTCACTTTCCATAGAATGGGCCAAATGCAACTGTCAATCAAATCTTTAGTGGGGGATCCTGGAAGAGGCCATAACATTTATATACATTGTGTATGCAGCAAAGAATCTTGCGATGCCTAGTCACACGTGACAATAAAGTATTCCTATTCCTAACATGGGAAATTATGCTGTGCTGTTTAAATGCGTATTAATATTGGAAAGCCAGTATTTGTTAAAATGTTGAACTTGATTTCTCTTTAGTACAGGAAAGATTGATTAAAGATGTGATATGAATTGTGCATATAAATTTAAGAAAGTGACTACTGTTTTAATAAGTAAACAAATTCAAAATTAAATTAATTTCTGGCACTAAGCAGATTATTTTTTAAAGTATGGATGTTTGTTTCTAGGACGGCTGGTGGCATTGTACAGGCCTTCGTGTCAAGATGTTGAGTTTGCTGAAGCACTCTTATGATCGGCTGACCATTTCTGACCCCCAAGCAGTTGATCCTGAAACAAAGTTTAAATCTGTTGGGCATGGGTCATTAATAGAGAGTTGCCATAATGGAGTAAGCAAAATGCACTCGACTAAATATTCCAATGGTGCCACACAAGAGCTAGGTTCACATACTGCTGATGGTTCTCCTGTACTGAACAAGGAAAGACGGTTCTGTACCAACAGGGCATTGTCCCTTTCTGTTGAAAAGCAACATGAAGGGAAAAGAAACAATTCTATTTCACCAATTTTGTTTGAAACGCCCAAGTTAACTAGCAAGACTGTCACATTACGGCGACGACTCCTCGAGTCCCATCTCTCCTCTGGTAAGAATGTAGAATTGCACAAAACTCTTCAGCCCACTGCAGCAGATAGTGAAGAATGGTCTTGTACCAGAACATGCGATATATTCCCCTTTTCAGATAGCTTACTGAATTCTCCCGGGGACTTGAATTTTGAAGCTTTATCAACCAGTACTCTAAATAATGATGAATGTGGTACTTTATGTAGAACTAAAAGGTATTTGTTTGCACAGCAGCGAACTTCCACAATAGATGATTTAAAAGGTAAAAATGGGTTAATGCCTGAATGTCCAACTTCTGATCAATCAAGTGCATTCAGTAAACTTGACTTAAGCAGTTTCTCTTACTGTGAAGATGACAGTGAATACAGCTCATCTGGATCCTTTGTAACACCATCTAAACATGAAAAACTGAAAGTAGCTGGAGGTGATCAGTTTGTTACTCCAGTTCATTTCAAACCAAACATGCCCACAGAAAGGATGTTAGAAAGAACCCCTTCACATGACAAATTGGATGTCTCAACAGAGGACAGTGGGTACAATTCAGTTAGCTTGGAAAAATCATCTGATTCTTTCTCAAATGAAAATTCCTTCCAAGAATTGGTGAAAAATCAAAAGAAAACCCCAATGATGACGGACTGCAAGAGATCTCTCAGAAAATTGGAAAGAACGAAGCGATTATCAACTCTCAGTGAGCGAGGCTCGCAGTCTGAGACGGAAGAAGAACACAAAGGAATTCATAAGGGGTCAAATTACAAACTCAAATTACCCAACAAAGATGAGGAATTGGTCTTTGAAGAAAATAACTGTGAGGACCCACTGCTAAAATTTGAGAATTTGTCTCGTACCCCTGCATTGCAGTTAATACAGGAACTGTGCGTGAGTAAAAGGAAAAGACTGGAAGATATCATTAAGGGCCAGAGTGGATCAGAGGAAAAGCCATTGGGTGTATCTATGCCACCACTATGTAGATTAATTGGGAGAAAAATGGGTTTGGAAAAAGTGGATATTTTGAAAGAACTGTTCAACCGGAATTTGACACATGTTCTCACTCTAATTTTGTATTGCTTAACTGTAGAAGATATCTGCAGGTAAGGTTCATAAAATTCAAGCAAATGTTTCTCCAAATGTTTAGCCTATTTACTCTTCCCTGCACCCTGTCCAATGAAATCTTTCAAATACTTTGAAAGATTTCAAATAATATTAGAATACTTTGGGTGTAGACTTTGCTTTTTGCTATATGGTTTCTTCAACTAGGATGGAATGGATGTGTTCATTTGTACCTCAAAAAAATAATCTCTCAATCCACACAGGTACCCTTTTTAACAGGTACATCTATTTTGTACTTTAACATAGAAAATAGGTGCAGGAGTAGGCCATTCGGCCCTTCGAGCCTGCACCGCCATTCAATATGATCATGGCTGATCACCCAACTCGGTATCCTGTACCTGCCTTCTCTCCATACCCCCTGATCCCTTTAGCCACAAGGGCCACATCTAACTCCCTCTTAAATATAGCCAATTAACTGCCTCAACTACCCTCTGGCAGAGAGTTCCAGAGATTCACCACTCTGTGTGAAAAATGTTTTTCTCATCTCGGTCCTAAAGGATTTCCCCTTTATCCTTAAACTGTGACCCGTTGTTCTGGACTTCCCCAACATCGGGAATAATCTTCCTGCATCTAGCCTGTCCAACCCCTGAGACGGCTTAATACCCTGTTTTCTACCTTCCCATTTGTTTCCCTCCCCCCTCGTCTACTCCACCAGTAAACCCAAATTTACTCTAGTCAAACACTTAAAATAACTACATTGAACATGTGACGGTCATAAGTCGTGGACTGATACACTGATTCCTGATTAGTGGCTATCCAAATCCATTTGCCACAGATCCTGAAGAGACATGTTTTTGGAGATACAAGTTAAGTGAATTTAAAAATATATATATAACTTCCGACTGGGAAGGGTTTTACTATTTATGTCCTATCAATGTAACACTTCCTTAAACATTTGACTTCTGAAATGAATTTGGTGGATTAATGTTGGAAAAACTAATGTTTCGGATGGTGAAGATAATTAGTAATGGTAGTAATAGCAATCTTCCACACACTTTAAAATAGTTAAAAATAAATGAATGTTTAACACCTGATAGGATGCCACACTAGCTGTTTGGCATTTTTACACCAATGCAATACGTAAAGTATTATGTGGCTGTCGTTTTGCATTCATTTTGCCTGTTGAAATCCAGGTGCAGGAACTTGACATTAAATGTGGTATCTGACAACGCTGCAGGTTATCCACTACCCTAACTACACAGGTTTTGTCTTTGTTTTGCAAATCAAATCATTGTTTTTTATAAGAGTTTGGAAAGTGAGCAAAATATGGAAGAAAATCGTCAAACAAGACCAGGCACTATGTCTCAAAAGGAAGCAGTATCTTGATGAAAGTCGAAACCACCAAGTGGTATGTGATTTATGTGCACTTTTTAAAGATTATATATAGAAAAATCTGTGATTTGGCAACATATAGGTCATGTAATTGGTACCATCAAAATTAGAAATGCACTGAGTTATATAGAGGATCTAGTTTTCACTTTAAATATTGTAAATCATTTCATCATGATGTTACTCGGGAAATTGATGAGGGTAAAGCAGTGGATGTTGTATATATGGACTTCAGTAAGGCCTTTGACAAGGTTCCCCATGGAAGGTTGGTTAAGAAGGTTCAATGGTTGGGTATTAATGGTGGAGTAGCAAGATGGATTCAACAGTGGCTGAATGGGAGATGCCAGAGAGTAATGGTGGATGGTTGTTTGTCAGGTTGGAGGCCAGTGACGAGTGGGGTGCCACAGGGATCTGTGTTGGGTCCACTGTTGTTTGTCATGTACATCAATGATCTGGATGATGGTGTGGTAAATTGGATTAGTAAGTATGCAGATGATACTAAGATAGGTGGGGTTGCGGGTAATGAAGTAGAGTTTCAAAGTCTACAGAGAGATTTATGCCAGTTGGAAGAGTGGGCTGAAAGATGGCAGATGGAGTTTAATGCTGATAAGTGTGAGGTGCTACATCTTGGCAGGACAAATCAAAATAGGACGTACATGGTAAATGGTAGGGAATTGAAGAATGTAGGTGAACAGAGGGATCTGGGAATAACTGTGCACAGTTCCCTGAAAGTGGAATCTCATGTAGATAGGGTGGTAAAGAAAGCTTTTGGTGTGCTGGCCTTTATAAATCAGAGCATTGAGTATAGAAGTTGGGATGTAATGTTAAAATTGTACAAGGCATTGGTGAGGCCAATTCTGGAGTATGGTGTACAATTTTGGTCGCCTAATTATAGGAAGGATGTCAACAAAATAGAGAGAGTACAGAGGAGATTTACTAGAATGTTGCCTGGGTTTCAGCAACTAAGTTACAGAGAAAGGTTGAACAAGTTAGGGCTTTATTCTTTGGAGCGCAGAAGGTTAAGGGGGGACTTGATAGAGGTTTTTAAAATGATGAGAGGGATAGACAGAGTTGACGTGGAAAAGCTTTTCCCACTGAGAGTAGGGAAGATTCAAACAAGGGGACATGACATGAGAATTAAGGGACTGAAGTTTAGGGGTAACATGAGGGGGAACTTCTTTACTCAGAGAGTGGTAGCTGTGTGGAATGAGCTTCCAGTGAAGGTGGTGGAGGCAGGTTCGTTTTTATCATTTAAAAATAAATTGGATAGTTATATGGATGGGAAGGGAATGGAGGGTTATGGTCTGAGCGCAGGTATATGGGACTAGGGGAGATTATGTGTTCGGCACGGACTAGAAGGGTCGAGATGGCCTGTTTCCGTGCTGTAATTGTTATATGGTTTATCATGAAGTAGTTATTGTGCTCCAGATGCAGAATTGTTGAGGCTAACAATGTTATTGCCTAATCAGGCAAATTTTATGCAGCTCAAATATATATTTAAATTACTTGGAGCTCAGTCCAATGATTTTGTAAACAATTTATATTGAGAGTTTGTATCAATGTCCTGAATATTTGAACATGAGTTGCATGATAAATATTTCTCAACTAGGTTATTAAGCATGGATATAGTGGGCGACGGGAGCAGTGGTTTGGGAAATTACCTACTCTTGGATTGATTCTTCAATTAATGCAGTTTGCAATAATTTGGCAAATTTGTAAGCATCCAACTTGGCAAGGAATCATTATTCTCCCACTATTGCAACGTTTAGCTGTCCAATTTGTTTGATATTTCTACAGGAAATGTGTTGGCTAAATCTAAATGTTTAGGTTTTTTAACTAATGGAAAAAGTTACATTTAAATTTCTTATCACCATTATAAAATCCAAATAATACTTTTCAACAGCATAATCAACCTTGGGCCGCTGATGCTGAAACCAGATGTAATCTCCCAGATCGTCCTGCTTTGAAATCTGTTCAGGCACAAGCAAGGATTATGTTTACTCCAACTCTCTCATCTCAACAGGGGATAACACCTGGTGGATGCAGTAGTGCTTCCAAGTCCAGTAGTAAACGAGAAGAATTCTTGCAGGTAAGTGTAAAGAACCCTGCTGGGAATTTCCATAGAGTTAACATCTGGACAACACAAAAATAATTTGTCGATCAAGCTGATTTGGTATAAACCATTAAGTTCTTTTTTAAGATCCTTTCAGTAGCTTTGGTAGAACTGCTTAAGAATCAGCACTTTTCAAAAATAAAGTGACCTTGATTTATGCATCTGTCCATTTTCAGTAACTAATCTTTGGTTCTAAAGTGTAGGTTAAATATAAATTGTGGTTATTCCCCAAGCAGAGAAGAAAATTAGTTTGATCAATTTCTAGGATTTGATCTTTAGTTACATTTGCAGTTGCTCTTATTTTCCTAATTGTTGCCTTTGTTAACCTTGTAATGGAAATGATAATATTGTGCACAGTTTTAACAGTTTTGCATAACTTTCTAATATTTGTTCTTCATGGTAACATCACAAAATAGTGTGACGTCATAGTGCAGCTGGTAGAGCTGCTGCCTATCAGTACCAGAGACCAGTGTTTGATCCTGACTTTGAGTGCGGTCTCAGAAGTTTACACATTCTCCTTGTGACCACGTGGGTTTCCGCCCACATTCCAAAGCGTGCATTTGGTAGGTTAATTGACCTCTGTAAATTGCCCCTATCTGGATTTGGAAGCGGATAAGTTAGAACTAGTGTGTCAGAAAAATAAAAACATAGAAACATAGAAATTAGGTGCAGGAGTAGGCCATTCGGCCCTTTGAGCTAGCACCGCCATTCAATATGATCATGGATGATCATCCAACTCGGTATCCCGTACCTGCCTTCTCTCCATACCCTCTGATCCCTTTAGCCACAAGGGCCACATCTAACTCCCTCTTAAATATAGCCAATGAACTGGCCTCAACTACCCTATGTGGCAGAGAATTCCAGCGATTCACCACTCTCTGTGTGAAAAAAGTTTTTTCTCATCTCGGTTTTAAAGGATTTCCCCCTCATCCTTAAACTGTGACCCCTTGTCCTGGACTTCCCCAACATCGGGAACAATCTGCCTGCATCTAGCCTGTCCAACCCCTTAAGGAAGGAACAGCAAATGCTGGCTTACACTGAAGATGGATACAAAAAGCTAGAGTAACTCAGTGGATCAGGCAGCATCTCTGGACCAAAGGAACAGGTGACGTTTCTGGTCGAGTCCTTCGGACTGAGTCGGGAGAGAGAAAAACAAGAGATATAGAAGGTACATAGAACAAATGAAAGATATGCAAAAAGCAATGATGATCACTGGTTGATGTGGACTCAGTGGGCCAATGGGTTGTTTTCGTGTTGTATCTCTAAACTAAATCCTCCATTCCCCAAAAGTAGAATTGGGGAATGTTAAATGGAGAAAATTAGAATCTTCAAAAAATATATATTCTTGCCCTCAGGTTGCCAAAACACTGTTTAACGATGAGGCTTTAAAACCATGTCCACGGTGCCAGTCCCCTGCCAGATACAATCCAATGAAGAAAAGAGGCCTCTGCAGTCGAGAAGATTGTGCATTTGACTTCTGCACACAATGCTTTTGTGTTTTTCATGGATCCAGGGAATGTGGCAGCAAGTCTGCCAAGCATTTTGGCAACAAAGGAGGAACGCCAGGAAGTGCTAAAAGCAAGAGGAACTTAAGAAGATTATAAATTTTAAAGTAGTAAACTTGTATATGTAAATTTAGGACAGTGAGAATTCCCTCAACCATTCTCCCTTTATACACCTTGAAGATACTTTTAAACTACTATCAATTTGTACAATAATTTTCTAATTAATGAGTGGAGGAAACTATGTGGGCTAAGATTACAAGTTTTCTCTTCTTGGTTGTTCTAATTTGCACATCTGATTTTAGTTTTTTTTATTTTCCCTACTCTTGGGTTGGTTTTTCAGAATAACCTCAAACACCGTCATGATAGGAATGATAGATAGGTAGCTTGCATCAAAATCATTGTGTTTTAAGATTTCTCTGTTAAAAAGCAACCAAGATCAGGGAGAATTGACATCTCGCTGGAACAATGTTGTCAGGATTTTATGATGGGACTGGAAAAAGTTTTCTTTACATTCCGTATTGAAGATTTCTTCCCATTCCTAGCTTCCTTTTTCAAATAATCTAGTTGCTTTGGGCAATGGACTCCATTTATTGAATCACTGAACTTGGAATCCAATGTTCACCATTATTTCTGTACGTGAAGTACTGTTTTAAAGTGTTGACTGTGCGTAAAATCAAGGCAACGGGTGTGTCCAAATTCTTTTGGACCTTTTTGTATATAGTTTTATACATGTTAAAAAAGTTAGTAGACATTTGAGTGGATTTTAATTTGTTACATGCTTAATAAAATTTTCATAAAATGGTGTGAATGTATTTTCTTCATAGGCTGAATTGTTCATTGTTTTTTAAAGAACTCTCTGCCAACTTGTGAAATGCTTGCACAAGCATTTCACTTCTACAAATGTTTTTGTTATATTCGGGCAGAACTGAACTTGTTTCAAATGGGGCTGAGGGGTGGGAGATTGCAACCTTCTCGTGGCCCGCCCTGTTTCGACGAATGAAATCAACATGGCGTGCACAATCAAATAGAACAAGTTGTCCGACAACTTTAGGCCATATGCAAGAAGAAGAAATGCGGCCCATATACATTTTGATGTGGACAAACTTGAATAAGCTTGCATTGGGTTTGTCGATACCTGTGGACACACTTAATATTGGTTAACCAGGAATGATTTTTGTGTTGGTGTTAGTTTTTAAATATCAGTCTTTTAAGTGAAAACATGCAGTGAAAAAGATCAATGACAACATGCGCCTCAGGTCTCCTTTAAATATTTTCCCTTTGCACTTTTAACACATGTCCTCTACTTTTAATCCTTGCTACCCTTTGTGAACGACTACAACTATCTATGCCCCTGATAATTTTCTCTTGTACAGCTGCAATATGATGTCCCAACCCATGCATTCAATAGCCCTGTCTAAGGTAGATTTACCCTTATTTGCTATTCTATCTGCCTATGTTGCCATTTTCTATGATCTTGTACCTAAATATCCCTCTTGTACATCAAGCCTTCTAATGACCATGTAGTTTACTATGTTGGATAATCCAAAATATGTTGCTTCACTTGTCTAAATTAAATTCTCTCTGTCATTGCTGTGTTGCACTTTCCAGACTATGTCCCTCTGTATGCTTGGGCAACTGTCCTTGTTATCTACAACTGTGCCAATCTGTGTTGGCAGTAAACTTGCTTATCAGACCAGACACTTCTATGACGTGTAACAAAGGTTTCGGCACTGATCTCTCCTGTATGCCGCTGGTTAGACTTCCGGTTAGAGAAATAAACTTCTATCTCGTATCACAAAACCAATTTTGGATCCAATTTGGCAAAACATCTGATCCCATGTGCCCAAGTACTTGGACCAGCTAACTGTGTAAGACCTTATCAAAAGTCCTGCTAAAGTCCACGTATACCATGTTTACTTCCTTGCCACCATCAATTGAAGGAGCAAGTAATGCCCCTTTTTTTAAATTTTATTTTTTTAATGTTGACGTAGGATTTCCCATGCACATAAACCAGACTCCTTCGTCGCTCTGCTTTTTCGTGTGGTCATGAATTCTATCCCAAAGATTTACTGACATGTAGTTTCCTGGGTTGTCCCTCCTTGAGTGTGGGAACAACATTAGCTACCAACCAATCTTCCAGTCCTCACCCATAGCTAAAGATGGTACAAAAAATAAAACCTGTCCGAGCCCAAGCAACCACTGCCTTTCCTAGGATAGACTTCATCAGGCCTTCAGAATTTTATGGGTCAATATCTTTTTAACACTTTTTCTCCTTCCACACTCTTCAGATTATACATCTCCCTTCCCCCAGGTGAATATTGATGTGGATGTATTTATTCTGGACAGAACCTCTCCTGGCTCCAAACAAAGATTTCCCTTTTTGGCCCTGAGGCCTTCTTTCCACTGCTACACTTTTGTAATATTCATTAACAATTTTGGACCTCTTTAATTTTGTTGACCAGGGCTATCTATTCATTTTTGCCCTTCTAACTCTTATTTCCTTTAAGCCTTAAAGGTTCCCTTGATAACAATGTTCTATACCTGGCCTTTGCTTCCACCTTATTAGCAGCTGTCCCAATCTACTTTCTGCAAGTCTTGTCTTATGCTATTGAAGTCAGCCCAGTTTGAAATTAAATTCCCCCAATTTAAAACTTTAACTATAGATCTAACCTTGTCATTTTCTAACCTTGTCATTTTCCGTGATTACCTTTACCAGCCTTCTGAATTGTGGTCTCTGTTTGCAAAGAATTCCTGTGCAATATTTCCAGAACTTGATAGTTGTCGGAAAGTAGCTGTTCCTGAACCTGATGATGGGACTTCAGTCTTCTGTACATACCACCCAATGGTAGCCATGGGAGAAAACTGGCAGGGAACATAAAAACTGACTGCAAAAGTTTTTATAGATATGTGAAGAGGAAAAGATTAGTTAAAACAAATGTAGGTCCCTTGCAGTCAGAAAGAGGCAAATTGATCATGGGGAACAAGGACATGGCAGACCAATTGAATAACTACTTGAAATAGCAAGGGACCGGGGGTTAAATGAGATGAACTGAGTGAAATCCAGGTTAGCCGGGAAGTAGTGTTGGGTAAATTGAATGGATTAAAGGCCGATAAATCCCCAGGGCCAGAGAAATTGCATCCCAGAGTACTTGAGGAAGTAGCCGCAGAAATAGTGGATACATTAGTGATAATTTTTCAAAACTGTTTAGATTCTGGAGTAGTTCCTGAGGACTGGAGGGTAGCTGATGTAACCCTACTTTTTAAAAAGGGAGGGAGAGAGAAAACTGGGAATTACAGACCAGTTAGTCTAACATCGGTGGTGGGGAAAATTCTGGAGTCGGTTATTAAAGATGGGATAGCAGCACATTTGGAAAGTGGTGAATTCATTGGACAAAGTCAGCATGGATTTATGAAAGGTAAATCATGTCTGACTAATCTTATAGAACTTTTCGAGGATGTAAATAGTAGAATGGATAAGGGAGAACCAGTGGATGTGTTATATCTGGACTTTCAGAAGGTTTTAGACAAGGTCCCACATAAGAGATTAGTATACAAACTTAAAGCACACGGTATTGGGGGTTCAGTATTGATGTGGATAGAGAACTGGTTGGCAAACAGGAAGCAATGAGTAGGAGTAAGCGGGTCCTTTTCAGAATGCCAGGCAGTGACTAGTGGGGTACCGCAAGGCTCAGTGCTGGGACCCCAGCTATTTACAATATATATTAATGATCTGGATGAGGGAATTGAAAGCAACATCTCCAAGTTTGCGGATGACACGAAGCTGGGGGCAGTGTTAGCTGTGAGGAGAATGCTAGGAGGCTGCAAGGTGACTTGGATAGTTTGGGTGAGTGGGCAAATGCATGGCAGATGCAGTATAATGTGGATAAATGAGAGGTTATCCACTTTGGTGGCAAAAACAGAAAAGTAGACTATTATCTGAATGGTGGCCGATTAGGAAAAGGGGAGATGCAATGAGACCTGGGTATCGTGGCACACCAGTCGTTGAAAGTAAGAATGCAGGTGCAGCAGGCAGTAAAGAAAGCAAATGGTATGTTAGCATTCCAGTCATTGAAAGTAAGAATGCAGGTGCACCAGGCAGTGAAGAAAGCAAATGGTATGTTAGCATTCATAGCAAAAGGATTTGAGTATAAGAGCAGGGAGGTTCTACTGGAGTTGTACAGGATCTTGGTGAGACCACACCTGGAGTATTGTGTACAGTTTTGGTTTCCTAATCTGAGGAAAGACATTCTTGCCATAGAGAGAATACAGAGAAGGTTCACCAGACTGATTCCTGGGATGGCAGGACTTTCATATGAAGAAAGACTGGATAGACTCGGCTTGTACACGCTAGAATTTAGAAGATTGAGGGGGGATCTTATAGAAACTTACACAATTCTTAAGGGGTTGGACAGGCTAGAAGCAGGAAGATTATTCCCGATGTTGGGGAAGTCCAGAACTAGGGGTCACAGTTTAAGGATAAGAGGGAAGTCTTTTAGGACTGAGATGAGAAAATAATTTTTTACACAGAGATTGGTGAATCTGTGGAATTCTCTGCCACAGAAGGTAGTTGAGGCCAGTTCATTGGCTATATTTAAGAGGGAGTTAGATGTGGCCCTTGTGGCTAAAGGGCTAAATGGAGAGAAAGCAGGGATGGGATGCTGAGTTGGATGATCAGCCATGATCATATCGAATGGCGGTGCAGGCTCGAAGGGCCGAATGGCCTGCTCCTGCACCTATTTTCTATGTTTCTATGAGAAGAAGGCATAGCCCAATGATAAAGGTTGCCTTAAGAAGGCAGCTTCTATGTAAATGCTTTCAGTGGAGGGAGGGCTGTGCCTGTGATGGGCTTGGCCGTCCATCACTCTCTGCAGCCTTTTGCATTCTTGTACATTAGAATTGTCATACCAGCAGTTACTGACTTTCGTAGTAAAGCTGCGTACCTTGTACTCCAGTTCTTTCCTCATCTATTTCAGGTGCACTTGTTTTCCAAAGAGAAAATGCCTCCTTAAATGTATCTTAACATTGAAAGGTATTACTTACACTTGCTTTCATTGAAGTTGATTTGCCTATTATTTGACCATTCTGCAAATGTACTAATATCTTGCAGTCATTCATTACCCTCTGCATTAATTAAACCAACTTCCTCCCCCCAAAAAAAATGATGTGTCGCTGAAAGTTTTTGTACTGCAATTTGGATTTCCATGCTAATTATGCAACACATCTACTGGACCTATTATGATCCTTTTTGTTCATTTTGTGGTCTGACCATTGTTATGAAGTCACTATTACATAAAGCTGTTTGAGACTCCAACATGCAACTCCATTACCCCATGTACGGTTTATTACTATTTCCATAATCTCATTCAATTTCCTTTTTGATATCTCTGTTCACTGATTGGCTCTAGCCTGAGTGGGAGGAAAGTTAGAAGTGAGTCAGAGGGGGAAAACAGTTGAAAAGAGAGGCATAGCACAGGCAGACTTTACTCAGAGCTCCCGTGGATTTTGAAGCAACAGCAACAAAGAGAAGCAGGAGAAAGCACTAATTGGCTCTAGCCCGAGTGGAACGAGAGTTAGAAGTGAGTCAGAGGGGGTAAACAGTTTAAAACTGAGGAATTTGGTTTGTAAATTGGCAAATTAGGCAATCTATCAGTCAATGTAAGCAGGATGCCTCTTAGGGAGCGGCAGTGAGAAAAGTGCAAGTCTTTGGCGAGGAGTCTGAGGAGACGAGGCTATGCAAAACGCTGGAGAGGCAGAGATGAAAGAAGGAGATGTCAAGCAAGCTGATTCAGCGTGATGCTTGCAGTATGTGGGAGGTCAAGGGCATCGCTGGTGCCTCTGGCTGCTACAAATGTGAGAAGTGCATCCAGGTACAGCTCCTGAAGGACCGTGTTGGGGAACTGGAGAAACAAGTGGATTACCTCAGGTTCGTCCCAGAAACGGAGTGGAATAGGGACATGTCAATGGCTTGGGGAGGGAGCATTGAAAGTTCAGATTAGGTCCATGGCTTCAGGTTAAGACAGTTTGAGGTTGACACATGCAACCAAATTGAAATTGACCACATTATCAATACAATGAGGATATAATTGTCTTGAGTAATGTTGCTCTTTCCCGTTTTTCTTTTTCTTGCTACCTTATGTCAATTGTCAATTGAGCATGATTTACAATTGAAACAATTTGCTACTCCTTTGTTTGCAACATAGTTCCTCTCTTTTGCTTACACATATTTAATAGAGTCATGCAGCATGGAGCAGGCGCTTCAGCTCAACGTCCAATTTGCGTTCATCCTATTCTCTTTAGACGTATCCCTCGTGTTTCAGAATTGTTAAGCAAATGACCAACAAAAGCATAATGTATCAAGCCTAAAGAATGCATAAAATGCTGGAATAGCTCAACGCCCCTGGCAGCATCTCTGGAGCGAAGGCACGGGTGACGTTTCCAAGCCTAAATCTGATTCACTAGGGTTGAAAGAAATGTCAAAATGTAAAGGTTGTTTTTGTTTAGTTTCACCCTTTCTCCTCTCCCTCAACAGCAACGTCTTAGCTCGCGTATTTGGGATGTGATTTGCTGCTTTGTGACGTTTGACTGTTTGCTGATGTTCTCGGAGGAAGCGAAAGCAACATTGGAAATATCAGCAGAGATGACCGAGGATGTTTTCCAGAACTGACCCATGGTCTCAA
The DNA here is from genome assembly GCF_028641065.1 of Leucoraja erinaceus. Lineage (NCBI taxonomy): Eukaryota > Metazoa > Chordata > Chondrichthyes > Rajiformes > Rajidae > Leucoraja > Leucoraja erinaceus. The sequence continues at coordinate 99,958,445 of NC_073380.1, forward strand.
TAACGGGACAGAATGTAGTCGCCGCTGGCAGTAGCAAAGGCTAAAGTTTGCTACTGTCTTAACTATTTGTCCGGTCCAATGTGCGTTAAAGTTGTTAAGTTATTTGAGCAGGTTGGGGAAATGTGGTGTCCAAGTTAAAGACGGGGATTACGCCAGCATTGTTTGTTTAGTTCGTGGTTAAAGTTTTTGTGTCTACCTCCATAGCAACCCAAGTCGACACACAACTGCTGCTCTCATTGGGCAACTCCATCATCACCGATGTTCCCAGCTCTGAGTTGTTCTTTTTGCTGAAAATTACATGTAGTTAGTTCCTGCCACCAACCTTCCAAAGGAAGAATTGAAAGCTGAAATCGCCCGTCTCCTAGTTCCTTGTTTTTGTTCTGGGGGGAGAAAAACACACGGCCAAGGGTGAACTTGTGTTAATTTCGTCCTCTGCACGTCTTCGCTGATGGAACCAGGAAACGTATCAGACAAATTGACAACAGGTATGTTGGGCAGAGGACGCTCCTGTTGAATCCGATCTCTCAGTCCCACCGTTTGTACAATTGTCCCTTTTCACCCGAACTTCAATCCAACGCGAGCTGGAGAGTTGGATGTTGAATGCTGAAGAACAAGTTTGGTTGTAAAACGGGAAATATAATCTTTCATTCAATTGACACTGTGATAATTCTGTGATTTATCGCAAGCTCTTTTACTAATCTGTACAGGATGGCGAGCATCTTAGAAAGTTAAAGATTTGATATCATCAAGACAAATCCAACATATTTAGGATCGCTGCCATTTTATTATTGCTTATTAATTCCCCAGTGACCAATTAATCTGACTATTTCCCCCCTTTCACGGAACTGTACAAACTCTTACCATATTATTTGTTACTCTTGTATTACCTCTTTTAATCCTAGGTAAGACCTTTCTCACTCTAATATATCAGCTGAGATTTATAAAATATAATGTTAGTATTCACTGGAGTTTAGAAGGATGAGGGGGATCTTATAGAAACTTATAAAAGGACTGGATAAGCTAGATGCAGGAAAAATGTTCCCAATGTTGGGCGAGTCCAGAACCAGGGGCCACACAGGCTTAGAATAAAGGGGAGGCCATTTAAGACTGAGGTGAGAAAAAAACGTTTTCACCCAGAGAGTTGTGAATTTATGGAATTCCCTGCCACAGAGGGCAAATCACTGGATGCATTTAAGAGAGAGTAATGCCCCTGTCCCACTTGGGAAACCTGAATGGAAACCTCTGGAGACTTTGTGCCCCACCCAAGGTTTCCGTGCGGTTCCCAGAGGTTGCAGGTGGTTGCCGGAGGTTGCAGGTAGTGGAAGCAGGTAGGGAGACTGACAAAAACCTCCGGGAACCGCACGGAAACCTTGGGTGGGGGCACAAAGTCTCCCGCGGTTTCCGTTCAGGTTTCCTAAGTGGGACAGGGGCATTAGATAGAGCTCTAGGGGCTAGTGGAGTCAAGGGATATGGGGAGAGGGCAGGCAAGGGTTATTGTTAGGGGACGATCAGCCATGATCACAATGAATGGCGGTGCTGGCTCGAAGTGCCGAATGGCCTCCTCCTGCACCTATTTTCTATGTTTCTATGTTAGATGTCTGCCACTGCTGATCTAAGTCTTATCTGTTAATCTATTTCATCTTATCCAGTCTACTTGGTATGGGTTTATTATTGTCACTTGTACTGAGATGTAGTAAATATTTTTTTTTGTGCTATCCAGTCTAAGCAAATCATACTACACACTAGTACAATCAGCCATACATGTACAACAGGTGGCACAAAGAAAAATACCAGTGCAGAGTATAGTGTTACAGCATTCTAAAATTATGGGGGGAAAAAAGTCCATGGTCCACAATGAGGTGGGTTGGAAGATCAGGACCACATCCATGCTTATAGGTGAACCATTCAGTACTCTGTTAAAGCAGGGAAGAACTGCTACTGAATCTAATGGTATACTATTTCAAACTTTTGTATCTTCTGCCCAATGGGAGAGGCCAGAAGAGAAAAAGGCGGGGATGATAAAGGTACTTGATTCTATTGGCTGATTTCTCAAGGCAACGTGAAGTGTAGATTGTCAAATTGGTGGTGATATTTATACCTTGGAACTTGATGCACTTGACTATCTTGACTCGTCTCCAGTTGGTTCAGAATGCTGCTGCTCGCCTTTTAACAGGGACTCGAAAGAGGGAGCACATATCGCCAATTCTGGCCTCCCTCCACTGGCTCCCGGTGCACTTTCGAGTTCATTTTAAGATACTGTTATTTGTTTTTAAATCTCTGAATGGGCTCGCCCCGCCTTACCTCTCTGCACTGCTCCACCCATACGCTCCTGCCCGGTCCCTCGGGTCAGCTGGTCAGCTGCTCCTGGAGGTACCGAGGTCTAGTCGGAGGCTCAGAGGGGATAGAGCCTTCTCTGTTGCTGCTCCGGCACTCTAGAACACCCTGCCGTTGCACATCAGACAGGCCCCCTCTCTGTCCATCTTCAAATCCAGTGTTAAAACACATTTGTACTCCCTGGCTTTTGACCATGCCTGAGGCTTTGCTTCTGTTTGTGGTGTTTTTGATGTTTCTTTAGTTTACATGTCTTTTCCTACTATTTCTTTTGATTGTTATTTTTGGTGTGTATTAATTTTTTTGTCAATGATTAGTGATGTACAGCACTTTGTTGCAGCTATGTTTGTTTTTAAAGTGCTCTATAAATGTATTATTATTATTATTATTATCTCCATTTCCACATCATTGATGCTGATTGGGGGGCTGTACTCCATCTCCCTACCTAAAATTAATAACTTGCTATTTCATTTTACTGACAGAGAGAGAGAGAGAGAGGTTGCTGTCTTGGAACCAAATTACTAAGCTCTCTATCTCCTTTCTATACTCTCTTATCATTATTTAAAATTTGGCTCACTGCAGTGGTGCCATCAGCAAACATGTAAATGCAATTAGAGCAGAATTTGTGAGCAGAGTATTGGGTGTACAGGGAGTATAGTTCAGAGGTTGACAATACATCCTTGTGGTGTTGAGAATTATCATGAAGAATCTTGTGTCACCTGTCCCTGATTATGGTCTCTGGGTCAGGAAGAGGGGGCTGCTGATGCCTAGGACCAGGAGCTTGGAGATTAGTTTGGTTGTGATTATGCTGTTGTTCCAGCGATGACTGTAGGGCCCAGGTGATGGCGTCTGCTGTGGATTTGTTGTGGCTTGGGGAACGGGTCCAATTTGGCAACTCCACTGGCATTCTTCAACTCATGCTGGAACCACCCAATTAGCTGGGTGATATCACCACACAAATTCTATCATATGTTACAATCTATGCTTATCATTTTCTTTCTTTCTCTTCTTATGCTCTTCCCTTGAGCTTAGTTCAATCAAATCATAATCTTGTTCAGAACCTTCCACTCATAACCTACCATGAAATGCAGTATGATTTTGCAATTCTTCAACAAATCTGCAAATGTATGTATTTTGTTAATTTTGAGCACTCTTACAATACTTGCTCTAGTGCTTTGACAAGTCTTGCTGATTTCTCAGTCACTGGTCGATGTGGTAAAATAATTATGCATTTAATAATTTGTTTCGTAAACCTTTCAACTAGAAGTGTGGACTGTTATCGGAGACCTTATCTTCACCTGTGTTCAGATGAACAAAAGCAAATCATAGATATAGATTGATACAAATGTTGACTCCTCCACAAGTCATAACATTTTAAAAAATCAGAAATACTGACATGTTTCAGTAGGCCAGGTAGCATCTCTGGCCTACTGAAACATTTTGGTATATCTGATTAAAAAAATAAAAAATGTATGACTTGTGGAGATGTCAACATTTTTATCAAACTGCTAGACTAAGTGGGACCCATTGGGTCCTATCTTCACATGGGAGGGCTGGTCCCCCAACGCAATATTCCATCTCTTCACCAATTCCGGGTGGGGTGGGGGGGGGGGGGGGGGGGGAGCTTTTTGGAGAGCTGGTATGGGTGTTGTTGGCTGCAGGGACTACTGGTCTCCAGAGGGCTAGTATGGACATTGTAGGCCAAAGGATTCTTGGGGTGGCAGCTCAGTCCCTCAAGCCTGTTGTGCTGGCACCTCACTCACGGCTGGTGGGCTGGCAGCTGACTCACGGCTATTCCTTGGCCGTGAGTCACCAGCAAGACTTGTCAAATCAGCAAGACTTGTCAAAGCACTAGAGCAAGGCCACCAAATTCAAATGCATTTTCCTACCATTTCAAGCAGAGTGCAAGGCCACCAAATTCAAATGCAACCATTTCAAGCAAGGTGCAAGGCCACCAATTTCAAGTGCAGTTTCTTACCTCTTCGAGCAGGGTGCAAGGCCACCAAATTCAAGTGCAGTTTCAGACCATTTCATGCAGGGTGCAAGGCCACCACATTCAAATGCAGTTTCAGACCATTTCATGCAGGGTGCAAGGCCACCACATTCAAATGCAGTTTCATACCATTTCAAGCAAGGTGAAACTACCATAAAACCACACAAAACACCACGCTCACAGTTCAGTAGACATTCAGTGTGTTCAGTTGATTCACAGCTCAGATAGAGTTGTGGCCTTTCCCTCCCCCATCATACAGAGACTGAGTCACACCCACACTTCCGGGTTTTATAATCCCTTCCCCTTCCACCGGAAAAGGTGTGGCCTTCATGGCGTGAATGACAGTAGAGATATTCTCAACATTTTTTAAACACTAATAACACTTTTAATTTTCATTGATGGGAAGAATCCTCTGCACCTGATCAGCAGAGGGGGACTGAGTAAGATGGGCAAAAATCATAACCATAAGTGGTAGCGTTTTACCTAAAATCAATATAGTGCAAACTGGAAGTTGTCAAGTTTAGCCAAACAACCATTAGCAGTGCATTTTTACTTCAATCCAAAGAGCCATTAGCAGTGCATTTTTATTTCAACCCAAAGAGCCATTACCAGTGCATTTTCACTGCTTCAACCCAAAGGGCCATTAGCAGTGCATTTGTACTTCTTCAACCCAAAGAGCCATTAGCAGTACATTTTCATTTCAACAACCCAAAGAGCCATTAACAGTGCATTTTCACTTCAACAACCCAAAGAGCCATTAGCAGTGCATTTGTACTTCAACAACCCAAAGAGCCATTAACAGTGCATTTTCACTTCTTCAACCCAAAGGGCCATTAGCAGTGCATTTGTACTTCTTCAACCTCTGGCTTCCTCCATCTTCCAGAGACTGAGTGAGGCACACCACTTCCTGATTTTATAGTCCCTCTCCCTCCCTCCAGCAGGGGCAGCAGAGAGAATGGCAAATTATTTAAAAACATTAATATCTCTCTGATTTTTCATCGATGGGAAAAATCCTGGAAGGGAGAGGGGGGCTCTTAGCGAGGTGGCCAAAAATGACAGCCGTATGTAGCGGCGTTGTCTCGGAAATCGCAGCACAACGAGCCAAAAGCGGTCAAGATCAGACTTTTAGTAATATAGATATCTATCTTCTTCTTGCGTATGGCGTGCACAGCCTAAAGTTTTCGGACAACTTGTTCTATTTAATCTTATTTGATTGTGCACGCCGGATTGATTGCATTCATCGAAACAGGGCGGACCACGTGAAAGTTACAATCTTCCGCCCCATTACATCTATGATTTGCTTTTACTTAATAAATAATGCTTCAAATCAATGATTTTTCTACAGAACTGGAAAAAAAAATGAGGCATATTTAAAATTGCAGAGAAGCAGGAAAGATAGAAAACTATATGTGATGTGATGGAAATGAAGGGAGGACAAATGGCTGGGTGGAATTGATTAGGAAAGAGTGCTGAAGATTAGTTAATGGCAAATATATGGCAACTTGTGGAGATGCAAATAGCAGGAAGAACTTGCTGGCACTTTGAAATATGGAACACCAAAGTAGTGTAATGCTCAGAGAATTCCACAAGCCAGGCAGCCTTTATGGAGCGAAAAAGAATGATGTAATTCAGAACAGGCCGGTGATTAAGAAGCAAAAATGCAGCTGATGGGAACAAACGCAGAGATGCCCATAATGCCAGGTGGTATCTAAACAGAGAAACAAGGCTCAAGCCAGTGTCCACCTTCAATAAGAAATCATCAACTCCAAACAGCAAACCTGCCATTCTCTCCAGTAAACTGGCTGGCTCGAAGGGCCAAATGGCCTGCTCCTGCACCTATTGTCTGTTGTCTAAACACCAACTGATTTTAATTAAATTGACGAGAGATTATCAAGATGGTTTTATGTTTACTTGATCTAGAATTTTATTTTGTTTTTCAGAGCCTCCTGATATAATCGTGGATGAATTTGTAAGTATATTTATTAGGGGTGAACTTTAAATGAAACTCAATTATCCCGTGAAGGGGCCCTTCAGGCAATGGAATATTCATCTTTGTGTTTGTCCCAAGAGGAACCATTGCAGCTCTAACAAGTCTGTCCAATGAGTCTATTTATTTTCTTTGCAGTTAATATTGTGAAAATATTTCAATATAAAACACATCCCATTCCTGTTAAATTGTCTCTGTGTGGTTTTACCATTCAGTAGAAAATTAAACTTTACATAGTATGAAAATGCTTGTGAAGACTACAATGGAAGTTCACAAGAGAAATGGGTAATTTAAATCTATTTTGATGTTTACTTGCATCCGTAGAGCATCCCAAACACTTTAGAAGATCAATGGAAAATATAATGCTCAGCCACGGCATTTTATAATAGGTATCGTACTACAAAGATGGTTTCCATAATGGTCTTAAAGGAAGGTGAAGTGTTGGGGATGCATAGGATGTTGACTCCAGAGGAAAGGGAAGATACAAGGGGAAAAGAGAAAAGAAAGGACTGCTCTTGGATAGATACTCCAGTGGTGGAAAGCCCTCGATTATACATTAAATCAATCAAATATCCTTTAGCAGAGCCTGAAAAATATAAAATAGAATTACTTACAGGACAATAGATTAAAGATAGAGATTAAAGGTAGAAGATTGGGTCTAATTGTATAGATATCTAAAGGAATTGGTAAAATACAGTGGACTAAATTGTCATCTTCCATGTGATATGAATCTATGATCATTTGATTTATTTAAGTCCACGGAGATATCATTGGTAAAAAAAGTTATTCCAGAAAGGATTTTTATTTTGAAAATTGGCCTGATTAATGGATGCTGCCTTTCTTTCTGATTATGGTAAGATGTGCAGCCTAATGTACAACAATACATATTGGCAATTAAAATGCCACACTGATATAATTCTTTAACATTTTGCTGAGAAATATTTAACATTACATAAATGTCCTTTTTAAAACTGAGAAACTACTGTACAATGTCATCTTCCATTATACCAAACATTGACCATATCTAATATTCTTCTTCTAGGAAAACTATTTGTTAACTGATAATCTCCTGGTGGATTATTTCAATATGTTCCTTGATCTGCTGGTAAGTGGTTTATTGATTTAAAATAACACCAAAGCATTCTGAAATTGCAGTGACTTGCATTTCACAAACTACCAAAGGTCTTCAAATTAATAGCAGTTTTAGAAAAATTAAAAAATGTTTGTTAAATGAGAAGCTTTACTAAAGAGTAATTTATCATTCAAATGAATTTGAATTCATTTGAGGAAGTCTGACTGCTATACCGCTACATAAATAACAGTAATAGGACATTCCTGACCGTGGTCATGTTGTCGTTTCCACAGCAAAGAGACTTGTCTCAAGCCAGTGCCAACACCAATGTTTCTTCAAGTTATAAACAAATAACTTGCCCGGCCATCCATGGAACAAATGGTGTTGTCCTATTTTAAGAGAAGCAGAACACTGAAAGTACTTAACTGAACTATCCAATACAGATTCCTGGTGCATATTAAAAAGGCCAACTTGTTGCAGCTGCTGAGCTGTATTTAGGCTTTCAATGAAAACTTGTTCTTGTGCCTTTTAGGATAAATATATTTGGGTCATTTTTGTTTGCTTATCTCTGATGTGTGTGATAATAGTAATCTGCAGCTTATGTCTTCATGCCTGTGTGGCTATTTAAATAAACTTTGATTGCAGAATTTCATACCACTAAAGGTATGAAAAAAACTGACAGTGGACATTTTTTCCTCAATGTGCAGACACTGGAATTATTCATTACACTGAACCCCACTCTATGATTTCACTCTTCTGCCTTTTCCTTGCTGGGCCCACAGAACAAATGAACTATTGTCTTTGTGGGTTCAGTTGTTTTCTTATCTATTCACCAAGGTGTTTGAAACACAACTTGATTTGTCTTCTTCATAAGTCTGCAGAAGGGGCTCGACCCGAGACGTCACCCACTCCTTCTCTCCAGAGATGCTGCCTGTCCTGCTGATTTACTCCAGCATTTTGTGTCTACCTTCAGTGTAAACCAGCATCTGCAGTTCCTTCCTACACACTATTGAGTTATCTTGCGATGTACACTCCCTTTCTACTGGAAATGAAGCCGCCAGTCTTGAACCTTCTGTTGGCAGCTGTCAGAGGCTGGAGGAATTCACTTAGCAGCATTTTTTGAAACTGAACTCATTCTAAGAAACATATGATGTTCTGTACTGGACAGCTTTTAATGTAAGTAATGCCCATCTAAAGTATGAAAAAAAAAATAATAATACCAAATTCTATAAACCTGAAAGGATACTCACAAAATGGAATTACAGGTGCTGACTAACTTGCTGCAGTGTCTAGTTTCATGATACAGAATTTGCAGGATCTTGTTTCAAAATTTCTTCAGGGTTATGAATCATTGCTGATCAGACCAGTATTTATTTTTCCAGTCCTTGCCACCAGGGCAGTGTAATACAACTTCTTCAGTCTGAAGAAGGGTCTCAACACGAAACGCCACACATTCCTTCTCTCCAGAGATTCTGCCTGTCCCGCTGAGTAACTCCAGCCTTTGTGTCTATCTCCAATCTAATGGCCTAGATTGTTGGTTCAGAAACATAATCACAACTCCTGTGTTACGAAGAAGGCTGTAGAATTCCAAGTGTCCTCTTTTACAACTTCAGGCGAATTCTACTTTATGGCAACCATAAGGCTGCAGAATGTTATTATATGTCACGTTAAGTTTTTTCATAAACAGATGGTATATTTACATGTGGTTTAAAAACTAATCTGTGAATGGCTCACCTTTGAGATCTACTGTAAATTATAGAAATTGTATTGAGATAGATATTTCAATCACACTTGGCACATTTTAAGAGTTTTCTTTAATCTGTTCAAGATTCAAGATTCAAGGTTCAAGAAAGTTTATTGTCATGTGTTCCAGATAGGACAATGAAATTCTTGCTTTGCTTCAGCACAGCAGAAAAAAAGTAGGCATAAATAAATACAGAACAGAACTGATCAGTGTGACCATATACCAATGAATATCTATACAAACACACATAAATAAACAGATAAAGTGCATTGGGCTATTAATGATCAGAGTTTTGTTTGAGTTGAGTTTAATAGCCTGATGGCTGTGGGGAAGTAGCTATTCCTGAACCTGGATGTTGCAGATTTCAGGCTCCTGTACCTTCTACCTGAAGGCAGCGGGGAGATGAGTGAGTGGCCAGGATGGCGTGGGTCCTTGATGATGTTGGCAGCCTTTTTGAGGCAGCGACTGCGATAAATCCCCTCGATGGTAGGGAGGTCAGAGCCGATGATGGACTGGGCAGTGTTTACTATTTTTTGTAGTCTTTTCCGCTCCTGAGCGCTCAAGTTGCTGAACCAAGCCACGATGCAACCAGTCAGCATGTTCTCTACTGTGCACCTGTAGAAGTTAGAGAGAGTCCTCCTTGACATACCGACTCTCCGTAATTTTCTCTGGAAGTAGAGGCGCTGATGTGCTCTCTTTATAATTGCATCCGTGTTCTCGGACCAGGAGAGATCTTCAGAGATATGCATGCCCAGGTATTTGACGCTCTTGACCTTCTCCAACATTGATCCGTTGATATAGACGGGACTATAGGTCCCCATCCTACCCCTTCCGAAGTCCACAATCAGTTCCTTGGTTTTGCTGGTGTTGATAGCCAGGTTATTGTGCTGGCTCCATTTGGTGAAACTGTCGATCTCACTTCTATACCTTGACTCATCTCCATCAGTGATACGTCCCACAATAGTGGTGTCGTCAGCGAACTTGATGATAGAGTTTGCACTATGACTGGCTAAGCAGTCATGAGTATAGAGTGAGTACAGCAGGGGGCTGAGCACGCAGCCTTAAGGTGCTCCCATGCTGATTGTTATCGAGGCTGACACATTTCCACCAATACGGACAGACTGTGGTTGTGAATGAGGAAGTCGAGGATCCAATTGCAGAGGGATGCGCAGAGACCCAGTTCTGAGAGCTTGGTAACCAGCTTGGAGGGGATGATTGTGTTAAATGCCGAGCTGTAATTAATGAATAACAGCCTGACATATGAGTTTTTGTTGTCCCAGTGGTCCAGAGCGGAGTGGAGGGCCAGCGAGATCGCATCCACCATTTATCTGTTGTGGCGGTAAGCGAACTGCAGTGGGTCCAGGTTTTTGTCGAGGTAGGAGTTGATTTGCACCATGATCAACCTCTCAAAGCACTTCATCACCACTGGCGTTAGTGCCACTGGTCGATAGTCATTGAGGCACGTCACCTTACTCTTCTTGGGCACTGGTATAATTGATGCCCTTTTAAAGCAGGTGGGAACCTCAGACCTCCGAAGTGAGAGGTTGAAAATGTCCGTAAAAACTCCAGCCAGTTGGTCCGTACAGGTTTTTAGAACACGACTGGGTATACCATCAGGTCCAGGTGCTTTTCGAGGGTTCACCCCTCTGAAGGATTTTCTGACGTCGGCCTCTGTGACTGTGACTGAAATACCATCACAGCGAATGGGGGCTCATCAATGTTCTTCCTATCAAAGAGTGCGTAAAATGCATTGAGCTCGTCAGTTTCGCCGACATTCGAGCTGCCTCCTGATCTCGCCTTGTAGGAGGTGATTGCATTCAGGCCCCGCCACAGCTGCCGAACATCTGTCTCATCTGCCAGCTTGGAGCAGAAGTCCCTTTTGGCCTTTTTGATGGCCTTAGTAAGGTCATATCTGGTCTTCTTGTAGACCTCGGTATCTTCAGACATGAATGCCCGGTGTCTGGACTTCAGAAGAGTGCGGATCTCAAAGTTCATCCAAGGGTTCTGATGGTGAAACTCTTGGAAGGTTTTTGTTGGGATGCAGTCCTCCACACATTTCTTAATGAACATAATATGGGCATAAGAAATAAAAGCAGAAATAGACTACTTAGCCCCTCAAGACCCTTCTACCATTCAATAAGATCATAGCTGTTCTTTTGCTTCAGCGACACTTTCCTTTGTCAACCCTATATCCCTTAATTCTCTTATTGTCTAGGAATCTCTCGAATATGCCCAATCTCAGACTTCCTGAGCAGAGAATTTAAATAATTCATTTATCCCCGGGTGAAGAAAATCCTTTTCATCTTACTCCTAAATGTGACTCTGGGTCTAGGTAGCCCAGGGGCGGAGGATAACATCATCTTTGTATCCACCTTATCAAATCTTAAGAATTTTCAATTTTTCAGTTAAATTTCTGTCATCCTAAATTGAAGACGGAATGTCTAATCTGTTTAATCTCTCTTTACATGACATAACCACCATCATTAAAAATAATCTTGTGAATTATTGCTGCACATCTATTGTTAGTATATCTTTTTTTAGACAGGGAGAAAAGTATATTATGTTCCAGGTACTGTCTTATCAATCTCCAAGATGCTATGAGCAAGATATTTCTATGCTTGTATTCAAACTTTCTTTATAAAAAGGGCAGTGTTACGTTTGCCTTCCAGATTGTTTGTTTTATCTGGATGGTCATTCATTTAAATATATATATATATATATATATATATATATACATATATATACACTCATATATATATATATATATATATATGTATATATATATATTTATGTGTGTGTACATGTGTATATATATATATATATATGTATATATATATATATATGTGTGTATATATATATATATGTATATGTATATATATATATATATGTTGTATAAACATGTGTATTGTTATATATATATATATATATATATTGCTTTCTTTTCTGTCTCTGTGGACAACTATATATTTTCTATTATATTTGCCATGCTCATCCCCATTCACTTAACATGTTGATATACCCCTGAAGCATCTCTGCATTCTACCAACGGCCAACATTGTCACCACCTGTGTTTCATCAGCAAAACAAAATATGATGTCCACATATAAATCGTTAATATAAATTGTGTCCTGGGACTCCACGACCAATCCAATGACACCAAATGAGCCACTTTTCGGATCATGATGGTACAGGGCCCCCATAAAATGACAAATGTAATCCTAACTAGACTAAGTGGGGCCTGTTGAGAAGAGATCGATCTGCGCAGTATATTTAACTTTTACATTATGGTACCAATCGGGACGAAACTTGGTGCACTCGCAGCACAGGAGAAAGTTGAGCGAGCTGGCGAAAAATCGTAGCGCTATCGCATACCGTTTTGGGCAAATAGAAAGACCGTGCAAACCAGAAGATAACAAGATCAGAGTTTTAGAGACAGACAGACAGATAGATAGATATCAGATTTCCAACCTGTAACCAATCCTCGGTTCAAGCCATATATAACCGGCAATGCTGCCCACACTGTCTGAAGGGTTTCGGCCCGAAACGTTGCCTATTTCCTTCGCTCCATAGATGCTGCTGCACCCGCTGAGTTTCTCCAGCTTTTTTGTGTAACCTTCGATTCTCCAGCATCTGCAGTTCCCTCTTAAACAATGCTGCTCACACTGTTTGTTTAATAATCTTGTGTGCTATCATTTCAAAGGCCTTCTGAAATGCAAAGTACACTTTTCTTTACATGCTAAATCTGCTGTATTTACTGTAATATTCTAAGTGGCCTCTTACCACTTCTGTAACAAACAATTCCAGCATTCTTCGTACGATTAATCAGTCAATGCATTTTTACTATGTATGTAATGACCTGGAGGAGGGGGAGGAGATTACTTGCAGATGACATTACTTGCAGCAAACTTGCTAATAACCGGGAAATACGCGGGAGGGCAAGTTGTGATGTTATTGTGACACTGCAATGGGATGTAGATGGATTAAGTGAGTGAGCTAAAGCATGAAATATGGAATTCAATGTGTGAAATCGTTCCCTTGGGTAAGAGTAACCAAATGGCAATCTGTTGTCCAAATGGAAAGAAACTGCAAATGAGTGACGCATAGAGGATCTAGATGTTCTTGTGCACGTATCACAAAGTTAGCAGATAGTGATGAGACCAAGTATTACTTGCCACGTTACTAGCCATGCCTGAATGTCTTCATGACTTTTATGAACAGTCATGATCCATTTGTTGAAGGATTACAAATTATTTAATTATTTTTATTGGAGGGGGGAAAAAATTACAATACATCTGATGTATGGCATTACATTTCCCTCCATTTTGTTTATTATAAATAATAATAAAGAAATAACCCTAACCCACCCTCCCTAAACACCCCATTGGCAGCTAGTGTTTTCACAATTTTCACAACGAACGGCACCAACTAGACAGGATTGTGAAGACCGCCAGCAGGATTATTGGTGCTCCACTCCCTTTCCTGCTGGACATATACAGGAAGAGATGTATCAGCAGAGCCATCTCCATCATCAAAGACCCCTACCCATCGCATGACATTTTCTCCATCCTGCCATCTGGGAAGAGGTACAGGAGCATTAGCTGCAAAACCAGCAGGATGCTCCTCAGCTTCTTCCCACAGGCTATAAGACTGATAAATGGACTTTGCCCCCTGCCAAAGTATCGCGCACAAACCATCAACCTGGACACACTGCAGCAGAGCCACTGTTGTGCCGCTGCCGATCAGAACGCCTGTTGAATGTTTAGTAGAGTGTTAAATTTGTTCATGATACATGTATTTTTATTTCTATTTATTTTTAATGCACACTGAATGGACACTGGTTGAGCAACGTTTTTTTGTTTCCTCTGGGTATGTGAGTACTCAGGAAATGACAATAAAGATATACAATACAATACAATACAATACAAGTATATCACAAAATCAAATGCACATTTTAACAATAATAATGTAACAAAACAGAATAAAGGCACTGTCAAGTGCCCTCAGTCCATAGGTAGTTATTTTAGACCCTCAAAGTATGATAAAAAGGATTCCCATTTCAAATAAAACTTTTTCACAGACCCCCTCAATGTGAATTTAATCTTTTCTAGCCTTTAAAAAAAAATGACAAAGGATTACAAATTAAACTGAATATTGTACAGCTGCCTGTGAAGATTCACAGGTCTAAATATTTTATAACTATTGAGCTAAAACTATTCAAATAAAATAAAGGAGAAATGTAATGCTTATGAAATAGAATCTATTGGTGTTTATTTTTTTCTGGATTGGTTGTAACAATGGCCAAGAATTCAATTTTAGTTTCCTGAAGAGTCCAAGTCAATTCTGGTGAGTTGGCAGCCAACTTGGAAGAAGATAATTTCTCTTTTCAAATGAAACCTAAACCCACTTTTCTTTGCTTCACAGCACTTTCCAATGCCAATGTGGTTCAACAAGGTTACAGAGACCTTTGAAATTGTTGACAACGCGAAGAAAGATCTGTTGAGACAGTTAAAAAGTATGGTGCATGCCCTTGAACCTGCTGACCCCATCTACGATGTAACAATTCAATCTCGAAGAAACTCTTCTCAACCAGAACAAAAAATCGCAAATTTGGATGAAAAATTTGATGATAAATACATTGTAATGGTAGGTATATTAAAGACACTTTCATTACATCACTGGCACATTTATATATGAAATATTTAAAATTAAGAAAAATAATATCAAAAAACATTCAATAAAAATGAAATTGTTTTACCCTTTTTCGGAAATTGTAATAATTTAGCGCTTGTATAGAGTTTATCCTAGCGTCTGTAGAACCACAAAGCTATAGAGCTTGTTGGCTACTCGTTATTGATCTTATGCAATTTACTTTCCATTGAAGTAACTAGAATAAACATGACTAGAAGTAACTAAAGTAAAGGGGTTTGGAATGGGCAGATAATCCATTATCTTCCATCTATAACTCCACTAAAACTATGTTCTGGCTGGAGTTCTTATGATCTAATCCAAAATTCAATAGTGTATTGCAGTATAAGTGAAACTTTGCTAATCCACCACCCAATGATTTGAAAGTCTGGCTGGTTTGGCATCTAGCTCACAAGATGTTATCTGCAGTGCTATCTTCTCTCTCACCGGGACCCCATAGAAACATAGAAACACTGCACAGAAAGACTGCAGTGGATGAAAGCAGTCATCAGTGCCTTCTCTATGTGGGATGGTCAGTAAATATTTGGCTTTATCAGCAATATCCGTATACCAGAAAAAGAACAAATAAAAAGGGCCATACACTGTACTCGCTGGAGTTATGAGGAGGGATCTCATTAAAACCTATTGAATAATGAAATGCCCAGATAGAGTGGATATGGTGGGGATGTTTCCAGAATAGAGCTCAAATGGACATAATAGAGGATAGAAACATAGAAACATAGAAAATAGGTGCAGGAGTAGGCCATTTGGCCCTTCGAGCCTGCACCACCATTCAATATGATCATGGCTGATCATCCAACTCTGTATCCTGTACCTGCCTTCTCTCCATACCCCCTGATCCCTTTAGCCACAAGGGCCACATCTTACTCCCTCTTAAATATAGCCAATGAACTGGCCTCAACTACCTTCTGTGGCAGAGAATTCCAGAGGTTCACCACTCTGTGTGAAAAATGTATTTCTCATCTCGGTCCAAAAATATTCCCCCCTTATCCTTAAACTGTGACCCCTTGTTCCGGACTTCCCCAGTTCTACTACCTTCCCAATTGCGGTACTTCCCACTCAATATGGCCCTGGTTCTTGTGCTCTCCTTCAACTTACCAGGACCCTGTTTCCTGCACCCACTTTTAACTTACCTAGTTCACTGGAAAAAATCTTATAATCATAAAAAATGGGAATTAAAAGTGTGAAGGAATATTGAAACCAATAAAATGTAATCATCCTGAAAACCACCCAGCCCAGCAGCACCAAAGTGCTGGGTTACTGGAGTTCAACAGTTTTACTTTAGCATGTGATATGGAAGCTATCTTTTTAGAATATATATTTTACGGTCCTTAAGTATAATTCTAAGGTGGAGATGTACTGAGGCGAATTTAAAAGACCTTATCAACTAAAAGCGTAGTTTCTGCATTGAGAAGGAGAAGAGAATACATAGGAGACTAGCTGCAAAACATTGAATTCTGAGGGATTGTATAATATTCCTCTAATATTATACAATCCCTCAGAATTCAATGCTGATACAGTGGGTGGTATGATTCTGAAAGGATTTAAACCGAGAGATGAGAATTTTATATTTGCTGTGAATCAGAACTCTGCAAGGATAGGAACCTGATATAGGACAAGATTTGTAAATGATACATGTAGATTGGTTTATGCATGAGAACCAATCATGGTAGGATAGCATCACTAACCCCACCCTACTGTACGATTTATACTAACACCCACTTCCTACGCTGGTCAGTCTTGGAAGTGGTTACGATGTTCTAACAATTAACAACCTGCTGTACCGCTATAATATGAATACTGATTAAAGATGATCTTGAACTTCAGATTGTATTCATTGGCCATTTACAGTACAAATGTGTTCCCTTGTGAATTAATAATCCATTCAGATCTTTAATGTTTATGACCATTGTTTAAAAAGGGTTCTAAGCGTAAAACTAGCAATTATAGACCTGTTACTTTGACTTCAGTGGTGGGCAAATTAATGGAAAAGATACTTAGAGATAATATATATAAGCATCTGGATAAACAGGGTTTGATTAGGAACAGTCAACATGGATTTGTGCCTGGAAGGTCATGTTTGACTAATCTTCTTGAATATTTTGAAGAGGTTACTAGGGAAATTGACGAGGGTAAAGCAGTGGATGTTGTCTATATGGACTTTAGTAAGGCCTTTGACAAGGTTCCTCATGGAAGGTTGGTTAAGAAGGTTCAACTGTTGGGTATAAATGCAGGAATAGCAAGATGGATTCAACAGTGGCTGAATGGGAGAAGCCAGAGGGTAATGGTGGATGGCTGTTTATCGGGTTGGAGGCAGGTGGCTAGTGGGGTGCCTCAGGGATCTGTGTTGGGTCCTTTGTTGTTTGTCATGTACATCAATGATCTGGATGAAGGTGTGGTAAATTGGATTAGTAAGTATGCTGATGATACCAAGATAGGGGGTGTTGTGGATGATGAAGAGGATTTCCAAAGTCTACAGAGTGATTTAGGCCATTTGGAAAAATGGGCTGAAAGATGGCAGATGGAGTTTAATGCTGATAAATGTGAGGTGATACACCTTGGCAGAACAAATCAAAATAGGACGTACATGGTAAATGGTAGGGAACTGAAGAATACAGTTGAACAGAGGGATCTGGGTATAACCGTGCATAGTTCCTTGAAGGTGGAATCTCATATAGATAGGGTGGTAAAGAAAGCTTTTGGTATGCTAGCCTTTATAAATCAGAGCATGGAGTATAGAAGCTGGGATGTAATGTTAAAATTGTACAAGGCATTGGTGAGACCAAATCTGGAGTATGGTGTACAATTTTGGTCGCCCAATTATAGGAAGGATGTCAACAAAATAGAGAGAGTACAGAGGAGATTTACTGGAATGTTGCCTGGGTTTCAACAACTAAGTTACAGAGATAGGTTGAATAAGTTAGGTCTTTATTCTCTGGAGCGCAGAAGGTTAAGGGGGGACCTGATAGAGGTCTTTAAAATGATGAGAGGGATAGACAGAGTTGATGTGGACAAGCTTTTCCCTTTGAGAATAGGGAAGATTCAAACAAGAGGACATGACTTCAGAAGTAAGGGACAGAAGTTTAGGGGTAATATGAGGGGGAACTTCTTTACGCAGAGAGTGGTGGCGGTGTGGAATGAGCTTCCAGTGGAAGTGGTGGAGGCAGGTTCATTGGTATCATTTAAAAATAAATTGGATAGGCATATGGATGAGAAGGGAATGGAGGGTTATGGTATGAGTGCAGGCAGGTGGGACTAAGGGGAAAAAAAATTTGTTCGGCACGGACTTGTAGGGCCGAGATGGCCTGTTTCCATGCTGTAATTGTTATATGTTATATGTAATGGTATTTCTTTTTGTTTCAATAAACATTAAACTATACTGATCTCGGTTTTTGTTTCTACAAATTATAGACCCTTGATCCGGAGCAGGGTATGGTATGGATAAAAAATGAGAGGCTTCCAGCGTTCCTTCGGAGTGACTGCTACTTTGATTACAGGTGAATGCTGTGAATTATTGAGCATGCTGCCTTCTATATTTGCCACGGGCTGTAATGTGCCGGTGACTGATATGTACATTTGGAGTAGAGGGCTGAGGTGCTTTATAGGCTGAATTACATATAGTGATCCTATGATAAGGTTTAATATGCGGGACCAGCAATCTCATGTTACTTTTTGTAATGACTCCACTCTGGGAATCTACTAACGTGCAAATCTCAATCTGGGACCAAATGACTATTTCTGATAATGCTTGTTTCCTGATTTGACTTTAATATTTCATAATTAAATGCATTCAATTATTTTGTTACATAATGAAACACATCCTCAACATATCATTCATCATTTTCCTGGCTCATACTCCCCAGGCTGCCCTAACATCTGTGCTTCAGTTTCACACCTCATTCAAATACTTTGGTAGTTCTACACCACTTGGGAATTTGACAGAATCCTTCATCACCAAAGAACAGAACATGTCCCTTCGTCACTAGGTTTTTCAGAGGCTAGATCTTAAAATACTCCTTCTCGGCCACATAAAAATTCTGGCTATTAGCGCCATGCCCCCTCTCCATACAATTATTCCTCACCCAAAGAATAACGTTTTAAAGATAGTTGTATAAGTTTTGGACCTGGGTTCGATTCTGACCTTGAATGCTGACCGTGTAGAATGTGTATGTTCCCCCTTTAACCAACCATGTGGATTTCCCTGGGTGCTCTGGTCAGCTCCAAAAGATGTGCTGGTCTAATTGCTAATTATCAATTGGAAACTGCCTGTAGTGTAAATGGGTGTCGGGAGAATCAGAGTAGAATAGATGGTCATGTTGGAGGAAACAGATCACCAGGAAAAAGCGTGGGAGAATGGCATTGATGAGATTCGTCTGAGAACAGGCATGGATGCAACAAACTGAATGGGCTCCTAATCTGTCAAGGGTCATGATTGCAATGATTATCACAGTCGAAGCCCACCCAACACTGGATATCCAATGCCTGCTCATGTTATTGCTTCTGTTGTCAAACACAGGCTAGCAAAGTTGCTGTCTCAAGTAAAATGCGGGCCGAGACTTGGCATGCATCAGATAGATCCCATGTATCGCCCCTGGGCTGTGGAAAGAAAAGAAAGCCAAGTTGAAGAAATGGAAACTGTGGAAAAAGAAGAAAAAATCCAGGTTGAAGATGGTTTTACAGACTTCAAATATTGGGATGAAAGTCCCCTGATATCAGTGCAGCTTGAGGTAGGTTTGCTGATGGCACATCCCTACTATGTTGCTAAGCATATCTTACATCTCTGACCTTGAAGTTATACTTAATTTTAATGAAATTGCATAACAGGGTAAAATTCAACAAAAAATAATGGTTTGTTACAATGACTTTAAGTATAATGTCAAAGATGATGTTATGAATTGAATTAGCCACAACCAGCGTTGATCTGCTTCGAGCAGATGCTGCTTGGGGAAACCAAATGGCACATTGGAAGCTACTTGATTGTTACGCAAAAATACAACTTGCATTTACACAGATTCGATCATAACCTCAAGATGTTGCACTTAATGTAGCACAGCTTTGTGAGTAGTAAACAGGGCAGCTAATGTGTACACAGCAAGATCCCACTAACAGAAACAAGGTCAATGCCCAACTGTTCTACTTTAGGGATGAATAGTCCCAGAACTTGACATCTGTCCATATTGTTCCTCAATTAATATCAGAGATATTTCATATTGACATGAGGGAAGGCATGTGGAATTTTATTTAATTTTGATTTTTTTTTAAAAGCCATTCTCAATATTGAATGAAAGTAAGGTAGAGACAAATTATTGCATCTATAATCATTTAACGAAAAACACAACATTTGCTGGATAATATAACATGCTTTCTATGGAAATATTTCAAGCTGTAAAGAGAGCAGAGAAGACTTATGAGGATGTTGCCAGAACCTGAGCTGTAGAGAGAGAATGGACAAGCTGATAGGTTATTGCTTGAAGAGGATGAGGGGTGATCGTACAGATGTGCATAAGATCATGAGGGGAGTAGATAGGGTAGATGCACGTTCTTTTACCCAGAGTAGGGAATCAAGAAAGAGGACATCGATTTAAGGTGAGAGGGAGAAAGTTTAATGTGAATCTTTTTCATACAGAGGATGGTGAGTATGGCGTGAGCTGGACATAGTCGAGGTAGAAACGATAGCAACATTTAAAATGTATTTGGATGGGTACATGGATAGGAAAGGTTCAGAATGATATGGGCAAATGTAGGCAGGTGGGACTAGTGTAGATGTGGTCGACGTGGGGAAGCTGAACCCACCGTGTGCGGAGGTGGCGCCGGCAGACAAGAAGCCGAAGCCAAAGAACCGAATAGAAACGAGGCCGAAACGCGAATGATCCGAAAGAGTCCGAAGACAAAACTCCTACTAACCGAAAGCTTGGGACGCCTAAATGCCATTAGCAACCATGTTTCTCTATTTCTCTTCCTTGCAACTTCCACCCAGACTCCCATCAATACATACAAAGTGTTCTTGCCTATTACTTGGTTTAATCCAAGCATTCACTTGCCTGAGATACTTCCTCTCCTCCTGGTTGATACTAAATCAATTTCACTTTTGGTCTCCCTTGCTTTGCCCTGAATCGACCCAATGAGTTACTCCAGCTTTTTGTGCCTTTCTTTCTCCTTTTTTTTTATCTCCCCTATTGTCCATTGCAACTCATCTCACCCGCAAAACGTACTTCCTGAGTACTTGATCCTTTTGTTACTAAATTGCAAATTGCCTTCCTGACCTCCATGCTAGCTTGTTCCACTTAGGTACTGACATCTTCTTTTATAAAACAAGAAACACACACCTGAATATCATGTTCTTGCACATTTCAGTCCTCCCGTTCTTTATTGTGGTGTCCCAGGAGCCAGGAACATCACTAATCCTGAGGAAATATGGCAGAATGTAGCACAAATGATAAATGAATGTTTGTTATCACATTATAATGTGTGAACCTTCTACTATATCAATAGCACTGTTTCTTTACAAAAGCAGTTTACATCTAGCCGCAGTTTAATGACTTAGAAGCTTCTTCCTTTCCTGTCCATCCTCTGCCAATGATAGATAGATTTTCTCAATGGTCAAAAAGAAACAAATGCATGTTGACAGGTAGAAGGAGAGAAGGGAAATAAAATGATTTCTGTTGACTGGAATAAGGGACATGTTTCACAATGTGTCCTTCATAAGGAGTAAGTAAAGATACAGATCTTAGTTTATTTTATTTTAGTTTAGTTTAGTTTATTATTGTCACGCCTACCGAGGTACAACCATAAAGCTTTTTGTTGTCAGCAAAAAGACTATACATGATTGCAAACAAGCCACCCATAGTATACAGATACAGGATCTCTACAAGTTGGTGAGGGTTGTTGGGGAATATGCCGAACGTCCTATGCCTTTTAAGGAAGTAGAGGGGTTGGTGTGCTTTCTTGCCCATTGCCTCGATGTGACTGGTCCAAGACGCGTTGCTGGTGATATTTCCTCCTAATAACTTGAAGCTTTCATCTCTACTTTGGCACCGTCAATGTAAATGTACCTCTTTGCGTCCTGATGTCGATCACAAGCTCTTTTATCTTGCTGCATTGAGGATGTGGTCTTCAAGTCAAGTCAAGTTTATTCGTCACATACACATACGAGACGTGCAGTGAAATGAAAAGTGGCAATGCTTGTGGACTTTGTGCAAAAAACAAACAAAGAAACAACCAGACAAACTACAAACAGAATGGAACAGAATCACATATTCTTTTACATATTAAATATTGTGGGCAGAAGGAAAAAGGGGAAAAAAGCAGCAATTTTTTTAAAAAGCAGTAAATTGGTACAGTAAAGTTAGTCCCTGGTGAGATAGGAGTTTACAGTCCTTATGGCCTCAGGGAAGAAGCTCCCTGGCACCGGGTTATGAGGTTCTCAATCTCCTTCCTGTACTCAGTCTTGCCATTATTTGACATCCGGACCACTATGGTAGTGTCGTTTGCGAATTTGTAAATTGAGTTGGATTGTTTATTTGGCTGCACAATCGTGGGTGTTATAAGCATCAAAGAAAGGGGCTGAGTAGGCATCCTTGCCGAGCACCAGTGTTATCATAGAGGATGATTTGTCACCTATCCCCTCCGATTGGGGTTTGTTGGTCAATAAGTCAAAAACTTCACAACACATCATGTTGCTTATTGCATAAGGAAAAAAAAAACTCCGGGAGGAATTCAACCAGTCAGGTAGTATCTGCGGAGGGAAATGGACAGATGGTGTTTCGGGTCAGGATCTATTCTCTGACTGGATTATTGCTCTTCTGATTTCCTGCTTTTTGCCATTAGATGAGTACTTTCCATGTACCAAACAATCAACCACTTTTAATCTTGCTTTAGAGCAGCATGTCCAAAACGATTACAGCAAGTGCTTCCGGCAGCCAGACTGAAGTGTCAGAGGCTTATCCCACTGGAGTTTCAGATGTTGAGATCAAAGGTAAGACATGATGGGATGTACATTTCAATTTTTATGACAATGAATCAAACCACAGAAGTTAATTAATATCAGAATGTCACCTCCTGCAGCTGCCATTGACCAAGAAGGGCTACACAGTGGCGCAGTCTTAGAGCTAACTAAACTAAATTAAACTTAAAAAAGGTAAGTGTTCCAGGAGTTCCCAGACATCATGGCATGTCACAAAAAGATCATAGAAAAGTCATGGCATCAAAGGAGACCATTCCACCCACTGTATCCACATTCATGAGGAAAAGTCCAGCACGGCTGAATTCCACCATCTTGCATTTCGTCAATTATACATCCATGTTTTTAAATTAAATGAGGGATTCTCCCTCTGCCTCCCCTTTGGAATAAAATGGTAATTGGATATGGAATTAAAAAATCACTGTGGCATAATGTACGTGTCAACTTTAATTTTATTTTTCCACTCACATTTCCTGACTAATGTGCAGATGACGTGGCTTTCTATTACAGAAAAGCACCATACGGGGTCTTCCGAGAATATATCCCTCCCCCTCCAGTAACGTGCCAATCACCTGCACCTTTATTAAGAATTTTGGAGCATTTTGTTGAACACTTGACTTTTTAATATAAAATTAAAGAAATTTCAGAAAAGGAGCGCTCGTATCTGAAGGACATTGAGGGTTCGGGAAAGGTTTAATAGACCTGTTCAAAATCTCGATCAGTTCTGATGGGTTAAGTGAGAAGAAATAATCTCCAATGACAGAAGGCTTGGTTGTCACAGCATTTGGATTCAAGATGATTGATACAAGGACTGAAACAACATAAATAATGTTTTTAATCCATGTCTTTAAACAGTGTCTGAACGTGTCCAAGAAATCCTGAAATGGGAGGGAGAGGAGCCTGAGGTTGTGGTGTATATAGGTACCAATGACATAGGTAAAAAAAGAGAAGAGGTCCTGAAAGAAGAATTTAGGGAGTTAGGTAGAGAGTTAAGTAGAAGGACTGGAAAGGTAACAATCTCAGGATTACTGCCTGTGCCACGCGACAGTGAGAGTAGGAATGGAGCGAGGTGGAGGATAAATGCGTGGATGAGGGACTGGTGCAGTGGGTATGGATTCAAGTTTCTGGATCAATGGGACCTCTTTTGGGGAAGGTGCGACCTGTACAGAAAGGACGGGTTGCACTTGAACTCAAGGGGGACCAATATCCTGGCGGGGAGATTTGCAAAGGCTACTGGGGAGACTTTAAACTCGTATGGTTGGGGGGAGGGACTCAAATTGGGAAAGCTAGCAGGCAGGGTGTGAAGCAGAGAATGGTAGCACTCTGATCCAAAATGTAGGGGAGAGAGAAGAAAAAGACAATAAACAGAGAATAAGAAAGGGTTCCTTCTTGTAGGTTTCTTAAATGTGTATATTTTAATGCTAGGAGCATTGTAAGAAAAGTGGATGAACTTAGAGCCTGGATTGACACCTGGAAGTATGATGTTGTGGCGATTAGTGAAACATGGTTGCAGGAGGGCTGTGATTCGAAACTAAATATTCCAGGATTTCGTTGCTTCAGGTGTGCTAGAATTGGAGGGGCAAGGGGTGGAGGTGTTGCATTGCTTATCAGGGAAGATATTACAGCAGTGCTTTGGCAGGATAGATTAGAGGGCTCGTCTAGGGAGGCTATTTGGGTGGAACTGAGAAATGGGAAAGGGGTAGCAACACTTATAGGGGTGTATTATAGACCGCCAAATGGGGAGCGAGAATTGGAAGAGAAAATATGTAAGGAGATTGCAGATATTAGTAGTAAGCACAAGGTAGTGATTGTGGGAGATTTCAATTTTCCACACATAGACTGGGAAACACATTCTGTAAATGGGCTGGATGGGTTGGAGTTTGTAAAATGTGTGCAGGATAGTTTTTTGCAGCAATACATAGAAGTACCTACTAGAGAAGGGGCGGTACTGGACCTCCTGTTAGGAAATGAGATGGGTCAGGTGGCAGAGGTATGCATTGGGGAACAGTTCGGGTCCAGTGATCACAATACCATTAGTTTCAATATAATTATGGAGAGGGACAAAACTGGACCTAGGGTTGAGATTTTTGTTTGGAGAAAGGCTAACTTTGAGGAGATGCGAAAGGATTTAAAAGGAGTAAATTGGGACAGTTTGTTTTATGGGAAAGATGTGGAAGAGAAATGGAGTACATTTAAAGGTGAAATTTTAAGAGTACAGAATCTTTATGTCCCTGTTCGGTTGAAAGGAAATTGTAAAAATTGTAAAGAGCCATGGTTTTCAAGGGAAATTGGACACGGTTCGGAAAAAGAGGGAGATCTACAATAATTATAGGCAGCATGGAGTAAATGTGGTGCTTGAGGAGTATAAAGAATGTAAAAAGAATCTTAAGAAAGAAATTAGAAAAGCTAAAAGAAGATATGAGGTTGCTTTGGCAAGTAAGGTAAAAGTAAATCCGAAGGGTTTCTACCGCTATATTAATAGCAAAAGGATAACGAGGGATAAAATTGGTCCATTAGAGAGTCAGAGTGGACAACTATCTGCAGAGCCAAAAGAGATGGGGGAGATATTGAACAGTTTCTTTTCTTCGGTATTCACCAAGGAGAAGGATATTGAATTATGTGAGGTAAGGGAAACAAGTAGAGTAGCTATGGAAACTATGAGGATCAAAGAAGAGGAAGTACTGACACTTTTGAGAAATATAAAAGTGGATAAGTCTCCAGGTCCGGACAGGATATTCCCTAGGACATTGAGGGAAGTTAGTGTAGAAATAGCAGGGGCTATGGCAGAAATATTTCAAATGTCATTAGAAACGGGAATAGTGCCGGAGGATTGGCGTACTGCGCATGTTGTTCCATTGTTTAAAAAGGGGTCTAAGAGTAAACCTAGCAATTATAGACCTGTTAGTTTGACGTCAGTGGTGGGCAAATTAATGGAAAGAATACTTAGAGATAATATATATAAGCATCTGGATAAACAGGGTCTGATTAGGAACAGTCAACATGGATTTGTGCCTGGAAGGTCATGTTTAACTAATCTTCTTGAATTTTTTGAAGATGTTACTCGGGAAATTGATGAGGGTAAAACAGTGGATGTTGTGTATATGGACTTCAGTAAGGCCTTTGACAAGGTTCCTCATGGAAGGTTGGTTAAGAAGGTTCAATGGTTGGGTATTAATGGTGGAGTAGCAAGATGGATTCAACAGTGGCTGAATGGGAGATGCCAGAGAGTAATGGTGGATGGTTGTTTGTCAGGTTGGAGGCCAGTGACGAGTGGGGTGCCACAGGGATCTGTGTTGCGTCCACTGTTGTTTGTCATGTACATCAATGATCTGGATGATGGTGTGGTAAATTGGATTAGTAAGTATGCAGATGATACTAAGATAGGTGGGGTTGCGGGTAATGAAGTAGAGTTTCAAAGTCTACAGAGAGATTTATGCCAGTTGGAAGAGTGGGCTGAAAGATGGCAGATGGAGTTTAATGCTGATAAGTGTGAGGTGCTACATCTTGGCAGGACAAATCAAAATAGGACGTACATGGTAAATGGTAGGGAATTGAAGAATGTAGGTGAACAGAGGGATCTGGGAATAACTGTGCACAGTTCCCTGAAAGTGGAATCTCATGTAGATAGGGTGGTAAAGAAAGCTTTTGGTGTGCTGGCCTTTATAAATCAGAGCATTGAGTATAGAAGTTGGGATGTAATGTTAAAATTGTACAAGGCATTGGTGAGGCCAATTGTGGAGTATGGTGTACAATTTTGGTCGCCTAATTATAGGAAGGATGTCAACAAAATAGAGAGAGTACAGAGGAGATTTACTAGAATGTTGCCTGGGTTTCAGCAACTAATTTACAGAGAAAGGTTGAACAAGTTAGGGCTTTATTCTTTGGAGCGCAGAAGGTTAAGCGGAGACTTGATAGAGGTTTTTAAAATGATGAGAGGGATAGACAGAGTTGACGTGGAAAAGCTTTTCCCACTGAGAGTAGGGAAGATTCAAACAAGAGGACATGACTTCAGAAGTTTAGGGGTAACATGAGGGGGAACTTCTTTACTCAGAGAGTGGTAGCTGTGTAGAATGAGCTTCCAGTGAAGGTGGTGGAGGCAGGTTCGTTTTTCTCATTTAAAAATAAATTGGATAGTTATATGGATGGGAAGGGAATGGAGGGTTATGGTCTGAGCGCAGGTATATGGGACTAGGGGAGATTATGTGTTCGGCACGGACTAGAAGGGTCGAGATGGCCTGTTTCCGTGCTGTAATTGTTATATGGTTATATGGTTAATGGACCTGAGTTTCGAATGCTGCTGCACAGCAGGGACGGGGATAATCTCCTAGACAGTGTTTCTGGAGTTAGTCACACCTGTTAGAATAACTGCTTCCAATTTGGTCAGGGGTCAGGCCAAGCAGAGTATGACTGAGTGAGACGGGAGAGGGGATCCAAGAGCCAGTATTGAAGGAGGATTGGTCCTTGAGCTTATATAGCGGGACTCAAGGGCCTGTTCCACTTGGGCGTCATTTGCGCGTCATTTACATGACATCATTTACGTAGGGTGCGCATTACGCGGCATGGTGCGTGGTGACGTAGGCGGTGACGTAGGCGGTGACGCGCGCCGCCCCAGGATTCTGGGATGTACACAATCTTCGCGCGCCATCTGCGCCCAAGTGGGACAGGCTCTTTAAATTCTAGAGCGCTGTACGGCCGCTTGTCGGGGTTGTAAGAAGGATGAGCAACCTAACCTCGGCACCGTGGATCAGGGAGTGGAAGAGGGGAAAGGAAAGAGACACATAGTTGTTATTGGGGATAGTATAGTCAATGGAATAGACACGATTGTCCATTGCAAGGACCAAGAGTCCTGAAGGCTGCGTTGCCGGCCAGGTGCCCGGGTCAGGACATCTCGTCTGCAGAAGAATTTGAAGTGGGAACAGAAAGTACAGTTAGAAATCGGTGGGCACAATGTTGTGACCATCACAGAGACGTGACTGAAAAAGGATCAGAGCTGACAGCTGAATATCCAAGGATACACATCCGATTGAAAAGACAGGCAAGTGGACAGAGCAGGTGGGTTGACACTGCTGTTAGGAATTAAAGTCAATCCTTAACAAAGGATGGCATAGGATTAGAAAATGTAGAATCGTGTCGCTAGAGTTAAGAAACTGCAAAGTTAAAAAGACCCTATTGGGAGTTGTATACAGGCCTCCGAACAGTCGCCAGGATGTTGTGTACAAATTACATCAGTCGATACAATCCGTATGTAAGAAAGGCAATATTATGTGGTCATAGGGGATTTCAAAATGCAGGTAGACTGGGAACATCAGGTTGGGATGGATCCCAAGAAAAGGAATTTGTAGAGTGGGAAGTTGAAAGGTCTGAAGGTGGATAAGTCACCTGCACCAGATGGATGTCACCCCTAGGCTGGGTGTTTTTGGGTTTCTTGATTAGTAACGGTGTCAAAGGTTAAGGAGAAGGCAGGAGAATGGGATTAAGAGGGAAAGATAGATCAGCCATGATTGAATGATGGTCAATTCAATGGGCCGAATGGCCTTATCCTGCTACTGCGACTACTTAACATGAACAATGAATTATGATATGGAATTTATTGCCTGGTAAGGCAGTGAATACAGTTTCAATAATATGTTTTAAAATGGATAAATACATGAAAAGTTAGAGTTTATAGCACCATTGAACAAGAGCAAGGGATCTTGACGAGCCCTTTAGTTGATGTACTACACAATAATATTTATTGTGGAATGATTTCATGATTTATATTTCTTAATATTGAATCCTATAGATAAATCCTTAGTGGATGTAGTTTTGGAGGAAATAGAACTTGAAAAAAGTCATATTACATTAAGCAAAGTAAAGATTAAAAGTGAAGAAAGTTGCACCAGCAGCTTTTCAAGACCCAGAATTGTGGATGACACCGTTTCTGAATCTATTCCTGATAAGTATTTGGACGCAACAGAGATAGTTTCCTTTCAACGCACTCCAGAGACTGAATTTCTACTTGTGAGCGAAGAGAAGCCAAAGGTCAAAGAAGAAATTGCCCCACGTGGCAAAATAACAGGCCGTAAAGAGCAGATCACAACTGATGAAGCAACAAGTCAGAGTATTGAGGCCAACTTGCGCGATGAAACAAAACAACATTTGGATGGGAATGCACAACTAGACTCTAATGTTTCTCAAGCTGCCCAAGAAAATGTAGAGAATTCACCTGCAGTGAATAATGTAAAGAGTCAAGGTTTATCTAAAGGCTTGGGAAATGGAAGTACAGTGTCCGATTCTTCTAATGAAGAGGATGATATCAAAGGTTACTGCTACGTGATGCCACATCACATTTATAATTTCGAGAGCAGAAATGGCATTGAAAGATTCCAAGAGTTTCTTCAGGGAACGGCTGGTGAAAAGTACTGGTGGCTATGGATGGATATTGAACGACTAAAGGCGACCAAGGATGGAAAAAAGAAGCAAAGGTTGGTCAGAGATTCATTTCTCTCGTGTTTTTTTGAAAATGGAGAAGATTTACGAGGATGTTGCCAGGTCTCAAGGGCTTGAACTGTGGGGACAGATTGAGCAGGCTATGACTTTATTCCTTGGAGCGCAGGAGGATGAGGGGTGATCTTATAGAGGTGTACAAAATAGTGAAAGGAATAGATGGGGTAAATGCACAGTCTTTAACCCAGAGTAGGGTAATCGAGAACCAGAGGACATATGTTTAACGTGTAGGGGGAAAGATATAATAGTTTTTTTTAAAATAGTATTTGAGTATAAGAGCAGGGCAGTTCTACTGCAGTTGTACAGGGTCTTGGTGAGACCACACCTGGGGCATTGGGTACAGTTTTGGTCTCCTAATCTGAGGAAAGACATTCTTGCCATAGAGGGAGTACAGAGAAGGTTCACCAGACTGATGCCTGGGATGGCAGGACTTTCATGTGAAGAAAGACCGGATAGACTCGGCTTGTACTCGTTAGAATTTAGAAGATTGAGGGGGGATCTTATAGAAACTTACAAAATTCTTAAGGGGTTGGACAGGCTAGTTGCAGGAAGATTATTCCCGATGTTGGGGAAGTCCAGAACAAGGGGTCACAGTTTAAGGATAAGAGGGATGTCTTTTAGGACCGAGATGAGAAAATCATTTTTTACACAGTGAGTGGTGAATCTGTGGAATTCTCTGCCACAGATGGTAGTTGAGGCCAGTTCATTGGCTATATTTAAGAGGGAGTTGGATGTGGCCCTTGTGGCTAAAGGGATCAGGGGATATGGAGAGAAGGCAGGTACAGGATACTGAGTTGGATGATCAGCCATGATCATATTGAATTGCGGTGCAGGCTCGAAGGGCCGAATGGCCTACTCCTGCACCTATTTTCTATGTGTCTATACAAATAGGTAAGTTGGCTGGTGAGAAGTATTAATAGTCAGTTTCTTTACAATATTTTCTGTGCAATTCTGATGCACTTTTGATAGGTTGACAGACTATCTGTTGAAGTATCACCTCATTGGATTTTCAACAGTGCAAATCTATACAAATAGAAACATAGAAACATAGAAATTAGGTGCAGGAGTAGGCCATTCGGCCCTTCGAGCCTGCACCGCCATTCAATATGATCATGGCTGATCATCCAACTCAGTATCCCGTACCTGCCTTCTCTCCATACCCTCTGATCCCCTTAGCCACAAGGGCCACATCTAACTCCCTCTTAAATATAGCCAATGAACTGGCCTCGACTACCCTCTGCGGTAGAGAGTTCCAGAGATTCACCACTCTCTGTGTGAAAAAAGTTCTTCTCATCTCGGTTTTAAAGGATTTCCCCCTTATCCTTAAGCTGTGACCCCTTGTCCTAGACTTCCCCAACATTGGGAGCAATCTTCTTGCATCTAGCCTGTCCAACCCCTTAAGAATTTTGTAGGTTTCTATAAGATCCCCTCTCAATCTCCTAAATTCTAGAGAGTATAAACCAAGTCTATCCAGTCTTTCTTCATAAGACAGTCCTGACATCCCAGGAATCAGTCTCTCTGCACTCCCTCTATGGCAATAATGTCCTTCCTCAGATTTGGAGACCAAAACTGTACGCAATACTCCAGGTGTGGTCTCACCAAGACCCTGTACAACTGCAGTAGAACCTCCCTGCTCCTATACTCAAATCCTTTTGCTATGAAAGCTAATATACCATTCGCTTTCTTCACTGCCTGCTGCACCTGCACGCCTACTTTCAATGACTGGTGTACCATGACACCCAGGTCTCGCTGCATCTCCCCTTTTCCTAGTCGGCCACCATTTAGATAATAATGATCAGTTGCTGAGAAATGTCTTGTTGTTATTATCTGAATAATAATAATAATAATAATAAGAAGAAGAAAAAACATGCAGACAGGATTCAACGAGGATAGAATTTAATCTGGAACTGTGTTCATCATCTTTTGTGGCGAATGGTATTTGTTAATAAATTTTCAGCTTTGATTTAGAAAATAATGCTGCAGGAAATATTGTTTATGTATACCTGTTCTTTATCTAAAGCTATCTGAACAAGATACGGAGCCGCTACTTGTTCAGTGGAGGTGAATACTCTATGAACGTTGAGATACGTGCAAGACTAGGCCTGTCATTTATCTCAGAGTGGACTGTGGAACAATTGTGCACAATTCAGTCAGATATAGTGGCACCTCTGCTTCTCTATTGGTGAGTACAAACACAATCTTTCTAATTGCAGGCTGATTTCTTGAATAAGTATTTATATTTAAACAAGATTATGGGGTGATCGTCACTGAGCTGATAGCAGAAGTATCTTTTGGTATTTTTGGCTCCTGTTCAGTTCCAGAATCTAGGTCATATACTCTGGGAGGGACACATCATGGTCAGAGGCCAATCTAGTTAGCTGAGAGCCAAAATCCCATCAGAAGGAAGAAAATCAAAGCCTGGAGGTTTCAGTGGAAGACATCGGATGGATGGATGGAAGGGGGCAGGTGGGAAATAATGATTGGCTGCTTTGGATATAGGGAGGTCAAGGGAGGAAGTTAACTTCATGAACAGGGTGTGTATATGGGGTCGGAGCAAATAAATCCATCAATAAGTTAAAGGGAACCTTCCCTTGGGTGGGTTCAGGCCTCGTGGTCATTGTAAGGCCTGTTTTTGCGTGAACGTTCTGTGCCATTTGCATGCAATCCATGTGGAAGTTGCATCCTGGTATTTATTCTATGCTAAAAGTAGACACAAAGTGCTGGAGTAACTCAATGGGCCAGGAAAAGGATGGGTAGCATTTCACATTGGAACCCTTCTTCAGACTGTAAGTCGGGAGTTGGTGGGTTGAAAAGCTGGAGGTGATAAAAGCCCAGGACCATAGCAGCATCTATGGAGCGAAGGAAATAGACAACGTTTCGGCCCGAAACATTGCCTATTTCCTTCGCTCGATAGATGCTGTTGCACCCGCTGAGTTTCTCCAGCATTTATGTCTACCTTCGATTTTCCTGCATCTGCAGTTCCTTCTTAAACACAAATATCCTCAGGCAGGTAGGACCATTGTAGTAATAGCAGCAATAACAGTAACAGTATTCGATGCTGTTGGACAGGATGGAGCGTATTAGCTATAGTGAGAGGGTGGACAAATTTGAATTGTTTTCTCTGAATTGTCAAATTCTGAGGGACAACCTGATAGAAATATGTTATAATTTTGTGTAAACGGACACATAAACAGACAGGGAATAGAGGGATACAGATCATATACAGGTAGATTGTAGTTAGTTGGGTATCATGGTTGGCACAAACACAGTGGGCCGAAGGGCCTGCTCCTGTGCTGTATTTTTCTATGTCTAGGTGGCTTTATGTACTATAGGTAAACCAGATACAAGAAGGACACCCAAGCAATTTGTTGTAGATTGCGACCTAAACAGTAAAATATTCAGTTCACCCTCTAAATCCTACCACTGTTGTAAATAAATGCTGCATTACCCAATCCAGAAATTTGTCTGCACTGTTTCTCCCCCATTAAAACAGCGTCGACAATCTCTCTGCTGCTGCTGCTGCTGCTATGAAATAAACATAAACAATAATCAGGGAATTTGTTACTGCCAATTATAAAGCAGGATTAGAATGCTCCCTCATGTGAAGCTCATTTCAACAGCTGGAGTAATTATGTCTTGAATTTTCCATGTTAGTAACTCTTTGCTCACAGTTCTGACGAGGTTCATCTGTGGCCTCTAAAGACAAATCTTAAAGATATGGTCTCCTTTCATCGATTTATTACGTAGAATATGGTGCAACATATCTCTGGATATTAACCGTTTCAGAACTGGGTGAGGGATGTGGAAAGATACGAAGTAGATATTTTCCTTTTTTTTCCTGTTCTGTTTTTTTTTTCTCTTCCTTTTCTTTTTCTATTTTTTTTTTTTTTTTTTTTTTTTTTGCTCTTCCTTTCTGGTCTTCTCTTTTTTTCTACATCTCTATGGGCTCTTTCGCTCCATTTATCCACAAACTATTAATTGTTAACTTCTGGGGCCTACACATCACTACTTTCCTTAGTCTCTTATTTTTTCTTCTTTTCTTGCGGCTATTATTTTTCTATTGTTAAATTTAAGACAAGAAGCTACCTTTGTGCACTCTGCTAATTCAGAGGTCTATACAAGTTTCTGTAGGGTTCCTCTGCACCCCATGAGGATTTTGCCAACACATCACTGCAGCACGCACATTTACCATCACCGCTCAGTGGTTGAATGCTGGCTGGTCAGGGTGTGACTCTTTAAGGACTACTTCTTGAAATTGGAGTTTAAAAGTGGAGAAGAATTTTGGTGCCATCCCCTCTCTTGTGATCTGATACATGGAACCAGTAGGAATTTAAAAAACCCCAGAAAGTAATGAAAATACTCCGCTAATCAGACAGCAGGTACAGAAGAAGAAATAATGAACATTTCAAGCCTGGGACCTCAAAGTCATGGCTGAGGAATGCAGACCTGAAATGGTAACTACACAAAAGGACACAGTCTCCCCATGTTTCAAGAGGTGGCTCAACAAAATGCTTTCTATTGCTAAGATGGAACAGATTCGTTTTAACAAAGGGAATTCACAAAATTATTTTTTGAAGGTGTGGAAACCATTTTTGATATTGCTTGATGAGGCATAACTGTCTGATTTGTTTATTTTGCTGCTGTGCTATCTCTTTAATCTGAGCGAACTTTGATCTTGCACTCTGACTGATATTCTGGCTGCCCGCCACTCGTTTTTTTTTTTTTTTCTTTTTGTTTTTTGTTCTCTATCTACTGTGTGTTTGTTATGATAACATTTGAAAAAAATGAAGCTGTACAATAATTGTATAATTGTAGATGCCGAACGATTTATCCGTGTACAATTGCTTCTAATAAAAAAATAAAAAATAAAAAGGACACAAAGTCGTGGTGTAACTCAGCAGCTCAGACAGCATCTCTACAGAGCATGGATAGGTGCATTTCAGGCTGAGACCTTTTTTTTAACCTGAAGCATTCACCTATCCATGTTCTTCACTACTTGAGTTGCTTGGTTACTCCAGATCACTGCATCCTTCTGTGAATCTGCAGTTCCTTATTTCTACATACTGCAACGGTAACTGTTTTTATTTCTACAGATGCTGCTGACCTACCTGCTGAGTGTTTGTGGCATTTTCTGCTCTATTTTAGATTTCTGAAATCTGCAGTTTCTTTGAGTTTCATGGTACCAGTTGCATCTCTTCTGGAATTTCCAGCCATTCATTTTGAATGGCAACCTGCTGAAATACCTTGGGGGTGATTGTGGCTGGGATCCTTGTTTGAAGAGTCTGCTTGAGAATTGTTTGCCAGAGATCTGTGTCACTGACTGCAGCAGAGATGTGTCTGACTCCCCAACTCAAATTCCTATTACGTCTTCTGTGAATAAACACTGAGGTGAAAATGAATAGTTGTGGATTACGGAGTATTGATAGTATTACAGCTCAAACTCAAGCAAAATTTATACCTTTCACACTTACATAGAAACATAGAAATTAGGTGCAGGAGTAGGCCATTCGGCCCTTCGAGCCTGCACCGCCATTCAATATGATCATGGCTGATCATCCAACTCAGTATCCCGTACCTGCCTT
Source organism: Leucoraja erinaceus (assembly GCF_028641065.1). Classification (NCBI taxonomy): domain Eukaryota; kingdom Metazoa; phylum Chordata; class Chondrichthyes; order Rajiformes; family Rajidae; genus Leucoraja; species Leucoraja erinaceus. The sequence goes on from NC_073380.1 coordinate 99,993,306, forward strand.
CTCTCCATACCCTCTGATCCCCTTGGCCACAAGGGCCACATCTAACTCCCTCTTTAATATAGCCAATGAACTGGCCTCTGTGGCAGAGAGTTCCAGAGATTCACCACTCTCTGTGTGAAAAAAGTTCTCCTCATCTCGGTTTTAAAGGATTTCCCCCTCATCCTTAAACTGTGACCCCTTGTCCTGGACTTCCCCAACATCGGGAAACAATCTTCCTGCATCTAGCCTGTCCAACCCCTTAAGAATTTTGTAAGTTTCTATAAGATCCCCTCTCAATCTCCTAAATTCTAGAGAGTATAAACCAAGTCTATCCAGTCTTTCTTCATAAGACAGTCCTGACATCCCAGGAATCAGTCTGGTGAACCTTCTCTGCACTCCCTCTATGGCAATAATGTCCTTCCTCAGATTTGGAGACCAAAACTGCACGCAATACTCCAGGTGTGGTCTCACCAAGACCCTGTACAACTGCAGTAGAACCTCCCTGCTCCTATACTCAAATCCTCTTGCTATGAAAGCCAACATACCATTCGCTTTCTTTACTGCCTGCTGCACCTGCATGCCTACCTTCAATGACTGGTGTACCATGACACCCAGGTCTCGCTGCATCTCCCCCTTTCCCAATCGGCCACCATTTAGATAATAGTCTGCTTTCCCGTTTTTGCCACCAAAATGGATAACCTCACATTTATCCACATTATACTGCATCTGCCAAACATTTGCCCACTCACCCAGCCTATCCAAGTCACCTTGCAGTCTCCTAGCATCCTCCTCACACCTAACACTGCCCCCCAGCTTAGTGTCATCCGCAAACTTGGAGATATTGCCTTCAATTCCCTCATCCAGATCATTAATACATATTGTAAATAGCTGGGGTCCCAGTACTGAGCCTTGCGGTACCCCACTAGTCACTGCCTGCCATTGTGAAAAGGATCTGTTTACTCCTACTCTTTGCTTCCTGTTTGCCAGCCAGTTCTCTATCCACATCAATACTGAACCCCCAATGCCGTGTGCTTTAAGTTTGTATACTAATCTCTTATGTGGGACCTTGTCGAAAGCCTTCTGGAAGTCCAGATACACCACATCCACTGGTTCTCCCCTATCCACGCTACTAGTTACATCCTCGAAAAATTCTATAAGATTCGTCAGACATGATTTACCTTTCGTAAATCCATGCTGACTTTGTCCAATGATTTCACCACTTTCCAAATGTGCTGCTATCCCATCTTTAATAACTGACTCTAGCAGTTTCCCCACTACCGATGTTAGACTAACTGGTCTGTAATTCCCCGTTTTCTCTCTCCCTCCCTTCTTAAAAAGTGGGGTTACGTTTACTACCCGCCAATCCTCTGGAACTACTCCAGAATCTAAAGAATTTTGAAAGATTATTACTAATGCATCCACTATTTCTGGAGCTACTTCCTTAAGTACTCTGGGATGCAGCCTATCTGGCCCTAGGGATTTATCGGCCTTTAATCCATTCAATTTACCCAACACCACTTCCCCGACTAACCTGGATTTCACTCAATTCCTCCACCTCCTTTGACCCGCGGGCCGCTGCTATTTCCGGCAGATCATTTATGTCTTCCTTAGTGAAGACGGAACCAAAGTAGTTATTCAATTGGTCCGCCATATCCTGGTTTCCCATGATCAACTCACCTGTTTCTGACTGCAAGGGACCTACATTTGTTTTAACTAATCTCTTTCTTTTCACATATCTATAAAAAATTTTGCAGTCAGTTTTTATGTTCCCTGCCAGTTTTCTTTCATAACCCATTTTTCCTTTCCTAATTAAGCCCTTCGTCCTCCTCTGCTGATCTCTGAATTTCTCCCAGTCCTCCGGTATGCTGCTTTTTCTGGCTAGTTTGTACGCATCATCCTTTGCTTTGATACTATCCCTGATTTCCCTTGTTATCCATGGATGCACTACCTTCCCCGATTTATTCTTTTGCCAAACTGGGATGAACAATTTTTGTAGTTCATCCATGCAGCCTTTAAATGCCTTCCATTGCATATCCACCGTCAACCCTTTTAGAATTAATTGCCAGTCAATCTTGGCCAATTCATGTCTCATACCCTCAAAGTTACCTTTCTTTAAGTTCAAAACCATTGTTTCTGAATTAACAATGTCACTCTCCATCCTAATGAAGAACTCAACCATATTATGGTCACTCTTGCCCAAGGGGCCATGCACAACAAGACTACTAACTAACCCTTCCTCATTACTCAATACCCAGTCTAAAATAGCCAGCTCTCTCGTTGGTTCCTCTACATGTTGATTTAGATAACTATCCCGCATACATTCCAAGAAATCCTCTTCCTCAGCACCCCTGCCAATTTGATTCACCCAATCTATATGTAGATTGAAGTCACCCATTATAACTGCTTTGCCTTTGTCGCAAGCATTTCTAATTTCCTGTTTGATACCATCTCCAACTTCACTACTACTGTTAGGTGGCCTGTACACAACACCCACCAGCGTTTTCTGCCCCTTATTGTTTCGCAGCTCTACCCATACTGATTCCACATCCTCCAAACTAATGTCCTTCCTTTCCATTGCGTTAATCTCCTCTCTAACCAGCAACACTACCCCACCTCCTTTTCCTTTCTCTCTATCCCTCCTGAATATTGAATATCCCTGGATGTTCAGCTCCCAGCCTTGGTCACCCTGGAGCCATGTCTCCGTGATCCCAACTATATCATAATCATCAATGGCTATCTGCACGTTCAACTCATCCACCTTATTACGAATACCCCTTGCATTGAGACACAAAGCCTTCAGGCTTGTTTTTACAACGCTCTTACCCCTTATACAATTATGTACCCCTTATACTATTACGAGGCCATTAGCATCTCCACATGTTTTTTATTTTTGTTTTAGGGGACCACGGTATTGTATTAACCAAGGATATTCAATAAGACATGCTGGAATTATACTGAAAGATTGGCAAGACCGTCAGCTGAGACCTAAATCTGATGTCGGCCCATTTCCTATCACACCCTTAGATCAAATCCAGATAGTTTGCCTTCCTAAGGAGGTTAGTATCATTTGAATTTGTGGAATTCAGAGTTTTTCTGAAGTTATATTTAAAAAAAAAATCAAATTATGTACATCAATGTTACTATTTGCCATGGACAACTACCTATTATTACAATGTTAATTCATGCATATGAATCAATGTCAACATGTTGCATTGCGGGTTGTCATATTTTTTCTTCCTGTAGCTCAGACCCTAGTCCTGGCAACTTCCTCATAAATCTTCTCTGTACCCTTTCCAGCTTGATCCTATGGAGAAAATATCTTAAAACCTCCTCAAACCAGAGCAACAGCAACATCTCCCACAAAGAGAAGCCAAATGCTTATCCTTGCAATGAGATCCTACTGTTGAATCTCGCCATATTAAGAATGGTGGGCTGACATCTTCTGCATGTCCATTATGGTGTGCAGTCAGTTCGAATCCTCAAGGGTAATTTCTTGCCCCTAACGGCTAGGAACAACATTTCAACGCCTTGTGCAACATCATGGTGAGGCTAAAAGAGCTGCTGCCTAACAGCTCCAGCAATCCAGGTTCAATCCTGACCTCTGGTGGTCTCAGGAGTGAAGTTTTCACCTTCTTCCTGTGATTGTGTGGATTTTTGTCACTGCTCTAGTTTCTTCCCTCGTCCCAAAGATGGTTAATTGGCAACACTGTAGATGGGATCGGAGTGGACTTGATGGGCTGAATGGCCTAATTCTACTCCTATAACTGTTGAATTTGGAGAGTGTGATTAAAGAAAAAATAGTGGGGGCATTGGGATTGCTCTGTGAGTCCTCATAGACTCAATGGGACCAATGCCATACGGAAATATATTAAAATATGCAATATTATTAAGTTGCAGCTAATGTCAATTAAATTATAAATGGCTAGAAAATGACCACACTTTTCCTGCCAGTGTATGATTTTAATTTCCCCAATAAAAATATACCTATGATAATGAAGTAATTCATGGGGGAAAAAACTAATGAAGGCAAGAAATGCTCATTTTAATTGTTTTTATTGTAGGATTGCTTTCAGATATTAATTACATTTCTGATAATATTTATTTACATCTATTAACAGAAATGCCCATCTAAGAATCACAACCTTCATCCATCCCAAAGAAAAATTCCAATAAAAAGACAATCTCCAAGGAAGAGTTGCCCTCAGAATTCAGTCGACACCCCTCGCATTGACCAAGAGGAAAAGGAGTGAGTTGTTACTTCATGCTCGAGTGGAGAATTGTTTATCAGTAGTTCAGTGAAGCTTTGATAGACTTTATACCTAAGTGCATTTGAAGGTGATTTTTATCAGTAGAAACGGGAATTAAAGGATACTATCAAGAATAGCATCAAGGTCATGGGCAGATGGGAACACAATGGGGACCCGGTGTGTGGGGGACTGCCATGAAGAACAATAGAGGATCCGATATGGGGGCAACGGCCTTGAGGGACGGTGGGAGAACAAAGGGGGACCTGGGGTGGTGGCACTCTAGGTTTAGAATCCTCTGCCCAGGAGATAAGCCTGTGTTCATTTGTTTGTTTGTTCGTTCGTTCTGACTTAAGGCACTGTGCACACATCAGCCAGCCGCTTGTCGTTTTTTTCACTTTTAATTTAAATTTAATTTCAAGTTTTTGTGTACCTGTTGTGTGTTGTGACTGTTGGCAGACCAATTTCCCTGTGGGGATGAATAAAGCTGTATCGTATAATAGGCAGCATCTCTGGAGAGAAGGAATGGGTGGCGTTTCGGGTCGAGACCCTTCTTCAGAAGGTCATGGGCAGATTGGTGACAAGATTGGCCAGAATGTGTGAAGTTTGGCATGAGGCTTGAGACATCATGAGAGGTGTTTTTCAGTTTGATGTAACGTTAATACATTTCTTGTACCTCCAACAATGCCAACCTGGATTTCTGTGTGTGACTCTTTGGAATGGAACATAGAATCATAGAAAATAGGTGCAGGAGTAGGCCAATCGGGCCTTCGAGCCTGCACCGCCAGTCAATATGATCATGGCTGATCATCCAACTCAGTATCTTGTACCTGCCTTCTCTCCATACCCCCTGATCACTTTAGCCACAAGGGCCACATCTAACTCCCTCTTAAATATAGCCAATGAACTGGCCTCAACTACCTTCCGAGGCAGAGAGTTCCAGAGATTCATCACTCTCTGTGTGAAAAATGTTTTTCTCATCTCGGTCCTAAAGGATTTCCCCCTTATCCTTAAACTGTGACCCCTTGTCCTGGACTTCCCCAACATTGGAAACAATCTTCCTGCATCTAGCCTGTCCAACCTCTTAAGAACCCCATCTTTCTGATTTAACACGAGGACACTACCAAATTGTTTAAATATACTGGATATATATCACTTCAAGGCACACTTGGCGCCCTAATGGTCTGCAGATGCGATAAATCTCAAATCATTATTGACAGATTTTATGATGTAGTTCCTTGCTCCTTCAAAATCATTAAACACAGATCTTCTTTTCACTTGCACTCCATTTCAATGTACCTACGTTATGCTTCTCTATTCATGGATACAGGGAAAAAATGTGAATTAGATCAAAAACTCAGGCAACATAGTAACAATTGCCTGAACTAAGAGGTTATCTCCAGAACCAGTGAAGCCAAACAGGTCCTCGGCCAAATCTGCTCAACCAACAAAACCTCTTCCTCTTGATCGAACCGAAGATCCAGAGAATCTTCCATGGACAGATTAAATAGATTGAGCAGTTTCATGTTTTTAATCTCAATAGAGTAAAACTCTGATAATCTGCCATCCAAAATGTTTGGAAACCTCAATGGCATCTTTGGCATCTGGCTCACTTGGTAATGTCTGACCTGCTTCTTTACAACTTGTTTGAGCTGCAGTTCCTGCATGTCCTTCTGTTCTACAGGGCTGTGACTCCACATGCCTATCCAATTAACGAGGCCCCAGTTCCTGTGCTCCCTTTAAACTGACCAGAGCCACATTTTCCACGGCCCCTTTAAACTTATTGTGTTCAGTAGGAAATGTATTTACAATACTGTTTAACCAATTTAAACAGGAGAATTAGAAACCTGTAATAGTTCAGCAAATCGATAATTTGGCCCCATTATAATGAGCATACCAGACTGGTAGAGTTTCACATATCCTCTTTATTGTGAACTGTTTCTTATAATGTTATCTCAATAAAATAAGGCAATGTCAATAATAAATGATACAACACCTGCTGGTTCTGGTTTCTACCTGTGCAAAAGATTCCTCAAGGTATATTTTATGCTATTTGTTTTCCTATGTTATCATTAATTTTCTTTCCAGACATTTTCTCCCTTCAAATTGTGATACTTTGACCCAAAGCCCAAAATCTATGCAACCTTTTGAAGATCTGGGATTGCGTGAAGCAAAGGACCTCCGCAATTTAAAGATGTTAGTAAGTACTTTAGTGGGAAAAAATAGAGTTGTTACCTGACAGTGCCAGAGGCCCTGGTTTAATCCTAGCTCTGGGTGCTGACTATAAAAAGTTTGTATGTTCTCCCTGTGTTCTTCCTTTGGGTTTTCTCCGGGAACTTCATTTTCCTTCCGCACTCCAAAGACGTACAGGTTTGTAGGTTAATTGGCTTTGGTAAAATTTTAGATTGTCCCTCATGTGAGGGGTTCGCTGGTCGGCATGGACTTGGTGGGCCGAAGGGCATGTTTCCACGATGTCTAAGGTCTAAAGACAAAACTAACAGAAAATATTTGAGAAATTTAAGAACTGCAAAGTAACTTATTACTAATGGGGAAAAAAACTATTAAATGTAAATATATTTACACTGAGGAAAATCACATACAGATATCCAGAGCAGTTTGAGGTCAATGTTTAAACTCCTGAATTATAGCATTTTTCATTGAGATTCAGTGAAATAGTTTGAAATGCACTACTTGGACAAAGATTTGTAATTGGAACAGTGGCAATAATGGAGTTCCTGCTGCACCATTAGCCAAGTTTTTTTTCTGATCAATTAGAAAGCCCTTTGGGGCTTAATATACTATTTTGAAGATTATTAAAATTGTTTCCTAAACTTACCTGACTTGATTTTAGATCCATCCTAGAAATGACTGGTAGCATTTTGACCCAAATGGATCTGGCAAAAGTTAAATAGTTGTCATGCTGGGTGTGAGCCCCAAGTGTCACCTATAGGTGCTTGGACCACGCATATTCTGCACGGGTTTAAACCCCTGTCTCACGGTGCGAGTTCACCCACGAGTGATCCCGAGTTTAAAACAAATCAAACTCGTGGTAATCACGTAGAATTAACGTGGCGGGGACGTCGGAACTCGTAACGCTAATGGCAGGTACTCGGGAAACTTGTTAACTCGTGAAAATTTTTCAACAGGATGAAAGATTTCCACGAGTCAAATTTACTCTTGAAGTAAATATTTTCAACTTTTAAACTCGTTGTAAGAACGTAGATGCCCCATAGATGCCCCGTGGGTTTACCGTAGCGACTCGCGAGTCTACTGTGGGAATTCAATGGGACAGGCAGCATCCTGGAGAGAAGGAATGGGTGACGGGATGATGTTTCCAAAATTCTGCTGCGTCTTTGTGTTACTCCAGCACTGTGTGTTCACTTTTTGTCAACCAGCATCTGCCCTTTCCTCCTCCCACTCCCACTCCCCTCCCCCCCCCCCCCTCTACCCCCCCCCCCCCCCCCCCCCCCCACCTTTTCCCTCCCAACTCCAGTCCCGTCCTGACCCCCTGGGAAAACTGAAGGGAGCGACAATCAACTGCCACGGATACAAATAATGTCATACACAAGGAAGGGCAGATGCTGGTTGACAAGAAGTGAACACACAGTGCTGGAGTAACACAAAGACGCAGCAGAATTTGGGAAACATCATCCCGTCACCCATTCCTTCCCTCCAGAGATGCTGCCTGTCCCGCTGAGTTCCCACGGTAGACTCACTGGTCACTACGGTAAACTCACGGGCATCTACGTTCTTACAACGAGTTTAAAAGTTTGAAATTTTTACTTCAAGAGTAAATTTAACTTGTAGAAATCCTGTTGAAAGATTTTCACGAGTTAACAAGTTTCCTGAGTACCTGCCGTTAGCGTTACGAGTTCCGACGTTCCCGCTACGTTAATTCAACGTGATTACCATTAAATTCAGGATCACTCGTGTGTGGACTCGCACCATGAGACAGGGGTTTATGAGAAATGACTGGGAAACAGTTTCCCCCTTACCCTACCCACCTCCCCCACATAGAAAATACTAACAAGATCCTCCAAAACATACTTTTAAACAGACTAAAAATTAAAATAAAGATGGGAAAACACAAAGGCTGCCACCAGCTTAATGCACGTTCAATTACAGAATCCTGCTTGTGTGTATTTCTTTAGATGCAGATCACAAAATATCATGAGGCGCTGTGTGACCACAAAATAGATGACCTGCTGCACGCCCTACACAATGAAAGCAGAACTGGATTCTACTTCACTAATTTCTGTAAAGAAACAGGAAACGAGGTAAGTAAAACAAACCTTAGATTTGTGCACAGATTTGTGGTGTCCTTTCACCTCTTCCAGAAACACTATCCAAAGATGTAAACAAACCCGAGAGTGAAATTGACCTGCATCTCTTCCAACCACATCTACAGCATTCCGCATAATCCACCTTGTGATTCAAGGGTATCTCTTTCCTTCCACAGGATCACACTCTTTCTATTGTTTTCTCATTCGATCCCTCTTTTTCTACATTTTAGAAACTGTTTCACTCCAGCCATTCCCAGTTTGAAGTATACGAACTAATTCGATTTCCACTTGCCTTGCAGCTATGGATTAATGGTGTGGACTTGTGGTTTGAGCTGAAGGAATATCAGACACTTTTTTATGCGGATATCTTCCAACCATTTAAGCTCAAGAGACAAGCGCAAGTAAGCTATGAAATATGTATTGCTTCAATATTTAGTGACCCTGCTCTGAACGTGTGAGTTGAAGTTAAGGAATATCTTCGGATCATAAATGGAAGGGTGAGCAGACTGCTGGATTAATTTGGGGGCGAGTTTGAAATCCATCCTGCACCAAAACAAAATAGGTCACTGAAAGAAAGGTGACATTAACATTTCAAAAAATATCTCAAACTGAAATCAAGCTACCTGGAAACCCTCCCCATAATTAATTCTACAATCAAATACCCACCCTCTGGCTGAATACATTTCTTCTCATCCCCATTTTGGAGGTATATGTCTTTCTGTTTTGAGGCTCTGCCTTCTGGACTCTTCCATAACAGAAAACATCCTTTTCACATCCACTCTATCCGTAGGCCTGTCATTATCCGGCAGGTTTCAATAAGACCCTCCCCCCCCTCATCTTTCAAAGCTCCAGCAAGTACATGCCCCAGAGCCTTCAAACACTCCTTGGATCATTTTCATAAGCCTCCTCTGAACCCACTCCAAGGCCAGCATATGCTTCCTCAGATATGGGGTCCAAAACTGCTCAAATCTTCCAAATGTGTCCTCACCAGCACCAGATAAAGCCTGAGCAATAAAAAGCTGTTTTCCTGCTATCCAGTCAAATCAAACCACACTGTTCATGAGTAGAACCAAGCCATTTACAAGTACATTAGGCAGTGCACAGAGAAAAACACCAGAGTGCAAAATACAGTGTTACAGCTTTATGGCATTGCAGATACAGAGAAAATATCAAGGTCCGCATGAGGTAGGTTGGAAGATGAGGATTACACAGTAGCTCATGGAAGGACTGTTCAGTAGTCTAATAACATTGGAGAAGATGCTTTTCCTGAGTCTGGTGGTGCGTGCATAGAAGCTTTTGCATCTTCTGCCTGATGGGAGAGGGGAGAAGAGGGATTGACTAGGATGAGAATGGTTCTTCATTCCGTTGGCTACTTTACCAAGGACGTGTGAAATGTGGATGGAGTCAATGGTGGGGAGGCTGGTCTATGTGATGGACTGGACTATATTCACAACTTTGCCAAACTAAGCTCTGGTGCATCTGGATTAGATGCTTACAATGGTGATTTTGTAGAAGTTGGTTAGAGTGATTAGAAACATAGAAACATAGAAATTAGGTGCAGGAGTAGACCATTCGGCCCTTCGAGCCTGCACCGCCATTCAATATGATCATGGCTGATCATCCAACTCAGTATCCCGTACCTGCCTTCTCTCCATACCCTCTGATCCCCTTGGCCACAAGGGCCACATCTAACTCCCTCTTAAATATAGCCAATTAACTGGCCTCAACTACCCTCTGTGGCAGAGAGTTCCAGAGATTCACCACTCTCTGTGTGAAGAAAGTTCTTCTCATCTCGGTTTTAAAGGATTTCCCCTTTACCCTTAAGCTGTGACCCCTTGTCCTGGACTTCCCTAACATCGGGAACAATCTTCCTGCATCTAGCCTGTCCAACCCCTTAAGAATTTTGTAAGTTTCTATAAGATCCCCTCTCAATCTTCTAAATTCTAGAGAGTATAAACCAAGTCTATCCAGTCTTTCTTCATAAGACAGTCCTGACATCCCAGGAATCAGTCTGGTGAACCGTCTCTGCACTCCCTCTATGGCAATAATGTCCTTCCTCAGATTTGGAGACCAAAACTGTACGCAATACTCCAGGTGTGGTCTCACCAAGACCCTGTACAACTGCAGTAGAACCTCTCTGCTCCTATACTCAAATCCTTTAGCAATGAAAGCTAACATACCATTCGCTTTCTTTACTGCCTGCTGCACCTGCATGCCTACCTTCAATGACTGGTGTACCATGACACCCAGGTCTCGCTGCATCTCCCCCTTTCCCAATCGGCCACCATTTAGATAATAGTCTGCTTTCCTGTTTTTGCCACCAAAATGGATAACCTCACATTTATCCACATTATACTGCATCTGCCAAACATTTGCCCACTCACCCAGCCTATCCAAGTCACCCTGCAGTCTCCTAGCATCCTCCTCACAGCTAACACTGCCCCCCAGCTTAGTGTCATCCGCAAACTTGGAGATATTGCCTTCAATTCCCTCATCCAGATCATTAATATATATTGTAAATAGCTGGGGTCCCAGTACTGAGCCTTGGGGTACCCCACTAGTCACTGCCTGCCATTGTGAAAAAGACCCATTTACTCCTACTCTTTGCTTCCTGTTTGCCAGCCAGTTCTCTATCCACATCAATACTGAACCCCCAATGCCTTGTGCTTTAAGTTTGTATACTAATCTCTTATGTGGGACCTTGTCGAAAGCCTTCTGGAAGTCCAGATACACCACATCCACTGGTTCTCCCCTATCAACGCTACTAGTTACATCCTCGAAAAATTCTATAAGATTCGTCAGACATGATTTACCTTTCGTAAATCCATGCTGACTTTGTCCAATGATTTCACCACTTTCCAAATGTGCTGCTATCCCATCTTTAATAACTGACTCTAGCAGTTTCCCCACTACCGATGTTAGACTAACTGGTCTGTAATTCCCCATTTTCTCTCTCCCTCCCTTCTTAAAAAGTGTGGTTACGTTTGCTACCCGCCAATCTTCAGGAACTACTCCAGAATCTAAAGAGTTTTGAAAGATTATTACTAATGCATCCACTATTTCTGGAGCTACTTCCTTAAGTACTCTGGGATGCAGCCTATCTGGCCCTGGGGATTTATTGGCCTTTAATCCATTCAGTTTACCCAACACCACTTCCCGGCTAACCTGGATTTCACTCAATTCCTCCAACTCCTTTGACCCGCGGTCCCCTGCTATTTCCGGCAAATTATGTATGTCTTCCTTAGTGAAGACGGAACCAAAGTAGTTATTCAATTGGTCCGCCATATCCTTGTTCCCCATGATCAACTCACCTGTTTCTGACTGCAAGGGACCTACATTTGCCAGGATTAGGGACAAGCCAAACTTTCTTATTTTTTGCATAAAGGATGATGTATGTGTGTGTGTGGAATGAGCTGCCAGAGGAGATAGTTAAGGCAGGCACTATTGTAATTATGCTCTCTACAGCTTACCCCCTTAGTAAAACACTGAGTCAAGCACTGGATCAACTAATCCTTAATCTCACTCACAAACAAACTTCCTATACGATACTCAACCAACCGCGGGTCTGATCCTTGTCTCTACTCTTCCAAGCCCTTCAGCCTCATGTGAGTAGACACCTCCAGACAGTCAACACAGTCCCAAGTGCACTTCCAGAAGATCAACTCCCATCCATGTGGTGTTCCCTCTTTTATACTGTGTCAGTCCCGTGGTGCAAAAATACATGGGGGGGGGGGGGGGCGGGGGCAACCCCTACAAGCCGATCACAAATAAAGATCATATAATACATTTATTGACAGTTCCCTAACCCAATCACAAAGTACCCCATTACATTGTTTCCACAGAAAGTTCTAGTTGGACGGCAGTTCACCAAAGTAAAGAAACATTTCCCCAGGTAGTATAAACAATTTGAACAAGGCTCCACACTTTAGTCAATCACAAGATAACAGTGCAAACACTCTGCAATATAATTAACGACACTTTACAACACCCCATTCTATAACCAATCCTAATCATGCATTTGCAATCCAGCTCAGCTCTTCTGCAAAACCCTCATACACATTAACAATAGAGGGGACATCTGGACATCACCCTGTGCTTAACTTCCTCCCAGGGTGCAGACACCCTGGAGCCATAAGACTCATGGCTTTGCAGCTTTTCACAGAAAGAGGACAAGCAGGCTTTGCAAATGCAGAGATCCTCCATTTTGTGACATATTTATTTGGCCAATATTATCACTATCGCAACATTTAAGAAACATTTGGACAGGTACACGGATAGTATAGGTTTAGGGGGATATGGGCCAAGCACTGGTAGGTGGGACTAATGCAGATGGGACTTGTTGGTCCGAGTGCACAGTTTGTCTGAAGGGCCAGTTTTCATGCCGTATGACTATGACTTTATTCTGAGGAAGTAGAGACATTGTTGATCTTTCATGGCTGTAGCTACAATGTCATTTGCCCAGGACAAGTTGTTAGTGATATTTATGTCTGGGAACTTGAGGCTCTCGAGTATTTTGGCACCGTTGATGCTGAATGGGGCATGTACTCCATCTCTCGTCCTAAAGTCAATGGGTAGTCTTTCACCTTGTTGACGTTGACGGAGAGGTTATGGTCTTGAGACCATGTTACTCAGCTCTCTATCTCCTTCCTGTACTCTGGCTCGTCATTGCTCAAGGCTCTGCTCATTATGCGGTGTCATCTGCAAACTTGTAAATAGAGTTAGAGCAGCATTTGGTTGTACAGTCATGAGTTTATTGTGAATATAATAGAGGGCTGAGAACCCATTCTTGCAGGACACTGGTGTTGAGATTATCATGGAGGGGATCGTGTCACCCATCCTCACTGATTGTGGTCAAAAGGTCAGACTGTCAAGGAACCTGAGGCAGTGGGGGGGGGGGGGTGCTGACTCCTAGGACCAGGAGTTTGATGACTTTAATTGGGATTATGGTGATGAAGGCAGAGTTTAGTCAATAAATAGGAGTCTGAGATAGATGTGCTTGTTATCTAGATGTTCCAGCAATGAGTGTAGGGCCAGGGTGATGGCATCTGCTGTGGACCTGTAGGCAAACTGCAGTGGATCAAGGGTGCCTGGGAGGCTGGAGTTAATGTGTGCCATGACCAGCCTCTTGAAGTACTTCATAATGGAGGATGTCAGAGCCAGCTGATGGTAGTCGTTCAGGCACACCACCTTGTTCTTCTTCGGCACCAGGATGATGATGGTCTTCTTCCAAGAACCACAGAATGGAATATGGAGAGGTTAAAGATGTCTATGAATGCTTCTGCCAGCTGCTCTGCACAGGTTTTGAGGTCGAGTCCTGGGACTCCATCCGGGACAGTTGCTTTCTGTGGTTTTACTCTCGGGGAAAGTCGACCTTCCGTCTGCAACAGTGACCGCGGGCACACCCTGAGGTTGTTGGAGCTGATGCCATCATTCCACTACCATTGTTTAAAGTGAGCTTTCCTTCGCTCCATAGATGCTGCTGCACCCGCTGAGTTTCTCCAGCTTTTTTGTGTAACCTTCGATTCTCCAGCATCTGCAGTTCCCTCTTAAACAAAGAATGCATTGAGTTTGTTGGGGATGGTTACATTGTTGCCAACAATACTGTCCAACTTCACTGCAGCTTTTTACAGCATGCATGCCTTGTCACAATTGACAGGAGTCCGTGTGGTTTTCTTGGGACTCTTGTTTGGTTCAGAACTCCCTCTTTGCCTCCTTGACAGATTTGCGAAGGAGGTAACGAGATATCTTATACCACTTTGAACTTTAATTATCCTCTGCAATCCAAGGGTCACCTATATAATTATTATGAAAAGGAAATTTGGATGTAGGGAATCAGTGAACGTTATCGAGGGAGGAACTGCAGATGCTGGTTTAAATCGAAGATCGTCACAAAATGCTGGAGTCTTTTTCTTTGCGTACGGTGTGCACAGCCTAAAGTTGTAGGTCAACTTGTTCTATTTGATCTATTTGTTTGTGCACGTCGGGTGGATTGCATTAGTCGAAACAGGGCGGACCACGTGAAGGTTGCAATCTCCCACCCCAGTGCTGGAGTAACTAAACGGGACAGGCAGCACCTCTGGAGAGAAGGAATGGCTGACGTTTCGGGTCAAGACCCTTCTTCAGTGAAAACTGGAACTGACTGTTTGGAAACCCTCAACTGCAATTGATTATTTTAATGAATTTTTTTCTCCTGTGTTAGTTCATTTTTGCTACATACACAGTTGAAGGGGCCCCTGCAGATGTCAAAATAGATATTGAAAATAGGAAAAGCATCTATAATAAACTGGAGCCGCCGTTTGAAGAACTGTTTGATCAGTTAGAAGAACACATACTCATCTTGCTTTTGGTTCCTTGGATGAAAATGCTTGATATGGACAACACAAAATATGAAAAGGTAAAACCATACATCCTATCATCATTTTAAATGAGTTTGTAATAAGTGGTCTATAATTAGTTTAAAGCGCAGTCTGTGGAATTTATATACAATTCCTACTTCCTGTTCTTCTTTCTTCAGAAATATGTTCCTAGCCAGGAGAATTGATAAACTGTACTCGGCCAACGGGTGCTACTGCTCCTGGTTGCGGGAATCTCCTGATCCCTTCCCTAATATCCGATAATAGCAATTGTGTGTGGACATGTTGGCAGATCGCTCCAAGCCACTGGCCTTTTCAAAAGACCGCAGTGTCAGGCCTCTTGGGGGACGGAGGGCAGTAATTGATTTCCTGCCCTTCAAACATCCAAAAACCACAACTGCACGTTTCTGAATGTTCTTATGCTGTGGATATAATTTTCAATTGGAGAGAAACTGGAACAAAAATACCATGGCTATACTCTTTTCAATGTGGTCCAATCACTCATTTGAACCCATTTTAAGCGTAAAGTTTTACATGACTTAGTTACCGACGGAAATAAGGGTTATGGAACTGTAACATGTGGAAAGAGGTTGCATGGCCTCTTGCACCTTACATGCAGCTGTGTGAGAACAATTAGATTAGCCCTGAACCCCAGCTCGTTTTCCCACAACTCCACTCCCCGCCACAGGTTTCCAGCTAATTTCACTTTAAAAGTTATAATTGAATTAGCTTCCCTCACCATCTTAGCATGAGTTCAACATCGAGACTACTCACTGCATTCCAAATGCATTCCTGGTTCTTTAGCCAGTATGCACAACAGAATTGAGTTTGAAACATAGAAACATAGAAAATAGGTGCAGGAGTAGGCCATTCGGCCCTTCGAGCTTGCACTGCCATGCAATATGATCATGGCTGATCGTCCAACTCAGTATCCTGTACCTGCCTTCTCTCCATAGCCCCTGATCCTTCTAGACACAAGGGCCACATCTAACTCGCTCTTAAATTTAGCCAATGAACTGGCCTCAACTACCTTCTGTGGCAGAGAATTACACAGATTCACCACTCTCTGTGTGTGAACACATAGTCATTCACATGAGTTCAAACACATATTATATTAATATCTGAAAATTCTCTCCAGTGATTCTGGTGCACACGTACCTTTCTTTGTAGCCTGCCTTTTTGCTGTAAATCACATCCTTATTTCAGAATATGGTGCTAGCCGTTGAAGATGGGGATAGAGGAATTTCCGGTTTTATGGTCATAACTCTTTAGAATTCTCCATCCTGGAGATCGCTTGCATTCAAAGCCAACATTGATAAACTTGGTCCATGTGGAGTCAAGGGTTTCAGAAAACAGACAGGAAAGAGGGGCTGTGACAAAGATCAGCCATGATCTTATTCAAAGGTGCAGCAAACCTGGGAAGTAATATGGCCTGCTCCTTTTCTTGTTATTTCTTTCATGCAACGTCAAACAGCTCACACTTGGATATCCATTTTATCAATCTAACAATTGATCTTCACAGGTGCCATGTAAAAATGGAAAGATTCATAATTTAATGCAAAGGTTGCATTATTGCCATAGAGGGAGTGCAGAGAAGGTTCACCAGACTGATTCCTGGGATGTCAGGACTGTCTTATGAAGAAAGGCTGGATAGACTTGGTTTATACTCTCTAGAATTTAGGAGATTGAGAGGGGATCTTATAGAAACTTACAAAATTCTTAAGGGGTTGGACAGGCTAGATGCAGGAAGATTGTTCCCGATGTTGGGGAATTCCAGGACAAGGTGTCACAGCTTAAGGATAAGGGGGAAATCCTTTAAAACCGAGATGAGGAGAATTTTTTTCACACAGAGAGTGGTGAATCTCTGGAACTCTCTGCCACAGAGGGTAGTTGAGGCCAGTTCATTGGCTATATGTAAGAGGGAGTTAGATGTGGCCCTTGTGGCCAAGGGGATCAGAGGGTATGGAGAGAAGGCAGGTACAGGATACTGAGTTGGATGATCAGCCATAATCATATTGAATGGCGGTGCAGGCTCGAAGGCCTACTCCTGCACCTAATTTCTATGTTTCTAAGTGATGTGTGCCACATGCAGTCATGATTGTGTGGCAATTATATAAGCAATTATGTGTTTCTTCGAGTTGGCAATTTGCTTATCGTGCAGATCTGTTAGTGTTTGTGCATTAACGCTATGTGAAGATCTTTTATTTTGTAGGTGGAGTTGATAGATGAGGTTCGACATTTAGATTCAATATATATCAAAAAACTTCGGGAACTGCAAAGGAAAGTTTTCCCCCACAAGGTATTTAAATCTTAAGCAAATAATTGAAGGTGCTGAAGATAAAACATGCCACATATACAAATGTAAGCTAATACCCTGAAACATTGTCTGATACTTTGTTATCTGCTGAGTATTTTCACCATTTTCTGAAAGTAATTAGTTTGTTGCTTTTTAAAAGCCATTATAATCAATGAAAATAAAATGGAACTTCTTAATTTTTTTAAATATCTGAATTCCTATATTTATATGGGGTTGGCTAGATACTTTCTGGAGAAAGTGAAGAATGAGCAGTGGCAGTGGTGACCATGAGTGAAATCACCATTAATAGTAACAAGTAGACACCATTTTATCAAAATAAGATAGGTTAAATTTTCTTATCAGTAAGAGTGCAGTGGAGGAGCCATCAGTGTGCAGTTGGTTTGGAAAGGATGGCTGATCTGTGCGAACACAAGTTCAGTGTTTATAGCGTTCTGAAATTTAACCTGCTACAAAGAAGCAGTACATTATTTTAGTTACTTTTTTCCCCAGGATTAGTTATAGTTCTAGGTTTTGAGCCAAGAGCTCTTGGCTAAAATACTTCCAGTTCCTGAAGCTGAAATGAATGATCCAGGCATTCTCAAAGAAATCTCATTGGGATGGCAAACTGCCAACAGTTCTGCAGTGAGCTGCAGGCGCTTGACTTCATAGGTGCTAGCAAGTTTGGTCAGGTCTGGTGTAGCATATGAAAGGAGAAGAATGGATACAAGTAAGAATGGGAAGAGTAAATTATGGTGCATTTTAACTAATCATGTTTGTTTTAAGATCATAAATGATTGGAGCAGAATTAGGCCACTCGCCCATCAAGTCTACCACGAATGGCTGATCTATCTCTCCCTCCTAACTCCATTCCCCTGCCTTCTCCCCATAACCCCTGACACTAATTTAAGTGTTAAGATTATTGATGGTGCATAGTCTTTATGTGCTTCTGAATGTCAAACATAGAAATTAGGTGCAGGAGTAGTAGGCCATTCGGCCCTTCGAGACTGCACCGCCATTCGATATGATCATGGCTGATCATCCCACTCAGTATCCTGTACCTGCCTTCTCTCCATTCCCCCTGACCCCTTTAGCCACAAGGGCCACATCTAACTCCCTCTTAAATATAGCCAATGAACTGGCCTCAACTACCTTCTGTTGCAGAGAATTCCAGAGATTCACCACTCTCTGTGTGAAAAATGTTTTTCTTATCTTGGTCCTAAAAGATTTCCTCCTTATCCTTAAACTGTGACCCCTTGTTCTGGACATCCCCAACATCGGGAACAATCTTCCTGCATCTAGCCTGTCCAACCCCTTAAGAATTTTGTAAGTTTCTGTAAGATCCCCCCTCAAATATCTAAATTCTAGCGAGTACAAGCCAAGTCTATCCAGTCTTTCTTCATATGAAAGTCCTGACATCCCAGGAATCAGTCTGGTGAACCTTCTCTGTACTCCCTCTATGGCAAGGATGTATTTTCGCAGATTTGGAGTCCAAAACTGTACGCAATACTCCAGGTGTGGTCTCACCAAGACCCTGTACAACTGCAGTAGAACCTCCCTGCTCCTATACTCAAATCCTTTTGCTATGAATGCTCCTATACTCAAATCCTTTAGCTATGAAGCACATTCAAGGACTCGATGAACGATAACTGTTACAGAAATGGCTTTGCTGACTGTTCGTATATTGATGGGGTTTGTTTTGGCCTCCCACATATAAAAGGACTTTGCCAGGTAAACCCTCAGCAAGTTTATATCACCATTTGCACGCAGGCTAAGGGAAAATCTTCAGTGGTTCTCAGCATTGTGTGGATGGCGATATGCTCTCAAAAAGCTTTGGCCAACATTTCTGCACAATTTAGGTTATGAGGAGGTGGAAAATGAATTGCCAAAGCACTGAACAGGCAGGGTGTTGTAGAAATGCACATTTTTGTTGTTAAAATTACATCAGATTCATATGTATTGTGCTCAATATCAGTCGGACTGGTGGTAGGATTGGCACATTATCGTTGCTGCAGTTTGGGGATGATTTTGCAGGCAAAACGTCCAAATGTGCAGTTGTGAAATTTCATGGATTAGGACTTCCATTGCAGAAGCTTCATTGATTATCACACTTAAACATGGAGTTTTATGCATTTCCTCCATTCCATATTGTCACATAGGATAGCTGCAGTATTAATCAATCTACAGTATTAACTAATCTGCAGTTTGCTGATGCCTAAAGCAGAGGTTAATTCTGCCAACTCATGTTTGTTAAAAATGTACCTTGGACATCAGGCCTTGACTCTTTGAGAATTTATGGCTGTAACATAATGAGTTTATAGTTTATATATGGACCAGACAGACAGCAGACTGATGATAGTTTAAAATACTGGGTAATTATTCAAACTGCAGAGATTTGTTCCTAAAAGACACAACGTGTCAGAGAACCAAATCTGTCTTTTGCACTGAGGCAAATCCCTTTACGAGGGGAACTGAGAAAGACTCTAATCCAAAATCTGTAGGAGTCAACCAAGATGAAGCAAGGTGAGATTTTTGTTCAGGTGAGAGGCATGCAAAAGGCTTCCACTATTTAGTCTAATGCTTCAACCATCGAAGCATTGCCTGCACCATTGCAGCCACATCTCGCGTGCCCAGCAATGACTTTTGTTATAGCTCCAAAATATGAAACAACAGCATTCCACCAAAACGTTGAAAAGAGTTAAAAAAGATTGTTTCAATCCAAATATTCAGTGAATGTATTTTGCGTGCATCAAATATTCCCAATCCAAGTTTGAGGGTTCCAGCAAATTATTCCCATGTTTACTTTCTGCGACAACTTCTCTCTGCAGAAATGAATACAATGTACAGATAAATACATAGGTTAAATAAGATAAATATAATTCAGAATGCCAAATTCTTGTAGATGAGCCAAAACATTTACTATAATACCTTTTGTCATTGACTGCATCTCCCCATTTAACTTTGTTATTACTTGTCCTAGGATTTTCCTACTCCAATCCCATCAGCCATTCTGCAAACTGCAGGTGATCTGAAAAACACACCCAATTGGAAATTGGTTCCTCTGGAATTTCGTGATTACACATTCGAAGGTCTTTTACGGAATCGCATGCAACTTGAACACTTCCAGGAATTCCTTAAAGATAATTTAGCGGGGTAAGTGTCCATAAGTTTTTTCTGTAATAAAGGATATCAAAACTCATCATTGGAATCACTACAGGAAAAAAAATCTGGCCAATGTCATGTCTTCTAGGTTTCAGAATCCTTTTGCTTAGTAAAACATCATTTTAGTCCATTTATTGGTATTGGTTCATTATTGTCACATGTACTGGAATGCAGTGAATATCTTTGCTTTGCATGTTATCCAGGCAAATAATGCCATAATGTTCAAACCTGACCTTGGGTGCTGTGTGCGTTGTTTGCACATTCTCCCCGCGACCACATGGGTTTCCTCCATGTGCTCTTGTTTGAGTTAGTATCTTAATTGACCATTGTAAATTGTCCATAGTATCCACGTGAATGGTAGAAACTGGGGAAGATGTTGAGAGAATGAGGAGAGAATTTAAAAGAATGGGATTAATGTAAGATTAGTGTGAAATGGGTGGATGATGGTCAGTACAGACTCAGTGTTGCCGTGCTGTATAACTCTGTGACACTATGATTCCAAGTGTAGAGTTTTAGAGGTAATGTGTTATAATTACTTCAGTGTTGCACTTAAATTTATTTTGATGCATTTATAATAAAAACTGCTGTTAATAAATTTGATATAAATAGATTGTGTTAATGCATAGTTGCTGATAAAAAATAAAGTGAATTGTTTTCCCACAGCATGGATCTCAAGTGCTGGTTGGACGTTGAGGCATATAGAAATATCTATTCGGGAGAAAAGAAAATGCGAAATGAAATGTCCAAAGACATTATCAAAAAATATCTGAATCATAAGTATTTCTTTGGACCCACAAGCCCAGCCACAAAGGCACAACAGGAAGAGGTAATAGACTGAAAGTTTTAATTCTAAATTAAGGGCAGTACAGGGAGGGTGGCACTGCTGTAGAGTTGTGGCCTTACAGTGCCAGAGACCCGGGTTCAATCCTGACTACGGGTGCTGCTGGCATGGAGTTTGTACTTTCTCTCTGTGACTGTGTGCGTTTTCCCTGGGTGTTCCGGTTTCCCCTCACATTCCAAAGATGCACAGGTTTGTAGGAGTGTAGGTAGAAGGTGGAGGAGACACCAGTGGAAGGGAGTGAGGTGGGGGGGGGGGGGGGGGGGGGGAGGAGGGGGGGGGGGGGGGGGGGGGGAGGCCAAGTGGACAGGGTGATGGGAATAGGAGGGGGGTGGCGGTGGTTAAGGGGATAAAACGAAGGAAGATGCGGCAGTTGGTGAGAGGGGGTGGCCGATGTGCCCCATGTCAGTGGTAGGAAGCAATTGGGGAAGATTCTTTGGGATCGGATTTGCTCTAATTTCAAAGAGAACAGGTTGATTAGGGGGCAGTCAGCATGGCTTTGTACGTGGCAGGTTCTGTCTTACTAACTTGATCAAGTATTTTGTGGCGGGGACAAGGTTGATCAATGAGGTTAGGGTGGTGGATGTCGCCTATGTGGATTTTAGTACAACCTTTGATGAAGTCTCCCATGGTAGGCTGATCCAGAAGATCATGATGCACAGAAGTAACAGTGACCTGGCATATTGATTCAGAACTGGCTTACTGTTAGAAGACAGAGGGTTGTGGTGGAAGGACAATATTCAAGCTGGAGGTCTGTGACCCGTAGATTTCCACAGGGATCTGGGCTGGGACCTCTGTTGTTTGTGATATAAGTAAATGACTTGGACGCAAACACAGATGTGTTGGTTAGTAATGCCCCTGTCCCACATAGGAAACCTGAACGGAAACCTCTGGAGACTTTGCGCCCCACCCAAGGTTTCCGTGCGGTTCCCGGAGGTTGCAGGTGGTTGCAGGTAGTGGAAGCAGGTAGGGAGACTGACAAAAACCAGAGGTTTCCGTTCAGGTTTCCTAAGTGGGACAGGGGCATAAGTTGGCAGATAACACCAAGGTTGCTGAGGTTCCTCAATTGTGGACTGCGAGGAAGTCTGTCAAGGTATACAGCGGAATATCGATCAGCTATAGAAATTGGTGGAGTAATGGCAGATGGAGTTTAATCCAAGCAGGTGTGAGTTGTTGCACTTTGGCAGGTCGAATGTAAGGGGAAAATATTCAATGAAATGACCCCTAACTGCATTTGTATGCAGAGGGACCTTGGGGTCCAAGTCCATAACTTCCTGAAAGAGGCAACATGTAATGAGCTGATGGGTTGGGTATTTGATTCTGGCACTCAACTTTAAAGTGCTCATGCCTACTATAATGAATGTGAAATTAAAAAGGTATGTCTTGTTAATTAAATTTTTAATTCATTATTTTTAATTAATGAATTTAAGTAGTTTAAGCTATTATTTTAGTTAATTACTAGACTAAGTGGGAATGTTCAAACGGGGGGGTTGGTCCCTCAACGCAATTTTCCACCTCTCCACCAATTCCAATATTGGTGACCAGTGGGGGGGCTTTCTGGAGTGCTGGTATGGGTTCTTGGGGTGGCAGCTCAGTCCCGCAAGCCTGATCTGCTGGCAGCTCACTCACGGCTGGTGGGCTGGCAGTTGACATGACTATTCCTTGAAATTCCATTTCCAGCAGGGTGCAAGGCCACCAAATTCAAATCCATGTTCCTACCATTTCAAGCAGGGTGCAAGGCCACCAAATTCAAGTGCAGTTTGTTACCACTATGAGCAGGGTGCAAGGCCACTGAATTCAAGTGCAGTTTCATTCCAGTTCAAGCAGGGTCCAAGGCCACCAAATTCAAATGCAGCTTCATACATTTCATGCAGGGTGAATCCACCATAAAACCACATAAAACACCAAACTCACAGTTCAGTAGACATTCAGTGTGTTCAGTTGATTCACAGCTCAGAGTCATGACCTTTCCCTCCCACATCATGCAGAGCCTGAGCCACACCCACACTTCTGGGTTTTATAACCCCTCCCACTCCCACCGGAAAAGGTGTGGCTTTCAGGGCGTGATTGACAGGAGAGAGATTCTCAACATTTTTTAAACACTAATAACACTTTTATTTTTCATTAATGGGAAGAATTCTCTGCCCCTGCTCAGCGGAGGGGGGACTGAGTAAGATGGCCAAAAATCACAGCCATAAGTGGTAGCGTTTTATCTAAAATCAATATGCAGTGCAAACAGGAAGTAAGTGCATTTGCAGTAGTGCCTTTTAACTTCAAGCCAAAGCACCCAAGCCACCATTTGCAGTAAGTAGTGCCTTTCAACTTCAAGCCAAAGCACCCAAGCCACCATTTGCAATAAGTAGTGCCTTTCAACTTCAAGCCAAATCACCCGCCACCATTTGCATTAAATAGTGCCTTTCAACTTCATGCCACCATTTGCAGTAGGTAGTGCCTTTCAACTTCAAGCCAAATCACCCGCCACCATTTGCATTAAATAGTGCCTTTCAACTTCAAGTCAAAGCACCCAAGCCACCATTTGCAGACAGTGCCTTTTTACTTCAAACAAACCATATTTTCATTTTCAAACCACATTGAGGGTACTCACAGTTGTGTAGACATTTGTTCAGTGTTATTCAGAGCTCAGAGAGATGTGACCCTTGGCTTCATCAATCTTGCAGAGACTGAGTGAGGCACACCACTTCCTGGTTTTATAATCCCTTCCCCTCCCTCCAGCAGGGGCAGCAGAGAGAATGGTGAATTTTTTTAATACATTAATATCTCTCTGATTTGTCATCGATGAGAAAATTCCTCTGCACCCGTAAGGCGGAGGGGGGCTCTGAGCGAGGTGGCCAAAAATGACGGCCGTAGGTGGCGGCGTTCTGTCGGAAATCGCAGCACAGTGGGCCAAAAGCGGTCAAGATCAGAGATTTAGTAATATAAGATTTGTTAAGTCATCTCCAGCTTCAGGATTTGAAGCACTGAGTTTAATAAATGTTGGGATAAACAAAAACCATGCTAAATCTAATGTTGTTCTCCAGGTGGTGGTGTTGGCTGGAGGACGGGACAAGCTGCTGCATGACCTGTTGTCTTTGGTGGTTGGAACTGAGATGCAAAATTATGCAAAAGCACGTTTGGAAAGAAAATGGCTGCCCAAGTTCCTGGCTTCAAAAGAGTTCGCTGAGAGGCACCACAAACGGGTACAGTAATCCATCGTCTGGCCTTCCTGTTAAAGCAGATTGTGTTAAATGTAAAGCAGTGTTACTTGTCAACTTTTACTAAACATGTAAATTAAATCCTTAACATACTTGGCACACATCACTTGAAACAGTAAAGCATTGCTGGAAGAAGTGAAATTAATAGGGGACATGACTTGAGAATTAAGGGACTGAAGTTTAGGGGTAACATGAGGGGGAACTGCTTTACTCAGAGAGTGGTAGCTGTGTGGAATGAGCTTCCAGTGAAGGTGGTGGAGGCAGGTTCGTTTTTATCATTTAAAAATAAATTGGATAGTTATATGGATGGGAAGGGAATGGAGGGTTATGGTCTGAGCGCAGGTATATGGGACTAGGGGAGATTATGTGTTCGGCACGGACTAGAAGGGTCGAGATGGCCTGTTTCCGTGCTGTAATTGTTATATGTTATATGGTTAATAATATACATGGTTAGTTAATCGATAAAGTCGCATGGAACAATATTTGATTTTTTGTTTAGCTGAACCAAAACTCTCAAATATAAACATAAGATGCTGGAAATACTAAGCAGATCAGGATACATCTGTGGAGAAAGAAGACTTAACATTCATGTTCGTGACTTTTCATCAGAAGTCAATCTGGTAAAAGGCATTGACGTGAAATGTTAATTTTGCCTCTTCCCATTGATGCCGCTTGACCCAGTTCATCATTACACCATTATGTTTTAATTCAGCTTTCTAGCATCTGCAGTTTTATGTTTTTTGTTGATTACTGTGAAGCACTCAATCGAGTGAGAACAATGGCACAATGTTGCTATAGAAATTCACAGAAACAGGCAAAGTGAGATTGGATTTAAAAATCAAAGAGAAAGTGGGTTTACATAAAGGCTTTAGGGTGAAACGCTCAGCAGAGCAAAAATGGTAATTTCGTACATAGCCAAAGTTGATTTCCTCCCATAATGAGTGCAAAAGAAAGGCAGGGATGTTAAAACGTTATTGGGTTGGACTGCAGTGGGTGTATTGAATATAGCATTTATGGAGAAGATACATTACAGAATCCCAGGTGATATCTGGGATGAGATACTTTGAAAATTATCTTGTGTGCACTGCAGCGGAGATTTTAATGCCTATGATTAAAAAATCCTAAATGAAGAGTGAATTGGTTCATTGATATAGAGGATGGTAATACTTGAAATGTAAGGGGAAAGTTTAACGAGTTGCCTTTCATGGAAGGAGTAATTAGATTAAGAAATGTTATTAAGGTCATGGAATCACAGACTTGCATGGTATTGGCCCACAGCCCAATTAGTACATGCTGACCAAGATGCCTTCCAGAACAAGTCACTTTCCTATGGTGATGAAAAGGCAAGAGGGAGACTTCTTGGATTACTTTTCCAAAACAGATGTGACACACAATAGGCTGAAAGGCCAGCTACTGAACTGAGGGATTCTATGTAGGAAAGAACTGCAGATGCTGGTTTAAATCGAAGGTTCGGACTGAAGAAGGGTTTTGACCCGAAACATTGCCCATTCGTCTCTCCAGAGACCCTGCCCGTCCTGCTGAGTTACTCCAGCATTTTGTGTCCATTCTATAGTTTGGTTTAGAAATACAGAATGGAAACAGACTGTTTGGTCCACCAATCAATATTCCCTTTATACAAGTTCTGTTATCCCACTTTCTCATTAATTTCCTATGCACTAGGAGCAACTTGCATTTCAAAGCATTAAGTACCTCAGGTTCCTTAGGAGCCTTAATGTTACCTATGATCTGTCATGGACCAACTACATTGATGTGATGGCCAAGAAGCCCCAACAACACAACATCTCCAATGACGCTTACAAACTTCTACAGAAGCACCATAGAAAGCATACCGTTGGGTTGCATTTGTTTAGAACAGCTCTGCCCATGACCGCAAGAAATTGCAACAGGTTGTCGATGTAGCGCAGTCTATCACACGTACCAGTCAGATTTCCGACCATCGACTCCACCTACACTTCACCCTGCCTCAGAAAAGCAGCTAACACAATGAATGAAGTCCCACCCCAGTCATTCCTTCTTCTCCCAACTCCCATCTGGCAAAAGATACAGTAGCTCAAAAGAGCCCACAACCAGACTCTGCTTGTTCCCCTCCGTCATCAGGCTTTTGAACCATCCTTTCATAAGCTAGGATACTGAATGATTCACCTCTACCCCATCGCAGACTTTGGACTTTGTCTGTGGAACTGATGCCCCACAATGCTGAGAACTATATTCTTTGCTCTGATTCTTCCCCTTTGCTCTATCTATTGTCCTTGAGTTTGACTTGATTGTATTTAGGTAGGGTATATCTGATTGGTTAGGATTGCTTGCAAAACAACGTTTTTCACTGTAAACTTAACAATAATCAACTCAACGCCTAAACTATGCAATTTGGAATCCCTATACAATTAAATAAGTTGTGAATGTGGAAATACCAACTGACTCACAGCTGAAACATATCCTTTATGTGTGAAATCATTTAAAAAAACGTAGGAAAATGCATCATTTGTTTTGAGTTGGGAGTTATAAATACATGACCTAACATTTTGTTGCTTGGTGCCTATTCTCTAGGTACAAATGGAAGATGTGGTGGAAGACCAAATGTTACAGAAAAGTAGGAAGAAGCGGGAATTAATGAAGGTGAGTTTTTTGTCCTAGAGATGAACTAATTGCCATTTCATGAGAATATGCAAGATCAAGGTCTTCAGAAATGGTGCGAATTTGCGATGCGGGAACGAAATCGGCTGAGGAGTAGATTTTTTGAAAAACGATGTGACCTTTGCTCATGAAAAGAATATTGGTGTGAGAAATGCTTTGTGAAAGTCGGATGGCATAAACCAATGCAGTCACCATTTGTTTCCTGCAGCACATAACAAGCAAATGGGCCACCTCTTCGAAAGAAATCATTGCATTCCGTAAAGCATTGTTAAATCCAGTAACAGTTCAGCAGTTCCAGAGGTTTGTGTCACCGAAGGGAAATTTAATGGAGAATAATGTGGTGTTTTGGCTCGAGGTTCAAAAGTACAAGGTAAATAATACACAAGATAATAGCATCTGATTAAAATGATTAAGCAATAATAACTACTGTACTTTCAAATGTCTGATATTTATCTTGAATCAGTGAAAATATTATTTTATAAATAATTCTTTGAGGTCTGGGAGTTACTGGTAAGAGCAGCATTTATGCCCATCTGTACGTTTTCCTTGGTCAGCCTCTTTCTTGGTTTTTGCAAACCTTCGCTATAATGGATTGGATTGGATTCAATTTATTGTTATTATCTCATAAGAGATAACAAAATGGATTTTCCTTACAATCAAGTAACATAAAATAAATAATAAATAAATGAAACATATTAAAAAAAAATATTTAAAAAAAGCACAAACACAGAAGTCCATGACACAACACAACCCCACAGTGGCACCAAAGTTGAGGAAGGGGTACCATAGTCCAGCCATCCTCCCCGCCGCTCTTCCCAGATGTTCACCCGTGGTCGGGGCCTCCCGAGCACTCGCAGTCTCCATCAAGGATCACACAAGGGTTCCCATTGACTTTCTACCCAATTGCAAGATACTCTTACAATTGGGTAGAAAGTTTCAGGATTTGTACCAGTGATGAAAAAGGACAGGCAATGAATTTCCAGGTCACGATGGAGTTCAACTTTGAGAGAGGAACTTGCTGATGGTGGTGTTCCCGTAAAGCTGACTAGTTAAGAAACTGCAGTGCATGTGTAGATGAAATATACAGCATCCATTGTCCTTTGGTGGTGGAGGGAATGAATGTTTTGGGGAGTGGATGGGGTTCCACCCAAGTGTGCTTCTTTAACCCGAGTTTCAATAGACAATAGACAATAGGTGCAGGAGTAGGCCATTTGGTCCTTCGAGCCAGCACCGCCATTCAATGTGATCATGGCTGATCATCCGCAATCAGTACCCCGTTCCTGCCTTATCCCCATATCCCCTGACTCCGCTATTTTTAAGAGCCCTATCTAGCTCTCTCTTGAAAGCATCCAGAGAACCTGCCTCCACTGCCCTCTGAGGCAGACAATTCCACAGACTCACCACTCTGTGAGAAAAAGTGTTTCCTCTAAATGGCTTACTCCTTATTCTTAAACTGTGGCCCCTGGTTCTGGACTCCCCCAACATTGGGAACATGTTTCCTGCCTCTAGCGTGTCCAAGCCTTTAACAATCTTATATGTTTCAATGAGATACCCTCTCATCCTTCTAAACTCCAAAGTGTACAAGCCCATTCTCTCAGCATATGACAGTCCCTCCATCCCGGGAATTAACCTTGTAAACCTACGCTGCACTCACTAGGGCTCTGTACAACTGCAGAAGGACCTCTTTGCTCCTATGTTCGATTCCTCTCGTTATAAAGGCCAACATGCCATTTGTTTTCTTCACTGCCTGCTGTACCTACATGCTTATTTTCATAGACTGATGTACAAGGACCCCCAGATCCCGTTGTACTTCCCCTTTTCCCAACTTAATGCCATTTAGATAGTAATCTGCCTTCCAGTTTTTGCTACCAAAGTTGATAACCTCACATTTATCTGCATTAAACGACATCTGCCATGCATCTGCCCACTCCCCCAACCTGTCCAAGTCACCCTGCATTCTCATAGCATCCTCCTCACAGTTCACACTGCCACCCAACTTTGGGTCATCTGCAAATTTGCTAATGTTACTGAAGTTCTTCTTTGAAGCTACTTTGAGGTTTTCTGGAAGTTATTATGTAGAAAGCATTTAACCGGGATGCATCCCAGCTTGGTTTGGGAACAGCTCCATTCAAGACTACGAGAAATTGCAGAGAGTTGTGGATGAAACTCAGACCATCACGCAAACCCATCTTCCTTCCATTGACTCTGTCTGCACTTCATGCTGCCTCGGCAAAGCCACCAGCCTAATCAAGGGCCAGTCTCACCCCAGGTCACTCCCTCTTCTCCCCTGTCCCATCAGGCAAGAGTTACAGAAAGTTGAAAACACGTAACTCCAGATTCAGGGACATGTTCTTCCCAGCAGTTTACTGAATGGTCCCTCTCATCAGGTAGAGTGTGGTCCTGACCGCCCATCCTCCTCATTTGAATTCCTATTAATTGCACTTTATCAGACCTTTTACCTTGTATGCTGTATCCTTTGTCTGTGCACTGTGGATGGCTTGATTGTAATCATGTACAGGAAACCCTTGTCTTAACTGAATTATTTATAACTGATTTTGGTTATAGTGGACCAAATCTGTTGCAGACCGAGTTAGTTGTTTCACAGAATGACCACCAGAATGGAGCGAATGGTGTTTTTGAATAATTTTAGTTTAAGTTAGTTTAGAGATACAGCGTGGAAACACCGAGTCTGTGCCGACCAGCGATCACCCGTACATTAGTTATATTGGACTCGCTGGATGTCCCTATCCAGCTATCTAGCAAGTTAAACAATTAATCCAATAAAGACCCGTAGACACGAGATGTCGTTGATTCTTTACTGTATTCAACTGTGAAACTGTAACATACAAGCAGAAAGGGAAACCGCATATTTAGTAACGTTATACACTTGGTATAGAAACATAAACTATGATGCCACCACTAAATACAATGCTGTTATGTAAGAAACCAGCCAGGGCACATGAAACATTCTTAACTGTTAATAATAGCAATCCTGCACAATAACGTATAAAGCTGCTGTTACACAAACATGATTACTCACAGACAATGCGTCTAACAAACTGGTGCAGTGGGATGGCAGTAAATTACACACTAGAATTACAGTCTGCACCATGCGGTACTGTCCCTGAGCTGGGCTTCCTGGTTTATGACAACTTCCTGCCTAACAGGAAAGGTAACTCAAAGCTGTAGGAACCTGAACATCCAGCAGGTGGCATTAATACCTGTAAACAGAAAGTGGTCCAGCACATTAGTTCAATCCTACACACTGTGGGCAATTCAGTGTGTAGTGTAGAACGACCACAGTGGTTCCATCTTTCCTCCCACATAACTACTATAGAGGTTCTCTCTGTCCTCCCACATTGCAAAGACAGGGACATTGAGACAACGTGGGTTTTGCCCTGTTGTTCTGGCTCCCCCCCCCCCCCCAACAAAGACGTGCAGGCCTGCAGCACAACTGGAGTCCTCAAACCATCAGCAGTCGCCATCCCACAGTGCCAGAGACCCAGGCCCATCCTGACCGCCCATGGCGCCACAAGGCAGCAGCTTGACCAGCGACCCACACAACCCACCCAACTAAAAACCTGCTTGTCCCTACCACACGGAAAGAACCCCCAATCACCCGGAAGAAAACCACACTGCCGCATGGAGCACCCGAGGTCAGGATTGCACTCTGGTCACTGGTGCTGTAAGGTAGCAACTCTACCACAACGCCACTGCGCCCTCACAAGGTATTTTGTGTAGTATTTGTTTATTGGCTGTTTTTCCAATAGTTCTGTACATATTTACCCTCTTATTTGGTTATAGTGGACAATTGGTGATAACGGACACCAGTGGGAACCCTTGTGTGATCCATTATAGTGAAGGTTTACTGTGTAGTCTTTTCTTTGGATAATATGCAACAAAAGCTTTTCACTGTGCCTTGTTACACATGACAATAATATTCTGAAATAATATACGAGAAGGGTCTCGACTCAAAACGTCACCTATTCCTTTTCTCCAGAGATGCTGCCGGACCCGCTCACCCTCCAGCTTTTAGTGTTGGTAAACTAAACCAAATTTGTTGACATTGCACTCATCCAGGTAAATGGAGAATATTCCACATCACACCTGATTTGTGCCCTATAGATAATGGAAAGTCTTAGGGGTACAAGTCACGTATTGTCAGAGATATCCAAGTTCTGACCAAATCTTTCAGCCACATCTGGCTGTTCTTTTGAGTTTCTGCTCAATCAATGTTGATAGAGAGGATCTTAGTAATGGTGTCTTTTAATCAATACAATACAATACAATACAATTTTATTTGTCATTTGAACCTCATTGAGGTTCAAACGAAATGTTGTTTCTGCAGTCATACACACAAGAAAAAGACCCAAGACACAACACAATTTACACAAACACCCATCACAGTGCATCTCCTCCTCGCTGTGATGGAAGGCAAAGACTTATCCCTCCCCTGCACTCCCCATTCCCCTCCCGATGTCAGAGTCAAAGCCCCCGGCGGGCGATGGTAATTGTCCCGCGGCCATTAACGCCGCGCCGGGTGATGCAAGGCCGCGCTCCGGGTCTTGTTGTTGGAGCCCCAGCGGGCGCTAGCAAAGTCCCGCAGCCATTCCAAGCTGCGCCGGGCGGTGATGTAAGGCCCCGCTCCAGGTCATCCTCAACCCCGCAACTCGGGCTGGAGAAGTCGCCGTTGCAGAAGCCCCGAAAAGCGGTCTCCCAGCAGGGACCCGCGGGCTCCCGGTATTACTGTCCACCAGACCTGCGGTTGGAGCCTCCGAATCTCCAGGGGGTCGGGTCGCAGCCGAGCGCCACCACCAGCTCCTCCCGCTCCGAACTCGGCCAGCTCTACGATGGTGAGTAGGTCCGCAGCTCCGCGACTGGAGCCCCAGGTTGTTCCTGCTGGAGGCCGCTCCACGTTGCTCAGCCCCAACGACAACGGAGACCCGACAGAGAAAAGGTCGGGTTCTCCGTGCAGGGGAAAGATTTTAAAAGTTTCCCCACCACCCCCCCCCCACACACACACACACACCGTCACAAAAAAAAAACTACATTGACAACACACACAAACACACACAAGACAGACGGACTGCAGACACACGCTGCACACAGTCGCGCCGCCCACACAGCACACATGTAGTTACACTAAAAAGATCACACATCTCACTGTGTGTGTGTGTGTCTGTCCCCGTGTGCAAAAAAAAAAAAAATAATTTTGCTTTTTAACAAGGGCAAAAAATAATAAAAAGACAGACGGACTGCAGAGGCCACTGCGAATGAGAGTCGCGCCTCTGTCATCACCGGAATTGTTTCAAGGGATCCCTCCAGTTACATGTGCAGTTGACATTCCATTAATACGCACAGAGGGTCAATAGTAAAGAACATGGACCATTCTTCTGGCAGGCTCAGTGCGCGAGAGGGTGTTAAGTGTGTTTGTGTGTCAATATGAATAATTCCCTTGACTGTGATGATGTGACATCATCATGCATGCATGATCTTAAGAATAATTTCTGCTTTTTATGAAGGAGAGTCGAAATCAGAATTCTAGACCACTTTTCTAATGCAGTAATGCTTTCAGGGAAGGTTCCAATTTATCATGCCAGTGAGGAGATTATTCAGACATATTTTGGTCTTGTCATCATTAATTGTTTCATAGAAAAACAACAAAATGTTTGAAAAACTCAGCAGATCAGACATTCCATGTGGAATAACAACAGAGGGTCCGTAATAGTCAGAAGGCAAAGGGAACATGGACCATCTGTCCGCCTTGAGAGGCTGGTCCTATTACTTTTGTACGCGAGAGGGGGGATACATTTAATTGTCATTGGATTTTGGGTGCAAACGAATATGCCGTTTCTTGACTACAAGATGATAGACCCAAGACATCATCATTAAATTGCATGATATTACATAAACATCCATCACATAAGTCCAAGCCCCCACCCCCCCCCCCCCCCCCGATGTCAGAGTCAACCCTCAGCCCCCGGCTGGCGATGGCGATTGTCACCGGCATTAAAGCCACGCCGGGTGGTGCGAGGTTGTTAGAGCCCCCGGCGTGCGCTCGCAGAGTCCCGCGGCCATTCCAAGCCGTGCGGGGGCGGTGATGTAGGCCCCGCTCCAGGAGCTCTTCAACCCCGCAACTCGGGCGGGGGAAGTCGCCGTTGCGAAAGCCCTGAAAAGCGGTCTCCCTCCAGGGACCCGCGGGTGCCCGATGCCGCCGTCCACCTGCCGTTGAAGCCTCCGACTCTCCGGTCGGGCAGCAGCAGCGCTCCTCCACCGCTCCACCCGCTCCGGACTCGGCCAGCCCCGCGACGGCGACGGTGAGTCGTCGGCACCAGTCCCCGGTCTCTTCCTGTTGGAGGCCGCTCCTCGTTGCAGCCCCAACGATAACGGAAACCCGACGAGAAAAGGTCGGGTCTCCCGTGCAGGGAGAGATTTAAAAAGTATTAACATCTCATTACATAGACCTAGAAGCTGAATGTGCTAGAAACTGTTGCCGTTAAGTCATTTTGATTCATCCTATCCCTTTCTTTTTCGCATTGCTCCCCGACCTTCTTTTCAACAGACAACTCATTTGTACCAGTCACTATTCCAGTTATGAAGAAGGAGCTCAGGCCTGAAACATTAACTGTTTCTCCCTCTTTAGATGCTGCTTGACCTGCTGAGTATTTCCAGCACTTTTTAAAAATATTTTTATTAGAAGCAATGTACAGTAGTATAAACCGCGGCACAGGACAAAATAATTTAATGTACATCTTCCATTTAAAATTTAACACGAAAGAAGTAGAACAAGAGAGAAAGAGCGAGAAAGAAAGAGGGTGATAGAAATAGTGAATGTGTAAACCCCTAGACTACCAGATAGTGCAGTCCAGGAGTGAATGAGTAAAAGCCTAGACAAGGATAAGAAGACAAAAAACTAAAATAATAAAGAAAAAGAAAAAAGGGACCCTCATGTGTTGATATACCTGCGTCATTTCTCACCACACCCATCACCCTGTTTGTGAATCGGTTTAATTCCAGAGTTGTGTTGCACCATACTATACTTGTAATGAATCAATGAAAGGAGACCATATCTTTAAAAATTGCTCTGATTGTCCTGCTAAGACGAGTCTCATATCTTCAAGATGTAGCGTCTCAGACATGCTTGTGATCCACATTTTAAGCGTTGGGGTGGATGCATTTTTCGAAAATTAAAGTATCAGGTTTTTTTTTTGCCATTATCAGGCCGTAATTGGGGAAATGTCTTTGAAATATAGATAGCTCAGAGCAGGCTCCTGTTGTTCCAAAAATAATCAATTCTGTATGGGGAGGGGGGTCCAGTTACTTTCTGATTTTATTTCAGATTACTAGAATCTGCACATGCTTAGATTTTCATTGTTTTGATGACTAGATATTGGTAGTTGCAGTCTGCATGTTTATGACCATGTACCATTGTCTCAGCTCTAACCACAACACACTGCTGCTCTGTCATCTCTCAGTGGGTCACTCGCAGCATCTCCCTTTCCTTTTGCCAATGACTTTTGAGACTTCTCGTGCGCTTTCAAAAAAACACTGGAGCCTTCATCTCCAGAGATTTTCTTTATTTGAATGGTCCCATCAAAATTCAACATTCACTTTAATCATATGAAGGTCACTCAGGTAGCCGGTGTGCTGTGCACCACAGTTTCATTGTACAGAATGAATGGTACAGCAATTCCAATGCACAGGAACACCAGAGGTTGCAGAGAGTGGTTAACTTGACCTGGTCCTTCATGGACACAGCCCTCCCCATCATTGAGAGCATCTACATGAGGCACTGCCTCATGTAAGCAACATCTACATTAAGTATGCCCCCCATAGAGGCAAAACCCTCTCTTTGATACTACCACTGGACAGGAGATACCAATACTTGCAGTTCCACACCACCAGGTTCACGAACAGTTACATTCCTACAACTAACAAGTTCTTGAACTCCCTCAGCCACAGAACACTGGAGACCACCTCTTGCACTATCATCATTTGTTTTCTAATTGTGTTTTGCAATAATGCGTTGTTCTTGGCACAGTCTTTTTCCTTTTCACTGCCTTGTATAATTTTTGTTTTGTGTGTTGGCTGCGTCTGTATGCCTGTGATGTTGCTGCCAGCAAAATGTTCATTCTGACTGTACCTCATACCTGTTGTGCATATGACCGTAAACTCAACTGGACTTGACTTGACTTGAAACAAGAGCAGAAATGCTGAGAGTACACAGCCGATTCAAGCAGCATCTGTGGAAAGAGAAACAAGTTTACATTTTGAGTTAGGAACCCTTCCTATGAACTCTTCCGTGGATCCCTGACCCAAAACATTCCTGTTAGAATCATTCAAATGATAACCAATACTCAATCAATTGAACTGGAATCATCCATTCCATGAGCATTAGAACCAAGCAGAGCATAATTCCATAGCAAACCTTGCAAAGTCTGGGTGGCTTGTACTTCCCATTCCTCATCCATTGTTGCTTGTAATTAGATAAACCTATGGAATGGCTTCCATCAGTGGTTCAAGCCTCCAAATATCTTGTTTGTAAGAGTCCTGTCAGTAAGGGACCTATCTTCAGATTAAGCTAGCCCTGGGGTGGGGAACCTGCGGCCTTAAGGCTGCATGCGGCCTTCTAGGCCATTAAATGCGGCCTTTTGAATGAATCCAAATTTTGTAGAATAAATCCTTTTATTTTTATTTAAGAAGGAACTGCAGATGTTGGAAAATCGAAGGTAGACAAAAATGCTGGAGAAACTCAGCTGGTGAGGCAGCATCTATGGAGCGAAGGAAATAGGCAACGTTTTAGGTCGAGACCCGTGATCAGACCTGAAGACGGGTCTCGACCCGAAACGTCGTCTATTTCCTTCACTCCATAGATGCTGCCTCACCCGCTGAGTTTCTCCAGCATTTTTGTGTACCTTTTATTTTCATTAATATGTTTTTATTCGTCTTTTATTATTTTTTATTATTTATCTTAAAATGAACGTATTTAAAATACCAAAGAGTTCATGAAGATTCAACAAAATAATCCTCCCCGACTGACGGCCACAATTATAACATTAGTAAGTCATGAGGGCTATTTTAACAAAATAATGTACATTTCGAAGTATATCTAATTGAACTTTCATGGATGTGGCCTTGCTAGATTACAGCTAACTTAATGCGGCATTCCAACATGAAAAGGTTCCCCACCCCAGAACTAGCCTCTCAAAACATTGCTGTTGGCACTGGCTAGTCGTTTCCCACCCTATCTCCACATCAGTGGATTTATTTAATACACAGGGATCATCTATTGGTCTCTGTTTTGAACACAATCAGTGACTAAGTCTCCACGGCTTTCAGAGATAGAGAATTCCAAAGATTCATCATCGTCTGAGTGAAGATATTCCTCCTCATTCCAGACCTAAATACCCGACATATTATTTTGAAATCGGCATAATCCTCTGCAGAGATTACACCTCATCGATTTTGAAGTTGCTGTTCCAATTCTCAATTCCAAATTGTTTATATAAATGTTGAACAACTACGAACACAGCTTATGGCACATTCCTTTCAGTATCTTGTGAGTGTAAATAACTACCTTTGACTACAACTGTTTTCTGAATTATAGCCATTCATTGCCTATGCTCAACTTTTCCATATGTTCTGGTCTTAGCTTTGAGTCTGAAAAGTTTTTATATATATATATATATATATATATATATATATATATAGATAGATAGATATAGATAGATAGATAGATAGATAGATATATATCTAGATAGATAGATAGATATCTAGATAGATCTAGATATATATATATATCTAGATATAGATATATATCTCTATATAGATATATATATCTCTATATATATATATCAAAGATAGATATATAAATCTCCAGATATATCTATGTATCTATCTTTCAGTATCTATCTGCTTTCTCTCTATGATATATATATATGAAAAGACCTTAAACTCCATATTTTGTTCAAAGGTGCTGTATCTATTGCTTTCTTTTTTTGCCATATTGCCACTGAAAAGACTTAATACACATATTTTCAAAGGTGCTTTGATATGTAACATTTGCCTGGAACTGTCTAGATTACAAAAATAACGAGGCTTCATTCCTCAGATGGCTGTTTTTGCTGTTCTATTCCAACTGTGGCCAGCATTTTCTGAGTACCGACATAAACTTGCTATTGATGCCATCCTGCCAGCTTTGGAGGGTCAAATTGGCGGAAAAGAAAAAAGAAGAAAATTTCTCATGGACGAGAGCTCAACTGAAAGGACAGAGGTAATTTTAAATGTGTGTTGTTTTGGTCTCCAAATTTGCAGAAGGACGTTCTTGCTATTGCGGGAGTGCAGCGTAGGTTCACAAGATTAATTCCTGGGATGGCGGGACTGTCATGTTCTGAAAGACTGGAGCGGCTGGGCTTGTATACTCTGGAATTTAGAAGGATGAGAGGTGATCTTATTGAAACATATAGGATTATTAAGGGTTTGGACACAACAGAGGCACGAAACATGTTCCCGATGTTGTAGTCCAGAACCAGGGGCCACAGTTTAAGAATAATGGATAAGCCATTTAGAACAGAGATGAGGAAATGCTATTTCACAACAGAGAGTTGTGAGTCTGTGGAATTCTCTGCCTCAGAGGCTGGTTCGCTGGATATTTTTAAGAGAGAGCTAGATAGGGCTCTTAAAGATAGCGGAGTCAGGGGATATGGGGAGAATGCCACGAGACCCGAGACCCGCTGCGGCACCGAGAGATGCCCCTCCGGTCGCTATGAGGCCAGGACCACCGAACTTGCCGCGGTCCCGCACCACCATGCGGCCAGGACCTGCCGCCGGCCCACGCAGCTTCCTCGGCCGTTTACCCGCCGCACCAGCTGCTGCCGCCGCTGCTTATTCTTACCTACACTCTGGCCACCTGTTGACTGCAACAAGTTATTCCGCTGATTCTTTCCTCTCCCCCGGCCGCAAACAGGCTGGGGCCGTTAACTCACCTGGATACCAGGTCCAGTTCCACACCGGAGTCTGAAGAAGGGTCTCAACCCTTTGTTCTTCAAAGATCTGCCTGATCTGCTGAGTTACTCCAGCACTGTGTCCTTTCATGTATTAACCAGCATCTGCAGTCCCTTGTTTCTACCACTAACCATATAACCATATAACAATTACAGCACGGAAACAGGCCATCTCGGCGCTACAAGTCCGTGCCGAACAACTTTTTTCCCCTTAGTCCCACCTGCCTGCACTCATACCATAACCCTCCATTCCCTTCTCATCCATATGCCTATCCAATTTATTTTTAAATGATATCAACGAACCTGCCTCCACCACTTCCACTGGAAGCTCATTCCACACCGCTACCACTCTCTGAGTAAAGAAATTCCCCCTCATGTTACCCCTAAACTTCTGTCCCTTAATTCTGAAGTCATGTCCTCTTGTTTGAATCTTCCCTATTCTCAAAGGGAAAAGCTTGTCCTCATCAACTCTGTCTATCCCTCTCATCATTTTAAAGACCTCTATCAGGTCCCCCCTTAACCTTCTGCGCTCCAGAGAATAAAGACCTAACTTATTCAACCTTTCTCTGTAACTTAGTTGTTGAAACCCAGGCAACATTCTAGTAAATCTCCTCTGTACTCTCTCTCTATTTTGTTGACATCCTTCCTATAATTGGGCGACCAAAATTGTACACCAAACTCCAGATTTGGTCTCACCAATGCCTTGTACAATTTTAACATTACATCCCAGCTTCTATACTCAATACTCTGATTTATAAAGGCTAGCATACCAAAAGCTTTCTTTACCACCCTATCTATATGAGATTCCACCTTCAAGGAACTATGCATGGTTATTCCCAGATCCCTCTGTTCAACTGTATTCTTCAATTCCCTACCATTTACCATGTACGTCCTATTTTGATTTGTCCTGCCAAGGTGTAGCACCTCACATTTATCAGCTCACACTAGTGCAACGATACTCTATTACTCAATAACCCCTTACTCAGTTATAGTGGACAATCGGCAATAATGGACCCTATTACCCACCCTGCCCCCACCCCCCTCTCCTCGTGTTCTGTTATTCTTCAGTCGTGGCTATGAGGTATATTAAACATTAATTACAATGTGTTACTGTATACTATTGTCTCTCACTCGATCTGCTGCTTCTGTAAAAGGTGGCTCATTGAAGATGACTTTGGGATTTTATTTTGCAGACCAGTTGGTACCCAAGCAGTGCGGACACCGATCATCCACGTTACTCAGAGGTGGAGAGCAGGTCCAGTGGAAGTCAGCCGTCTATGAAGGGCGGAAGTGGGCGGAAGGATAACAAGAAAACAAAAGCAGGATATGATGAAGAGAAACTTCAGGTCAGGCCGCATCTTTGTACAGAGAAACAGAATGAATACGTTTATTGGGAAGTGGGGGGGAATGGCATGATTTGTATGGAGATGAAGCCTGATTCTATTGGATCGGATTCCGCTCCAGCAATAATCAGGAGACACATGGTGGCCATGCGTGGAGGGAAGGTTGGGTAAATACTACTCATGGAAACCCATGTCCACACTGTGACCCCTACTTCTCATCACCGGGGCACGTGACCCCCCCACCCCTCAGCTGAAAGTTATGTATAGGGCGTGGCCCACCACCTGGTGCCACCTAGGTGGAATATTTTCTGCTTTTGATGGAAGATACATGATTATGGTGCTGAAATATGATCCTGCATATTATGCTGCTACTAAAGATCAGTATTAAATCTATCACATTTTCCACTCAAAGCAGATGTAAAATCACAGAAGCAAGGAACAGCAGATGTTAGTTTACAAAAAAGGACAGAAAATGCTGGAGTAACTCAGCGGGTCAGGCAGCATCCCTGGAGAACATGGATAGGTCATATTTTGGGCGGGACCCTTCTTCAGAATCAAACATAGCTTTTGGTTCATTTATATCTTGATCCACCAGTAGAAACTTGCTTTAAATCTTAGCACCAATTGTCCTGGGATTGTGCAGTGGCAATGATGGTGAAACTACTGGGGTTTGGCATTAATCCTCTATTGAACTGACAGCAGTTTCTGGGCTATCTAACATATACAGCGGCACAGAAATCCAAAAATTACTATCAGTGATTCATCATGGACAGATTTTTCCATCCGCAGTCGAGCTAAAGTTGATTGAACTGGTACATATTTAAGCATTTCACGAACTAGATTTCCTGTAAAATACGATACAAAATTATTTTTTGATATTTACAGATTAAAGTAAGTAAGTACGTTTATTGGCCAAGTATTCACATACAAGGAATTTATCTTGGTGCTCCGCCCACAAGTGATCTGTTTGTCTTTAGTCTATAACAATATTTGCAATTGCCACATTACCTGAACGCAGGAAAAACATGTGTGTGTTGTTAATTTGCTGCAATTCCAATCTGCTAACCTATTTTTTCTTAACATTTTCTCTGTAGATTCAAACTTATGGCCAAAAGGTAAGAAATAACACAACAATATTGCTATTGCTTGGTTTTCTGACACATCTTTGTGGGTATTCTCTATGCTTGGTGAACCATAACTATTACAATGTCTCTTCCCAACTTGCATCCTACAAGGACTCATTTACATTTCCCTTGTTTCTCCAATTGCATTGCATTTTGAAATGTCTTCCCTTTTTCCTCGTCTGGTTTCCTAGTCATCAGAGTTGACAAGATTCCCAAAATGTACGTCCATTTCCTAAAATAAAACTCAACCCCTCTCCTACCCTGAACAAATATGTCTTTTACATTTCATCCCACAAGTTTCATCATTTAAACAAGCATTATTTATAACTTTTATCATAGAATCTCATTTCAAAAGTACTTATCCCACTTCCTATCTGCATTGCAAATAAACGTTCCCACTGCAATATTCTGGTTTTACCTCTTTCAAAACCATTCCCCTTCTTACAACCACTTTCCACGCAACCACTAGAGACGCTACACCTGTTCTTCAACTTTTCTTTGCTTCCTATCATCCATGAACTCAGAGTGAAGCAGTGATTCCTTGGTGTCTCCTATAGTGGGCGAATTGTATTTATTTCTATGATCTGGTCTCATCTATGTTGGAGAAGCCAATTGTAGATTGAGTTATTGCTTTGACGAACATCTCTAATGTAACCTCGAGGAACCTGAATCCAATTATACATATTCCAGCTGTCTGGACTCAATATCGACATCAACAACCTCTAATAATAATAATAATAATAATAATAATAATAATAATAATAATAATAATACACTTTATTGTCATTGTAATTACTTACAACAACATTTCAGGCACACTGCCCGAGTGGAGCTCCAACGTCAATAACCAGCCAGTACCATTTATAACTGCACTGATGTAACGTCATTAATTCAAAATGCAAATTCTGTTTGGAACTTTACAAATGCTGCCTGGCATGTTGACTATTTCCTGATTCATGTTTTTAGTACACATTTTGAGCATAAAACACAAAATAAACCTAAGGTATAGAAAGTCGTGTCCAGTTGGCCCTTTCTGCCTGTCCACAGATGGCTAAGATCATGCCAGATTTTTTACTTCGATATCGCTTTCCTGCATTCATCCTACATCGCCTGGTCCCTTTAGTTTATAAAAATCTACCCTTCTCTATCTTCTAATACTTAGTGACTCCACAGCCCACTTGGTCTGAGAATTCCAAAGATTCACTACCTTGTGGGTAAAGATATTTCTTATCATCTCTGATCTGGATTGCTGGCTCCTTATTTCGAGACAGTGACGTGTGTTCCAGACACTCTCCACCAGGGGAGCCACTAACTCTACGTCAAACCTGTAAAAAATATCCAAAATCCACAAAAAAAAACTGTCCTGGCACCTCAGGTCTCATTGTTTCTGCTTGTTCATGTCCCACCAAACTAATTTCCACATAACTCGAGTCTATCCTGTCCCAATCCATCCCTAACTATATCCAAGACACCTCTCACTCTTTATCTCCTCAATGACTTCCGTTTTCCAAGTCCCCATTCCCTCATCTTTACAATGGGTGTCCAGTCACTCTGCATCACCATCTCCCACCAGGAGGGTCTTAAAGCCCTCCGTTTCTTCCTCGACCGCAGAACCAGCCAATTACCATCTACCAATACTCTCCTCCACCTAGCAGAGCTGGCTGTTACCCTCAACTTCTCCTTCAACACCTCCCACTTCCTCCAAATCCAAGGCGTATCTACGGGCACTCGCATGGGCCCTAGCTTTGCCTGCCTCTTTGTAGGGTATGTTGAATAATCCCTGTTCCAGGCGTACACTGGCCCTATCCCCAAATTCTACCTCCGCTACATTGACAACTGCATTGGGGCTACCTCCTGCACCTATGCAGAATTCACTGACTTCATCAACTTCACCACTAATTTCCATCTTGCACTCAAATACACCTGGACAAACTGTTATCATTTCAACAATTAAAATTAAAATTTAAATTGAAGGATAATCAATATTTTAAATATATACAGGTATGTGACTTTATGAAGAAATATACACATAGATTTCAAACTATATTTTTAGATCCTTTAGAAGAAGCAATGAATATTAAGGCTGATTCACAAAAATTAATATCATACTTTTATAATATATTAAATAGAGAATCACCCTCAACAGAAGCATTAAGGGAAGATTGGGAACATGAGCTAATGATAAAGATCTCGAAGGATAGATGGGAAAAGTATTTGATGAATACACATAACTGTTCTATTAATGCAAGACATAATTTAATTCAATTCAAATTATTACATAGACTATATTATTCAAAAACGAGGTTGAATAAATTTTATCCAAACGTCTCTCCCAGATGCAATAAATGTTTGTTTCAAAACGCTAATATAACACATTCATTTGTAGGATGTACAAAGTTGAATAAATTTTGGAGTGATATATTTGATATATTTACAAAGCTTTTCAAGTCAAGAATAGAACCCAAAACAGAATGGATTATATTTGGAATAATAGGAGAAGATACCAATTTAAATAAAGACCAAAATGTTTTTTTTAATTATGGGTTAATAATTGGAAAGAAATTGATACTTAAATTTTGGAAAAATACAACCATACCAACTGTTAAAATGTGGATTAGGAATATGATGGACATAGCACGCCTTGAAGAAATGAGACTCCGACTAATAGATAAATATGACCAATTCTTAAGGAGTTGGTCTCCTTTCATCGACTTTTTGGAATCATGTGATGCAGCGGTACCGTAAAGATTGCTGATTTCAGTTCATGACGCGGATAGATCTACATCTCCGAATACAGATTTGAAAAATTCTCTTTTAAGGGGCCTTCTCTTCTATTTCTACTTTCCACTTTCTCTCTTTCTTTTTTATTTTTTTCTTTTTATATACACACTTCACGTTTTTCTACTCTCTACCATCTATTTTTCCACTTTTTCCTCTTTCTATTGTTTTCTTTTTCTTGTCCTGCTTACTTCCTTCTCATAACATAAAACTAGAGGTTGTACATAGAATGGATTACGGTATTACATAGTTGGCACCTAAGATTAGGTTCCACTGTACTGTTTTGTGCTGTATTAACTTCTAATAAAATAAACAAAAACAAAAAAAAAAAATACACCTGGACCATCTCCAATAACTCCCTATCGTTTCTGGATCTCACCATCTCCATCACAGGAAACAGACTATTGACCGACATCTAGTACAAACCGACTGACTCCCATAGCTATCTAGACTACACTTCTTCCCACCCTGCTACCTGTAAAGACTCTGTCCCCTACTCCCAATTCCTCCGTCTACGCCGCATCTGCGCCCAGGATGAGGTGTTCCACACCAGGGCATCGGAGATATAATTCTTTAGGAAACGGGGTTTCCCCTCTCCCATTATTGATGAGGCTCACTAGGGTCTCCTCGATATCCCGCAGCTCCGC
The DNA here is from genome assembly GCF_028641065.1 of Leucoraja erinaceus. Classification (NCBI taxonomy): domain Eukaryota; kingdom Metazoa; phylum Chordata; class Chondrichthyes; order Rajiformes; family Rajidae; genus Leucoraja; species Leucoraja erinaceus. The sequence goes on from NC_073380.1 coordinate 100,037,220, forward strand.
TCTTACTCCCCCTCCCCCCATTCGTAACAAGGACAGAGTCCCTCTTGTCCTCACCTTCCACTCCATCCGCCGTTGCATACAGCATATAATCCTCCAACATTTTCGCCACCTCCAACGGGATCCCACTACTGGCCACATCTCCACCCCTTTCTGCTTTCCGCAGAGACCGTTCCCTTTGGAAGTCCCTGGTCAACTCGTCCCTTCCCACCCAAACCAATCCCTCCCCAGGTACTTTTCCCTGCAACCGCTGTCCCTTTACCTCCCTCCTCGCCTCCATCCAAGGACAAAAACTGTCTTTCCAGTTGAGGCAGAGGTTCACTTGCACATACTCCAGCATTTTGTGTCTACCTTCGATTTAAACCAGCATCTGCACTTCTTTCTTACACACCTGTTAAAAATATTGTACATATCAATATTGTTCATTCTTGAGTGTAGACCTTGTGCATTTAATATCTCCTAAATGATAAATGTGCCATCCCACCAATTAACCAACATTAATGTTTTAATTCTCCTACCTGCATTTTAGTTCCTGAATCATGTTTTTTTTCGCTTCTTCATGTTCTCTCCTTCCCTCATTCTTCATTATCTCCTGTATACACTCCAAACAGATCAGCTGTGAATAGCAACCTTTACCACTCTCCCCCAGTTTTGTCATGTGGTTTTCCCTGCTCTCCAGCCTATCATACGCAACCCATTTGTTTTCTTTACTCCCCATTCCCCATACTATTGCGTACAGTTTTGGTCTCCTAATCTGAGGAAAGACATTCTTACCACAGGAAAGGTTCACCAGACTGATTCCTGGGATGTCAGGACTTTCATATGAAGAAAGACTGGATAGACTCGGCTTGTACACGCTCGAATTTAGAAGATTGAGGGGGGATCTTATAGAAACTTACAAAATCCTTAAGGGGTTGGACAGGCTAGATGCAGGAAGATTATTCCCGATGTTTGGGAAATCCAGAACAAGGGGTCACAGTTTAAGGATAAGGGGGAAATCATTTAGGACCGAGATGAGAAAAACATTTTTCACACAGAGAGTGGTGAATCTGTGGAATTCTCTACCACAGAATGTAGTTGAGGCCAGTTCATTGGCTATATTTAAGAGGGAGTTAGATGTGGCCCTTGTGGCTAAAGGGGATCAGGGGGTATGGAGAGAAGGCAGGTACGGGATACTGAGTTGGATGATCAGCCATGATCATATTGAATGGCAGTGCAGGCTCGAAGGGCCGAATGGCCTACTCCTGCACCTATTTACTATGTGTCTATGTTTCCATGTTTACTCAGCAACTTCAGATACACTTGCTTTCTCTATCTCTAAGTCCTGATGAAAGGTTGTTGAATGAAGCATTCGATCCAATTTGTGATCCCAGCTATAAAGACAGATGTGTACAGCAATTCATTCTTCCCACGCACAATTAAAGCATGGAATAATCTCCACCCAACTATAGTTACCCAACCAGATGCAACTAAATTTAAAGTAGCACTTTCTTCCCAATAACCCTTTCTGGCTTAATCCCTCCCTTCACCACCTCCAGTTTAAATTCCAGTTGGAATATTTTGGAGGACCAAGGAACCAAGAACAACCAAGAACTGTTTTACACTTCACAGAAACTGCCTAACCTGAGCATTTTTAGCATTCGTTTTATTCCAAGTTTCCAATATCTGTTTTTTCTTTTGCTTTTTGTACTATGTGCTAATAACCAATAGAAATATAATATATTCTTATATATTAGTAACCAAAAGAAGGTACATGTTGCATTCTAATACCAATCCTAATATATTTTGGTATTAGTAACCAATGCAAGCCACATGTTATGTTATTCTTTATTTAATCTGGTTGGAGTGGGTCACCTACTCTTTGTCCAAGCGAAGAAAGACTGTCCAGAGCAACAACTTCCAAGGTTGTACAGAGAGACAAGATTTTTATTCTGATAATACAGGGTAGCTGTCAAGGCTGTACTCTGTGAAGCCTCGTACAAAGAGATTCTCTGGACTGCTATGTTCACTGAAACTTCAGTTAGCTTCACTGTCGAGATACTATCTGACCCGCTGAGTTACTCCAGCTTTTTTCTGTCTATCTTCGGTTTAAACCAGCGTCTGCAGTTCCTTCCCACACACTATCTTAACACTTGTCACGCTGCAGGTTCCACACAAGAACAAAGATACCATTAATTTTGTAAACGGTAAATACCAACTATTTAACCACATATAAATGTCAGTGGAAAGTAGGAAACATTGGGCCCAACCTCTTGACAATGTATCATTTAGTTTAGTGACTCAATGTAAATTATTTTAATTTTCTGAAGGAAAGTTTTGCTATGTTTTTGCCTCCATCCCGGAGGTGTTATAGAGTCAGACCATTTATCCCAATCAATCCCGGTTGGGAATTGAAGTTCCACTCGCGAGCCCTCCCTATTTTTCTCGGCTGTCGAATTAATTGTCCATTTCATTCTCTGTCCTTTGCCTGTTTTAGTCTCCCCTTCATGCTGCTCACCTTAACCACTCTTTAGGTAATCACTTTCATCTTGTTCAAAGTAAATAGGTTTCCTGACAACTGCAATTTAATTTCTGACATAATGAAAAATTGCTCTTTTAATTGTAAGTCAATTCAAGCCATTTTATCCTCTACAGCTTTCGTGGTCTTTCTCCAAATATATGGAGGCGTTGGACAGGGAGAAGGCACTGATTTTAAGAGAACACACAGTTGACCAGCCACAAAACATTCCTGAATCTACAGCTGCAGGTAATATTTTTAAACTCATATGCGCATGGGACTGAGAAGTCTGCCTAAGCCCAATATCAAACCCCTAACTAACATCCTCTCTCCTAACATGGCACGATGCTACATGTACTGGAAAATGCAGCTTTGAAGCCAAATCACTGATTAGAAAGGGTACCAGCAATCCTTTTCGATGGACATTAATAATGTATCCCAGACTTGCTATTGGGGAAACACACCAGGTTGCCCATGTGTCTAAAGATCACAATCACAATAATACTTTATTACCCAAGTATGTTTTGCAACATACGAGGAATTTCATTTACCAAGTCAGTGATACAAATAAAAAGCAACGGAACACCACAAAATACATTTTAACATAAACATTCACCACAGTGACTCCTCCACATTCCTCACTGTGATGGAAGGCGATAAAAAGTTCAAATTTCTTCCCTTCCATGCTCTCCCATGGTCGGGGCCCTCGAGCCTTCCGTTGATGGGACGATCTTGACTCCCGTAGCCGGTGGTCGGGCTCTCCACATCAGGGCGATCAGCTCCTGCATCAGGGGGGTTGTCAGCACCCCCGCGCCGGCGATCGGACCCCGTGTCAGGGCTGGTCGAGCCTCTGCGCTGTTGGGAGCTCCCGACTAGCCTCACCCGAGACTGCGAGCCCTTGATGGTAAGTCCGCAGGCCGCGGTTGGAGTGATCCCATGCAAGGGCACAAGGTCAGTCTGAGGAGGCCTCTAGCTCCATCGATGGTAGGCCGCAGATCGGCCGGAGATGTGACCCGGAAAACAATCGCATCTCCGGCAAGGTAAGAAACTGAAAAAAAGTTTCCCCGACCCCGACTCCTACATAAGACAAACCGGAGAACATTTGCACAGACATTTAACACACACTAAGTCTTCAAAAATAATTGCCTCTAGTAACGATAGTTTAGATTCCTTGGATAGTTAACAATAACTTTCTTCTTTACAGGCTCTTCAAACGTTGTCACTGCACCAACCAACTTGAAATGATAGATCTAAATTAAGTTAAACTTTTTTCACAACTGACTAATCCACCGTCAGCTTGACCTTTAGTGAGTATTGCAAACCAAATTTTAAAAAGCATTTGCAATAATATATTCAGATGGAATAAAACCTTTGATCGTTTGCCTTTGTGTTTAGTAGGAAAGATAGGAATCCACATCGTTGAAGTATATTTTGAATGTTAAAACTGCCTTATTAATGAAAATGTCAGAATACAGAAGGAATAGAAGTTGCAATACCCTGCATTGAACTGCGTTTGCATTTTCTATTATTTTATGTATTTTTGTGAACCCGGATGTGTTACATGGCTATTGCAAGAGAACTTTAACAACTGCTACAATCGTAACAATGTCAAACAGTAGTTGGGTCTTAGGCAAGGTAGCTGTGGCTGGAGGCTAGTGGTAGTGGACATGGGAGTGATCCACTGCCAACTTCAGCCATTGTAACTGTTTATGCTGGACAAAATAATTTTCACATTAGTATATTCTCCAATTTACTGCATCAAGTGTAACACAATATCTGATGCCAGCTTTTAAATTATTACAAAAAATAAAATTGTATATTTTGAAATTAATTAAAGGCTTGTAATTGGCTGGGAGAAATGAAGGATGCAATCTAGGTGAGATTGGTAAGTGTAGAATTCCGCTCAGCAATTGGAAGGGCATGTTCATGATCAAAAGAAAGCAATAGCAGGTAGAGAAAGTTGCGAACTAGTAAATTGACTGTAACTTTGTTTATTGCAGGGAATAAAATCCATCTAAAACTGGCTGACCACTGAAAAAAACGAAACCCATCTCGACTGAAGAACATCCTCTGAACTTCCTTTTCACTTTTTCCCTAAATCATTTTAATCTTTTAATCCTTTTTTATTTGCTTATTAATTTCTGAAAGATAATTTCCTATTAAAAGGAAATAAAAATGAGGAACAAACACTCAATGATTTGGAAGTGCTGTGTCTTTCTTTAAAGTGCTAAAGAGTTTGGGGCATAATCCCCATCCTCTTGTCCATTAGCGTTGGCAAAGGGCACGTCCTGGCGAATATCTGGTGGGTCCAAATCATAGGGCATCTAATCTAATTGGGCCAATCTTACTGAAGTGGAAACCTTCCACTTCAGTAAGGAGGGTAGTTGAGGCCAGTTCATTGGCTATATTTAAGAGGGAGTTAGATGTGGCCCTTGTGGCTAAGGGGATCAGAGGGTATGGAGAGAAGGCAGGTACGGGATACTGAGTTGGATGATCAGCCATGATCATATTGAATGGCGGTGCAGGCTTGAAGGGCCGAATGGCCTACTCCTGCACCTAATTTCTATGTTTCTATGTTTCCATGTCACGATGGTATTTAACTTGGAGGGTCCCCATGTATCCATTAACTTTGCGATGGTGGGTTTGGGAGGTGCTGCAGAAGTAGCCCGGGTGAGTAAATGCAGTGCATTTTTGTAGAGGCCGCTGCTGTAGATGATACTGCTAGCAGGCAGGTTATGTTTTCTGGATGGTGTCTAGGCTTCACTGTTAATGGCGCTGCACTCATACAGTCAATTTGAGAGTATCCCTGCGGGGTTACTCAGGGTACGCTGGTGCCTGCCACCACCGCCGGCCCTTACCTCCACTCCAGCCACTCAAAGGCCGCAACCAATGACTCAGCTGATCCTTGTCTCAACCAATTTGGATTCAAGGCTCAGTTCCAGACCGAGAGTCTGAAGGAGGATATCGACCTGAAACATCACCTTTCCATGGTCTCCAGAGATGCTGCCTGACCTGCTGAGTTTTTCCAGCACTTTGTGTACATTTGTACATCTGCTGTTTCTACTACCTGTACTTATACAATGATACTCTAATACTCGATAATCCTTTACTTGGTTATAGCGTACAATCGGCAATAACGAATACCATTGTCTGTGATAACGAGGGTTTACTGTATATATAAATTCTGCAAAGCAGTGAAAACATAATGACTGCAAAAAAACTCAAAGACATTGGGGTAAAAACACACAATTAGAAAACAAGTCCATGGTGGTGCAAAAAGTGGTCTGTTACCAAGGTAGGATTGTGCAGGTTGGTTAAAAAAAAACGATTATTGCAAGAAAATACTTCAACTGTTTCTGAACCTGTGCCCACGATGGTCTAAACGCACCACTCCCTGCAGGCATTTCTATTATTGCGTGTTGGAAATGTCTTTCAAGGCCATGATGCAAACACACAGGATATGACATGACATGACATGTGATTACATCGATGTTGTGGGCTGATGACAGGTTATCTGAGTTATTAACGCCCAGACCACTGGCCCACCACTGAAAGCTGGCAAATGGGCTTCTGACTTATCCTTTCTGTAGTCAATTATTCGTTCCTTGGTTTTGTTCAGATATTGCACATAAACTGAACTCTAAATTAAATGATGTTCTCAAGTTTCTGCATAAAAATATTTGCATCTTACCTAACCCAATGCAACTGGGCTGTAACGTAAAACATAGGTACAGAAATTTATAGACACTTGTTAGGTTAAGAAGTAGGGTACCAATGGTGCCTGTGCCTGTTGCTGGAGGGGGAAGGGTGCAGAGTAGTAAGAGCCTAAGATATGGCTAAGGGCATGGGTAGGGGACCAGCTATCCTTGGGAGATTGAGAGGGAGGGGGGAAAGAACTAGCATTCTGCTGTTCTGCTTGGTGGATGGGTGGGTGAGTAGAATTGGTACTCTATTTGCTGGGGAAATTTGAAAGGGATTACAAAGCAAAGTCGGCAGCATCACTGGCAATAGAGCGGCCCACTCTGATGAACTTAATGCATTCAATGCTCCCTTTGAGCAGAAGGCCAACAGAGCAATGATATCTGCCCCGACAGACTCAAGTGCACTGTTGCAGAAGTAGGTTTGGCCTGAGTCCTGGGGGTGAACACACGGAAAGCAAATGGCCCAGATGGAGTCCCTGGCGACATCCTTAGGAACTGTGCGGACCAGCTAGCAGGAGTGTTCGTGGACAACTTTAATCTTGAACTCCTTCATTCTGAGGTACCCACCTGCTGTACCCTTTATCCTTTACCTGTGCATTGTGGATGGCTTGATTGTATCCATGTATAGTCTTCTTCTACGGGATAGCATGCAAACAAAGGCTTTTCACTGTACCTCGGTGCACGTGACAGTAATAAACTATTAATGAGTGAAAGCCCAGCACCATTGGATGGAGAACACCTACACATTTTTGCCTAGAGGAGGTACCAGTGATGGGTGGGGACGGGGCTACCTATTAATGTAGTTAGGTATTTAACTGGCACGTCTCCTAGTTCAATGTTGTGGTGTGAAGATCTCATTGCCCTGAGAGCAGCCAGTGGTGGAATATTGCACCTCAGTTGGTGTCCCCAATATGTTGTACAGGTTTGATCAACTTTGAGAGTGGCAATGCTGAAAATATCAGTACAACTTAATTAAATCCAAATTTGACCACCAGGTGGCGCCTGCAATAGCTGCCTTGCCAACAGTCTGTCTTTCCTTCTTTGTTGTTTTATAGTGTGTGCTAAATGTATGTATGTTTTAGTGTTCATTAGCTTGTTTTATGTGGGGGGGGATGGAGAGGGGTTGGGGGAAACTATTTTATCTCTTACCTCGACGGAGATGCCATTTTTATTTTACATATCGTATCTCCGTCCGCACTATGGTCTAACAGCATGGAGCTGGCGGCCTTTGCTGTGGACCGACTTCGAGAGCTCCAAGCTCGGGAGCCTGCGGACATAACATCGTGGAGCTCGCCATCCCTGGTTCAAGACCAACTTCAGCAGCTCCATGCCGCAAGAGCTTTAACCGCCCCGACGCAGGAGCTTCGATCACTCTGACTGCAGATGGTTCGACTGCCGCAACCGCGGGAGAATAGAAAGATTAGACTTTATTGCCTTCCATCACAATGAGGAATGTGGGAAATATGCTGTGGTGGTTGTTTATGCTATCTTTTATGTAGTTGTGTGTCTTGTTGCTTTTTTTAAAAAGTATAGCCATATGGTAATTCGAGTTTCACAGTACCTTAATTGGTACGCGTGACAATACACAGACGTTTGAACCGTTGAAATCTCCAAGCAAGCATGCTTAATATAAGCATCCAGCAATGCATGACTTTTCATTTTGATACTCACTCTTACACCACAGAAATGTCTCCAAAGAAGCAGAAAACACAACATAATTCTATATAACCATAGGGCCGAGATGGCCTGTTTCCGTGCTGTAATTGTTATATGGTTTATATGGTTAATTCTATAAAATGATATTTTTTTATAAAACTGCTTGTGGCTTATAAATTAAAATGAATTTATGCTCTATAGGGAGGTTGCACGCAGCCGAGGTCACGACCCGTGACCCGTACTGTTGCCATGCAACGCCACCTGGAGTACACGTGGTTTACTGGAGGTTAGCATTTACTATGGCTTCTAGCCCAGCATCCGGACTGGTTGCACACTTGCGGACCCCCAGGCCGTCTATCCCCGCGGCCGGGGTGGGAGGAGGAGGAGGAGGTCGGGAGGAGGTCGGGAGGAGGTTGGGAAGAGGAGGAAGAGGACGGGGTGCCGATGCAGCGCGGTCAGTGACTCTGGGTGGGCGGAAGGAGCGCACCGTCCCCAACTCTGCTGCAACTGACGTTGACTGGAACCGCGGGCCTGCTCCGACCTCGGCCCCACTCCACCCGGCCCTGTGTGTGGGCGCTGCTGAACCACAGCCTCGTGACAGTGCGGCCCACAGAGGGAGACGGGGCGGAGTCCAGACAGCGCTGACCTAGGGGGAGGAGAATGGGTGCTGTCCCGAGGGATGCGCTCCTTCGGCTGCTTACACCTTGGTGTTTGGGTTCCGAGCAAACCTTCCCCCCTTCAATGACAGCATCCACAAATATTTATAGTGCAAAAAATGACAATTTGGGCATTTTTTTAACAGGTACGAAGGTACGCGTCCGTGTGTTAACAGTGTGTGCCAGAAGCTGCCATGTCCTCCATATGGATTGAGTTGCTCCGTGCGTCACGCCCTTTGACCTGATGACCTTACGTACAACCCCCCTATTCCAATAAATGGTCCTTAAGCATAGAAATGTGGCACTTTGGATGAATGAGATGTGTTTTGATGCAGTTGTGCTGGGTTTTTTCCCTTTTACTGTCTTGCATTGTTTACTGGCTGTAATTAAAGCTTGTGTGTGCCGTGCGTGTCCGCGTGGTTGTAACGCTGGTACAAGCAGGGCCAGCAGGGTCAAAGATCGTAGAGGGACAAGATAGACCACTCCTTCGAAATTCAATGGACTGACGTGTAGTACGCAACGGAACGTCACGGCCGCCATTTGTTACAGCGACACTCGACTTCCGGTATTCCACCCGCTGTGATTCAAAGCAAAGATTATAGAGCTCCGCTATAATCTTTGATCCAAAGCAAAGATCCTCAAGTATCTTGTAGCGGGAACAGCCCCCTCCTTTGTGTAGTTTCCCTTGCATTGTATTGCTTTAACACACACTGCAAAAAATTAAATTTAACGTATATATATTTAATATATTTATATGAATGTGTGTCTGTGTGTGAGAGGCAAGTTAGAGATAATAGTTTATTCTCATGTATCAGAAGCAACTTTGATTTAAATCATCACTATTAATTTATTTGTCTTGTAAGATGATATACATAAACCATAAAGGCAATTATATATATAATTATATAGTAATAATAAATATATGCATATATATATATATATATACACACATATATATACACACATACACAAATGCACATACATATTGATACATTTATATGCATACATATATACACATATATAAACATATATATATATATATATACACATACGTATATACACACATATACATGCATATATACACATACATGCATATATACACATACATATATATTTATATATATTATCATTTTCAAACGATCAATAGATTTACGATCAGCTCCTGTGGATTGGAGGATAGCTAATGCTATCCCACTTTTCAAGAAAGGAGCGTGAGAGAAAACGGAAAATTACAGACCAGTTAGCCCGACTTTGGTGGTGTGAAAGATGCTGGAGTCAATTATTAAAGATGCAATAATGGGGCATTTGGATAGCAGTAAAAGGATCTGTCCAAGTCAACATGGATTTATGAAAGGAAAATCATGCTTGACTAATCTTCTGGATTTTTTTGCCACAAGGCTTGGTGTTGGGGCTGCAACTGTTTACCATATATATTAATGATTTTGAAAAGGGAATTAGGAGCAAAACTAATGCATACATACCTACATATGTACCCATGCGCTGCTGTGACCCGAGCCCCGGAGATTCGGAGGCTCCAACCGCAGGCCTGGCAGACAGTAATATCGGAGCCTGCGGGTCCCTGCTGGGAGACCGCTTTTCGGGGCTTCCGCAACGGCAAATTATTCCGCCCGAGTAGCGGGGGTCGAGGATGACCTGGAGCGGGGCCTTACATCATCGCCCGGCGTGGCTTAAATGGCTGCGGCACTTTTCTAGCGCACGCCGGGGGCTCCAACAACCTCTATGAGGTTCAAGTGACAAATAAATTGTATTGTGTATTGTGTATATTTAAATTAATCTGGCAAGTTGGTCAAATAACATGGGCACCTTCTTGCTTTTTTTGCGACATGGATTTTTTAAATGTGAATGTCTCATATCAACACATTTGTGGGTCAACAGTATTTTGTATCAACCCCCACAATTTCAAATAATTCTCAATTGAACTTCTTAAACAGGAAAACAATTTTTATTTACATCATTTTGTGCACGACATATACAGGCTTGCAGAATTTGCAGAATTTAGAATATCAGATAATCAATAAAAGTGATGTCACATTCTACACATTTCAAACAAAGGACAAAATTTGCAGCTTATACACAATCAATAGACTAAGTGGGACCCGTTGGGATAAGATTTACACAATTCACATTATTCTGTGCGCGAGTTATACAGGGTTGCAGTTCAGCATATCAGCTAACCAGTGAAAGTGATGTACAATTTAACGTATGTAACACAATGATAGCCCAGGCTGGGTGAGTGGGCAAATGTTTGGCAGATGCAGTATAATGTGGATAAATGTGAGGTTATCCATTTTGGTGGCAAAAACAGGAAAGCAGACTATTATCTAAATGGCGGCCGACTAGGAAAAGGGGAGATGCAGCGAGACCTGGGTGTCATGGTACACCAGTCATTGAAAGTAGGCATGCAGGTGCAGCAGGCAGTGAAGAAAGCGAATGGTATGTTAGCTTTCATAGCGAAAGGATTTGAGTATAGGAGCAGGGAGTTTCTACTGCAGTTGTACAGGGTCTTGGTGAGACCACACCTGGAGTATTGCGTACAGTTTTGGTCTCCAAATCTGAGGAAGGACATTATTGCCATAGAGGGAGTGCAGAGAAGGTTCACCAGACTGATTCCTGGGATGTCAGGACTGTCTTATGAAGAAAGACTGGATACACTTGGTTTATACTCTCTAGAATTTAGGAGATTGAGAGGGGATCTTATAGAAACTTACAAAATTCTTAAGGGGTTGGACAGACTAGATGCAGGAAGATTGCTCCCGATGTTGGGGAAGTCCAGGACAAGGGGTCACAGCTTAAGGATAAGGGGGAAATCCTTTAAAACCGAGATGAGAAGAACCTTTTTCACACAGAGAGTGGTGAATCTCTGGAACTCTCTGCCGCAGAGGGTAGTCGAGGCCAGTTCATTGGCTATATTTAAGAGGGAGTTAGATGTGGCCCTTGTGGCTAAGGGGGTCAGAGGGTATGGAGAGAAGGCAGGTACGGGATACTGAGTTGGATGATCAGCCATGATCATATTGAATGGCGGTGCAGGCTCGAAGGGCCGAATGGCCTACTCCTGCACCTAATTTCTATGTTTCTATGTTTCTATTATTTTCCAACGATCAATAGATTTACGATCAGTTCCTGTGGATTGGAGGATAGCTAATGCTATCCCACTTTTCAAGAAAGGAGCGAGAGAGAAAATGGGGAATTACAGACCAGTTAGCCTGACTTTGGTGGTGTGAAAGATGCTGGAGTCAATTATTAAAGATGTAATAATGGGGCATTTGGATAGCAGTAAAAGCATTAGTCCAAGTCAACATGGATTTATGATTTTACAATGCATTTAAGCCTCTCCCATTTTTATGAGATGAATTCCTGGAATATGCAGGAAGTTTATTGTAACCTAGTGCTACTTGCCTGAACAATGGATGATATATCACTTAAATGCAATTGTTTTCAGTTGTGTGGAGAGACCTGTATATTGAAAATGTGTTTTGCCTCTAATATGTCAATTTACCTTAAATGTAGAAGAGCTTATTAAAATCTTCTTACAAAGACAATTAAGTATTTTCTATCTATCCTCTTTTGGACCCAAGGCATAGCAGAGCTGCCAACTCTCACGAAGAGGTAAGGGAGGGAGAGATGGAAGGGTGGGAGGGAGAGAGGGAAGGGAGGGAGATCGCGAAGAGAGGGGGAGAGAGAGAGAGAGAGAGAGAGAGAGAGAGAGAGATCGAGAGAAGAGAGGGGAGCGAGAGATCGAGAGGAGGGGAGAGAGAGATCGAGAGAAGAGAGGGAGAAGGGGGGAGAGGGAGAAGGGGGAGAGGGAGAAGGGGAAAGGGGGGGACAGGGAGAAGGGGGACAGGGACAAGGGGGAGAGGGAGAAGGGGGAGAGGGAGAGTGGAACGATAGCACATTATAACGCGCAGCCGTCCCATTCCGACCAAAGATTATAGAGCAGAGCTCCACATGTATCTTTGATTGCGGCCGCCGCCACCGAACCCCCCGACCCACCATTGCACCCAAAGATGATAGAGCAGAGTTATATAATATTTGATTGCACCCTTCTTCACGGCGGGCTTGTGATGTCTTGTATGTATGTGAGTGTTGTTTGCTATGTCCCTATGTTCGAGGAATATAATGGGTAACAGCCGCCCATTCTCGGACTCGAAAAATCTCCTGGTCACTGGACCTGATGTGTCCGCGGGCCATATTGTGCAGACTAATCCCTTACAAAACAAAACCAAAAACGTACAGAAGTGTTAAAATTGTCTTTATTATTGTGGTGAGTAAAGAACTATTAAAAATAAGTCTAATAACTTTCTAATGTACCGACTAATGTTTCCCAATGGCCGTTGATGGGAGAACAGAAAATAACATTTTCACGACAGAATATCGACTGAAAATAATAAAAATATTTTCTCACCTTTCTTTTTTATTGGGGAACCTAAAGAATGACAGGTCGGGTCGTTTAGATTTACGATTAGAATACTTGATAGCAGAGCAGTGAGATGGAATTTAGATAAGGACGCCATGACAGTGTGGGGGAAGCCCAATAAATGCCTCGAAAAATGGCGTCGACGATCACACACGTCATACTACGCGTTTTTCGAGGAGTGGTCTATCTTGTCCCTCTACGATCTTTGAGCAGGGTCTCCACCAAAGATTCTCCACTGTACCTCAACCAAAGATTATAGAGGAGCTCTGCTCTATGATCTTTGACCTCAACCTCAGCAAAACTTGTGCATGTGACGTTAAACCCGACGTGATGGCGTCAGAGCGAGTTGGCGGGGCTTCACAGCACAGTGCGAGCTGACGCAAGCGGTGGGCGGGGCTATCACAGTGCGAGCTGACGCAAGGGGTGGGCGGGGCTTCACAGTGCGAGCTGACGGAAGGGGGTGGGCGGGGCTATCGCAGTGCGACATGACGCAAGGGGTGGGCGGGGCTTCACAGTGCGAGCTGACGTAAGGGGTGGGCGGGGCTTCATAGTGCGAGTTGACGCAAGGGGTGGGCGGGGCTTCATAGTGCGAGTTGACGCAAGGGGGTGGGCGGGACTATTACATTGCGAGCTGACGCAAGTGGTGGGCGGGGCTATCAGTGCGAGCTGACGGGTGGGCGGGGCTTCATAGTGCGAGCTGACGCAAGGAGTGGGCGGGACTCCGGTGAGTGACGGGCTACAGCGCGTCTGGTCATCGGCGGAAATCCTCACGGAGCGGTGTCGGCGCATGCGCAGACGGTAGGGCGCTGCTTGCTGAGGAGCGAGGAGGAGGAGGAGAGGAGACGCGACCGGTGAGTGAAGGAGGGAGCGCGCGGGCGGGCGAGTGAGCGTTGGCTTCCCCGGGCCACGTGCCCCCGGCAACGGCAACGGCAGCGCTCGCGCTCACCATGGCCGCCCGGGGATCCGCCGCCGCCGCCGCCACCGTGGGCGAGGCCGAGGCCGGTCACCTTGGAGCGGCCGCCGAGGTCAGAGCAGGAAGTGAAGGCCCGGGTAGCGGCTCCATCAGTGACAGATGCAGAATTAGACCATTCGGCCCATCGAGCCCACTCCGCCATTCAATCATGACTGATCTACAATACAATACAATACAATACGTTTTATTCGTTACATTGCACATAGAGTGCAAGTGAAATCAATGTGTCTCTGATCTGTCTCTGTTTAAGAAGGAACTGCAGATGCTGCAAAATCGAAGGTAGACGAAAATGCTGGAGAAACTCAGCGGGTGCAGCAGCATCTATGGAGCGAAGGAGATAGGCAACATTTCGTCCCGAAACCCTTCCTATTTCCTTCGCTCCATAGATGCTGCTGCACCCGCTGAGTTTCTCCAGCTTTTTTTTGTGTACCTACTGATCTGTTTCTCCCCTCCTGCCTTTTCATACCCTCCGACACCCGAAGGGTCTTCTCCTGCACCTATATTTCTATGTCAAGTTGGCCATATGCAGAGCACTGCCACTGCCGACTACAAATTCAGAAGGTTGAAGAATCTCAATATCCGCCGTAAAACATATTCATTGACTTGGCCTCCACAGCCTTCTGTGGCAGAACTGCATAGATTGACCACCCTTTGACTAAAGAAACACCTCCTCATCTCCTTAATAAAGGAATGTTATTTTATTCTGAGGCTATGGCCTCTGGTTCTAGACTCCAACTATCCTCTCCACATCCACTCCGTCTAGTCCTTTCACTGTTCTGTAACCTTCAATGAGGTGTCCTCCCACCCCTCATCCTAAACTCCAGCGAGTACCGGCGCAGTGCCATCAAATGCGAATCGTGGGTTAACAGTCATTCCTGGGATCATTCTTGTGAACCACTGTATCCTCTCCACGCCGGCATATGCTTCCGCGGATAGAGGGGATGTGGAGAGGATGTTTCCACTAGAGGGAAAGTCTAGGACCAGAGGTCATAGCCTCAGAATCAAAGTACATTCTTTTTTGAAGGAGATGAGGAGAAATTTCTTTAATCAGAGGGTGGTATATCTGTGGAATTCTTTGCCACAAAAGGCTGTAGAGGCCAAGTTAGTGGATATTTTTAAGGCAGAGATGGATAGTTTTTTGATTAGTACAGGTCGGGTTATGGGGAGAAGGCAGGAGAATGGGGTTAGGAGGGAGAGATAGATCAGCCATGATTGAATGGCGGAGTAGACTTGATGGGCCGAATGGCCCAATTCTACTCCCATCACTCATTACTCTATGACTTATCTGGGGCCCAAAACGGCTCACAACATTTGTAAGGGAGGGCAGGTCCCGCGGGGGCAAGGTGTGCCATGCCAGTGGTGTTGGTTTATTCTGGCTTGAAGTAATGGTTGTTACAGCAGGTTTTGTTCTTTCTCCCCCAGGTTAACCATGTCTGCCTCTGCGATTGCCAAACCTGCCATGAGAGGCCTGCTGGCCAAGCGTCTGCGGTTTCATTTGGCTGTTGCTTTCACTATGGCATTTTCAGTAGCTGGACTCTTCAAGGTAATACATTTTGATACGTGCTTCTATTACTCCAAACACCAGCTCCTCCTCCATTGTCAGAGTGAGGCCTAGTGGAAATTGGTGGAATAGCACCTCATATTTCGCTTGGGCAGCTTTCACCCCAGAATTTTGACCCAAATGACCCTTCTCTGCTTTGTTGTTACCTTCTCCCAGTTAACAATGATTCTACATTTTCCTTGATCTCCATTTCATTTTCCATTTTCTCACATTCACACATCCTTATTTATCTATCTCCCGCCCCCGATGTCAGTCTGAAGAAGGGTTTCAACTTGCAAAATCACCCATTCCTTCACTCCAGAGATGCTGCCTGTTCCACTGAGTTACTCCAGCATTTTGTGTCTATCTTTGATTAAATCCAGCATCTGCAGTTCCTTCATACAAACACCAGTAAAAGTGTATTTATCTTAACAATCCATTGAATGTATAAAATGCATTGACCCACGATGTCTACTGACCATGATGCTAAATTAAACTAATCCAATCACAGCCTGCACATGGTCTGTATCACTTAATCCCCAACCGGTTGTCTGTTTCTTAAATGTTGCTATTTTATCATCTTCTACCACCTCTCTTGTGGCAGTGTGCTCCATGCACCTACCACTCTATAAAAACACATTTGCCTTGAAAGTCTCCCCAACTCATCTCTCGGTGGCTCAGCACTTTAACTCCCCCTCCTATTCCGAATCCGACCTCTGTCCTGGGCCTCCTCCATGGTCAGAGTGAGCACCACCGGAAATTGGAGGAGCAGCACCTCATATTCCGCTTGGGCAGTCTGCACCCTAGCGGCATAAACATTGAATTCTCCAATTTCCAGTGGCCCTTGCTGTCTCCTGCCCTTCTCAGCTCTCCCTCAGCCCTCGGGCTCCTCATCTTCCTTTCTCCTTTCTTCTCCCCACCCCCCTACATCAGTCTGAAGAAGGGTTTTGGCCCAAAACGTTGCCTATTTCCTTCGCTCCATAGATGCTGCTGCACCCGCTGCGTTTCTCCAACATTTTTGTCTATTTTCAAGTAACTAATCATGCTTTGCTAATTCTCATCCAAATTGTTAATACAAACCTGAAATACCAATGTACCCAGCATTGATTCTTGAGGCACAGAAGTAATAATAATAATAATACATTTTATTTATGGGCGCCTTTCAAGAGTCTCAAGGACACCTTACAAAAATTTAGCAGGTAGAGGAAAAACATGTAAGGGGAATGAAATAAATAGTAGAGACATGACTAGTACACAAAGTAAAGACAGAATACAATTCAAAACACAATATGAGGCAATTAATGCACAGATGAAAAGGGAGGGGGACGTGGGGCTAAGGATAGGCAGAGGTGAAGAGATGGGTCTTGAGGCGGGACTGGAAGATGGTGAGGGACACGGAATTGCGGATCAGTTGGGGGAGGGAGTTCCAGAGCCTGGGAGCTGCCCTGGAGAAGGCTCTGTCCCCAAAACTGCGGAGGTTGGACTTGTGGATGGAGAGGAGACCAGCTGATGTGGATCTGAGGGACCGTGAGGGTTGGTAGGGGGAGAGGAGGTCAGTGAGATATGGGGGGGCCAGATGGTGGAGGGCTTTGTAGGTGAGGATCAGGATTTTGTAGGTGATCCGGTGGGAGATGGGAAGCCAGTGAAGTTGTTTGAGGACTGGAGTGGTGTGATGCCAGGATTTGGTGTGGGTGATGAGTCGGGCGGCTGCGTTCTGGACCAGTTGGAGTCGGTTGATGTAGGTGGAGCTGATGCCAAGGAGAAGTGAGTTGCAATAGTCCAGTCAGGAGGAGATGAAGGCATGGATGAGTCTTTCAGCAGCGGGAGGTGTGAGAGATGGTCTGAGTTTGGCGATGTTGTGGAGATGAAAGAAGGAGGTTTTAATGACATGGCGGATGTGAGGCTCAAGGGAGAGGGTGGAATCAAAGATCACGCCAAGGTTGCGGGCCTGGGGAGATGGGGAGACAGTGGTGCCGTCGATGGTGAGAGTGGGGTTATTGATTTTGCTGAGCGTGGCTTTGTGAGCCTATGAGGAGGAATTCTGTCTTATCGCTGTTGAGTTTGAGGAAGTTATGTTGCATCCAGGTTTTTATAGCTGACAAACAGGAGTTGATATGGGAGAGGGGGGGTGGGTTGTGGGGGGATTTGGTGCCGAGGTAGATCTGGGTGTTATCGGCGTAACAGTAGTGACAGGTCTCCAGTCCAAAACAAACAACCTTCTACCACCACCCTTTGCTTCCTTCCATGTAGCCAATTTTGTATTTCGGTAGCTAGCTCTCCCTGGATGCTACATGAACTAACTGTATAGCAACGTATCATGCAGATCCTTATCAATTGCCTTACTAAAGTCCATGTAGATAATGTTTACAGCCTAGCCCTTGGCAACCTCTAAGTTACTTCAAAAATCTCAAGCAAATCCTACGTACAAAACCATCCATATTGAACCTTTGTCTATCCAAATGCAGAAATATATTAAGGGGTGAATGAGGCCACCATGGCTGACAAAGCAAGTAAAAAAACAGCAGAATAGCAAGAGAAGGCATATAAGATAGCAAAGATTAGTGGGACCTTAGAGGATTACAAAGCTTTTAACCGAAGGCAGCCAAAAGCAATATATACAAGGAGAAAAAAGAAGAAAAATGAAGATAAGCTAGCCAATCATGTAAAAGAGGACAGGCAAAGTTTTTTCAGATATGTAAACAGTAAAGGAGAGGCAAGAGTGGACAATAGACTGCTGGAAAATGATGCTGGAGAAGTAGTAATGGGGAACAAAGAAATGGTAGAACTGAATAGGGTTTTTGCATCAGTGGAAGTCTACTTTTTCACAGTGGAAGACACCAGCAACGTGCCAGAAAGTCCAAAGTGAGTGCAGTTGCTATTACTTAGGAGAAGGGGCTTGGTAATCAAAGTTCTGAATGTGTGTAAGTCAGATGGACTTCAGCTGAGTGTTCCGAAAGTGGTAGCTGTAGAGATTGTGGAGCTATTAGTACTGATCTTTCAAGAATCATTCCAGAGGAGTGGAACATCACAAATATAACTACAGTTTAAGAAGAGAACGAAGAAATATTTAAAAAAAAGGGAAATTATAGGACAGTCTGACTTCAGTGACTGGTAAGGTTTTTGAGTTCTTTATTAGGGGTGAGGTTTTGGGACACTTGAAAGCACAAGATAAGCCAAAGTCAGCATGGTTTTGTTTGGGGGAGATCTTGCCTGACAAATCTGTTGAGGAAGTAACAAGCAGGATAAACAAAGGAGAGTAAGTGGATGTTTACTTGGATTTGCGGAAGGCCTTTGATAAGGTGCCGCACGTGAGGCTGCTAAGCAAGATACTAGTATGGATAGAAGATTTTTCTGATTGTCAGAAGGCAAAGAGTGGGATTAAAGTTTATCGCACCTGCTATAATTTTTGATAAACATCTTCATTGTCTACAATACCACCCACTTTAGTATAATCAGCAAAGTTACTAAATTTGCCTTGTACATTTTCATCCCAATCATTGATTTAAACCACAAACTTCAATGGGCTCCACATCAATCCCTGAGGAACATCAGTTGCCATAAGCCTCCAGCTCAAAAAATACTCTTCCATCACCACACTCTGCTACCTTCCATGAAGCCAATCTGTATCTGGTTTGCTAACTCTCCCTGGATCCCATTCAATCTGAATTTTCAGAGCAGCCTGTCATATGGAATTTTATCAAAGGCTTTGTTGAATTTTATATAGACAGTGTCTACGACATTGCCCTCGCAACCTATTTGGTTACCTCTTTAAAAAAAAAACTGAACCAAAATTGTAAGACATGATCTCCCTCTATGTCGACTATCCCTAATCAGTCCCTATCTATGCAAATGCCTATATATCTAATTCCTCTGAATCCTCTCCAGTAATCTACCTATCATGGACATCACCGGGTTTTTCCTGGCAAAATAGAGGCACAGCATTAGTCACCTACCAGGCATCCGGCACCTCACTCATGTCTAAAGATGTTCCAAGTTAAGAAGAATTTTGATAATAAGGATTGGTGACCAGGCTAAGTAGTTGGGGAGACATGGAAAATATGTTCAGGGAAATATGGTGCATAAATGTGTACTAAAAGCAATTTCAATTATATTCAAATAGCTACTGATATATAAGAAAATCATTCTCAGAATTATGGGAAAAGGGGTGTAAGAATAATGCAATTCTGCAAAGGTGCATGTTCAGTGGGGCAAATTATTACAATCTTTTACTCTGAGGATTGCAAACTTTTATGGTAGATTGAGATTGTTTTCAATATTCATGAAAACATTTATGTGAATTTTCTGTGATGCTAATTTCCATGAGGGAACAAGAAAAAATAAGGAGGATATTTTTTCCCATTAATATATTTGGTCTTGTTACTCATCTCATTCTTATAATGACTGAGACATGTTTGTGAGTAAACTCAAAATATCGATGACGATGCTTAAGATGTGATCTAATTAAACACAATTTCAAATTCGCCATTGCGTTTCTTATAATATTTTCAGATTTGTATCGTAGAGAAGTAAATGACTGCATGAGGCCAGTTTTTGTAAAGGAAGAGCAAGGAATGAATTACAGCAGCAAGATGCATTAATCACTATTCGTTTTTGTCCTGATTGACAACGACCATTGATTCCCATCACACACCTTTCAGCCTTACAAATAAGCTTTAACTTCCATTCATGTATAGATAGCAATGTAAAATATTCCTAAATCAGTAAAATTCTGAAAGTTTAATCTTGTCCTTTTTCTTAAAACTTTAAGTTTTTCGTAAGTGATTCCAGGAAGAACGCCTATGCTGACTTCTACAAGAAATATGATGCCGTGAAGGACTTTGAAGCCATGAGGGATGCTGGTATATTTGAAAGTGTGAAACCAAAGAAAGCACGCTAATGAACCCAGTTTGCAAAGGTAATATCTAAGTAAAAATACAGATTCACTTGTATTTCAAAAGCTCTTGAAATAGAAAAAAGAAATTGTAAGCGGAACAATTTTAATGCCGACAGTTTGGGGCTTTGTTTCTTGAGAGAAGGGTAGAAGATTTAAAGTGGAGTAATCAAGGTTAAAGAGAAATGGTTGGGGAACATTGAGATTACAATTTAAATGATGCTCAGTTTTTGCCATGAGTTTTGTAAAAGATAATAGGAAGGTACATCTTTTAATGGTTAGTGATATTATCCCCGTCATTAATTGAAAAAATGGTTTGCTGCTGGATACTGTTGTTTTAGGTGAGGTCTAGGTGAGAATGAGTACAGACAATGAGACTCAACAAGACGACTTTGAAGCTGGAGGGATGGAGAGAGAGGGAATGCAGGGATTACTTTAAATGTCAATGGAACCAACCATAATTCTCAAAACAAATCACTTATTGGATAAGGTATTACCTTGTGATGGAATAGAATGCAGTGCATGTGATATCATGTTTCGTGAGTATGCACTATGGCGCTAACGAATGCCAATGTCAAATTGAGAATGAGATCTGAAACTTTAGTCTTTGAAGTACATGTGTGTGAAATATCATGGTTAACTATATCACTTATTGAAAGTAAACTCCACAAACTACCGTCATATGCCAGCCTAAATCAGGCGATTTAAAACAAAAACTAGCTGGAAATCTAAAAGGACAACATGCTCAGAAATATTCGGACAGTCACACGCAGCAAGAAAGTTCATGTATCAGATTGAATTTTCTTCAAAATGAGGAACCATTTAAAAACTTTTTTTTTGAATTATGGAGACAGGTACGAGTCTGTGATAGGTGAAGACTGCATATTGTAATGCAGCCTGCTGAGGATGTGACAAGTAAAATGGATGAAGGGGAGCCAGTGGATGTAGTGTATCTAGACTTTCAGAAAGCCTTTGATAAGGTCCCGCACGGGAGACTGGTGACTAAAATTAGAGCACATGGTATTGGGGGTAGGGTGTTGATGTAGATAGAAAATTGGTTGGCAGATAGGAAGCAAAGAGTAGGAGTGAACGGGTCCTTTTCAGAATGGCAGGCAGTGGCGAGTGGAGTGCCGCAACTGTTTACCATATATATTAATGATTTGGAAGAGGGAATTAGGAGCAACACTAGCAAGTTTGCAGATGACACAAAGCTGGGTGGCAGTGTGAACTGTGAAGAAGATGTTGGGAGGTGGCAGGGTGACCTGGACAGGTTGAGTGAGTGGGCAGATGCGTGGCAGATGCAGTATAATATAGATAAATGTGAGGTTATCCACTTTGGTGGCAAAAACAAGGGGGCAGATTATTATCTCAAGGTTAGTTAAGGGAGAGGTACAGCGAGACCTGGGTGTCCTTGTACATTGGCCACTGGAAGTTGATGTGCAGGTACAGCAGGCAGTGAAGAAAGCTAATGGAATGTTGGCCTTCATAACAAGAGGATTTCAATATAGGAGTAGAGAGGTTCTGCAGTTGTATAGGGTTCTGGTGAGACCACATCTGGAGAATTGCGTGCAGTTTTGGTCTCCTAATTTGAGGGAGGACATCCTTGTGATTTAGGCAGTGCAGCGTAGGTTCACGAGATTGATCCCTGGGATGGCGGGACTGTCATATGAGGAAAGATTGAAAAGACTAGGCTTGTATTCACTGGAGTTTAGAAGAATGAGGGGGAATCTTACGGAAACATATAAAGTTACAAAAGGACTGGACAAGCTAGATGCAGGAAAAATGTTCCCAGTGTTGGGCGAGTCCAGAACCAGGGGCCACAGTCTTAGAATAAAGGGGAGGCCTTTTAAGACTGAGGTGAGAAAAAACTTTTTCACCCAGAGAGTTGTGAATTTGTGGAATTCCCTGTGACTGAGGGCAGTGGAGGCCAAGTCACTGGATGGATTTAAGAGCGAGTTAGATAGAGCTCTAGGGGCTAGTGGAATCAAGGGATATGGGGAGAAGGCAGACGTGGGTTATTGATTGGGGATGATCAGCCATGAACGCAATGATTGGCGGTGCTGGCTCGAAGGGCCGAATGGCCTCCTCCTGCACTTATTTTCTATGTTTCTATGATGGTAGAGCATGGTGAGGCTTGCTAACAGCAGCCAATCACTGCCCAATATTACATTTGCATATTTATTGTAAAGATTTGATGGAAATGGCCTTACACAGGAGAACAGGAACCTATAGGTGAGAAATATTGCCACTGACTTTATCACCAGCAGTGCAACACCTTCACCAATTTGATTGAAGAATTATCAATGCACGGACTGACCAGTGTAATTTAGTGAGTGAGGTCAACGTCAAGTCAGATCTACATTCTGGAACATCCCATCTGATGTCAGTATTACCTTCACAAGAATGACTACAGCAGTTCAAGATGACATGGCATCGTTTTGAGGAGAGTTAGGTTTGACTAATAAATACTTGTCTTGCCAATAATGTACACATCCCATAATAGATTGTGAATAAAGTGAAATATAAAATTTAATTTGAGGGAATTAGGCTTCATATGAATAATATTTAAATATTAAGACTTGCCATGCCAATAAGATGGGAAATACTATAATGCCATTCAAATTCAGGATTATGAAGATGGTTGACAATATGAGTGTTCCAATGAACCACTAATCCAGAGCATTTTATTTACCTGGAGATTAAAATTTTAAGTAAACACAAAAAGTTGGAGTACCTCAGCGGGTCAGACAGCATCTCTATTGCCATAGAGGGAGTGCAGAGAAGGTTCACCAGACTGATTCCTGGGATGTCAGGACTGTCTTATGAAGAAAGACTGGATAGACTTGGTTTATACTCTCTAGAATTTAGGAGATTGAGAGGGGATCTTATAGAAACTTACAAAATTCTTAAGGGGTTGGACAGGCTAGATGCAGGAAGATTGTTCCCGATGTTGGGGAAGTCCAGGACAAGGGGTCACAGCTTAAGGATAAGGGGGAAATCCTTTAAAACCGAGATGAGAAGAACTTTTTTCACACAGAGAGTGGTGAATCTCTGGAACTCTCTGCCACAGAGGGTAGTTGAGGCCAGTTCATTGGCTATATTTAAGAGGGAGTTAGATGTGGCCCTTGTGGCTAAAGGGATCAGAGGGTATGGAGAGAAGGCAGGTACGGGATACTGAGTTGGATGATCAGCCATGATCATATTGAATGGCGGTGCAGGCTCGAAGGGCTGAATGGCCTACTCCTGCACCTAATTTCTATGTTTCTAGAGATAAGGAATGGGTGACATTTCGGGTCCTTCAGACCCTTCTTCAGACTGAGATTTAAGGGAAATGGAAACCAGAGGTATTGGCTGTGATGTAGAGAGATATAAAACAAATATGCCAAAAAACAATGATGACAAAGGAAACAGGCCATTGTCAGCTGTGGTCTAGGTGACAACGAGTACAGACAATGAGACTCAACAAGACGATTTTGAAGCTGGAGGGATGGAGAGAGAGGGAATGCAGGGATTACTTTAAATTTTCATCTGGTGCAATGTCAATGGAACCAACCAAGATTCTCAAAACATCACATGGGCTAAAGGTTTATTTTTTGTGAAGGCTTAGTTTGTATTCAGCAAGCTTATGTGCTGTCGCCCACTCCTTCTCTCCAGTGATGCTGCCTGTCCCGCTGTGTTACTCTAGCATTTTGTGTCTTAACTTCGATTTAAACCAGCATCTGCAGTTCTTTCATACACATGGCTATACATTTTGTCTTGATTGTCATTAATTAGCATTTCCTTTGTTCCCAGTGTGTACTGCTGAATTAAAAATAATATAATTCATAGGAATTAAATAGAATGGAATACAAAAAGTATGTATGTGCTAATGTAAACCTCTTATCCTTTTTTAAACAGGAACCTTGGAAATTGATGGCAGGGTTATCCTCCATCCTATACTGGGAAATGGAATGAAGATACACTTTCTGTATTTTCCATACTTGAAGATGTATAAATAAAACATTTTAATTTTCTGTTGACCATTAAAACTGCGTGTACCTGCTTTAAGTTTCAATTAAATTTGACACGTAACTTGGTAAAACAATTAATTTTTATATAGAACATGAATGGGTGGATGGAATAGTTTGCCAAGTTCCCTCTGCCATTTATTTGCCCGGTTGAAAACAATCCTGTTATAATAATCTTCACTATCCACTATTTTACCAATCTTTGTGTCATTCACATACTTAGTAACCGTGCTACTTACATTCACATCCAAATTGTCGATACAAATAACCAACATCAGCGGACCCAGCACTGATTCCTGCCGTGTACCACTGATTTGTAGTCTGAAAAACAATCTTCTATCGCCATTCTTTTCTACCTTCAAGCCAAGGTTGTACCTAATGGATTGCTTGCCCTGGATCCCATGTGATCTATCCTTCCAGACTAGCCTTTCTTGTGGTATCTTGTCAAAGGCATTCATGGATCGGTGAAAAGCTTCAATAACGTCTCATGGTCTCCTTCAGCAAATGAATGAATGAATAGGTTTATTGGCCAAGCATGTAATGCAAGGAGTTCAAGAAGGAACTACAGATGCTGGACAAGGAATTTGCCTTGGTGCTCCGCTCGCAGTAACTGCTCTACACAGTAACAATTAAGAATGACACATTGAACATTAATAATAAAACATTATAATTTAATGCAACATCTCTGGTTAATCCTGGGAAATTCTGGCCCTATCTATATATTTTATACTAAAACTCTTCCCTTTGGTCTTGTGTCTGGGCCACAGTTGTATCAGCTTTTAATCTCCTTAATTCCTATCTAATTCCAAACGCTAGGCCACAGCCGTCCCATTTTTACACATGCTACTGACATTTTTCCTGCGGGCGCTATAAATATCTTTCCATCGCATTTAAACCCATATTTCCCAGGTTACTAATTTTTTTTAATTCCGACTGACGTCACATTCCACGAGCACATTCTGCGCGAGGGGGCAATCCAGCACTCCAGCCCACTCGGCCACACTGGGACCAGTTAGGCTCCGCACGCTGGGCTCGGACCCGCTAAGCCCAGCTCCATCGGTTCCGCTCGAAAAGGTGAGGGAGGGATTGGGGGATTCAAGGAAAGGAAGTTGAGGAGGGAGAGGTGGGGGCAGGGAGAGTTCAAACGTCTACACTCCCTCACACCCCCTCCCCTTTTCTACACTCCCTCTCCCTCTACCCCCTTCCTTCTCCACCACGACTCTACCTCCCTCTCTGCCCCTCCACCTCCCTCTCTACCCCCTCACCTCCCTTTCAGAAAACATAGAAAACAGGTGCAGGAGGAGGCCATTCGGCCCTTCGAGCCAGCACCGTCATTCATTGTGATCTTGGCTGATCGTCCCCTATCAATAACCTGTGCCTGCCTTCTCCCCGTATCCATTGACTCCACTAGCCCCTAGAGCTCTATCTAACTCTTAAATCCATCCAGTGATTTGGCCTCCACTGCCCTCTGTGGCAGGGAATTCCATAAATTCACAACTCTGGGTGAAAAAGTTTTTTCTCACCTCGGTCTTAATTGACCTCCCCTTTATTCTAAGACTGGCCCCTGGTTCTGGACTCACCCAACAATGGGAACATTTTTCCTGCACCATGCATTAAGGGGGCACTTGGTCCAGTGACCTCTAAAATTCATGTAGCTAATGTCTGTTGCTCCACCTTGATCCATCAGCTAGGTCACATCCTATGCACTCAGTTAATTTGGTGAGGCATTATTTCCTAGTCAACAGTGCTGAGTGTTGTGGACCCTGGGCGCTCAGTTGTGGATGTATTGAAAGGTGCTGAGAATCACACTGAAGGATGTTTCGTCACCTATCCTCACTGATTGTGGTCCATAGATCAGGGATTCATGGATCCAGTGGCAGTGTTGACTCCAGTGCTGACTCCTAGGTCCACGGGTTTGGGATTGTGGTGTTGAAGGTGAAGCTGTAGTGAATTGAGTGACGTAGATTCCTTGTTATCTAGATGTTAGAAAATTAAGCTATGCGTGATGAGTGTAGGGCTGGGTAAATGGTGTATATCATGAACCTGTTGTGAAGGTAAGCAAAGTGCAATGGATCAAGGCTACCTACGAGGTTGTAGTGATTGTGCGCCATAACCAGCCTTTTCAAATACTTCATGATGGTGTTTGTCAGGACTACTGGACTTTGAGAGGTCATAGGGCCAGAATTTCACAGGAGTAACCAGAGATGTTGCATTTGAAGAAGGAAACCTTAAGCCATTATTGAAGCTTTTCACGAATCCATCTGATAGTCCTCTCAGCTCAGAATCAGGGAGTCTGATGTTAGGTTTGCAAGTGACAAGCATGCCCAGTGTAGCTGACATTGCACTTAAGACCTTGATTCTGAGGATGTTGGCTTAGGCAAGGATACTAACGTTGGTTTGCTTATCGATCCAGTGAAGTTGAAGAGCTTGGCAATGTTAAGGGCCTGTCCCACTTGGACGACCCAATCCACAAGTTTAGAAGACCCTAGACAAGTTGAAAAAAATGTCAACGTGGTGTTGACTCACTGAAGTAAAAGACCTCCTACGACTATGTCTACGACCTCCTATGACCCCCCTCGACCTCAGTCTTCCACACCTAAGACCAACTACGACTAGCTTTGAGTGGAAAATGATCCACTTGGAAAGTGGTGAAATCATTGGACAAAGTCAGCATGGATTTACGAAAGGTAAATCATGCCTGAAGAATTTTATTGAATTTTTCGAGGATGTAACTAGTAGCGTGGATAGGGGAGAACCAGTGGATGTGGTGTATCTGGAATTCCAGAAGGCTTTCGACAAGGTCCCACATAAGAGATTAGTATACAAACTTAAAGCACACGGCATTGGGGGTTCAGTATTGATGTGGATAGAGAACTGGCTGGCAAACAGGAAGCAAAGAGTAGGAGTAAACGGGTCCTTTTCACAATGGCAGGCAGTGACTAGTGGGGTACCGCAAGGCTCAGTGCTGGGACCCCAGCTATTTACGATATATGTTAATGATCTGGATGAGGGAATTGAAGGCAATATCTCCAAGTTTTGCGGATGACACTAAGCTGGGGGGCAGTGTTAGCTGTGAGGAGGATGCTAGGAGACTGCAAGGTGACTTGGATAGGCTGGGTGAGTGGGCAAATGTTTTGGCAGATGCAGTATAATGTGGATAAATGTGAGGTTATCCATTTTGGTGGCAAAAACGGGGAAAGCAGACTATTATCTAAATGGTGGCCGATTGGGAAAGGGAGATGCAGCGAGACCTGGGTGTCATGGTACACCAGTCATTGAAGGTAGGCATGCAGGTGCAGCAGGCAGTAAAGAAAGCGAATGGTATGTTAGCTTTCATTGCAAAAGGATTTGAGTATAAGAGCAGGGAGGTTCTACTGCAGTTGTACAGGGTCTTGGTGAGACCACACCTGGAGTATTGCGTACAGTTTTGGTCTCCAAATCTGAGGAAGGACATTATTGCCATAGAGGGAGTGCAGAGACGGTTCACCAGACTGATTCCTGGGATGTCAGGACTGTCTTATAAGAAAGACTGGATAGACTTGGTTTATACTCTCTAGAATTTAGGAGATTGAGAGGGGATCTTATAGAAACTTACAAAATTCTTAAGGGGTTGGACAGGCTAGATGCAGGAAGATTGTTCCCGATGTTAGGGAAGTCCAGGACAAGGGGTCACAGCTTAAGGATAAGGGGAAAATCCTTTAAAACCGAGATGAGAAGAACTTTTTTCACACAGAGAGTGGTGAATCTCTGGAACTCTCTGCCACAGAGGGTAGTTGAGGCCAGTTCATTGGCTATATTTAAGAGGGAGTTAGATGTGGCCCTTGTGGCTAAGGGAATCAGGGGGTATGGAGAGAAGGCAGGTACGGGATACTGAGTTGGATGATCAGCCATGATCATATTGAATGGCGGTGCAGGCTCGAAGGGCCGAATGGCCTACTCCTGCACCTAATTTCTATGATCACATGATAAAATGATGTCATGTTTACATTTTTCTCTCGGGCCAGTTACCGGCCTACGACTACCATCACGAGCTATCACGACCTACCTACGAGTAAAAAGTATCCATTTTTTCCGATTTTATTTTTTACTCGTGGACATTTTTTATCAGGCTGGAAAAAACGCCGCGACCTACTTGAGGCCATGAGTACGCGGAGACCACTGACGAGCATGAGGAAGAGTTACGAAGACTTCCTACGACCTCGTGGCGACCATGCTGCGAGTATGAGTCAAGGGCAAACTCGGCAGAGGCTGCCAATTAGGTCGTGAAAGTGGGACAGGGGCTTTAGAATACAGAAAAGGTCCTTCGGCCCACAATGTACCAATCTAAACTAATCCCCATTTGCCTGCACATAGTCTTATCATATTCCCTGCCTGTTTATGTGCCTGTCTGAGTACCTCTTAAATGTTGCTATTGCATCTTCTTCCCACCATGTGGCGGTGTGTTCCAAGCACCCGCCATATCTTTAAACTTTCCCCCTCTGACGTTCAGGCTATGGCGTCCAGTATGTGACATTTCTGCTCTGGGAAAAAGGCAGAGTATTTACCTTGTCTTTGCCTCACAATTTGATACATTTCTATCCGATCGCCCCTCATCCTCTGATGTTCTGTGATACTCTCGTGATACTGTGATACTCTCTAGAATTTAGGAGATTGAGGGGGGATCTTATAGAAACTTACAAAATTCTTAAGGGGTTGAACAGGCTAGATGCAGGAAGATTGTTCCCGATGTTGGGGAAGTCCAGGACAAAGGGTCACAGCTTAAGGATAAGGGGGAAATCCTTTAAAACCGAGATGAGAAGAACTTTTTTCACACAGAGAGTGGTGAATCTCTGGCACTCTCTGCCACAGAGGGTAGTTGAGGCCAGTTCATTGGCTATATTTAAGAGGGAGTTAGATGTGGCCCTTGTGGCTAAAGGGATCAGGGGGTATGGAGAGAAGGCAGGTACGGGATACTGAGTTGGATGATCAGCCATGATCATATTGAATGGCGGTGCAGCCTCGAAGGGCCGAATGGCCTACTCCTGCACCTAATTTCTATGTTTCTATGACAGTTTGAGAGATGGCGGCCTGATGTTTTTGTTCGGTGGGGTCATGGTCAAGGGGTAGGTACGAGGAGGTGCCTGGCTTCAGCAAGATAGAGGCCAGCCTGCCAGACTTTGACAGCATTACCCTTGCCCCATAACAATATTGGAATTGTTACTGAGAGTGTTTGGAGGGGGGTGAGGTTGGAGTATGTAAGGTGAGTGGAGAAGTTGGGACCGTCAATGCTGTAGTTGCAGTTGGAAATAAAAAGAGATAGAGGGTAGAAGGCTGGCAGATAGTGTTCAGGGGGAGGTGGAGGGGTGTGGTTGGAACTCATTGAAGTGTGGGTGCAAGTGTACAATGAACAGTGCTCTGCTGAAGACAAGTTGTTTGGCATTGGAGAGGGTGCGTTCTGGGGAGTTGGTGAAGACATGTCGGGTTGGGGTCAAGGGAGGGCAGGGGGAAAACTCAGGGGAGGAACTATGGAGGGAGGGAGGGGGCTGAGAGGAGTGCGGAGTGGTGTAAGAGTGGGAGGTAGGGCAAGTGGTCTGGTCAGTGTAAGGATAAAGGCAACGGGAGTCAGTGGTGCCGGTGTCAAAGGCACAGAATGAAGCTGGTCGGGGGAACTGTAGGACCCATCGATGTTGATGTCCGGGAGAACATGAACTGGCAGGTTGGTAGCCTGGTGTGGTAGAGACTGGGGGAATGTAGGAGTGTGCGGTAATTCCTATCTCTGGGAGCTTGAGGAAGGGAAAGCCAGGAACATGTCCAGATGTTCTCCCTGTACTTGGTGTTACATCAAGTCAAGTCACTTGTATTTTTATAGCACATTAAAAAATCAACTCTCGTTGGCCAAAGTGCTTTACATTGGTGGAGGTACTAACGTTATACAACATTGGTTCATAGATTAAGTACATACATAAATACATACATATAGCCCTCAGAGGACATCAAGAAAGGCTTGACAGTAAAGATGAATTTTAAGTCTCGACTTAAAGGAGTCGATGGAGGGGGCAGTTCTGATGGGAAGGGGGATGCTGTTCCACAGTCTAGGAGTAGCAATGTTACATAATCTTGAGATTTAAAAAATCAAGTCTGCAATTTATCCCATCAGATAAAGCATAAAAAGAAGTTTAATTTGACACCTAATTCACTTTCATATCTTCAGTATTAAAAAAGTTATGGCAATTTTCGTACTCGGAAATTAGCATCTTGTTCCCTGTTGATTTTCCATTGACTTAACACAAAAGCTGAGATCAAGAACAGTCAAAAGCCCATAACTTTATTAAAAATTAAGAGAACTGAAAGAAATTTTCAGTTATTATAGATTGAAGCATTCTGAAACAAATATTAAACAGTCTTACTTGGATGACCTGAAATTAAAGCATATAATTAGTTAGTTACCCAATTGTAGCTAATTCCAAAATTCAAGTACTAGAACTAAACATCTATCCATTTCTTAAGGAAAGATTAACATTTTAAATAGCCTAAGTGTCCAAAGAACATTCACACAAGAATTCACAATAAAACATGATTTTTAAATCTCATTGACATTAATTTATAGGCCAAATGGAAGGGATTTAGTGTTCAATTGCGGTAAATTAATGGCCATTTAAATCAGCTTGTGTGTGTGATTTTCTGTGCCTTTCTCCAAGTTGAGCTTGGTCTTTGGTATGTTATCTTGTGCTGCTAAAATACTCTTGTATTCTTGGAACATGAAGGAACACATGCATAGTGGTCGATGAGTAGGATGGGTTAATCAGTAAAAGACCATTCATCCAACGTGGCTCTCTACATGCCAACACCTGGCAGAGATGTGGAATGGTTTTCACGTGTAGTACATTCATTATATTTTGCCCCATTGGAGGATAAATGTCTGAGATGGAATTATCTTGGTGTGTGCCTGGAATGTGCTGCCAGAGGAAGCAGATAAGATAGTGAGTGGCATTTAATAGGTTTGTAGATAGGGACATAGATATGCAGGGGATAGAGGGCTACAGATCATGTCCAGGAGATGAGATTAGTTTATCTTGGCATCATGTTCTTCACAGACATCGTGTGCTGAAGACCTGTTCGTGTACATTTCTATGTTCATTGTTAACCACATCCCATTTGCCTTCCACACAAAGTAAAATTACAATCAGCACTTTGCGCACATCCACTTTAAGGACACATTTATTTAAATTCCTCTAAATATCACGTGTCTTCTGATAGCAAAACGTTGGCATTAGGCAGGCGGCTATGAATAAGCCATCAGATAAACTGGGGATGGTTAACTCAGATCTACACTCACCCCAGCAATGAAGCAGCAGAGTCTAATTCTTAACACAGGAAATGATACTTATTTCGCCCTCCACACAAACCATAATCTTCAACTGGTGTACTTTAAGATATTGTTAGTTTCCTGTTATGCCTTAACTCTGCAATCATCTTCATAGAATCACAGAGCACAGAAAGAGGCTGGTCATCAACTGTCAATCTAAACTAATCCCATTTACCAGGGCTTGGCCTTGAGCCTTCATTAATATGATGTTCGTCTAAATGCTTCTTAAAGGTGGCGAGGGTAACTGTCTCCCCAACCCTCTAAGGCAATGCATACCAGATTGTAACCACCTGGCTTTTCCCAGTTAGTTGCAAACTACCACTTGATTTACCATGAGAGTATAATAAAATACAGATGTTGAAAAACTCATCAAGAGAGTTTCAATATCAAATGCACTGGAACCAAAACAATTAAATTCTTACTTGCTGCAGCTTTTTAGTTACATTAACTGCAACAAAACAACAAATAAATCTGTACAATAAACAGATGAATGGGTGTGAACGGTGGAATCGGGGAAGAAAAGGTGGGGATTGAAATTCAGAACCAAAGTGAGGGAATTAGGGTTTAAGAGGGAACTGCAGATGCTGGAGAATCGAAGGTTACACAAAAAAGCTGGAGAAACTCAGCGGGTGCAGCAGCATCTATGGAGCGAAGGAAATAGGCAACGTTTCGGGCCGAAACCCTTCCGCAATAACCAAGCTGACCTCCCGGTGGCTCAGCACTTCAACTCCCCCTCCCACTCCGTCTCCGACCTCTCTGTCCTGGGTCTCCTCCATGGCCACAGCGAGCAGCACCGGAAATTGGAGGAACAGCACCTCATATTCCGTTTGGGGAGTCTGCACCCCGGGGGCATGAACATCGAATTCTCCCAATTTTGTTAGTCCTTGCTGTCTCCTCCCCTTCCTCAGCCCTCCTGCTGTCTCCTCCCATCCCCCAGCCTTCGGGCTCCTCCTCCTTTTCCCTTTCTTGTCCCCACCCACCTCCGCCCCCCGATCAGTCTGAAGAAGGGTTTCGGCCCGAAACGTTGCCTATTTCCTTCGCTCCATAGATGCTGCTGCACCCGCTGAGTTTCTCCAGCTTTTTTGTGTAACCTGAGGGAATTAGGGGATGGGATGTGGGAAGAAAAATAGGGGCCTGGTTCATCAACTTGAAGAAGGGTCCTGACCCGATACGACTGCCCATCTCTTCCACAGATGCTGCCTGACTGGCTGAGCTTCTCCAGCAGTTTGTTATTTTTTGCTCTGGATTCAACCTCTTGCAATCTCTTGTGTCTCCAGTGATAATTAATTTTGATTACATGTACGCAAACTAGCATCATGCAAGTTAGACAATAGGTGCAGGACGAGGCCATTCAGCCCAGCATCGCTGGCTCAAAGTTGGCATACCTCGCAATTTTATTGGAGAGTGTAAAATTGAATAAAATTGGCAAGTGGTAGGAAGGAAAGGATCATGCTTAAGGAATTTGTTTTTAGTTTAGAGATACAGCGCAGAAACAGGCCCTTTGGCCCACCGTGTCTGCACCGACCAGCGATCCCTGCACATTAACATTATCCTACACACACTAGGGACAATTTACACTTAAACCAAGCCAATTTACCTTCATACCTGTACGTCTTTGGAGTGTGGGAGGAAGCCAAAGATCGGAGTAAACCCACGCGGTCAAGGGGACAACGTAATACTCCGTATGGACAGCACCCATAGTCGGGATCGAACCCGGGACTCCGGCAGCAACTGTAAGCAGCAACTCTACTGCTGCTTACTCGAAATGCTGCCTGGAATGATTTTGTCATTTGTCACAAGGGCACAGTATCTAGCACCTTAACTTTTATAGGATAAATAATTTTGACAAATGTGGAGGGCATGATAAAAGAATCTGCAAATTAGGCAAAAATTAGAACAAAGACCAGTACGACACAGGAACTGACCCTTCCACCCACAATGTCCATGCTAAACAGAATGTTATTTCAATGAATCTACTCCGTGTACACGTGATCCATATCCCTCCATTCCCTGTGTATCCATCTGCCTCCTAAATGCCATTACCGTATCTGTCTTCACCACCAGCGTAGCACATATTCCAAACGCCAACCACTCAATGTAACCACTTACCCCTTAAATGTATCATCTCCAAGTTTGTGGATGACACAAAGCTGGGTGGCAGTGTGAACTGCGAGGAGGATGCTATGAGGCTGCAGGGTGACTTGGATAGGTTGGGTGAGTGGGCAGATACATGGCAGATGCAGTATAATGTGGATAAATGTGAGGTTATCCACTTCTTCTTCTTTCGTGTGGCGTGCACAGCCTAAAGTTGTTGGACAACTTGTTCCATTTGATCTTCTGTTTGTGCACGTCGAATTGATTGCATTAGTCGAAACAGGACGGACCACGTGAAGGTTGCAATC
Organism: Leucoraja erinaceus; assembly: GCF_028641065.1. Lineage (NCBI taxonomy): Eukaryota > Metazoa > Chordata > Chondrichthyes > Rajiformes > Rajidae > Leucoraja > Leucoraja erinaceus. The sequence goes on from NC_073380.1 coordinate 100,071,320, forward strand.
TTCCACCCCAGGTTATCCACTGTGGTGGTAAGAACAAGAAGGCAGATTATTATTTGAATGGACACACAAAAATGCTGGAGAAACTCAGCGGGTGCAGCAGCATCTATGGAGCGAAGGAAATAGGTGACGTTTCGGGCCGAAACCCTTCTTCAGACTGATGGGGGGTGGGGGGGGGAGAAGGAAGGAAAAAGGGAGGGGGAGGAGCCCGAGGGCGGGGGGATGGGAGGAGACAGCTCGAGGGTTAAGGAAGGGGAGGAGACAGCAAGGGCTAGCAAAACTGGGAGAATTCAATGTTCATGCCATCCGGACGCAGGCTACCCAGGCGGAATATGAGGTGCTGTTCCTCCAATTTCCAGTGTTGCTCACTCTGGCAATGGAGGAGACCCAGGACAGAGAGGTCGGATTGGGAATGGGAGGGGGAGTTGAAGTGCTGAGCCACCGGGAGTTCAGGTTGGTTATTGCGGACCGAGCGGAGATGTTCGGCGAAACGATCGCCAAGTCTACGCTTGGTCTCACTGATATAGATCAGCTGACATCTAGAGCAGTGGATGCAATAGATGAGGTTGGAGGAGATACAGGTGAACCTCTGTCGCACCTGGAACGACTGCTTGGGTCCTTGAATGGAGTCGAGGGGGGAGGTAAAGCGACAAGTGTAGCATCTCTTGCGGTTGCAACGGAAAGTGTCCAGGGAGGGGGTGGTACGGGAGGGAAGGGAAGAATTGACAAGGGAGTTACGGAGGGAGTGGTCTTTGCGGAAGGCGGACATGGGGGGAGATGGGAAGATGTGGCGAGTGGTGGGGTCACGTTGGAAGTGGCGAAACTGATGGAGGACTACTTGTTGTATGTGACGGCTAGTGGGGTGAAAGGTGAGGACTAGGGGGACTCTGCCCTTGTTGCGAGTGGGGGGATGGGGAGAGAGCAGTGTTACGGGGTATGGAAGAGACCCTGGTGTGTGCCTCACCTATGGTGGGGGAGGGGAACCCCCGTTCCCTGAAGAATGAGGACATTTCAGATGTCCTGGTGTGGAACACCTCATCCTGGGAGCAGATGCGGCGTAGACGGAGGAATTGGGAGTAGGGGATGGAGTCCTTACAGGAAGCAGGGTGGGTTGGCGAAGTTGATGAAGTTAGTGAGTTGTGTGTGGGTGCAGGAGGTAGCACCAATGTAATCGTCGATGTAGCGGATGTAGAGGTCGGGGATGGGACCCTGGTACGTCTCAAACAAGGATCGTTTGACGTACCTGACAAAGAGGCAGGCGTAGCTGGGGCCTATGGACGAGCAACTGGTGATGTCCAGGAATCACAGACTTCAAGCAGTCATTGCGTGCAAAGGCTATACAACAAAGTACTAAACATGACTACTTTCATTTACATGACATTGTTGTGTCCCAAACATTATGGTGCCCTGAAATGGGGGGACTACAGTATGTATAAACACTGCTGTAATTTCTCCACGGTGAAACCAAAATGTATGAAAATGGCCTTTATTAAAATCTGACAATGTGCACTTTAACCACATGTGATTTTTTTTTCTATTACGAATCTCAAATTGTGGAGTACATAGGCAAATACATGAATGATGAGTCTTTGTTCCAAACATTATGGAGGGCACTGTAGATCAGACCGTGCTATTGAATGGCAGAGTTGACGATGGGCTGATTGGCCTAATTCTACTTTCCCTTATGGCATTAACCAAGCATCACTGGAACAAGTATTTGAAAAGTTAAATGTAAAGATAAGTTCCTTTCCTTCGAGTTAATACCATTTAATTGTTCCTGGTTTCATTTTGGTGATGTTAGCAGAAGTGTTTGAGCAAAAGTTGAAACATTTGTAGGGCCTCTTTACCCAATTAATTATCTTTAACCGCTAAAGAGAACCATTTGGGAAAAGAGGCGGGCGGAAATTGCTATTAAAACATGGGTGGGACACAACGAGGCCTGGGGTCGGCAATCTACGGCCCACGGGCCGGATCCGGCCCTTAACCCAAAATCATCCGGCCAGCAGGCGTATTTAAAAAAAATTAGTTTTCGCGGCCTGGGTAATGCAGCCATTCCCGGGGCATGCAGGTGACCTGTGTGCTACAGCCAGACCAGGGCCAACCTGGGCGCTACAGCCAGTCCCGACGCAGGTGAGCTGACCTGGGCGCTACAGCCAGTCCTGACACAGGTGAGCTGACCTGTGCGCTACAGCCATTACCAGGGCAGGTGAGCCGACCTGGGAACAGCAGCTACTCCCGGGCTGCTAGATTCTAGGAGCTGGCAGCCTCCAACTGGAATCAACCTTGAGGGCTCCGGTTGCAGAGCCTGTGGACTTAACATCATGGAGCTGGCTGACTTCGGAGGCTGTGGTGGCGCTGTGGCTGCAACTTGACTTCAGAGGCTTCGGTTTTGCTGCAACATGTTTCACAAAACATGGGGGTGGATTGTCCCCCCCACCTCTCAAAGCATGTGGTGGGGGGGGGGGGGGGATACAGGTGTCCCCCCCCCCCCCCCGTTCCTCACCTGGATTTCCGTCCACGAGGCCCCATGAATGCTTAAGCTTGTCTGCTAAAACACAACTACTGATAGCATGACTCAAATTACAACACGAACGGGTCATTGGTATTAACTCGAAAGAAAGGAACTTAAAGAGTTTGAGCCTTTTGGTGTGCCCTCGACTCATATTCGCAGCATGGTCATCACAAGGTCGTAGGTAGGTCGTGATGCTAGCCGTAGGTACTCGTGGCATCAAGTAGGTCGGGGCAATTTTCTAGCCTGATGAAAAATGTCCACGAGTAAAAAAGGTTGTGAATTAGGTCGTGAAAGTGGGACAGGACCTTAACTAATACCGACAAGGGAATAGAATGGCCACACCTACCACTAAATAAAAGTAGCATGTTGTGTTAAAGTTGTCTTGCAAATTTAAGTTCTGTTAAAGGAATCATCACTTTTCCCGTACTAACAGAGCTACACCTATCAAAAGTATGAAATCCATTTCATAAACAAAAGATACACAGGTTTGTCTTTGAAAGTTCTAGATTGTGCACTTTTGTAGAGGAGAGAGGGGTTGACAAATTGGGAGTATAAGGATGGAGTTAAATGGGAAGAGAGTAAGGGGAAGATTGAGGGGGGATCTTATAGAAACTTACAACATTCTTAGGGGGTTGGACAGGCTAGATGCAGGAAGATTGTTCCCGATGTTGGGGAAATCCAGGACAAGGGGTCACAGTTTGAGGACAGAGGGGAAATCCTTTAGGACCAAGATGAGAAAAACATTTTTCACACAGAGAGTGGTGAATCTCTGGAATTCTCTGCCACAGAAGGTAGTTGAGGCCAGTTCATTGGCTATATTTAAGAGGGAGTTAGATGTGGCCCTTGTGGCTAAAGGGATCAGGGGGTATGGACAGGAGGCAGGTACAGGATACTGAGTTGGATGATCAGCCATGGACATATTGAATGGCGGTGCAGGCTCGAAGGGCCGAATGGCCTATCCTGCACCTATTTTCTATGTTTCTATGGGACAAGTTACTTAAGACACCCGAATTAATGGGATGGAAAGTTCAAGGAGGGATAAGAGGGAATGGTCAGGTGAAATAGGAACCGGTGTGAGGGGAGGTGAATACCGAATTAAAAGTGTTATATATGAATGCGTACAGTATAAGAAACAAAGTGGATGAGCTTGAGGCTCAGTTAGAAATTGGTAAGTATGATGTTGTGGGAATTACAGAGACATGGCTGCAAGAGGATCGGAGCTGGGAACTGAATATTCAGGGGTATGCATCAATCGAAAAGACAGACAGGTGGGCAGAGGGGGTGGGGTGGTTCTGTTGGTAAGGAATGAAATTCAGTCTCTTGCAAGGGGTGACATAGAATCAGAAGATGTAGTCATTGTGGATAGAACTGAGAAATTGTAAGGGTAAAAAGACCCTAGTGGGAGTTATCTACAGCCCCCCCCACCCCCAAACAGTAGCCTGGAGATAGGGTGCAAGTTGCATCAGGAGTTAAAATTAGCATGTAACAAAGGAAATGCTACGGTGTTATGGAAGATTTCAACACGCAGGTAGACTGGGAAATTCAGGTTGGCACTGGACCCCAAGAAAGGGAGTTTGTAGAGTGCCTCCGAGATGGTTTCTTAGAGCAGCTTCGACTGGAGCCTTCCAGGGAGAAGGCAATTAATGATTTAGATGAAGGAATTAAAGGTAACATTAGCAAATTTGTAGATGACACAAAGCTGGTTGGCAGTGTGAACTGTGACGAGGATGCTATGAGGATGGAGTGTGACTTGGACAGGCTGGGTGAGTGGGCAGATGCATGGCAGATGCAGTATAATGTGAATAAATGTGACGTTATCCACTTGAGGCAAGAACGGGAAGGCAGATTATTATCTGAATGGTGTCAGGTTAGGAAAAGGCGTAGTGCAATGAGACCTGGGTATTCTAGTTCATCAGTCGCTGAAAGTAAGCACACAGGTACAACAGGCAGTGAAGAAAGCTAATGGCATGTTGGCCTTCATAACAAGAGGATTTGAGTATAGGAGCAAAGAGGGCCTTCTGCAGTTGTACACGGGCCTGGTGAGACCACACTTGGAGTATTGTGTGCAGTTTTGGTCACCTAATTGGAGGAAGGACATTATTGTTATTGAGGGAGTGCAGCATACGTTCACGAGGTTATTTCCTGGAATGGCGGGACTGTCATATGTTGAAAGAATGGTGCGACTGGGCTTGCATTCACTGGAATTTAGAAGGATGAGAGGTGATCTTATGAATCATAAAATTATTAAGGGATTGGACACGCTAGATTTAGGAAACATGTTCCTGATGTCAGGGGAGTCCAGAACCAGGGGCCATTTTAACAATAAGTGGTAGGCTATTTAGAACTGAGATGAGGAAAAATCTTTTCACACAGAGAGTTGTGAATTTGTGGAATTCTCTGCCTCAGAAAACAGTGGAGGCCGATTCACTGGATGCATTCAAAAGAGAGTTAGATAGAGCTTTTGGGGCAAGCGGAATCAAGGGGTATGGGGAGAAGGCAGGAACGGGGATACTGATTATTGATGATCAGCCATGATCACATTGAATGGCGGTGCTGGCTCGAAGGGTTGAATGAACAGCTCTCGCCTCTGTTGTCTATGTATCTATGTAGAAATGGTCTAAAAATACAAAATCTACGATCTGGTGAAATAATGACCTATGACGGCAAAAGCCGCAGAGGCTCAGCTTTATTTTCAGAAATATGCTGTTTGTTTGTCAATGGTAAATGTCTTTCAAAAGTGATGGTTGTATAGCAAACCTGCCAGTCCAAAACTTAGTACTCCATTTACATAGAAATTAGGTGCACGAGTAGGCCATTCGGCCCTTCGAGCCTGCACCGCCATTCAATATGATCATGGCTGATCACCCAACTCAGTATCCTGTACCTGCCTTCTCTCCATACCCCCTGATCCCCTTAGCCAGAAGGGCCACATCTAACTCCCTCTTAAATATAGCCAATGAACTGGCCTCAACTACCCTCTGTGGCAGAGAGTTCCAGAGATTCACCACTCTCTGTGTGAAAAAAGTTCTTCTCATCTCGGTTTTAAAGGATTTCCCCCTTATCCTTAAGCTGTGACCCCTTGTCCTGGACTTCCCTAACATCGGGAACAATCTTCCTGCATCTAGCCTGTCCAACCCCTTAAGAATTTTGTAAGTTTCTATAAGATCCCCTCTCAATCTGCTAAATTCTAGAGAGTATAAACCAAGTCTATCCAGTCTTTCTTCATAAGACAGTCCTGACATCCCAGGAATCAGTCTGGTGAACCGTCTCTGCACTCCCTCTATGGCAATAATGTCCTTCCTCAGATTTGGAGACCAAAACTGTACGCAATACTCCAGGTGTGGTCTCACCAAGGCCCTGTACAACTCCAGTAGAACCTCCCTGCTCCTATACTCAAATCCTTTTGCAATGAAAGCTAACATTATGTAATTTACATTATGTAAATTTCAAAAACTTTACAGATAGAATTAATTCACTTTCTGCAAGTTAAAAATCAGGGGGTAAAGTCATGCTCTTGTGCTAATTAACACTTTAAAAATTAACTGCAGACTTGTACAACAAAATACCAAATAAAGGATGACTTTAGTACTTTTTAAAATTAAGATCCAAATAAAGGTTTCTGAACTTTATTTATACAAAAAGCCAAATCCATATTGCAGCATAACAAAATTAATTCTTACAGCTGTCAGTGGTATTTGACAGCAAACTTGCAACAGTAACTTTTTTTTCTGAGATAAGTTGAGTTAGGTTACTTATCAGCATTCTATGATCAAACGTAATGTGAAAACCAGACATAAATCTGCAATAAAAACAAGCCATCCAGAAGTAAGCAAAATGTTGCTCGAAATTTCACGGGTGGGTTTTGTCTGTTCACAGAACCAACAGTAGTTAACATTTTCTTATAGTGCAAAGCCTCACGAAAATGAACATAGCCATTTTACAAATTCTAAATTAATATCCATTGACCTATGTATTGGATAGCGGTAACTGTAATCGTTTACGCTGAGTTTAATGTCATTCACACGCTGGCTACATTGCAGCAGAAATGCAACACACGCTGGCTACATTGCAGCAGAAATGCAAGCATTTTTATCAGACTAGAATGAAAGCTACAGAGCAGGTTAATTTATTGTAACAGCATGAATGGAGAGTACAGATGCATGAATGAAGATTTTCATTGTACTTGTACCTCACCGTACTTGTGCATATATGTCAATAAACTCGACAATTTTTGGTCTTTATCCAGTATTCACACCATACAAAGCCATTTGAGAAACATGAAAAAAGTTTCACATAATGAAACGGAACATAATGAGGCACATAAAGGGAAACTCTCTTCAATACGCATTGCTGTTTTTTTACTGCGTCCTGACAGATATGCATAAAATTTGTAAAGTAAACCTTGGTCAATTGCATTTTGTACTCCAGTGCTTGGTGTGACATTGAAACAGAAGATTGGTTCCACATGCTGTATTATAAATGACAAGGAACAAGTATATGCATGTCAGCCACATTGTACCTTCAGTTTTTTATTGTAAGCAATCCTTTCCAAATAACTCCAATTTCTATTGAGGGTGGTTGGTCGGTCACTCTATTTGTGAAAAACATACAATTTAGTCAGACTGATTCTGACTGGTTTTACCATCAGAATAATGACCCTTCTGTCTCACGTGTGGCTGATTCCCTATACACGAGGCAAGGCCACAAGTGGCAGATGACTATCGGAAAAGAGAAAATGTCCATATCAATCCAATCCTGCTTTCACCCCACATTTATACAAATTGTTGGGTCACTGTGACCAGTCACCACATAGATTGAATTAAGAACCCTGCTCAGTTCTCCCTCTATTTAACTTTAAGCTAGGCTGCAGTATTTATACTGCATATAGCAGTAGGAGATAACTAAGTTAGTACAGTGCAGGAAATGAAGACAGCTTTTTTTCCCTGGTCCCAAATCAATAAACCAAAGTCATTCAAAACCTGTATATTAGTAGCATCATAACAAATTTGGGATATAGCAAGATGACCCATTGAGAATAGATACAAACCACAAATTTTGCATCAACCCGGAGATGTGACAGCAGAAGCATGTGGTTTATTTGAACTGTTACAAATTTAAAAAAAAAACTTGGTGCAAAGATCCGAGAGTAAATTAGATTGGAGGATTTAAAAAAAAAAAAGAAAAAAATGTTCTGACATCTTCTGAAGGAAGTGTATTTTATTTGTAGCTGCTAATCGTTCTATCACCATCATATAAATACAGTTTGCAGCCCTGCAGATAACTAATATTGTATGCACTGCAATACTTAGTTTACTGAGGCTTCTTATAAAAAATGCACTGTACTGAGTTAAGGTTCTTCTCCTGCAAGGCACCATTTGGACTACAAATAATTCTGCATTTTAGACATCAGACGTAAGGAGAATGTGTAGATGCTTTTGCAGAAATAAGGTGGGTAACCAGTGTAAGCATTTGCAAGGATCTTGTTTTCCTACAGTAATTTTATATCTTATACGTAATTGCCAGCATGACGAGGCATCAAATCCCAGGTAAGCAACGTGGCAGGATTTTAAAAAAAAGTTCTTAAATCTTCTTTTATTTTTGTTTGTAAAGAATGGTTGAAGATCTATCTTGATATGAAACTTAAATATCAACACCTTATCTTGGTGTACTCCTAACTAATGCAACACTAGCAATGCACTACCTAGTATAATATAATAGGAAACTCAAATATCATGTGCTGCAGCAATAGTTTGTATATATCTGAACTGCTCATTTGCAGATATTGCACATCCATAATTGTATAATTTGATTTAACGTATGCAATTATCATATATGAAATTACAAAATAATCACAGTTTTACTTCTTTGTTCACATTGTTCCTATGACATGATAGATACTGTAGTCATTACATTGGTCGTAACATGAAGAATGGGAAAATGGTCACTTGATTTCCTTTTATAATGAAACAACCAAATTGCTTTTATTTTCAAAAGCCAGAGTTTAGATGGTAAAGTGGCAATCTTTATAATTATAAGGAAATTCAATGAGGCAGCAGTCTCAAGGACATTTGAGTATTCTTTTTAAAACCAGTTATTTTCTAAATATAAAATTGCTCAAAATGACATGATATCCTTTATTAGGCAATCCAATTTTTAAGTCAGGGAAATGAAACCGAAAGATTGATATTACCATGTACAATGAACATTTACTCATCTACTGTTTTATATGTATGACATTTGACGGTGTATTTAAACTTACTGTGGAAATTCTTATCCATCTCCCGATATTTTGTGGGCCAAAACCCTTGTCTAAAGCATCATCTCACTCTTATAACCCTGCTAATGTTTCTTTGTTAACTACATGTGCCATTGCACCCAAGCCTTGGACATTGAGGTCAGAAGACCAAACTATAGGGAATTCTTGAATTTCTGCCAATTTACATTAACAACCAAGTCTCTTCTTCCATAATGGCAGAGATTCCACGGAAACTATCTGCATCTAAAGAACAAAATATAATTCACATGATCAAAGTTCTTGTAGCCCAGTTGGTCTCTGCAAAGGTACAGATCAATCTAAGGCAAACACATCACTTGTGTTTTATTTCCAATATTTTCCACTGATGTTCAAATGTGACTCACACTTAGTTTTGAAATCCTAAAGGGAATTCATAAACTATATATTAATCAGTTTTCTTTTCTACCATGCTTTTCTCCTCCAGTTCTTCATCTTTGAGCTCCTCTGAATTTTCTTTAACTTCACCACCCTTTTGATTTTCATCACCGTTTTCCTCCTTTTCTCCATCACTGGGTTCCGCATCTCCCTGTTCAATGGCTTCATCCTGAAGCAGTTCTCCTTCTTCTGGTTCATATTCCCCATCTGCTGACCAGATTCCGTAACACATGATGCTGATAACACCCAAAGGTAGACCAAAGAGAAAGCAGCCCAGGAGTGGGGAGGCCTTAAAAACGGACTAAAGTGAAGAAAAACATGGGAAAAAATATTGATACCCAGCACATTTTCAAAATTATTAACTGATTGAAACAATTAAATTAACAGTTATATTGACACCAAGACTACCACGTCAAATTTACAACGTATCCTTGGCCATGGCAACGACCAAGGTCCATTTGAAAGGTTGTGGTGTCTCTTTCATCCTTTTAGAATCTTTGACCTCTATTTTAGTTTTTTCTATTGGTAATATTATATTTCCAAAGCACTTTTTCCAGAACAAGGGGTCACAGTTTAAGGATAAGAGGGAAGTCTTTTAGGACCGAGATGAGAAAATCATTGTTTACACAGAGAGTGGTGAATCTGTGGAATTCTCTACCACTGAAGGTAGTTGAGGCCACAGTTCATTGGCTATATTTAAGAGGGAGTTAGATGTGGCCCTTGTGGCTAAAGGGATCAGGGGGTATGGAGAGAAGGCTTAACGGGATACTGAGTTGGATGATCAGCCATGATCATATTGAATGGCGGTACAGGCTCGAAGGGCCGAATGGCCTACTCCTGCACTTATTTTCTATGTAACATCTGCATCAGCAAGGATTTTATAAAAATAACTAACAAAGAATCCTATGCCCCTATAAGCTCTTTTGTTTATATAATTAAGAAAATGTAACATAATATGAAGAAGCAAATAACTGAGAGACGCGCATTATTTCGTTGCATTATATATCAGAAGGAGGTTGCGTCTAGTACGTAGGTAAAACACTGCTAGAGGCAGACAGAATGGGAGCAGAATGCAAGTATATAATTCAGTCTATAGATGTTTTGACATTAGCCCACAAATAACAAAACTAATTGTAATTGGAGCAATGGAAGAGCACTTTAAACATGTATCTTGTTGTGATGTGTGTGATTCTAGCAATGTCAGATGTATGGCTCAGCTACAGTTTCCTTAAGATGTTTATGTTGCATATTCCAGTGAGCTACTGCGAGTCTGTATGCTGACGGTGCTCCTGTAGTAGTGGGAAGTTGAGGAAGCTCTGGAATGGTTGAGTCTGGGATCAAAGACAAGGGTGAAGATTTCAGCAACAGAGGTAGCTAGCCTTTGTGTAGTAGGGTAACTTTGATTGGAAAAAAACCCACCCGGATTCCAACTGGTCAACTTACAAAGATTCTGAATAAAGCTGAAGGCTTGGTGGAAACTAGAATGATGGCTATTGGGTGCATGTGCCGGGGATTATTAGTTAACATTCTAACAGGACATGGTAAATGTTTGAGAAAGGTGGAGAAGATGTAAACGTGGGTGTCCTCAGGTTCTGTGTGGAAAGTTCATGCTTGTGATGTTCCTCTAAATTCCTACAAGTGAAGTGGTTGGGCCAAGAAGAAATGGTGTGGTTGGGCCTAGAAAAAATGGGGAGAGCAGGAAGATAAATATTTCCAGAAAAGTAAAAATGAAATCAGATATGAACAACCCCATTGAGAGAAGCAGATGAAAGTGGAGGAGCTATAATTGACCACTGCAGAGAGATTGAAACAAGAGGCATTATTATAAAGTCACATTCGTGATGAATGTCATTTATTGCTTTAGTTTAGTTGCATGTCATAGATATGAACGTCTATAGAATGACCCAAGTGTGGAATTGCAGAAAAGGTAATAAATTGGATAGGTATATGGATGGGAAAGGAATGGAGGGTTATGGTCCGAGTGCAGGCAGATGGGACTAGGGGAGAATAAGTGTTCGGCACGGACTAGAAGGGACGAGATGGCCTGTTTCCGTGCTGTAATTGTTATATGGTTATATATATGACAGCCATGTTAAGAAGCCGGAAAGTAAAAAGAAACTGAAGATGGGAGAGTAGTTTCCAAAAGACAAGATTCAAATTACGATCGATGGATAGTCAGGAATTGGCAGGAAAAGATCAAGAAACAGAAGGTGGCGTTATTGCCGTGATACATTGGAGAGGGAAGAAAGAGATAAATTAAACTATAGGAAACTGTGTTAAAAGGCAAAGCAAGGAGAAAGTTGGAGGTGGTTCAGGTATTTGACAGGAATTGTCTTTCCTCTGTTATAGTATACAAACTTAAAGCACAAGGCATTGGGGGTTCAGTATTGATGTGGATAGAGAACTGGCTGGCAAACAGGAAGCAAAGAGTAGGAGTAAACGGGTCCTTTTCACAATGGCAGGCAGTGACTAGTGGGGTACCCCAAGGCTCAGTACTGGGACCCCAGCTATTTAAAATATATATTAATGATCTGGATTAGGGAATTGAAGGCAATATCTCCAAGTTTGCGGATGACACTAAGCTGGGGGGCAGTGTTAGCTGTGAGGAGGATGCTAGGAGACTGCAGGGTGACTTGGATAGGCTGGGTGAGTGGGCAAATGTTTGGCAGAGGCAGTATAATGTGGATAAATGTGAGGTTATCCATTTTGGTGGCAAAAACAGGAAAGCAGACTATTATCTAAATGGTGGCCGATTGGGAAAGGGGGAGATGCAGCGAGACCTGGGTGTCATGGTACACCAGTCATTGAAGGTAGGCATGCAGGTGCAGCAGGCAGTAAAGAAAGCGAATGGTATGTTAGCTTTCATTGCAAAAGGATTTGAGTATAAGAGCAGGGAGGTTCTACTGCAGTTGTACAGGGTCTTGGTGAGACCACACCTGGAGTATTGCATACAGTTTTGGTCTCCAAATCTGAGGAAGGACATTATTGCCATAGAGGGAGTGCAGAGACGGTTCACCAGACTGATTGCTGGGATGTCAGGACTGTCTTATGAAGAAAGACTGGTTTATACTCTCTAGAATTTAGAAGATTGAGAGGGGATCTTATAGAAACTTACAAAATTCTTAAGGGGTTGGACAGGCTAGATGCAGGAAGATTGTTCCCGATGTTAGGGAAGTCCAGGACAAGGGGGTCACAGCTTAAGGATAAAGGGGAAATCCTTTAAAACCGAGATGAGAAGAACTTTTTTCACGCAGAGAGTGGTGAATCCCTGGAACTCTCTGCCACAGAGGGTAGTTGAGGCCAGTTCATTGGCTATATTTAAGAGGGAGTTAGATGTGGCCCTTGTGGCTAAGGGGATCAGGGGGTATGAAGAGAAGGCAGGTACGGGATACTGAGTTGGATGATCAGCCATGATCATATTGAATGGCGGTGCAGGCTCGAAGGGCCGAATGGCCTACTCCTGCACCTAATTTCTATGTTTCTATGTTAGTAAACTGAAGTGGTAACTAAATAATTACTTTGTGACTAGATGAGATGAATCAATAGATATGCAATAAACTATGTAATGCTCAATGAGTCAGTCAGTTATTTCAAGCAAATAAATTGCTGTCAAGTACTTACTAACAATTCTAAATTTAATAGCAAATGAAACATCATTTATAAGTACTTACTAAAATGGTGGATTTTCCATCATATAGCAGTCTTCTAACACGATAAAAGAAACTGTCTCCTCCCTGTGCCTGAAAAGAAAAATAAATAATTTAATTTACTCTCAAAACTGAAAAAATAGAAATTAAAAACGTAACAAAACAGGACATCAGGATGAGATGCTATCACGGATTTTAACAGCAAATTCTCCTGATGTACTTGATAATTCAAAAGAATGGTATTTTCCACGAATTAAGTGAGAAATGTCTATTTAGGCTATTATACCATCCTTGCCTCGCTGAGCAAGTGCTTGGATTTCAATATGGGGAAATTTTCCTGTGCAATACCTATTATTTAGCTGACATCACCAGTGAGATTTATTTCTGATATTTAAACATTTCCCTTGTCCTCCTCAAAGAAAACTGCTACAATTCAATGTTTCAGGAGGCAGTGTGTTTTTGTTCTCAAAAAGAATGAATAATAATCTTATACACAATCCATTCAATTCTCGCGACCACAATGATTAATAAACCCAAGGACAAGGGGAATAGTATTAGCTTTAGCAGATACAGTATGGAAACGGGCCCTTTGGCCCACTGAGTCCACGCCGACAATCGATCACCAGTTCAAACTAGATCAATGTTATCCCACTTTCACATCCACTACCGTCATTCTGCTTGCAATTTACAGATGCTAATTAAAGTACAATCCCTTGCATTTTGGGGATGTGGGAGGAAACCAGAGCACCCAGAGGAAACCAAAGATCTTAGAGCGGAGCAAGATGGTCCACTCCGGCAAAATCCAATGGACTGACGTGTAGTACGCACTGGAGCGTAACTTACATCATTTCAGTAAACCCGACCGACTTCAGTTATGCCTCTCGCAATGTAATGAGCGTTGCAGGGGAACAGTTTGTGTGTTTATAAATGTTTTTAAAAAAAAATATTTTTAAAATGCAGTAAACCCTCATCAATTTCCCCCATCACTATCAGCACGGCCTTAGTTGCTATTTGCTGAATTAAGTGTGTGTGTGGAAATTTGCGCCATTGTTAATCTGACTGGAAGCCAAATCTGACTGGACACACGAAAGAGGTACATACCTTATACAGGGAGGAACTGCAGATGCTGGTTTAAACCGAAGACAGACACAAAAGGCTGGAGTAAATCAGAGGATCAGGCAGCATCTCTGAAGAAAAGGACTAGGTGATATTTCAGGTCGGCTTTTTCGATAGCTGCCATGACCCATTTGATGTCATCTTTCGCCCTGCTCCTGGTCTCGGCCCGCACCGATTTGCCGGACATGCTGTGTGTATGTGTGGTTTTTTTTTGGCGGAGTCTGAGGGGAGAAGCTCCGGCACCAAGAGCGAACGAATGCGCGGACGAAAACAACGTTCATAGAGCGGCATAGATGACATTTCGGGTCGAGACCCTTCTTCAGACTGACAGTCAAGGGAAAGGGAAACGGGAGATATAGGCATATCTTCCAATCATTTGTCCCTAGTTACGTCTATATCTCTTGTTCCTCTTTCCCCTGACTCAGTCTGACGAAGGGTCTTGACCCGAAATGTCACCTATTCCACTCTATGATCATTGCTTTCGTCCGTCTGTCCGCGCGTTTGCTCGCTCTTGGTGCCGGCGTTTCTCCCCTCGACTCCACCAAACAAACACACACACAAACAGCTTGTCCGGCAGATCGGTGCGAGCCGAGACCAGGAGCAGGGCGAAGGATGGCATCAAACGGCTCATGACAACTATCGAAAAAGTACGGAAATGGTAAGGGAGAAATTAAAAAACAACACCCAAAGGAAATAGATGCTTATATAAAAAAGAGGGGCCGGCGATCACTCCGTGTCCGTGTCGGAGGAAAGGGGGGGGGGGAAGAGGATGGTTTGAGTTCCTCTTTCCCCTGACTCAGTCTGAAGACGGATCTTGACCCGAAATGCCACCTATTCCTTTTGTCCAGAAATGCCACCCGACCCGCTGCATTTTGTGTCCATCCTTTAATCTCTCAGCCTGATATAGCAGAATTTCCCTGAATTAGCTTGATGCCATGACGGAAGCCGGTTACGGAAATGGCGCTGAAGATCGCCTATCGCCTACTACGGCTTTTTCGCGGAGTGAACAATATTGCTCCACTCTATGATCTTTGGAGGAAACCCATGCAGTCACGGGGAGAACATGGAAACTCTGGATTTGATCCTGACAGCACCCAAGGGCAGGATCAAACTGGGTCTCTGGTGTTGCGAGGGGAAGATGGAAACTTACAAAATTCTTAAGGGGTTGGACAGGCTAGATGCAGGAAGATTGTTCCCGATGTTGGGGAAGTCCAGAACAAGGGGTCCCTTAAGGATAAAGGGGAAATCCTTTAAAACCGAGATGAAAGAACTTTTTTTCACGCAGAGAGTGGTGAATCTCTGGAACTCTCTGCCACAGAGGGTAGTTGAGGCCAGTTCATTGGCTAGAGGGAGTTAGATGTGGCCCTTGTGGCTAAGGGGATCAGGGGATATGGAGAGAAGGCAGGTACGGGATACTGAGTTGGATGATCAGCCATGATCATATTGAATGGCGGTGCAGGCTCGAAGGGCCGAATGGCCTACTCCTGCACCTAATTTCTATGTTTCTATGTTTCTATGGGAGAAAGTCAACTAACCAATCTGAAAATAAAAATGACATTAATATTCATAAACTTACTTCTGCAGATCCTTCCAAGATTTTATTAATAAATTTAATCAAGTCCTCAATGCTCATAATTGGGGTTTCTGGTACAAAATACTGTTGGTTTGAGGTATTCAGCACCACAATGGAAGGAACAGCAACCTCACTGAAAGAGAAACAAAGAAACTATCAAGCAATGCTAATGGTTAACACAAAGCTATTAATCTAATGCTCTGCTTTATATTTCTATTCAAGAAATCCTCAAACAATGTTAAACATAACTGAAAACTATTAGGAATAGTGCATATCGAGCCACCTAGTGGTAATAACTATAGTTACATATTTAGAGATCACAGAAGCACAACGTTAAAACCCTTCTTCAGACTGAAAGATAGATAGAGGTGGTGGTGTGGGGACTAGAGGTGGGAAAAGGCCAGAACAAACCTGGGCCAGCAACAGGTTACCTCAGGAACGGTGTAGCCCATAATGGCCCATTGTTGCCTGGGGAAGATGTTCTAATGACAGGGATAACAAGATGCGAACAATGGAACTAGTAGGGTGAATAAGGTGGGGGTTGGGGGGAAGGAATTCAGGATTTACTTGAAATTAGAGAAATCAATGTACATATCGCTGGTTGTAAGCTGCCCAACTGAAATATGAAGTGCTGTTCCTTCAATTTGCATGTGGCCTAACTCTTTGACTTCTCCGGACAGAAAGGTCAGTATTGGAATGGGAAGGGGAGTTAAAATGATGGCAACCAGGAGATTGCGTAGGCCAAGACGGACTGAGCACAAGTGTTCAATGAAACAATCACCAAGTCTATGCTTGGTCTCGCCGATAAGTACAAACCTACACCAGGAGCAGCTGATACATTAGATGAGGTTGGAGGGGTACAGGTAAACCTCTGAAAGGATGGTTGGGTTCCCTGGATTGAGTCAAGGGAGGAGGTACAAGGACAGGTGTTGCATCTGCTGTGGTTGCAGGGGAAAGTCCCCGGGGAGAGGGTGGTTTGGATGGGAAGGGATGAGCGAAATTCATCCCTTCCCACTCTATAGTCGTCCTACTATCCTTGTATCCCTGTCGTTAGCACATCTTCCCCAGCCAACAATGGGTCATTGTGGAATCCACCCTTCCTGAGGTCATCTGTTGCCAGCTCTGTTTTGTTCTGGTCTTTACTTGCCTCCAATCACCCCCCATCTCTTTAAGTGTGAAGGGCTTCAACACGAAACGTCATCTATTCCTTTTTCCAGTGATGCTGCCCGACCTGCCCATTTACTCCAGCATTTTGTGTCTATCTCCGGTATAAACCAGCATCTGCAGTTCCTTCCTACTACACACATTAAAATATAGCTCCTGCACTTGGCCAAAGTTTAAAGCAAGGTCCCAAACCAAAATATCATTTGTCCATGCTCTCCAGGGATGCTGCATGACCTGCTGAGTTACCCCAGCTCCTCTGTAATTTATTTTTAAAGACAAGCTTAAATTGGACCACCATGAGCATTAGGAAAGAGGGGATAAACAGGGACAACAACTACTCTAATAATCAATGTGCAACAGGACAAGTGTATGGGTGTGCACATACGTAATGCATGTTCCAATGTCATCAAATTTACATTCTTGTTCACACCACAGAACAATCCTAGCAAAATGTTTAACAAACTGTACTAGAAATTGATGCTATGAACAAAACAAAAATAACTAAGCTAATTAAAAACAATTCAGTAATGCACCAAGATGTGTTACCAATCAGAAGGTTCAGATCTGCACCCAGTAAGGAAGTGGAGCAGCTACACTAGATGTCACAATTGCTGGAGTACAGGGGTGGAGTTAGAAAGAACATTGATAATTTTTGTCCCCGATTGCTGGCCTGTGATCACTCTACAAAAGTACAGGCAAGGGCAGAATCTGATTACACACTTGCAAAATAACTCAGATCAACTAAATTCAATGCAACATGGTATATATCAGAAGATTGCCCTTGATAACAAAATCAAACACTCTTCAAGAATTGGAGAAGCAAAAATCAAAATACATTGACAGTGGAAATGTGCAGCAGGGATTTATAGTGTCTCGTATGATTCAACAATAATTCCTTCCTACCCAAGTCATTACAACCTAGGTTGAACAGGTGATTTCCCTCTTTAGATTAGGCGTATACGATTTTCCACAAAGATACATAGCTTCAACATGTTCATTGTTGGACACTCCAAAACAAGATTACCTCTTAGTACTTCATGCAAAATAATTTGCAGTCCCTGCAACCCCTACCCCCTCGATGCTGCCATGTTTTATTTCACTGAATGAAGATCATTTAGTATGTTTATTCCTCTCTTGCTGTCACTCGCTGTTCTCATCATTTCTACTTTAGCTTTTGCATTCTATTTTCCTCAGCATCGGGATTCTTGTACTATTTCTTCAATAAATTTTTCTTATGTATTTCTGTCTTTATGTTCGATGCGCCTCCCTCTCTCTCTCTCTGCAAAAATCTTCCTTTCCTCCATATCAGGATTGAAAAAGTGGTCCCAGCTGCAAATAAATCCAAGGATTGAAAGGTGAGGAAGTTGCAATTTTATTCACACTAAGCAAAATTATCATTATTTTTCTCTTTGAGAACTTGACATTCAGACTTGAGGTAACCATATAACATATAACCATATAACAATTACAGCACGGAAACAGGCCATCTCGGCCCTACAAGTCCGTGCCGAACAACTTTTTCCCCTTAGTCCCACCTGCCTGCACTCATACCATAACCCTCCATTCCCTTCTCATCCATATGCTTATCCAATTTATTTTTAAATGATACCAATGAACCTGCCTCCACCACTTCCACTGGAAGCTCATTCCACACCGCTACCACTCTCTGAGTAAAGAGGTTCCCCCTCATGTTACCCCTAAACTTCTGTCCCTTAATTCTCAAGTCATGTCCTCTTGTTTGAATCTTCCCTATTCTCAAAGGGAAAAGCTGATCCACATCAACTCTGTCTATCCCTCTCATCATTTTAAAGACCTCTATCAAGTCCCCCCTTAACCTTCTGCGCTCCAGAGAATAAAGACCTAACTTATTCAACCCATCTCTGTAACTTAGTTGTTGAAACCCAGGCAACATTCTAGTAAATCTCCTCTGTACTCTCTCTATTTTGTTGACATCCTTCCTATAATTGGGCGACCAAAATTGTACACCATACTCCAGATTTGGTCTCACCAATGCCTTGTACAATTTTAACATTACATCCCAGCTTCTATACTCAATGCTCTGATTTATAAAGGCTAGCATACCAAAAGCTTTCTTTACCACCCTATCTATATGAGATTCCACCTTCAAGGAACTATGCACGGTTATTCCCAGATCCCTCTGTTCAACTGTATTCTTCAATTCCCTACCATTTACCATGTACGTCCTATTTTGATTTGTCCTGCCAAGGTGTAGCACCTCCACATTTATCAGCATTAAACTCCATCTGACATCTTTCAGCCCATTCTTCCAAATGGCCTAAATCACTCTGTAGACTTTGGAAATCCTCTTCATTATCCACAACACCCACTATCTTGGTATCATCTGCATACTTACTAATCCAATTTACCACACCTTCATCCAAATCATTGATGTACATGACAAACAACAAAGGACCCAACACAGATCCCTGAGGCACCCACTAGTCACCTGCCTCCAACCCGATAAACAGCCATCCACCATTACCCTCTGGCTTCTCCCATTCAGCCACTGTTGAATCCATCTTGCTACTCCTGCATTTATACCCAACAGTTGAACCTTCTTAACCAACCTTCCATGAGGAACCTTGCCAATGGCCTTACTAAAGTCCATATAGACAACATCCACTGCTTTACCCTCGTCAATTTCCCTAGTAACCTCTTCAAAAAATTCAAGAAGATTAATCAAACATGACCTTCCAAGCACAAATCCATGCTGACTGTTCCTAATCAGACCCTGTTTATCCAGATGCTTATATATATTATCTCTAAGTATCTTTTCCATTAATTTGCCCACCACTGAAGTCAAACTAACAGGCCTATAATTGCTAGGTTTACTCTTAGAACCCCTTTTAAACAATGGAACAACATGCGTAATACGCCAATCCTCGGGGACTATTCCCGTTTCTAATGACATTTGAAATATTTCTGTCATAGCCCTGGCTATTTCTACACTAACTTCCCTCGATGTCCTAGGGAATATTCTGTCAGGACCTGGAGACTTATCCACTTTTATATTTTTCAAAAGTGTCAGTACTTCTTTTACTTTGAAACTCATAGTATCCATAGCTACTCTACTAGTTTCCCTTACCTCACATAATTCAATATCCTTCTCCTTGGTGAATACCGAAGGAAAGAAATTGTTCAATATCTCCCCCATCTCTTTTGGCTCTGCAGATAGCTGTCCACTCTGTCTCTCCAATGGACCAATTTTATCCCTCGTTACACTTTTGCTATTAATTTTAACATTACATCCCAGCTTCTATACTCAATGCTCTGATTTATAAAGGCTAGCATACCAAAAGCTTTCTTTACCACCCTATCTATATGAGATTCCACCTTCAAGGAACTATGCACGGTTATTCCCAGATCCCTCTGTTCAACTGTATTCTTCAATTCCCTACCATTTACCTCTCGTCGGTCTCCAGCAAAGACGGCCAACTCTTCGATGTTAGGCCGCAGTGCGGACGGATACGATACGGAAAAAATCGCATCTCCGTCAAGGTAAGAGATTAGAAAAAGTTTCCCCCAACTCCCCACCCCTCCACTCCCCACATAAACAAGCTGAAGAACACTAAAACCATACATATAACACATACAAACATACAACAAAAGAAGGAAGGGACAGACAGACTGTTGGTGATGCAGCCATTTCTGGTGCCACCCGGTAGACACAAAATGCTCTAGTAACGCAGCCGAACATCACCCATTGGATTTACTTTCACCTTACATGCCAAAGCAACCTCATGTCTTCTTTTAGCTTTTCTAATTTCTTTCTTAAGATTCTTTTTACATTCCTTATACTCCTCAAGCACCTCATTTACTTCATGCTGCATATAATTGTAGTAGATCTCTCTCTTTTTCCGAACCAGATGTCCAATTTCCCTTGAAAACCAGGGCTCTTTCCAATGTTTACTGTTTCCTTTCAACCGAATAGGAACATAAAGGTTCTGTACTCTTAAAATGTCCCCTTTAAATGTCCTCCATTTCTCTTCTACATTGAAAATCCCTTTGGATTTACTTTCACCTTACATGCCAAAGCAACCTCATGTCTTCTTTTAGCTTTTCTAATTTCTTTCTTAAGATTCTTTTTACATTCCTTATACTCCTCAAGCACCTCATTTACTTCATGCTGCCTATAATTGTAGTAGATCTCTCTCTTTTTCCGAACCAGATGTCCAATTTCCCTTGAAAACCAGGGCTCTTTCCAATGTTTACTGTTTCCTTTCAACCGAATAGGAACATAAAGGTTCTGTACTCTTAAAATGTCCCCTTTAAATGTCCTCCATTTCTCTTCTACATCCTTCCCATAAAACAAAATGTCCCAGTTCACTCCTTTTAAATCATTTCGCATCTCATCAAAGTTAGCCTTTCTCCAATCAAAAATCTCAACCCTAGGTCCAGTACTGACCTTCTCCATAATTATATTGAAACTAATGGTATTGTGATCACTGGACCCGAAGTGCTCCCCAACGCATACCTCCGCCACCTGTCCTGTCTCATTTCCTAACAGGAGGTCCAACACTGCCCCTCCTCTAGTAGGTACCTCTATGTATTGCTGCAAAAAAACTATCTTGCACACATTTTACAAACTCCAAACCATCCAGCCCATTTACCGAATGTGTATCCCAGTCTATGTGTGGAAAGTTGAAATCTCCCACAATCACTACTTTGTGCTTACTACTAATATCTGCTATCTCCTTACATATTTGCTCTTCCAATTCTCGATCCCCATTTGGCGGTCTATAATACACCCCTATAAGTGTTGCTACGCCTTTCCCACTTCTCAGTTCCACCCAAATAGCCTCCCTAGATGAGCCCTCCAATCTATCCTGCCAAAGCACTGCCAAAGCACAGCCCTCCTACAACCATGTTTCACTGATCGCCACAACATCATACTTCCAGGTGTCTATCCAGACTCTAAGCTCATCCACCTTTCTTACAATACTCCTAGCATTAAAATATGCACATTTAAGAAACCCCCCGCCTCTTATTCTCTGTTTATTTCCTTTTTTTTTCTTTCTCCTCTTGTGCCCGAGTGCTTCCCTTTTCTGCTTCCTGCCTCCCATTCTGTCTACTAGCTTTCTCTATTTGAGTCCCTCACCCCAACCATTCTAGTTTAAAGTCTCCCCAGTAGCCTTTGCAAATTTCCCCGCCAGGATATTGGTCCCCCTCGGGTTCAAGTGCAACCCATCCTTTCTGTACAGGTCCCACCTTCCCCAAAAGAAGTCCCAATGATCCAGAAACTTGAATCCCTGCCCTCTGCACCAGTCTTTCAGCCACGCATTTATCCTCCACCTCGCTCCATTCCTACTCTCACTGTCGCGTGGCACAGGCAGTAATCCTGAGATTGTTACCTTTTTGGTCCTTTTCCTTAACTCTCCTCCAAACTCCCTAAATCCTCCCTTCAGGACCTCTTCCCTTTTTTTACCTATGTCATTGGTACCTATATGTACCACGACCTCAGGCTCCTCTCCCTCTGATTTCAGGATATCTTATAACCATATAACAATTACAGCACGGAAACAGGCCATCTCGACCCTTCTAGTCCGTGCCGAACACATAATCTCCCCATGTCCCATATACCTGCGCTCAGACCATAACCCTCCATTCCCTTCCCATCCATATAACTATCCAATTTATTTTTAAATGATAAAAACGAACCTGCCTCCACCACCTTCACTGGAAGCTCATTCCACACAGCTACCACTCTCTGAGTAAAGAAATTCCCCCTCATGTTACCCCTAAACTTCGGTCCCTTAATTCTCAAGTCATGTCCCCTTGTTTGAATCTTCCCTACTCTCAGTGGGAAAAGCTTTTCCACGTCAACTCTGTCTATCCCTCTCATCATTTTAAAAACTTCTATCAAGTCCCCCCTTAACCTTCTGCGCTCACGCGTTGAGACACGTCCGAGACCTTGGCACCAGGGAGACAGACCACCATCCTGGTCTCCCGACTGCGTCCACAGAATCGCCTATACGACCCCCTAACAATAGAGTCCCCAATTACTATTGCCCTCTTCTATTTGTCCCTACCTTCAGGAGCAACAGGGCCGGTCTCTGTGCTGGAGGCCCGTCCGCTCTCGCTACCCCCGGGCAGGCTGTCACCCCATCCATACTCAAACAGGAGTACTTATTTCCAAGGTGTACCGACATTATAGTACTCACTCGTTCCTGCCTCTGCCCCTTGCCGTTCCTTAGCGTGACCCACATGTCTCTCTCCCGTGGTTTTGGAGTGACCACCTCCCTATAACCCCCCTCTATGACCTCCTCACTCTCCCTGACCAGACAGGTCATCGAGCTGCTGCTCCAGGATCCTAATATGGTCCCTTAGGAACCCCATCTCGCTGCACCTGGTGCAGATGTGGACGTCTGGAGGGCCATCCGACACCATGACCTCCCACGATTTATATACTCACAGCCCTGACCCTCCTCCACTCGCTCCAACGATCCCGGGCCTCTGTAAAAGCAAGCCCCGCGCTTGATTTATATACTCACAGCCCTGACCCTCCTCCACTCGCTCCAACGATCCCGGGCCTCCGAGGTAAATTACTTCATGTGCTGAACAACACTATTATATTTATTTTGAGTGACCCTCTTGATTTACTCAAATGACTACTCCAGAGTCTCATAACAATCACCTCAATACATTTCACACCCAGAAACGTCTGTGTAAACACAAACTGAAATTGAAAATGGACATGCAAAAAAATTCTGAAATTAAAAAATTAGAAAACTCTTACTCCATAATGACACCGTTGATGTAATCAGCTCCGTCCACGTGCCCAAACTGGAAATCCCTGTCAATGCATTTAAATAATGTATGTTTAATGCAAACACATTTTGAGAGAACTTCTTATATTTCAAGAAATAGTTCTTATTTTCTTTACTGAGTATTGTGTAGGTGAGTTTTTTTTTCTTCAATGCAAACAAGCTGTATTTGCAAGAAGGAAAATACTCGTTTGGGTAAGTTAATTAAGGCCTCGTTTGCCCCTCCACCATTCATTTCCCACGGCACAACTCAGAGAAGTAGGAATCCTCACACATTGTCCTCCATCACTAAGCTCATTGCCATTTGGAGGATCTTGCTTGCTTCGCAGAATCAGTTTTCTTGCATTACAATAGTGACTAACCGTTAAGGTTCTTCATTCACTATAATTTGGGATATTTTGAATCTTTTAAAAAGTGTTTTATAAACAAGTTCTTGCTTTTCAGGTAGAATTATAAAATTTTACTCTGGTTGATTCATGTTATCTGCATCAGTATTCTTAAAAAACAAAATACAAACATTTAGTCCATACTTTCTGCCTCAATTTTTCAATTTTAAGTAAATACTTAATCACGTTCCCAGTGAGAACCTACGGATTCCATGCGCATAGCCTTGCAAAGTCATGATTATGAAAAGCAATGAGTGGATTTGGATGCAACAAGCATCATACTGGAAAAACAACAAATTTGAATGGTATTGTTCATGTCCCTTTTGTGAGTTCTCAAGGTAGCCCTGAGCCAAGAGAATACTCTGAAATATTGCCTTTAATCTAATGTAGGAAAGGTGGAAGACAATTTGTAAGGGCCCAGAAACAACAATGTGATAATAATAGAAAGACTGCTTTAAATAATGTTGATAAAAGTAAAATATTGGCCAAACAACCAAGGAAACCACTTTGCATTTTTTAATAATGAATTCCATGGAATATCCTGTATCTACCCAAGAGCAGTTTAACATTTACCTGAAAATTATGGGTAGTTATAGGAAACACAGATAAACGTGCTGATAATTTTCTAATGCTTTAAAATTGGAACCATATTATAATTTTATGGCACTGTTTCTTTTTGTGAGTAACCAATAGAGTAACGTCTTAAATGCACGTAAAATGCAAATACCATAAACAAGCCTACCTGGATCGTTATCATGGATATTTAGCCTTTCATACACGTCTCTCAATTTTTTATCAACTAGATTAAATGAGACTGGTGCAGCATGGTGGCACAATTGTATTATCTCCCCAGTCTGAATGAAGATTATTGATTATATGTTGTTATCTCTAAAACAAATGTTCAGTGCCAGAACTAATCTTGAGAACAATACATATGCTGCTGCCATTAAATATAATTAGAATTTCATTAAGTTCTTAAGCAAGGGCATGTATTAGATTTATTCAATGTATTCAGCCTTTCTTGCCAATTCTTTCAAAGAACTATTCATCCTCCTACGTACCCCCATTTGACTTTCATTTCCTAAGAAATATACTATTGTGGAAACATTTTACTTCCATGTACCACCAGGGGGCACCGCACGATGTTCATGTTAAAACTTATTTTGTGTGTTTTGTTGCTTTTTAATGGTATGACTGTGTGGCAAATTAAATTCCTCGTATGTTGCAAAACATACTTGGCTAATTTTTATGATTATGATTATTATGATGATTATGAGGATAGCTCCTCTCCTTGCTATTTGTTTTGCTGGCTTTATGATTCATGGCTTGTTACCAGACTCAATGTTGTCTGTTCTGTTAGTGCCGGTCATTAAGGACAAAGCTGGTAAAGTAGGCAGCCTAAATAATTACAGGCCCATAGCTTTAGCCAGCATATTGTCAAAAGTTTTAGAAAGAGTTCTGCTGGATAGAGTAAATGAGTTTGTTAACTCCACAGATAACCAGTTTGGCTTTAAAGCTAAACATTGCACTGACTTATGCATATATGCCCTAAAGGAGATTGTAAACAAATATAGAGGCAAAAACTCTTCAATCCTTATGTGCTTTATTGATGCTTCCAAAGCTTTTGACCGTGTTAATCACAGAAAGCTGTTTGTTAAAATGAGTCAAAGAGGGGTGCCTAAATACATTATGAGAATTCTGGCTACTTGGTATGCCTACCAGACTATACAAATAAAATGGGGCAATAGGGTCTCAGCCCCATTTGGGGTTAGCAATGTTGTTAGACAAGGGGGGATTTTGTCCACAGTCCTTTTTAATCTTTATATTGATGATCTGTCCAAGCAATTGAGAGCCTGTAATACTGGGTGCATGATTTATAATATTTTAGTGAACCATAGTATGAATGCAGATGATCTTGTGGTCTTTAGTCCATCTAGCGCTGGTCTCCAGCAGCTCCTTACTATATGTTCTGTGTATGGTGTGAAACATGATATTAAATATATTGCTTGTAATTGTGCCGTTATGATCTGTAGAGTCAAAGAGGATACATGTCTAACATTTCCTGATTTAAATTTGTCTGACAATAATCTTAGTGTCTGTAATAAGGTAAAGTATCTTGGACATTTTATTACGGAACAAATGACAGATGATGAGGATATTTATAGGCAACGACGCATGCTGTATGTACAGGCGAATATTCTCTTGCGTAAATTTGGTGCGTGTGCAGATGTGGTGAAGATGTCGCTGTTTAGAGCATATTACACACCACTCTATACTGCGCACCTGTGGTCGAACTATGGAAAGACAAGTTTGCAGAGACTAAAGGTGTCCTATAATGATGCCGTGAGAACACTGCTAAGGAAACCTAGATGGTATAGTGCTAGTAACATGTTTGTGCCTGCAGGAGTCAATACTTTAGAAGCTATCCTAAGAAATCATATGTATAAATTCATTTGCAGGATAAATTACTCTAAAAATATAATTATCGTGGCCTTCTCAAACATAAGGTTTAGCACTACACGCTACAAATCCCAGTTGTGGAGACACTGGTATCGTTGTCTCGTTGTAGGACATTGATCATTCTTTTCTATTCTAGATTTTAATTCATGTATTGTGTTTTTTTTTGGGGGTTTTTTAAATATATAATTTATGATGTTTTTATGTGATATACTAAGATTTTATATGTATTTTATGATGTTTTTATATGCAATGTATTTTTATGTAATGTTGTCCCTTGTCTGGACCTTGAGTCCAAAATAAAGTTTATTGTTATTATTATTATGATTCCAGAACATCCTAAATCACTGTATAAAAAGCTCAGTTTTCATTTTTTTTCACTTATCTTTATTTTGTGTCTGTTGGTTTGCATCGTTTGGTAGTGTGAAATAAAATTATACTCCTGAATTAATACACTTACAGCATGGAAACAGGCCCTTTGGCCCAACTTGTTCACACAGGCCAATATGTCCCAGTTACTCTAGTTCCAACTACCTGCGTTTGGCCCATATCGCTCTGAACGTCTGATCCATCTACCTGTCGCAATGCTCCTTAAACGTTGCGATAGTCTCTGCCTTAACTACCGTACCTCCTCCAGCAGCTCCTTCTATACACCCACCACCCTTTGTGTGAAAAAGTAACCTCTTGAGGTTCATATTAAATCTTTCCCCCCCTTCCTTAAACGCATGTCCCCTGGTTCTTGATTCCCCTACTCTGGGCAAGAAACTGTTGGTCTTCCCAATCTATTCCTCTCATGATTTTTAACACCTGTAAGATCACCCCTCATCCTCCTGCTCTTCAAGAGTCCTAGCCTGCTCAACCTCTCCCAAATGCTTAGACCCTCCCCACTTCTACTCAATGCTCTGATGGATGAACGCCAACGTGCCAAAAGCCTTTTTGACTACCTTAACTAGTGATGCCACTTTCAACGAACTATGTACCTGTACACCTGGATCCCTCTACAACACTCCCGAGCCCGGCTGTTCACTGTGTATGTTCTGCCCATGCCCAAAATGCAACACTTCACATTTCGCGGTATTAAATTCCGTCAACCATTCCTCAGCCCACCTAATCAAGATCGTGCTGCAATTTTTGACAACCATCTTCACCATCTAGAATACCACCCACTTAAGTGTCATCTGTAAACTTGCTAATCATGCCTTATACATTCTCATCCAAATCATTAAAATAGATGACAAATAGTAATGGGCTTGGCACAGAATCCTTAGGCACACCACTAGTCACAGGCCTCCAGTCAAAAAAAGCAACCTTCCACCATCACCCTCTGCTTCCTTCCATGTAGCCAATTTTCTATCCATTCAGCAATCTTTCCTTGAATCCCATGGATTCTAACCTTTGAGAGCAGCCTGCCTTAAGGAACCTTGTTGAATATCTTTTCGAAATCCATGTATACAATATCTACTTTCATCGATCTTTTTGGTCACATCCTCAAAAAACTCAGACTGAAGAAGACGGGGAGGGAGTGCTGGGGGGATGAGGGGAAATGAGCTGCGCCTGCGCAGTTGGGGGCTATACATGAGTGGTGGAATATTGCGTTGGGGAAACGGGTAAGTGGTGGAATATTGTGTTGGGGAGCAGACCCAACGGGTCTGCACTTAGTCTAGTGATTTTATAAAGAATCAGTAATATTTTTTGCTATTGTAATCGGGGATAATTTATATAGCTCAGTTTGCATCACACCCCTTCACAACATGAATCGTGGCTTTCAAAGATGTGTACATAAAGTTCAGGTCTCTGCTCACAGAATCATACCGTTTTGCTCATATCACCACCCATTCTTTTTCTCCCACAAAATGCATCCCTTTATATTTCACCTGGCATCTGACTCACTATATCAAATTTAAATCTCCCGTCAGTATGTGATCCTTTTCAATTGTTTAAATATGCAAAGCATTTATCAACAAACCTGTGAAACTGCTCCCTGTAACCAGTAGCAACTTCATGAGTAATGTCCTTTAAGCTGGAAAACAAAGAAAATGAAAATGAGCAGGCAAATTTACAGCAGAGACGTGCACTGCAGTTTATCCTACATTATAAATCATTGGTAAGATGAGTTGATCATCTGTGCAAGATTTCATCTAAATTAGCAAACTTTGCCAGAACTTGGAAGGTTATCTTTCAGGCATAGTAAATGCAAACATGAACAGGTGAGAATGAAGGAGATGCACAAGGTGGGAAACAACAAATATAGAAGGTAGAGCCGACAGAACTGGAGGACTCATCTGTGAGTAAGTAAGGCATGCGGGTATACAGAGGTAGAAACAAGGACTAACATTTTAAATTGGAGGCTGTGGGTGACCAGATGTCACTAACCACAGAATTGATAACAATTAGAGCACGGAAACAGGCCATCTCGGCCCTACAAGTCCGTGCCGAACAACTTTTTTTTAGGTTAGTCCACCTGCCTAGCACTCATACCATAACCCTCCATTCCTATCTCATCCATATGCCTATATCAAGGAATGTATTTTTAAATGGGGTGGTCTGAGACCTGCCTCCAAAAAAGAAAAACTGGAAGCTCATTCCACCACCGCTTGCAACTCTTGTAAGAAAAATCAAGTTCCCCCTCATATTACCCCTAAGAATAATGTCCCTTAATTCTGAAGTCATGTCCTCTTGTTTGAATCTTCCCTATTCTCAAAGGGAAAAGCTTGTCCACATCAACTCTGTCTATCCCTCTCATCATTTCAAAGACCTCTATCAAGTCCCCCCTTAACCTTCTGCGCTCCAGAGAATAAAGACCTAACTTATTCAACCTATCTCTGTAACTTAGTTGTTGAAACCCAGGCAACATTCCAGTAAATCTCCTCTGTACTCTCTCTATTTTTTTGACATCCTTCCTATAATTGGGCGACCAAAATTGTACACCATTTTCCAGATTTGGTCTCACCAACGCCTTGTACAATTTTAACATTACATCCCAGCTTCTATAGTCAATCTGCTCTGATTTATAAAGGCTAGCATACCAAAAGCTTTCTTTACCACCCTATCTATATGAGATTCCACCTTCAATAAACTGTAGACAGAATTAGATGGAGGAGAGAAAACAGGCAGGCAAGTTTTGGATAAACTCAAGTTTAATGGGTGGATGAATGTTAGGTTATCCACTTTGGTAGCAAAAACAGGAAGGCAGATTACTATCTAAACACAGCTAGGATATCAAGGAATGTTGTGGTGGGGGGGGGGTGGTCTGGAGAAGTAAAGATTAGAAAAAAGAAAATAAAGAGATGCCTTCAACCATCATTTGCAACTCTTGTAAGAAAAATCAAGCTGAAAAATACAAACAGCTGTAGAATAATTTGTACTATGGGGCTTCTATCAACGACAAACATGTTTGATGTGAAATGTATGTTATTAAAAGTAACAAACTTTTACCGGTCCGAGGCAAAACACAATAATGTAGGTGAAAAGCTGGTTAACAGTGTTCAACTGAGGTTGCTGAAGTATTCTAGTGTTGTTAAACCCGTTTAAATGTATTCTAGTAGATTAGATCAGATGACCACCCTCCATATCCTCCCCACGTAGCAACATCCACACCATCACCTATTCGGTCTCTAATATTTTGATTAAACAATGAAAGTGTTCAAAGAAAATGAAATATTTTTTATGTTACAATTACTCCGACCAAGGTATTTTTGGAAGCATTCATAAGGTTGGTTATCAATTCTTGTAAACTATACAACAATTCCAGAAAGTCACAAGCTATCTTACCTGGCATGTTCTTCAGATGAATTCTTGCCATCAATAACTGCAACCACCACTAGCTTTCCTGAAGAAGTCAGGCAGGTATTAGATTACAACATTCTGTTAAACAAAGACTATTTGCAAAGAATGATTTTACTATTAAATCAGCACAATTCAATGAAAGATTCCATGAGCATGACACCTACAGCAGGAGAACCTTTTTAGGAATCGTGCAGTCTTTGTCAAGAAGTACATTACTTTATGCCTAACACTGACCTTGTCATCTGATATGGTTTCCTGCTGCCAATTCTTTATAATATTCCAAATTTAAGCCTATTTTCTCTTATTCCTTTTCTAAGCCCATCACTTTTTCTTTATTTCTTTATAATCGCGCTTTAAACATAACTTTCTTTCCCATTCAGCATTTTCTATTACAGTCTTTCAGAAGGTCCTGTGATTTATAAAGCCCATTTATCTGCAAATTTAAACCAGAATTTAAAACGGATGTATCAAAAAGACAATCATTTTGACTGGACTATAATTTGTTGATCAGTATTCTGCTACATTCCATTTTTATTTTGAAAGTACTTTTAACTTTGCAGAAAATTATATTGTGGGCATAGACAAATCAGAATCTTGCAGAACATATGCTCTACCAATTTGGGAGGTTAAGCAACTTAAAATTTTGAACTAGGTATTAATTGTTTGTATTACAATGTCCGTAATACACAATTCTGAATCTCTGGCAATTCAATAATAAAACTGTGCCAAATTGAATATTTGAAGGAAATTTTTTTTTTTTAAATCACACCCCTATTCTTGTGTTTTAATTTTTTTGTTTGATTTCTTTTATTAGGGCAATTCAAACTACGTTTAACAATTAGGAGATGAAGATAGGCATTAAGCTTCCCCATCCCAAGAGTATATTTCATGGCAATCCTGCACTAATTCCTTGCTGAATTGGAGCTTGAAATTCAGTGTTGCTAAGGAACTTGCTTCCAAGGACATATTTGATTTCCTTTAAGCACATGTCAGTTTCAATCATGGTCATCCACTTAAATTAAATCTTCTAATATACTTCTCATTTGTTAACTCCGTCTACAAGTGTCAAAAATAATTGCAGTACAAGCTCCACAAATGTAAACCTAGCAGCAAATCAAATATAAAAAATGCAATTTTATTCAGAACAATTTCAAATTAAAGATGATGTATTATTTTACAATTTAAAAATTGATTTAAAAAAATGTAATGGAAAAGTACCCGTCTCTGAAAGTTCATATAAAGTGAAACCATCAATGTTAAGATATCCTAAGAATCTTTCTTTATTCACCCATGAGGACATATCTCCATCTTCATATTCTGAGGGGGAGAAAAAAAAGAAAAAGTATGGTCATTCAGTCAATGAACATGAAAGGCACCACAATTACAACTTGAACAAAAATCAAGGGGAGGTTAAATATTATTTCCTTCATTAAAATATTCAGTCCTTATAATAATAATAAATTTTATTTTTATTTATTTTATTTTATTTATTTATTCAGTCTTTGTGCAAAGATGCTACCTATTCTCATTTCTCGTTGGCCCTGTTTGGTGATGAGGCGAGGATAGAATGTAAAGATTTGGGTGAATGAATAGGACAGAAAAATTGCAATAGAAAGGTCAATTATCTTTCTAGAGATGATACACATTGCACTTTATCACATACTTATTCTAACATCCTGAGAGACCTCTCAATGTTTTGAAAGTCTGTGCCTTTGCCAATAGCGATTCTTAAGAAACCATTGCCTTGAAAAAAAAAATTGCTTAGATCCTCGATTGCCCAGTATGCTCCACGGTTCTGTTTGAACTACATGCAGACGCAGACAGAACAGCTCATTGAAATGAGCTGCTCATTTACGAGAAAAATAGAACTCTATTCAAAATGTTCAAACGTTAGCCGATGCATATTGAATACCAATTTAGCCGCAACTGATGGTCCACCCCCCCGCCCCCTCATAACTCGGACAAAATTATGAGACCTGTTGAAATTCCCCGAGCGGCCATAGATGGCATTGTAAACTGAATGCGAATGGCCCACTATGTTCGGTTTACAGGTTTAACAGACTTACAATGGAGGGAGAGGTATCCGTTATTGCCGATGACTGCAGATGGTGGTTAATAGACAAAAGGATACAAAGTGCTGGAGTAGTTCAGTGGGTCAGACCCCTGGAGAACACGGATAGGTGACATTGGGGCCCTTCCTCAGACTGATCCAGTTGGCCGAGTTTGTGTAATTTCGCTTTAAAACTAGTGACCGTGGGGCTCCCTCCCCTCCCACCTGCTGACGCTTCCAAGGTAGAAGGAGGTTGTGGAGGGGGGAGGGGGGAGGGGGAAAGGGTAGGGCAGAAAGGGGCCGACTGGACAGAGTTCCAGGAGAAGCCGGAGACTGTGGTCGCACCAGGAGCGGATAAAGCCACCGCCGACCGCAAGAAACAGCAGCAGGTGAGGGGACCGCACTGCAAGTCGGGACTTGGGTCAGAAGCCAGGGCTCGGAACGGCTGGGGAGACGCTACGAGCCAGGGATGGTTGGGAGGTCATTCCATTCATATTCAGCTTAATTTTTATATTTGTTAAATTTAAGTTTCTGACACTCCATGGTGCCTTAGAAACACGGGAAGGGAATCATTAGCAGGCCAGGGGTGTATTATAATTTCATTATCGTGTGGCTCTATTGGTACGGAAAGACGGATAATTCAGGAAGTCTCTGGAACTGAAAAAAATCGATGTTCAACCTGTGCACTATTGTTAAATACACTATCGAGACACATTTAATACATGTGCACTTGTTGATGGAAAGCACAAGATAAAGCATGAACAACTTAGTCTCTCAGTTTAAATGGACAGCAAACAGAATGGGGATATAAGCCTGAATATAAGTAAAAAAATACCAAGTCTAGTAAGTCCAAGACAACAAGCAGGCATGTACTGATTCATGTACACATTCATGTACACAGGCATGTACACATTCATTCCATGAAAGTGACAATGACCACCTTCAGTAAGGAAAAATCTAAGCATTACACTTGACACTCAATATGTACCACAACCAAGTTCTCCCCACTATCAACATCACGTGGGTCACCTCCAAATGAATGTAGCCATACAGTGATGTAATCAGTGGGGTTCTTCACTCTTTTTTTACATATACTTTGAGGGGAACAGGTTATCCAGCCCTTAGAGCCTGTTCCACCACGATGTTGATGAATAGTTTATCTACGACACACTATCCCCCTATATGCTCTGATTTACTTAATGCTCAGACATCTATCCATTCCTGTTCTAAATGAACAAAATAGCCGAGCTATTTGGTGTATAGAATTCCAAACATTTACCCAGCGAAAAATGTTCTCGCCTTCAGTCTTGAATGGCAGATCCCTTTCAGACTGCAACTCTTGGCACTGGACGTTGCAATTAGGAGCAACACTCTCTTTGAGAGCCGGTAGCGACCTTGTCCAGTTGACGATATCAGGCAGATCTCTTGTTCCAGGTTTTCTCAAGCTCCGGTTTCTCATGGAGACAAGTTCTTACTTTAATGTAATGGCAATTTCAAACTTTTCCAATATCCAACTTTCCGTTGCCATTATTACACGTGAATGTGGGAGTGATCTTACGCAGACAAAAGAACAGATCTTCCAGTCGTTATTTAATTGATTCTTTATTGAAGTAGTTGTACAGACAAAAAGATGAACATTCCCGCTCATCCTTATTCATACTGATTGTAGTTTTCTGTTCTTACTATCTGGTAAGAACTGTGTTCTCTTCAATTCCCGTGGCTCGTCTGATCTGGCCACTCCCTCTCCAACTATGTAACGCCCATCTACGTATCAAATGCCCACCCCCAAGCGTTCAAAATAATACTGCTAGAAAAATCTAGACAAAATAATATAATGGCTCCGACAAAGCCATTTATATACTTTAGAAGAATGAGTGGTCTCATCAAAACCTAAAGTCTTTAAACAAAGCGCCCCAACCCTATCAAGGTAAATCCAACATAGAAACATAGAAACATAGAAATTAGGTGCAGGAGTAGGCCATTTGGCCCTTCGAGCCTGCACCGCCATTCAATATGATCATGGCTGATCATCCAACTCAGTATCCCGTACCTGCCTTCTCTCCATACCCCCTGATCCCCATAGCCACAAGGGCCACATCTAATTCCCTCTTAAATATAGCCAATGAACTGGCCTCAACTACCCTCTGTGGCAGAGAGTTCCAGAGATTCACCACTCTCTGTGTGAAAAAAGTTCTTCTCATCTCGGTTTTAAAGGATTTCCCCCTTATCCTTAAGCTGTGACCCCTTGTCCTGGACTTCCCTAACATCGGGAACAATCTTCCTGCATCTAGCCTGTCCACACCTTAAGAATTTTGTAGGTTTCTATAAGATGCCCTCTCAATCTTCTAAATTCTAGAGAGTATAAACCAAGTCTATCCAGTCTTTCTTCATAAGACAGTCCTGACATCCCAGGAATCAGTCTGGTGAACCGTCTCTGCACTCCCTCTATGGCAATAATGTCCTTCCTCAGAACATCCTTGGAACCAGCCTAAAAAATCTTTGCTTTACTCCTTCTGTGACAAGTAACATCCTCTTATACTCCAATAGAATATTATTTACAGTTTTGGTCTCCATGTTCTCTCTTGTACTGGTGCAAAGTGACTGCAGTGTGCATCATGCAAAAAATGCATTGCTGTTATTAGCAAAGCAAATTGGCAGCCAGTCTCAAAACCACAACTTCTACCATGGAAAACAAAGATTTCAGTACATGGTGCAAATATAATTTCCATTTCTTCACTGGCACAGCGTCCAAATCCTGGAACCTTGCCCGTCACAGCACTATGGGAATGTGCTGACCAGAAAGACTGCAGTGGATGAAGACAGCAGTCAGCAGTGCCTTCTCTATGTGGGATGGTCAATAAATATTTGGCTTTATCAGCAATATACGAATACCAGAAAAAGAACAAATAAAAAGGGCCATACACTGTACTCGCTGGAGTTATGAGGAGGGATCTCATTGAAACCTATTGAATAATGAAATGCCCAGATAGAGTGGATGTGGTGGGGATGTTTCCAGAATAGAGCTCAAATGGACATAATAGAGGATAGATCAATACCCTGGCTATATTTTTACATGCTCATACAAGCACATTAGTTAAATATTTTCAATAGCCATGCTCATTTTATACTCCCCATTTCATCCATAATTTGACATTTAACTGGTCCCTGCATTTTCCTCTGATGTGCAAAGAGAACTGAACAATTTAAGTTTGTGTCGAGTTTCATTTTTTCTTCTGTGCTTCACGCAGTTCGGAAATACCTATTTAAATAATTAGAATAAAACACAAGCTTGTTGTAGTTTTCCCTCACAGTAAGGGGGTTTTTCATGGCTGTTCCAAGTGAGAAATTTGTTTTGGCTCTCAACCATGTACACCATGTGGAACAATGAATAGATTTGCATTTTTTTAAAAGATTACTGTAGCCAGATGTAAAAAAAAGACTAATCGAATGTTAGTTATTATAACTAGAGGCCAAAATGATAAAGGGAAATGTGGTGTTCTGTCATAGTTATATAAAGTTTTGATTAGGCTACATCCGGAGTACTGTACTGTCAGCTCAGAAAATAAACTGAGCTTGGACGCTATTCAACAGCTGTTATCAGGCCACTGAATCATCTTTCCACAACTAGTGAACAGTCTTAAACTATCTACCTCATGGGTGAACCGCGGACTAGCTTTGATCGGACTTTACTGGCTTTATCTTGCACTGAACATTATTCCCTTATCAGGTATCTATGTACTGTAAATGCTCGATTGTAATCATGTATCGTCTTTCCGCTGACTGCTTAGCACGCAACAAAAGCTTTTCACTATACCTCGGTACACGTGACAATAAACTAAACTGAACTCTGCTGCTAACACTAAAGGTGAGATGATATGGAATTAAGCAAAGGTACACAAAAATGCTGGAGAAACTCAGCGGGTGCAGCAGCATCTATGGAGCAAAGGAAATAGGCAACGTTTCGGGCCAAAACCCTTCTTCAGATTAAGCAAACTGGTACTAGGAAAGATGTTTAAAGGTTGATGAGAATGGACTTTGACAATGGAAGTTAAGGATAAGACAATAGAACTTAACTGGGCAATCAATAAAGAAATAAAATATACGCACACATCAAGGGTGACAGAATAGAATTCTAGCATATATTAAAAAAATAGTTGATGAGCTCCATAATTTATTTAAATTGCCAGCCCAAGATAGAAGAAATTGTATAGAAGGGCACAAGTGCAGCTAGGATGAGGATCAACCTTGATCAACACAGAATGGCAACGAACTGAAAATGCACAAAGTGCTGGAGGGTCTGGCAGCATTTCTGGAGAACATGGATACCCAAAAAGAACAATCCTGACCCGAAACATCACCTATCCAGATTCTCCAGAAATGCTGCCTGACCTGCCATTAGTCACAATCACAATAATACTTTATTAGCCAAGTATGTTTTGCAACATACAAGCAATTTCATTTGCCAAATCACTCATACAAATAAAAAGCAACAGAACACACAAAATACATTTAACATAAACATCCACCACAGTGACTCCTCCATATTCCTCACTGTGATGGAAGGCGGAAAAAATGTTCAAGCGGTTCCCTTCTTTGTTCTCCCGTGGTCGGGAGCGACGAGCCTTCTGTGGACAGCTCGATCTTACTACCGTAGCCGGCGGTCGAGCCCTCCGCATCAGAGGGCGAAACGCAGCTCACCCGTGCCGACGATCGGACCCCAGTTAAAGGCAAACTTTCTGCGTTGTTGGATCTCCCGACATCTACGGTCTCTACCCGAGACTGCGAGCTCTTGATGGTAAAATCCGCAGGCAAGGGATTGGCTCCGACGGTAAGTCCACGCCCTGCGGTGGGGCTTAAAGTCAGTCCCGAGCGAGGCCTCCAGCTCTACGATCTTAGGCCGCAGAGCGACCAGAGATACCACCCGGAAAACAATCCCATCTCCCGCAGGGTAAGAGATTGAAAAAAGAGTTTGAGTTTCCCCCAACACCCCCCCCCCCTCACATAAAACAAACCAGAGAACATTTACACAAACTTTTAAAGCACACTAAAATGAACAAAAAGACAAAAAAACAGTCTGTTGGCGAGGCTGCCAATCGTGCAGTGGTATACTAGAGAATTAGTGTCCGGTTACACAGTCATGAGTATAGAGCGAGAAAAGCAGGAGACCAGGCACACAGCCTTGAGGTGCTCCTGTGCTGATGGTTATCGAGGAGGGAGTGTTGCTGCCAATTCGTACTGATTGTGATCAGTTGATGAAGAAGTCAAGGATCCAGTGCAGGGGAATGCGCAAACCCAGTTCTGTGAGCTTTGTAACCAGTTTGGAGGTGTTGAATGTCAAGGTGTAGTCTATGAACAACAGCGTAATATATAGAAACATAGGTGCAAAAGAAGGCCATTCAGCCCTTCGAGCCAGCACCTCCATTCAATATGATCATGGCTGATCATCTAAAATCAGAATCCCGTTCCTGCTTTTTCCCCATATTCCTTGATTCATTTAACTCTAAGAGCTAAACACAACTCTCTCTTGAAAACATCCAGTGAATTGGCCTCCACTGCCTTCTGTAGCAGATTCACAACTCTCTGGGTGAAAAGGTTTTTCCTCGTCACAGTCCTAAATGGTCTACCCCTTAATCTTAAACTGTGACTTCTGGTTCTGGACTCCACTAACATCGGGAACATTTTTCCTGCATCCAGCCTGTCCAATCCGTTAAGAATTTTATATGTGTCTATAAGATACCCTCTCATCCTTCTAAATACCAGTGAAGACAAGACCAGTCGACCCATTCTTTTATCATGTCAGTCTCGCTATCCCGGGAATTAACCTGGTGAACCTACACTGCACTCCCTCAATAGACAATAAGTGCCGGAGTAGGCCATTCGGCCCTTCGAGCCAGCACCGCCATTCAATGTGATCATGGCTGATCATCCCCAATAAGTACCCCGTTCCTGCCTTCTCCTCATATCGCCTGACTCCACTATTTTTAAGAGCCCTGTCTAGCTCTCTCTTGAAAGCATCCAAAGAACCTGCCTCCATTGAGACGCCCTCAATAGAAATAATGTCCTTCCTCAAATTAGGAGAACAAAATTGGCCACAATACTCCAGGTGTGGGCTCACCAGGGCCCTGTACAACTACAGTAGGACCTCCTTGCTCCTAAACTCAAATCCACTCGCAAAGAAGGCCAACATGCCATTCGCTTTCTTCACTGCCTGCTCTCCCTGCATGCTTACTTTCAGAGGCTAATGTACATGCACACCCAGGCTTGTTGCATCTCCTTTTTTTCTAATCTGACACCATTCAAATAATAATCTGCCTTCCTGTTCTTGCCTCCAAAGTGGATAGCCTCATATTTATCACATTACACTGCATCTGCCATGCATCTGCCCACTCACCCAACCTATCCAAGTCACCCTGCAGGCTCATAGCATCTTCATCGCAGCTCACACTGCCACCCAGCTTTGTGTCATCCACAAACTTGGATATGTCACATTTAATTCCCTCATCTAAATCGTTAATATATATTGTAAATAACTGGGGTCCCAGAACCGAGCCATGCGGCACTCCACTAGTCACTGCCTGCCATTCTGAAAAGGACCCGTTAATTCCCACTCTTGTTCCTGCCTGCCAATCAGTGCTCTATCCATGTCAATACTCTACCTCCAATACCATGTGCTTTAATTTTGCACACTAATCTCTTGTAGAAACTTGCCAACGGCTTTTTGAAAGTCCAGATACACCACATCCACTGGCTCTCCATTCTACTTGTCACCTCCTCAAATAATTCCAGAAGATTAGTCAAGCATGATTTCCCCATCATAAATCCATGCTGACTTTGACGAATCCTGTTACTGCTTTCCAAATGCGCTGCTATAACATCTTTAATAATCGACTCCAGCATCTTCCCCACTACCGATGTAAGGCTAACTGGTCTATAATTCCCCGTTTTCTCTCTCCCTCCTTTCTTAGTAAGTTGAGTTACATTTTCTACTCTCCAATGTACGGGAACGGATCCAGAGAACATTGGAAAATGATCATCAATGCATCCATGATTTCTAGGGCCACCTCCTAGAGTACTCTGGGATGCAAGCCCTGGGGATTTATCTGGCTTTAGTCCCAACAGTTTACCTAACATAATTTCCTGTTTAATGTGGATTCCCTTCAGTTCCTCCCTCCCACTAGATCATCGGTCCCCTCGTATTTCTGAGAGATTGTTTGTGTTTTCCGTAGTGAGGGCCAAAGTACTCGTTTAACCGTTCTGCCATTTCCTTGTTTCCTGTTATAAATTCACCTGTCTGATTGTAAGGGACCTACATTTGTCTTCATTAATCTTTTCCTTTTTACATATCTAATGAATGTGCTTTTATTGTCCAAGTGGTCCAGTGCAGAGTGGAGATCTAGCGGGATCACATCCTCCAAGGACCTGCTGTGGCTGTAGGTCATGACAAATACAAAACAGGTCTTCCAACTATTCAGTAACAAAAAGTTATGTTTGAACATTTCCCTATTCATAATCCACGTCATCTGTGCGACTTGGAAAATTTGAATTAGCACAGCTCATGATACTTTACATGTTTGAGGTTAAATAGAATAGGCGAGCCAATCAAAAAATCTCAATCCATTTTAAGGAACGATTTCCAATTCACAAATGCACCTCATTGGTCACTGCATACACAGAGCTAAGGAGGAAGTGCTGCTTTTGCTCACCTCATACCAACCAAGTAAGAAAACAACCAACATACTACAATAAACTGGCCGATTGAAGTTAGTTCCAGTCAATGGATTTGGGATTTTAAGTAACAGTGGCTCTGCAGCCAGAGTTAATCAGGTTGGTATTTCCACAATTAACTTTAAAATATTACTCAACAGTTTGAGACGATTGCAGTAAATCCGAATGGTTTGGCTAATTAACGATTAAGGATAAATGCCTGATCAGTGCTAAATATATCAGCTAGGCCAGTGGTAGAGGTGTTACTATGAATCAAACTGCCTTGTAGGGAAGGGTGGATAGAAACCCTTTCCCAATTCACAATGGTCGAAAAAGATTTCTGGCATGGGTGGTGATGCAAATCTTAGTCTAACTTTGGGTTTTAAACTGTAAGAACAGCTAAACTCTCCTCCATGGGGCAGTAGAAATATTTTGGAATTAATGATCTTTTGATTCCAATGTTTGATCAGAAACTTTATAAAATAGGGGTGTATTGTTGGCTGTGCTGTTTAAATAATTGATTAAACAACTTTTTTGGGGGGAAACTAGGTTTTAATATCTGAATGATAATTTTGAAATTTTGCACAATCGTAAGCCAATGCAGGGCAGTAGGATAGCTAAGGCAGGATCAAAGATCCTATTAGCAGAGCTCT
The DNA here is from genome assembly GCF_028641065.1 of Leucoraja erinaceus. Classification (NCBI taxonomy): domain Eukaryota; kingdom Metazoa; phylum Chordata; class Chondrichthyes; order Rajiformes; family Rajidae; genus Leucoraja; species Leucoraja erinaceus. The sequence continues at coordinate 100,111,820 of NC_073380.1, forward strand.
GCTATAGGATCTTTGGGCAGGATGGCAGCATTGGACATCTGCTGCAAATATCTGAATAAGTCTAGGTTTGCAGAGTGAAGTGTCCGGGTCGGGACTAGAATGCATACCTTAAGATGATAAAGGCATGCATGAGCATTTCTCGAGCAAATTAACTAATACCATTTTCGCATCTCCAATTTCTCTGTGATATGTTGATTGATAGACAAATAAAAGCATAAAGCTTTAATTTAAGTAATCTTAAAAATGTGATACTTAAGTTGGTCAATTTATAATAATTGCTTTTGAATTTTAAATGCATCCTGAAATTTCACGTGCTGAATTTAGATAACCTAGCCTGAGCCATCAAATTACAATCTACAATTAAAATCCTGCATTCTTGAAGACACCAATGAAAATATCATCTCACAAATTAACAGTATCATCTTTATATTTTGTGTTTTCCTCCATTCTTTACATTTAAGCAGCTATTTATCCTACATTTTTGTGGGGATACAATTTCATTTAATTCCTCCATTGTCAAGCCAGATTTTGCTATCAATTTAATGTTGGATGTAATGATGCTGCATGTATTAAGTATCCTTTAGGTAACATGATATATGCCAATAGACAATAGACAATAAGTGCAGGAGTAGGCCATTCGGCCCTTTGAGCCAGCACCGCCATTCAATGTGATCATGGCTGATCATCCACAATCAGTACCCCGTTCCTGCCTTCTCTCCATATCCCTTAACTCCGCTATCACTAAGAGCTCTATGTAACTCTCTCTTGAGAACCAGAGAACCAGCCTCCACCACCCCGAGGCAGAGAATTCCACACACTCACAACTCTGTGTGTGAAAACGTTATTCCTCATCTCCATTCTAAATGGCTTACAACAGTGGTTCTGGACACCCCCAACATTGGGACCAGGTTTCCTGCCTCTAGCGTGTCCAAACCCTTTATTCATCTATCCCATCCATCCATCCATCCATCCATCCATCCATCTATCTTACTAAAAGTCTGATCTTGACCACTTCCTGTTGTTCTGTATATTGATTTTAGAAAAAACGTTGCCACTTACGGCTGTGATTTTTGGCCATCTTACTCAGAGTCCCCCTCCGCTGTGCAGGATAAGAGGATTTTTCCCATCGATGAAATATAAAAGAGTTACTAGTGTTTAAAAAATGTTGAAATTCTCTTTCCTGAAGGCCACGCCCCTTCCGGAGGGACTATAAAACCCGGAAGTGTTGAGTGCCTCAGTCAGTCTCTGCAAGATGGGGGAGCGAGAGGGTCATGTCTCTCAGTCTGAGCTGTGAATAACACTGAACACGTCTACTAAACTGTGAGTGTGGTTTTACTGACCTTGAGTGCCCTTAATTTGGTTTTAAAATGAAAATGTTGATGGTTTGAAAAAGCACAGCAAATGGTTGTTGGTGGTGGTTGGTTTGAAATAAAGCACAGCAAATGGTTGTTGGTGGTGGTTGGTTTGAAATAGCAAATGATTAAAAGTCTAAACTTAACAACTTCCTGTTTGCACTGTATATTGATTTTAGATAAAACGCTACCACTCACGGCTGTGATTTTTGGCCATCTTACTCTGTCCCCCTCTTCTCATCAGGTGCAGAGGATTCTTCCCATCAATGAAAAATAAAAGTGTTATTAGTGTTTAAAAAATGTTTAGAATCTTTCTCCTGTCAATCACGCCATGAAGGCCAAGTCCCTTCCGGTGGGAGGGATTATAAAACCGGGAAGTGTGGGTGTGGCTCAGTCTCTGCAAGATGGGGGAGGGAGAGGTCACGACTGTCTAAGCTATGAATCAACTGAACACACTGAATGTCTACTGAACTGTGAGTGTGGTGTTTATGTGGTGTTTTGTAGGGTTTTATGGTGGTTTCACCCTGCTTGAAATGGTATGAAACTGCATTTGAATTTGGTGGCCTTGCACCCAGCTTGAAATGGTATGAAACTGCACTTGAATTTGGTGGCCTTGCACCCTGTTTGAAGTGGTATGAAACTGCACTTGAATTTGGTGGCCTTGCACTCTGCTTGAAGTGGTATGAAACTGCACTTGAGTTTGGAGGCCTTGCACTTTGCTTGATGTGGCATGAAATTGCACTTGAATTTGGTGGCCTTGCACCCTGCTTGAAGTGGCATGAAACTGCACTTGAATTTGGTGGCCTTGCACCCTGCTTGAAGTGGTAAGGAACTGCACTTGAATTTGGGGACCTTGCACCCTGCTTGAAGTGGTAAGGAACTGCATTTGAATTTGGTGGCCTTGCACCCTGCTTGAAATGGAATTTCAAAGAATAGCCGTGAGTCAACTGCCAGCCCACCAGCCGTGAGTGAGCTGCCAGCACATCAGGCTTGAGTGACTGAGCTGCCACCGCAAGAATCCGTTTGGCCCACAATGTCCATACTAGCCCTCTGGAAACCAGTCCCTTCAGCCCACAACCCCAATACTAGCGCTCCAGAAAGCCCCCCTCCCACCCCTCCACTGGCCACCAATATAGGAATTGGTGGAGAGTTGGAATATTGCGTTGGTGGATCAGCCCTCCCGTGTGAACATGGGACCCAACGGGTCCCACTTAGTCTAGTATATTACTAAAACTCTGATCTTGACCATTTTCTGTTGTTCTGTATATTGACTTTAGAAAAAACGCTGCCACTTACGGCTGTGATTTTTGGCCATCTTACTCAGAGTCCCCCTCCGCAGCGCAGGATAAGAGGATTTTTCCCATCGATGAAAAATAAAAGTTATTAGTGTTTAAAAAATGTTAAGATTATCTCTCCTGAAGTCCACGCCCATTCGGGAGGAACTATAAAACCGGGAAGTGTTGAGTGCCTCTTCTGGTGGGAGGGACTATAAAACCCAGAAGTGTGGGCGTGGCTCAGTCTCTGCAAGATGGGGGAGCGAGAGGGTCATGTCTCTCAGTCTGAGCTGTGAATAACACTGAACACGTCTACTAAACTGTGAATGGTTTTACTGACCTGTCAGTGCCTTTAATGTGGATTGAAAATATAGTTTGGAAATGCTGAAGCTGTGTTGCCTTTGGTTTGGAAATGCTAAAGCTGTGTTGCCTTTGGTTTGGAAATGCTAAAGCTGTGTTGCCTTTGGTTTGGAAATGCTAAAGCCGTGTTGCCTAATTAAAGTTGCGTTGCCTACTTAAAGTTGCCTTGCCCAATTAAAGTTGCCTTGCCCAATTAAAGTTGCCTTGCCCAATTAAAGTTGCCTTGCCCAATTAAAGTTGCCTTGCCTAATTAAAGTTGCCCTAATTAAACCCTTGCCTAATTAAAGTTGCCTTGCCTAATTAAAGTTGCCTTGCCTAATTAAAGTTGCCTTGCCTAATTAAAGTTGCCTTGCCTAATTAAAGTTGCCTTGCCTAATTAAAGTTGCCTTGCCTAATTAAAGTTGCCTTGCCATCTATATAATTAAAAGTCTAATCTTGACCACTTCCTGTTTGCGCTTTATATTGATTTTAGAAAAACGCTACCACGTACGGCTGTGATTTTTGGCCATCTTACTCAGAGACCCCCTCCGCTCATCAGGTACCGAGGATTTTTCCCATCGATGAAAAATAAGAGTTATTAGTGTTTAAAAAATGTTGAGATTCTCTCTCCTGTCAATCATGCCATGAAGGCCACGCCCTTTCTGGTGGGAGGGACTATAAAACCCAGAAGTGTGGGCGTGGCTCAGTTCCTGCAAGATGGAGGAGAGAGACGTCACGACTCGCTGTCTTTAGTGGCCTTGCACCCTGCTTGAAATGGTAAGAAGCTGCACTTGAATCTGGTGGCCTTGTACCCTGCTTAAAATGGAATTTCAAGGAATGGCCGTGAGTCAACTGCCAGCCCACCAGCCGTGAGTGAGCTGCCAGCACAACAGGCTTGAGTGCCTGAGCCGCCAGCCCAAGAATCCATTTGGCCCACAATGTCCATACTAGCCCTCTGGAAACCAGTCCCTTCAGTTCACAACACCCATACTAGTGCTCCAGAAAGCCCCCCCCCCCCCCCCCCCCACTGGACACCAATATTGGAATTGGTGGAGAGGTGGAATATTGCATTGGGGGACCAGCCGTCCTGTGTGATGCTGGGACCCAACAGGTCGCACTTAGTCTAGTAATCTTATATGTTTCAATAAGATCCCCTCTCATTCTTCTAAATTCTAGAGTATACAAGCCCAGCCGCTCCAATCCATCAACATATGACAGTCCCGCCATCCCGGGAATTGACCTTGTGAACGTACGCTGCACTCCCTCAATAGCAAGAATGTCCTTCCTGAAGTTTGTAGACCATAACGGCACACATTACTTCAGCTGTGGTCTCACGAGGGCCCTGTACAACGGCAGGAGGACCTCTTTGCTCCTATAATCAACTCCTCTTGTTATGAAGGCCAACATGCCATTCGCTTTCCTCACTGCCTGCTGTACCTGCATGCTTACTTTCAGTGATTGATGAACAAGGACCCCCCAGATCCCGTTGTACTTCCCCTTTTCCCAACTTGACACCATTTACATAATAACCTGCCTTCCTGTTTTTGCCACCAAAGTGGGAACCTCACATTTATCCGCATTAAACTGCATCTGCCATGCATCTTCCAACTCACCCAGCCTGTCCAAGTCACCCTGCATCCTCATAGAATCCTCCTCACAGTTTCCACTGCCACCCAGCTTTGTGTCATCTGCAAATTTGCTAATGTTACTTTTAATCCCTTCATCCAAATCATTTATAGTGTAAATAGCTGTGTTCCCAGCACCGAGCCTTGTAGTACCCCACTAGTCACTACCTGCCATTCTGAAAGGGACCAGTTAATTCCTACCCTTTGTTTCCTGTCTGCCAACCAATTTTCTATCCATGTCAGCACCCTACCCCCAATACCATGTGCTCTAATTTTGCCCACTAATCTCCTATGTGGGACCTTACCAAATGCTTTCTGAAAGTCCAGGTACACTACATCCACTGGCTCTCCCTTGTCTATTAGCCTGGTTATATCCTCAAAATTCCAGAAGATTAGTCGAGCATGATTTCCCCATCGTAAATCCATGCTGACTCGGATCGATCCTGCTATTGCTATCCAATGCTCTTTCATGTTTTATTATTGATGTCACCGATGTCAGGCTAACTGATCTATAATTCCTTGTTTTCTCTCTGTCGCCCTTCTTAAAGAGTGGGACAACATTCGTTACCCTCCAATTTCCTTGTTCCCCATAATAAATTCACTCTTTTCAATCTTCAAGGCTCCAACTTTGGCCTTAACTAGTTTTTTCCTTTTCTTCACATACCTAAAGACGCTTTTACTATCCTCCTTTATAATCTTGGCTAGCTTACCTTCTTACCTACTCTTTTCTCCCCGTATTGCCTTTTTAGTTATCTTCTGTTGCTCTTTAAAAGTTACCCAATCCTCTGGCTTCTCGCTCATCTTTGCTATGTTATATTTCATCTCTTTTATTTTTATACTCTCCCTGACTTCCCTTGTCAGCCACGGTCGCCCCTTACTCCCCTTGGAATCTTTCTTCCTCTTTGGAATTAACCGATCCTGCACCTTCTGTATTATTTGCAGAAATACCTGCCATTGTTGCTCCACTGTCATCCCTGCTAGGGTATGTTTCCAGTCAACTTTGGCCAACTCCTCCCTCATGGCTCCAAAGTCCCCTTTGCTCAACTGTAATACCGACACCTCTGAGTTACCCTTCTCCCTCTCACATTGTAGGTTAAAACATCATATTATGGTCACTCCCTCATAATGGCTCCTTGACCTGGAGTTCCCTTATCAAATCCGGTACATTGCACAACACCAAGTCCAGAATTGCCTTCTCCCTGGTAGGCTCCAGTACAAGCTGTTCTAAGAATCCATCATGGAGTCACTCCACAAACTCCTTTTTCTTGGGGTCCAGTTCGAACCTAATTTTCCCAGTCTACCTGCATGTTGTGATCTCCCATAACAACCATAGCATTACCTTTGCGACATGCCAAATGTAACTCTTGATCAACTTGCACCCTATATCCAGGCTACTGTTTGGGGCCTGTAGATAACTCCCATTAGGGTCTTCTTATCCTTACAATTCCTCAGTCCTATCAATGGCACATCCCTTCCTTTAATCACATAATCAGCTCAAACCGTCAAGATTAACTAACAGCCTAACTCATTATTGGAGGAACAGCACCTTATATTTCGCTTGGGCAGCTTACACCTCAGCGGTATGATCATTGATTTTTCTAACTTCAATTAACCCTTCCTTTCCTTCTCTCCATCCCTCTCTTCCCACTTCCCCAACCAGTCTCACTGTCTCCGACTCCAGTTTATCAGTTTGCTTTGTTGCTACCTTCTCCCAGCTAACAATGATCTATTCTACATTTTCCTTGACCTCAATTCCCTTTGTCCTGTTTTCACACCTTACTCCTCCTTATCTAAGTATCTCCCTCTTCCCGACATCAGCCTGAAGAAGGACCCGAAACGTCACCCATTTCTTCTCTCCAGTCCCGCTGAGTTACTCCAGCATTATGTGTCTACCTTCAGTCTAAATCATTAGGTGCTTGCTATAGAAAGCTAATCCACGAATATGCTACGTATAAAGAACCTGTAAACAAGTACACCAATGCAACATAGATCTGATGGATGATAATTTTTTGATTGTTTCTGATGGTTATCGTGAATTGACTCCTTTTGGGGAAGGTGGGACCTGTACAGAAAGGATGGGTTGCACTTGAACCCGAGGGGGACCAATATCCTGGCGGGGAAATTTGCAAAGGCTACTGGGGAGACTTTAAACTAGAATGGTTGGGGCGAGGGACTCAAATAGAGAAAGCTAGTAGACAGAATGGGAGGCAGGAAGCAGAAAAGGGAAGCACTCGGCCACAAGAGGAGAAAGAAAAAAAAGGAAATAAACAGAGAATAAGAGACGGGGGGTTTCTTAAATGTGCATATTTTAATGCTAGGAGCATTGTAAGAAAGGTGGATGAGCTTAGTCTGGATAGACACCTGGAAGTATGATGTTGTGGCGATCAGTGAAACATGGTTACAGGAGGGCTGTGATTGGAAACTAAATATTCCAGGATATCGTTGCTTCAGGTGTGATAGAATTGGAGGGGCAAGAGGTGGAGGTGTTGCATTGCTAGTCAGGGAAGATATTACAGCAGTGCTTTGGCAGGATAGATTGGAGGGCTCATCTAGGGAGGCTATTTGGGTGGAACTGAGAAGTGGGAAAGATGTAGCAACACTTATAGGGGTGTATTATAGACTGCCAAATGGGGAACGAGAATTGGAAGAGCAAATATGTAAGGAGATAGCAGATATTAGTAGTAAGCACAAGGTAGTGATTGTGGTAGATTTCAACTTTCCACACATAGACTGGGAAACACATTCTGTAAATGGGCTGGATGGTTTGGAGTTTGTAAAATGTGTGCAGGATAGTTTTTTGCAGCAATACATAGAGGTACCTACTAGAGGAGGGGCAGTGCTGGACCTCCTGTTAGGAAGGGAGACGGGACAGGTGGCGGAGGTATGCGTTGGGGAGCACTTCGGGTCCAGTGATCACAATACCATTAGTTTCAATATAATTATGGAGAGGGTCAGAACTGGACCTAGGGTTGAGATTTTTGATTGGAGAAAGGCTAACTTTGATGAGATGCGAGATGATTTAAAAGGAGTGAACTGGGACATTTTGTTTTATGGGAAAGATGTAGAAGAGAAATGGAGGACATTTAAAGGGGAAATTTTAAGAGTACAGACTCTTTATGTTCCTGTTCGGTTGAAAGGAAACACTAAAAATTGGAAAAAGAGGGAGATCTACAATAATTATAGGCAGCATGAAGTAAATGACGTGCTTGAGGAGTATAAGGAATGTAAAAAGAATCTTAAGAAAGAAATTAGAAAAAGCTAAAAGAAGATATGAGGTTGCTTTGGCAAGTAAGGTGAAAGTAAATCCAAAGGGTTTCTACAGCTATATTAATAGCAAAAGGATAACGAGGGGTAAAATTGGTCCATTGGAGAGACAGAGTGGACAGCTATCTGCAGAGCCAAAAGAGATCGGGAGATATTGAACATTTTTTTTCTTCGGTATTCACCAAGGAGAAGGATATTGAATTATGTGAGGTAAGGGAAACTAGTAGAGTAGCTATGGATACTATGAGGTTCAAAGTAAAAGAAGTACTGACACTTTTGAAAAATATAAAAGTGGACAAATCTCCAGGTCCTGACAGGATATTTCCCTAGGACATTGAGGGAAGTTAGTGTAGAAATAGCCGGGGCTATGACATAAATATTTCAAATGTCATTAGAAACGGGAATAGTCCCCGAGGATTGGCGTACTGCGCATGTTGTTCCATTGTTTAAAAAGGGTTCTAAGAGTAAACCTAGCAATTATAGACTTGTTAGTTTGACTTCAGTGGTGGGCAAATTAATGGAAAAGATACTTAGAGATAATATATATAAGCATCTGGATAAACAGGGTCTGATTAGGAACAGTCAACATGGATTTGTGCCTGGAAGGTCATGTTTGACTAATCTTCTTGAATTTTTTGAAGAGGTTACTAGGGAAATTGACGAGGGTAAAGCAGTGGATGTTGTCTATATGGACTTTAGTAAGGCCTTTGACAAGGTTCTTCATGGAAGGTTGGTTAAGAAGGTTCAACTGTTGGGTATAAATGCAGGAATAGCAAGATGGATTCAACAGTGGCTGAATGGGAGAAGCCAGAGGGTAATGGTGGATGGCTGTTTATCGGGTTGGAGGCAGGTGACTAGTGGGGTGCCGCAGGGATCTGTGTTGGGTCCTTTGTTGTTTGTCATGTACATCAATGATCTGGATGAAGGTGTGGTAAATTGGATTAGTAAGTATGCAGATGATACCAAGATAGGGGGTGTTGTGGATAATGAAGAGGATTTCCAAAGTCTATAGAGTGATTTAGGCCATTTGGAAAAATGGGCTGAAAGATGGCAGATGAAGTTTAATGCTGATAAATGTGAGGTGCTACACCTTGGCAGGACAAATCAAAATAGGACGTACATGGTAAATGGTAGGGAATTGAAGAATACAGTTGAACAGAGGGATCTGGGAATAACCGTGCATAGTTCCTTGAAGGTGGAATCTCATATAGATAGGGTGGTAAAGAAAGCTTTTGGTATGCTAGCCTTTATAAATCAGAGCATTGAGTATAGAAGCTGGGATGTAATGTTAAAATTGTACAAGGCATTGGTGAGACCAAATCTGGAGTATGGTGTACAATTTTGGTCGCCCAATTATAGGAAGGATGTCAACAAAATAGAGAGAGTACAGAGGAGATTTACTAGAATGTTGCCAGGGTTTCAACAACTAAGTTACAGAGATAGGTTGAATAAGTTAGGTCTTTATTCTCTGGAGCGCAGAAGGTTAAGGGGGGACTTGATAGAGGTCTTTAAAATGATGAGAGGGATAGACAGAGTTGATGTGGACAAGCTTTTCCCTTTGAGAATAGGGAAGATTCAAACAAGAGGACATGACTTCAGAATTAAGGGGCAAAAGTTTAGGGGTAACATGAGGGGGAACTTCTTTACTCAGAGAGTGGTAGCGGTGTGGAATGAGCTTCCAGTGGAAGTGGTGGAGGCAGGTTCGTTGGTATCATTTAAAAATAAATTGGATAGGCATATGGATGAGAAGGGAATGGAGGGTTATGGTATGAGTGCAGGCAGGTGGGACTAAGGGGAAAAAAGTTGTTCGGCACGGACTTGTAGGGCCGAGATGGCCTGTTTCCGTGCTGTAATTGTTATATGGTTATATGGTTTAATCACTTTTTATTGGCCAGGCAATTCTAACCACTCATGCTTTTACTCTATTACCCTACAGGTATCTCCATCAGTTGACTTCATGGCTCAATCACATGACGGCACAGAACACCTTTCTATTACGGTATATGAAGACGATGTAGAAAGTTCCATGTTTGTTGTCCAGGTAACTTGCTGCAATTACATGTTGCTACAGTATTGGTCAGAAAAGGCATATTTTGATAATACACAAATAAAACAAATCCAAGCTACACTTTCAAACACAAATGACAGCATTCAATTTCTACTGAAAGTCTTGCATCGCTCATCTTCATTACAAAATAGTGATTACTGGACACCCTTTGTAATTGGACTCCTGTTGGATGCAACATCAAGAGGTTATCAACTGCCTTCAAGAACAACGTGGAATGGAGACCTTAAGCAACTACTGAAAGACAAGACCATTCTATTAACCAAGTAACAATGCTTGTATTATGCAAAGAAATCAGCTCATTGTTTTACTCTGATGTGATATGCATTGTAGGTATTTACCAGGACTGGAGCTACCGACATGACAAATCACTAGAGTCAAGATTCAGCAGAAGATTTTGGGAACAGGGAAGGAAATGTCTCATCCCTTTTGTCAACTTCTTCCCACACTGGGAATCTTATTTTTAATTACAGGACGTTTAAAATGTATTTACATTTATAACACCTTAGGATCAATCTAACACTAATCAGGAAGTTAGCTGTGAGCATGTCCTCTCAGATCACTGATACTGTGTGCGTTGGAAAACAAGATGCTACTGAACATTAGCCACATTAATTGTCCTTTAATGTTTGCTTTCACAATCAATACATTGAATTATGTAGTTGTTTTAAAGTAGCACAGAATGTATATAATGCCATCATTTGTGGTTGTATGTCTACAGGAGTTAGGGTATTTCCTGAAAGACGTATGAGATGGCACACAGCTCATTGTACGTGCTGTCATTCAGTAAGGTTACCACTGGACTCTATTTTCCTAACTTCAGTGCATCTCTAGATTGCCTCAGCATCAAGGACCTTCTGGGTTGTTTGCATAGGTTTTCCGCATCTCAGTTCCAAATGGCTAATTTCTTAACCCAAAACCAGGAACCCATGGTTCTAGGCTCTCAAAGTGCAGAATATCCTCTCAACATGTCATCCTCAAAATGACCCCTTGCTTTCGACCTTTGTAATTTCAATCATCATCAAATGATAAATATCTGAAGCATTTTTCTTTTTCATAAAATGTCTTGACTCTACCTAACCTTGATTTTCCAAATGACCTGATACCAACTGTCCTTCATCATAGTATTTGTTACCCCTGTTAAAAAGGTTCCATAGGAAGATCATTAACTCAAAATGTGTATGCCCTTTTAATCTTCACAAAAACTTCCTGATTTTTCCGTTTATTCAGGTTTTCTAGCATTAATTTTGCTTTGCTGATGTCAGGCAAACTTCCCTACTTTACCCATTTTCTTTACCCGCAATTCAGGTTTATACGTGCTACTTTTCAACCAAAAAATCTATTTTAGAATTAAGAGAACCTTGAAATTTCAAAACCATGCACCCACTATATCTACCACCATCTTTTAACTTGCTAGTATGTTGATCATCAGGTCCAGGGAGGAGTCATCTTTTTGATCAGATTATAAAATAATCAATATGAAGAAATTAATGTCAATTGGAGGTACACAAAAATGCTGGACAAAAAACTCAGCAGGTTCAGCAGCATCTATGGAGCAAAGGAAATAGGCAACGTTTCGGGCCGAAAACCTTTCTTCAGACCCTTCTTCGGCCCGAAACGTTGCCTATTTCCTTCGCTCCATAGATGCTGCTGCACCCGCTGAGTTTCTCCCGCATTTTTGTGTACCTTCGATTTTCCAGCATCTGCAGTTCCTTCTTAAGCAATTAATGTCAATTGTCTTGAAGACAGGCACAAGAGACCACATGAGCTGGAATCTTGAGCAAAAATCAAAGTGCTGGTGGAACTCAGCCAGGCAGGCGGCATCCTTGGTGGAAAATGGACAGGTGACATTTTGAGTCAGGACCCTTCAGTCCGAAGAAGGGTTCCAACTCGAGTCATCGTCAATTGTTTTGAGTTCCTTCTCATTTGTGTTGGCTCTTACAGACAATCTTACTTTATTTGTATCATCTACTGTAAAGACAGATTGGAAACAATTTATTTTATTTTCTCATCACCTTGCTTTACAGAATTCCTAATTATATGATTACATTCACAATTGTCGAGTGCATCTTTTAATCTCTTCATCAAAAATGGGCTCAAAGAAGTTGGGTGTGCCATCACAATTGTTAAGAAAAAATATTGCTTAAATGATTTTGGACAAAACTTGCAAAAACATGCAGCATCTTTCATGCAGCGTCATTAATTTTCTACTATTCTGGTTTCAATGTTTTTATTGGAAGCATTTGAACAAAAAAAACGTGACAATTTTACAACTTTGTGAACAGCTTCAATTTTAACACTTTCCAAAAAGGACATTAAATTAAAAAGAAAGAGGAAGAAGAGAGAGAAAAAGAAAAGAGGGGAGATATACCCGTCAACCCACCCATACGCCCGCTCACCAAGTCCTACGAGTAATTTCGAATTTGTGTTCAAATATTGTTTTGCTCGAGAAAATCAATAAAAGGTGACCATATTTTTAAAAATTGCTCAAGTTTATCATTTAAGATAAACCTAATTCTGTCTAGATGTAATGTGTCCATCATTTCTGTAATCCACATCTTCACTGGAGGAACTTCAGCATTTTTCAAGAATTTAAGTACGAGTTTTTTTTGCTGATATTAGTCCATAGCCGACAAAGCGTCGCTGAAAAACAGTTAATTTACTACATGCCTCTGATATTCCCAGTATTATCAGTTTCAAGATATCAGATACAATTTATTTGTCATTTGGACCCCTTGAGGTCCAAACGAAATGACGTTTCTGCAGCCATACATTACAAACAAATAGACCCAAGACACAACATAATTTACATAAACATCCATCACATTGCTGTGATGGAAGGTCAAAAAAAAATTATCTCTCTGCAATGTCAGAGTCAAAGTCAAAGCCCCCGGCTGGCGATGGCGATTGTCCCGCGGCCATTAAAGCCACTCCGGGTGATGCAAGGTCGCACACCGGGTTCTTGATGTTAGAGCCCCTGGCGTGCGCTCACAGAGTCTGGCTCGAATGGGATTTTCAGTATATTGGAGAGGACGCTGACTACTTCCGTCCAAAAACTTTCTATTTTTGTAATAGTACAAAACTGTGGGTTAAAGTGGCTTCTTGGAACTGACACTTATCGCAAAGAGGGTAAACACTGGGGAAGATTTTGTTCAGTTAGGTTTTTGAGTAGTATAACTGGTGCAGCACTTTGAACTGTATCATATTGTAAGCTTTTGTCCCATATATCATTTGAGATTCGTTGACCCATCTCATCTTCCCATGCACGCCTGTAAACCTCAGATGATGGGGTGTGGATGTTTTGAAGAACATTGTAAATGTAGGATATCAACTTCTCTGTCTCTGCATGTCTATTCAAACACTCATCGAGTTTGTCTGGACTTGCAGTGTAGTCTTGCATGTATGTTTTCACATAGTCCCTAACCTGTAGATATCTGAAAATATTATTAGTATTCAGATCGTATTTCTCCCGCAACTCTTGGAAGGAGTAAAGAGTCCCCTTCCAATATAGGTCTCCCACAGTGTTGATTCCTTTGTTCTTCCATTGGGTGAAAACACCATCTAAAGTAGAGGGTTTAAAAGAGGGATTGTTTGCAATAGGAAGAAGGAGACATGTCTCTCAATTTGAGACTGAACTTCAACTGTTTCCAGAGACTAATAGCACCATGTATTATAGGGTTAAGATGATACATTAACTTATTCAGGGGTATTGGAGACAGGACAATCGAGCCTATATAGAAAGGCAAGAAATCTTCTCTTTCCATTTTTAGCCAGTTAGCCGGTTGGTGTGAATCATCCAACCAGATGATTATGGTTTTAATATTCGTTGCCCAGTAGTAAGAGAGGAAATTGGGTAAGGCTTGTCCTCCATTCTCTTTGGATCTGCACAGGTGTCGTTTATGTATTTGGTGGCTTTTATAGTCCCAAATGAAATTAGTAATAATGGAATCAATTTTTTTAAAGAAAGATTTGGGAAGATGTATCGGCATTGTCTGAAATAAATATAAAAGCTGCGGGAGAAAGATCATCTTTAAGGCATTCAATCTGCCGAGGAGGGAAATAGGCAGCGTTTTCCAAAATTGAATACAAGTATGAAGTTTTGTGATTCATGGAGGGAAATGTGTTTTGAACAGGAGGGAATATTTCCTGATAACGTAAACCGAGATATCTGAATTTGTCAGTAACAATTCTAAAAGGCAACTGTTGTAGCCGGATGATGTCTTGTTTGTTTATTGGCCTAATTTTGCTTTTATTCAAATTAATTCTGTAGCCAGAGAAGGTGCCGAATTGGTCTATACTGGATAGTATTTTTTTTAGGAATGAATGTGATAAGACAATAGGTGCAGGAGTAGGCCATTGGGCCCTTTGAGTCTGCACCGCCATTCAATGTGATCATGGCTGATCATCCCCAATCAGTACCCCGTTCCTGCCTTCTCCCCATATCCCCTGACTCCGTTATTTTTAAGAGCCCTATCTAGCTCTATCTTGAAAGCATCCAGAGAACCTGCCTCAACCCGAGGCCGAGAATTCCACAGACTTGCCACGCTCTGTGAGAAAAAGTGTTTCCTCGTCATCGTTCTAAATGGCTTACACCTTATTCTTAAACCTTATTCTGGACTCCCCCAACATTCGGGAACATGTTTATTGCCTCTTGCGTGTCCAAACCCTTAACAATCTTATAAGTTTAAATAAGATCCCCTCTCATCATTCTAAACTCCAGAGTCCAGCGGCTCCATTCTCTCAGCATATGACAGTCCCGCCATCCTGGGAATTAACCTTGTAAACTGACGCTGCACTCCCTCAATAGCGAGAATATCCTTGGTTCCTTGGTCCTCCAAAATATTCCAACTGGAATTTAAACTGGAGGTGGTGAAGGGAGGGATTAAGCCAGAAAGGGTTATTGGGAAGAAAGTGCTACTTTAAATTTAGTTGCATCTGGTTGGGTAACTATAGTTTGGTGGAGATTATTCCATGCTTTAATTGTGCGTGGGAAGAACGAATTGCTGTACACATCTGTCTTTGTAGCTGGGATCACAAATTGGATCGAATGCCCTCGTCTGCTCCTAATTGGTTTGGGGTTGGGGTAGGTCTTGTGATCTGTGTCTACCTGACCATTTAACATTTTGTAAAAACAGGTCAAATGGTGAGCTTCACGTCTGTCTTGGAGAGGGTTCCACCCCAGAGAATTCAGAAGTTTGGTGACACTCGCTTCTCTCTCTCATAGGTGTTAGTAACAAATCGAGCGGCCTGTCTTTGGACACGTTCGATGGATGAAATGTTTTTATCTGTGTACGGGCCCCAAGCTGCAACTGCGTAGTCCAAATGAGGTCTAACGAGGGTGAAATACAGCTTCTCCTTGACAGAAGCTGAACAATGATGAAAGTTGCGCCTCAGGAAGTTTAGGGCACTTGTTGCTTCCTCAAATGAGGGGACCAAAACTGCACACAATACTTCAGGTGTGGTCTCACTAGGGCCCTATACAACTGCAGAAGGACCTCTTTGCACCTATACTCAACTCCTCTTGTTCTAAAGGCCAACATGCCATTCGCTTTCTTCACTGCCTGCTGTACCTGCATGCTTACTTTCATTGACAGATGAACAAGGACCCCCAAATCCCGTTGTACTTCCCCTTTCCCCAACATGACACTATTTAGATAGTAATCTGCCTTCCTGTTTTTGCTACAAAAGTGGATAACCTCACATTTATCCACATTAAACTTCATCTGCCATGCATCTGCCCACTCACCCAACCTGTCCAAGTCACCCTGCATTCTGATAGCATCCTCCTCACAGTTCACACTGCCATCCAGCTTTGGCTCATCTACAAATTTGCTAATATTACTTTTAATCCCTTCATCTAAATCATTGATATATATTGTAAATAACTGCGTTCCCAGCACCGAGCCTTGTGGTACCCCACTAGTCACTAGCTGCCATTCTGAAAGGGACCTGTTAATCCCTACTCTTGTTTCCCGTCTGCCAACCAATTTTCTATTCATGTCAGCACTCTACCCCCAATACCATGTGCCCTAATTTTGCTCACTAATCTCCTATGTGGGACCTGATGAAATGCTTTCGGAAAGTCCAGGTACACTACATCCACTGGCTCTCCATTGTCCATTTTCCTAGTTACATCCTCAAAAAATTCCAGAAGATTAGTCAAGCAGGATTTCCCCTTTGTAAATCCATGCTGACTCAGAGATATCCTGTTACTGCTATCCAAATGTGCAGCTATTTCATCTTTTATAATTGATTCCAGCATCTCCCCCACCACCGATGTCAGGCTAACTGGTCTATAATTCCCTGTTTTCTCTCTCCCGCCTTTCTTAAAAAGTGCAGTAACATTAGCTACCCTCCAATCCACAGGAACTGATCCTAAATCTATAGAACATTGGAAAATTATCACCAATGCATCCACGATTTCTAGAGCCACTTCCTTATGTACAATGGGATGCGGACCATCAGGCCCAGGGAATTTATCAGCCATCAATCTACCCAACACCATTTCCTGCTTAATATGGATTTCCTTCAGTTCCTCCGTCATCCAACATCCTCTGGCCACTAGTATATCAGGAAGATTGTTTGTGTCCTCCTTAGTTAAGACAGATCCAGAGTACCTGTTCAACTCATCTGCCATTTCCTTGTTCCCCATAATAAATTCAATTAAAAAAAAAAAATAGGTGGAAAGTAGTTGGCGTAGAATGCCCAATAGAGGTAGTGGAATACAAGTATGGCTGTAGGGATGGGTATAACTCAAAATATGTGACGCTATGTGCCCGAATGAACATATTCTATTTCCATTGCCATAACATTGCTCGATCCTGCAAAACAAAAAAAATGACACCTTGGACCCCTCAATAAAAAGTTATTAATTTTACTGGATCTTCACATTCCTTCCATAAATCTGTGGCCACAAATACTCAATATGCATTCTGAATATTCCTTCACTGAAATATGCCAATTCTAAAACAATCAAAGGTAACCGTGCACGTCTAAAGATGTCATAATTCTTCGACAAGTTGCTGCTTCAGACTTGAGAAATCTACTTCCAGAATATCAGAACATCGTGCCATCTACCTCATTGTCATCCCACATTCTCCCCGCCATGACAAGCATACCTGGCAGAAATGATTGACAAGACAGCTTGCTTTAATTGCATCGACCTAAATATCATCTCTTCTTGTGTTAATTTCCATATCCAAGATGCTTCCTTGAAAGTGAATGCTACACTTTGACTTTAATTCCTTTCTTTTAAGGGGTGCATAAAGCTGAACATACTACTAACAAATTAAACAATATTATGCACTTAATTATTTACTGTTGGATTCAATGCTCTTACTTATAAAACACAAATTTTGATGATAGCATTCCTAATGTAGCCAATAAATACAAAAAAAATGTGAAAGTGGGATCTTATAAGGTTGTGAAGAGCAATCTAGCATATTAATTTTCCATTACTCAATTTCTTGTGGAGGTGCAAGGGGGATGAATCATTAAACCTAGGGGACGTATGCAAGCACATCTTCCAGTCAACTGTCGGGTTATGCTTGTAATAAGGCTCGTACGACGACGGAAACGGAGTATCTCTTTATTTAACAACTCTGTACAACAGCAGCAACAGCAACAGCCTCGTGTGCCAGCCCAGGCAACTCCCTAACTGCCACACCCCAGGGTTCCAGTCACATCCGGTTACTGGAGCCTGGCTTCTGTCACACTGGGTCCTAGTGCCCGTCTGCCCAGCCTTACACTATTATTGCATAATACCACATCAACTATCTCCCTTGTAATGCATCACTTTGCCAATCTTGACTGCTAGATCTTATTATGGGTGAAAACAAAAAATACTCAAGAAATCTTGACCCAGAGAAAGCATCTCTCAGCTTAAGTCTTTATTTGCATTAATTCAAGAAAAGAAAATGCAAAGCTGGATGAAATAGCAAAACTGAAGAGATCAGCTTCAATGAGGTCAAAGAGAAAATGGCAGGCAGCAAATTGGGGGCACATCTCAAATGGTGGTGGAAGCAATGTGCGAAGAAGGAAGAGAGTAATTTATCTATATTATTTTGGTGTAAACATTTACCCCTTTTATTGTCACATTGATTAAAATCATTTTATTCACACGTTATTTCACATCATTAGAATAATTTCAGTATTTGTTCAAGTAAGTCAATTTAATCATATCTACTGTAAAAGTCACATTCAATGATATGATCTTGCACAACAGCAACTTCAAGTACAACTTGCACACTAATCTAATCTTCATCATCCCAAATTTTAGTGGATTGGCAAAGAGAGCCAAAGATCTAGTTATGAATTCTGACAAAAGCATCCCACAAAACTCGTAAACCTGTAATGAGGCAATGTATCATGCTAAAATCATGTGTTAAAGTGGAACTACAGAGGACTACAGAGTAAAAAGGTATAGCACAAAGGCCAGGTGTAAGGAAATTAAAAGCAATACAGGCCAATCCCACACTACGGAGTTGATGCCGTCACAAAAATAATCATGTATTACAATTTTCCACCATATAAAATCTTATTTCCAATTGAATCTCACATTATATGGAGATACGTTCGGACAGGATGTTTTTCTCTCAACAGTAAATGATTGCATTGCAACAACTATTTTATGGCAGGGGGGCCACTTCGGAGATTGCCATGTCAATTTCCAAAGCAAATCCCGTAAGTAGCCAGCAATTACGTTTGGAGATCTGGAGCTAAAAAGGTGGCAACCTCATGTGTCAATCTACTTATCATCTTCCGGACTTCAATTTGAATAGAGACATACAATTTTAAATGCATATCGAATGCACGCAAGATAATTTAATGATGCAACTTCCCTGTAAACCGTTTCAAAATATAAAGTTTTACATTTAGTCAAATTCCTTTACAATTAGGTTTAGGTTGATAACTTGCACTTAAAATTCACTCGCCTCGTTTCAGATATTTCAGGCAGGAATTTGACTAAGAAACACTCAGTCTATTCCTGTAGATGGCTTAGCACCATTGGCTCCTCTGCCAAGCATCCATACCAGCGTTTCTCAACCTTTTTACCCATGCGGAACCGTTGAAATATTTTCATGTCTCAGGGAACCCCATACATAAAAATCATTATATATCTTTAATAATCGCTTTCTTTCTCTTTCATAAACTTAAAAGTTCATAAGGCAAACATAATATATTTTTCTGATAATAGGTTTACGCAAAAAATAACTTACGTTTTTCTCAAGTTCATTGACAATGCAAAAAAACAAAACTGAAATCAAACTGCTTGTTCAAAACTGAAGCAAATAAAGGCAAACAGAACTAACCTTGGGAGAGGGGGAGAGGGAGAAAACAACACAAATAAACTTTTGATTAACAAAAATTAAAATAAACATACTTATTTTTTAAATTCATTTAACATCCCTAATTGATGTGTAAAAATAAATAAATAACGTGGGTGAATGAGGGACTGTACCTGCACGGCAGGAAGCAGACAGGACTGATGGAGACCGTGCATGCGTCTGTACTCGAGTCAGTCACTTGATACATGAATCCGTCACGTACAGCTCCTGTCCACTGACCACTAAAGACCGTTTTACAATGGCGCTGTATAGACGTTGCTAAATACGACGTCGCTAAATATGCTAAATGGACATCGCTAAATATGCCGTACGTGTACAATAAAATTACGAATATGAAATTAAACACAAAAATTACTAAAAAAATGCATTTATATATGATTAAAGGCAGACACAAAATGCTGAAAAACTCGGCGGGTGAGGAAGCATCTATGGAGAGAATGAATGGGCGACATTTCGATTCGAGACCCTTCTACAGACTCATGTCAGGGGAGGGGGCGGGACAAAAAAAATCTCGCGGATGCCTAGCGTTCCAGGGTGCCCCGGTTGAGAAACGCTGACCAATATTTAATGTTCAAACCTAGGTCACCTCTCCAACTGAACAATGTTATTATTGCAACAACCCACAAGATGAATAATATGGAAAATTCAGACTGCTAGACAGAAAATTGAATCTAACACCACTTTAAAAATCTCTTTGTCTGAGCTTCCATCAAGAAACACGATTGAAAAAACTGAAAGCTTTTCACTGTACCTCAGTACACGTGACAATAAACAAAACTAAACCAAATGAAAAATTGCGAAGGACCAGAGGTACAGTGAAAAGCCTTTGTTGCGCACTAACTAGACGGTGGAAAGACTATACATGATAACAATCGACCATCCACAGTGTACAAATACATGATAAAGGGAGTAAAGTTTTGTGCAAGATAAAGTCCAGTGAAGTCCGATGAAAGATAGTCAGGTTATTAAAGATAATAAAATGTATCTTGTACTTGCTGATAGATTTATCAATTGAAATGGGTTTGTTAATCCTGGCCAAATTGGAGCGGCTAGGACACTAAAATTGAGTAAAGGCTTCTGGGCAGCTAGGCCATTTGGTCAATTTAAAAGTGCTTTTTCATACTAGCCAATTATGCTTGTTATAGTAGCTCCGCCTAGTATGTACTTTTATAATATTGAGAAGCCGCTTATGCTAGTTAGTAGCAGTAGCAGCTCGGAGGCGTAACATCTGCAGATCCATGCTGAAAGTGATTTAATAAATATGTGTTGCATCTTAATGTGTGTTCGAGTCAAATCATTGATCCCACTTCTGACCCCATGTAATGATTTGACTCTAACACATATTAAGTTACAAGCAGTATTTCGCTTAGTCTAGATATGCAGCATAGAAACGGGCTCATTGGCCCACTGAGTCCACGGCGATCAACATTCACACTAGTTCTATGTTATCCCAAGTTCTTTCACTCCCTGCATACCAGGATCAATTTTATAGAGGCCAATTACCCTACAAATCCACACGTCTTTATGATGCAGGAGGAAACCGGAGCACCTGGTCTAAAGAGTGCTCTTTTAGAAAGAAGATGCGGTGGAACTTCTTTCATTAGAGGGTAGTTATTCTGTGGAACTCATTGCCGCAGAGGGTTGTGGAGGCCAAGTCAGTGAGTATTTTTTTAAAGCAGAGATATACAAATCCTTGATTAGAACGGGTGTCAAGAGTTATGGGAGAAGGCAGGAAAATGGGATTAGGAGGCAGAGATCAGCCATGATTGAATGGCAGAGTAGACTCGATGGGCTGAATGGCCTAATTCTACTACTATAACTTGTGAACACCCGGAGGAAACCCAGGCAGTCACAGGGAAAACGTGCAAACTCCACATAGATAGCACGAGGGGTCAGAATCGAACCTGTGTCTTTGGCACAGGGAGACAGCAGCTCCCACCAGCTGTGCCACTCCAAATGGACGGAAGGCTTGGAGGGGAGGATTTCCTTATTTATTCCAAGAAAGGAGCCAGGGTATAACTGGGACATTTTAACTACCCTGAAAAATTGAAAATGTTTGACTTATATGATCCCAAAATGACCGTAACACATTTACAATAATAATTAAGTTTAGGATTATTTGCACTGAATATTATTTTGCAGTTCTTATGTGAAAGATTGTCAGGAATATTTTGTAATAGTCAAAAGGTTACCTGGAAATCACTTACAGGAAACCAAGTCTAGTGAAAGAGCATCCTTTGATATAAAAACCCTTTCCATAGCGGATAAGCAAACAAGTATTTCAGCATAAAATGTTGAATGACTCACACCATTTCCTCTAATTGTTGTGCAGTTACAGTGAAAAAGCCATTGATTGCTTTTAAAAGGTCACTGCATTACAATGAATAAATAACGCCAGGGGTTAAATGCTTGGTTATTAAATAGATTTCCATCTTTTTAAAGAAATTGCAGTATGTAATAATGAGAAAAAGAAAGCTCTTAAGAAAATGTTTCATTCTGGATTACTGCCAATTTTAAATTTGGAACAAAATGAAGAGAAAGGGAATGGGGCAGCAGAATAGGGTGATTTCACGAAAGGTCACTGGAGCGTAGATCCCCACCCACGTGACCGAAAATCTGAAGTGGAGGACATGCTATACATCCGGTACATGTTAATGGATGGGAAAACACGCACTTTCACACCCGTTAAAAACATCGAAAACGGCCAGTTTTTGAGCTGTAATTTCTGTGCCAGTCGGGGTGACCATGAGGCACAGCTACCTAGATTTACAGTCCAAAAAAAAGATAGAAACTAAGGTAAATTCAAGAGGGAGCTGAAGGTGCAAATCCAGCGGAAGTGCTTATCGGACATTTGCCGTGGAGATTTAAAGTTCCAAAATATCGGGAATTATCGTGTTTGCTCACTGCATTTCATCAAAAGTACGGCATTATTGACTTTTTTATCTTTATTGATGAAATGTAGCGAGCAAACGCGATAATTCCCGATATTTTGGATCTTAAAATCTCCACGGCAAATGTCCGATAAGCACTTCCGCTGGATTTGCACCTTCAGCTCCCTCTTGAATTTACCCTAGTTCTATTTTTTTTTGGACTGTAAATCTAGGTAGCTGTGTCTCACGGTCACCCCGACTGGCACAGAAATTACAGCTCAAAAACTGGCCGTTTTCGATGTTTTTAACGGGTGTGAAAGTGCGTGTTTTCCCATTCACTAACATGTACCGGATGTATAGCATGTCCTCCACTTCAGATTTTCGGTCACGTGGGTGCGGATCTACGCTCCAGTGACCTTTCGTGAAATCACCCTATAGAGCAGGTCTGGTAAACATACATGTGGTGGTCAAACTTTGTGCAAAACCACTTAAAAATAACAAACGTTAAAACGCATCACCTAAATTTATATATGTCCATAAACATAAATGTATCAAAGTATTAAAAATATAAATAACATGGGGCATTTCCAGGGACAAAGATTAACAATTCATTGTAGATATTTCTTCTACAGCATACATTTTAAAATAATTTAAACATTTGTCATTGCTGTCACTAATTCATGATTTTCACTTTCCTTTTGTAATGAAATGAAACCAGCTGATGATACTGGATTTCCCCTAGATTCTCAGTGTATAACAGAAGCTCCAATACACCTGAAACAGTAATAGCTCTGCTGCCGTGAAGAAATGTTGCTTAGAATGCTCCTGCTTCTTCCATGGTAAGTTTTGCTTTACAAGTATAATATTCTGATATAATTTAGTTGCTGCAGGTCCTTAAACGTAAAATGTATAACTTATTAATTGATGATGTTAATGTATTAGCGGTTACTTGTTTAAATAATTCAAAATAGGAAAAACATATTCAGCCCCTCATGTCTGTTCTGCCATGCCATAAGATCTATGTTAATCTTCTAACTCAACGCTATTATCTAGCACTGATTCTATGTCCGTACATTTCCTTAATATTTAAAGAAATCCAACTGTCATGAATATATTCAGTAACTAACCCTCCAAAAGCCTCTTGGGTAAAGAATTCTACATGTGCTCCACCCAAGAGAAAATTATTTTTGTCTTATTATGAGACAGAGCTGAATGAGGAAACTACATTTAGAAAGCCTAGCCAGGGGAAAGAAAAACAGCTTGTACCCATGAAACCCTCTCAGCCTCTATTCTTCTAAATTTCCGAAAATAGATTGAGTCTGCTTCACCTCAAGTCCCAAACGTCCCATCCAGTTATTAGCCTGAAGGGCCCCTGAACCAATATGTCTACTATCTGTTTTTCTCCACAAATGCAGCTGATCTGTTGTTGCTCCAGCAGTTTGTTTTTGTTGCCCAGGAATTAACTGATGAGTTGTTATTGTATTCTTGCAACTATGCCCTTCTTCAAATGAGAAAACTGGACTTCGAAACAATATTCCAGATGTGTTCTCACAAGGATTAAATATATTGGAGCAACGTACTCTTACAGTAAAGGCCAATGTAATATTTTCCACATTAATATGTCCACTGTCACTGGAATCACTTCTAAGAAACAACAGGTGCAGGCCATCAGATCCTGAGGCATTTATGCCATTTAGTTCCATTCATCTTCTCAATACAAATTTATAATAAATGCCAGTTTTCTTGACCTTCTGAAAAGGTTAAATGCTTTTAAATATATAAGTGATATATAATGGGATCCTGGACTAGGTTATAGCTTATATTTTGTCTCAAGCAGGCCTTTTTCAGTGGATTGATAAGAGAGAGAGACAAGCCTGGGCTTGCCTCAGGTTGCTGTGTATTGTCACAATGACCGGTGCTGTTGAAATGTGTCTACCAATTGATGAGAGAGAGAAGCTCAGACTTGTCTCGGTGATGTATATTGAGACAATGACCGACGCCTTTGAGATGTATTGTCTTGAAAGTACCAACTGATAAGATGCCTTTGAAATGTGTCTATTAATTGACAAGAGACAAGCTCAGACGCATCCTGTGGTAATGTGTATTGACTGTATCTCGGACCATGACTAACATCTTTGGAATGTGACTAAGTGATGAACACACAGTATAAAATATTATGCAAGTCTTTGTTCATTGAAGTGATGGCACGGGGGAAGTCACATGTCGGTGTTGCTTATTGTGGTGCATCCCCATCACTTCCACAAGCAGATGATCAGTAAAGCTGGAGTTAGTCTAACTAACATTTTTGTGAGTTGTCTGTTTATTAAGTACTGAAACTTATCACTTCTAATTGATTTTAAATCTGTAATTTCCGATTAGTCCTGGGAGGTTAAGTGTGTCTTTTTTGTTAAATTACATATCATTTCCTTTATTCCCCAATATAGTTTCTCATTGGTCGGTCTTAATGAACTTTCAATAACATCTCTCCTTTTTTTGTATCTACATAAGCTGTTAACGTCTATTTTTTATTTATTTTTTTTCATAATGGCGGTTCACTCCTACAGAATTCACAAATTACTGACAAAAATATCTGCGAAAGTGATTAAAAATCTGCTCTTAAAGTTCATGGGAAAAAAAATAATCGAATAAACAACTTGCATTCTTTGATGCTTGTGCTGATGACATGGTTTTGCGTTCCATTTTTTGAGGAATGCCCTCTAGTCTCTGACATGTCCATGCTGAGAAAAAGGTTCTGAATGTCTAACCTAGCTGTGCCTTCATAATTAAAATCCAGGTAATTTAGTTGCATCAGCCCCTCATCCTCAAGCCTTCATCACCCTCTCTCCACTGTCATCAATACAATTTGCTTAATTGTCTGTTTCCTACCTATTGAAGACATGCTCCTTGCTCTCTTTACTTGATTTCTGACATTCCCGGTCCCGATTGTCAATGGCCTACTCAGTTTCATGCGATACAGATCTGCCTGACCAGCTGAGCAATTCCAACATTTTCAGTTTTTCTTTAAAAAAAACAGATCTATTCTCAAAATCTTAGAGCATAAATAGGAAAATATTACCTGCTCATTCTCCTTTGCCTGTATGGGACGAGTGACAAACATGACACTGGACAATTTCAGATTCCCTCCACACTTGCTAATGTAATTGCTTGATCAAATCCCCTTCACAAATAATATAGGCAATTATCTTGCTTATTGGGTTAATTAGGCTTAAAAGGTTACAAAGGAGTAAAAATTCAGTTCATAGCTTACAAAAGTAATTTTAAAATTAATGTATCGAATCAGCACTATACATACAATTACATATTTCTAACTCGTTAAACAAGCGAGAAATAAAAACGTTTATAGTATATTTAAGTTAATTTGAAAATTTTCAAATATTTTCAATTACTTTCAAATACCTATGCTTGTAAACTATTCTCTTGCTTTCATAGCTGGGACCTGTGCAGCAGACCATTCTCAGCATTTATCGGATACAACGCAATAAAGCGAAGAGTGACTTTACAGGTGTTCTGCCAAGATAAAGCCGTAATCAACATCTTAAAGAAGATTAAGTACAATCTGCCCAATGGCATTAAACAGGATGTGACTATGGTTAGCAATGACATTTTTCTATCTGTCTACTTTCCGATGTCATACAATTCAACAGATCTCATTGAAGGCTACAAAAATGAAATTATTCAACAAATGCTAGCAAATGTGTCAAACCACGGGTACAAGCTTAAGTACAACAGCCTCTGCCGGAAACATCAACACCTCGCACTGGTGCATCCCAAATGTATCAAAGAATGCCGCAACAGAATGATTGCGACTAAATAATAAAGCAACTGAAAATAGTGATGGGAAAAGAAAAACATTGAAATCAGTTGTTCAGGAAATCTCTTCAGTAATGTGATGGTATTTATCGACTTCAATTGTTCTTCCTCTTCCCTTCCCTCCCATGTGAGCACCGTGCACAGTTCTGGCCTGGATGTTCTGGAAGGATGTGGAGGATTTGGAGAAGGTGCAGAAGAGGTTTACCAGGATGCTGTCTGGATTAAGGGCTATTAACTATAAGAGGTTGGGCAAACGGATTGTTTTCTCTGGAGTGCCAAACGGTAACATAGACCTGTACAGGCCCATCTGTCCACAATGTCCATGCAAAGTATGTTAAGCTCTGCCTGCATCTGATCCATATCCCTCCATTTCCATACATACATGCACCTATACAAAAGCTGCTTAAATGCCACGATCATAATTGCCACCACCACCACCACCAGGAAAAAAGGACAACTGGAAAAAAGCTTAAATTGAGAGGCATGGATAGGGTAGATGCTAAAAACCCCCCCCCCCCCCCCCCCCCAAAGTGGAAATAATAAGGGCAAGAGGGCATAGGTTTAAGGTGAGAGGGACAACGTTTAAAGATGATGTGCAGGGTAAGTTTTATAACACTGAGAGTGGAAGGTGCCTGGAAAGCAATGCAGGGTAATGGTGGAAGCAGACATGACAGTGCTTAAGAGAGCTGTAGATAGGAATATGGATATGCAGAGAATGGTGGGATTTAGATCACTTGCAGGCAGAGGGGGGATTTGTTTACACAGGCATCATGTTAGGCACAGACATTGTGAGCCGAAGGGCCAGTAGCTATATTGCACTGCTCCAAGGAGGAAGTACTGTCGACTATTTTCCTTGTTTTCCCCAATTTGGATATGAGTGTATTTGGATACTATAAATCACAAAAACACATTGTTTTTAAAACAATGGAAAATTAAAATTAAGTTGCTATGGAGATTATTACTTTTTATTTTCAATTAAGTTATATGATTTCAAAAATGATCTCCCAACCTTGTTTACATAAATAATTTAGTTGAATGTTTATATCCTGATTTCATGGCATGTTGCCCTCAGAAATGTATTGTGCAAGTTTATTATGCCCACCAGGTCCTTTAGTTTAGTATTGCAAACTAAAATTGTCTTAGTTTACAATATTAGAACAGTTCTTCAAAATATCAGTTGAGAAGGATATCTTGTATGTCTCTTTTCAATTCATTCTCTGAGACACTTCACTAATTTGGCTAGCCCAGTCCACATAAGATTACGCTTGTTACATGCTTCACTAATTTATTTATTTGTATTTTGTCCTGGACTGTTAGCAAAAGCACAAAAATATTCTCACCATAATTTTCCAGCCTTTTGCAATTTAATAGATTCCCTATCATACAATCATCCCCCCCCTCTCCCCAAGTCAAAATCATCTCTACGGCTTTATTCCAACTCTTTTCAGGGCCATCACATTTCCTTTCCCATTGTGCATCTTATGTAAAAGAGAAGTATTCTTGCATTTATTCCCTAACCACATAGGGATAATTATGATTAAGTCACTACTTGCACCATGAATTAATCTACTATGTTGAAAAAGTTCTAGGGGTTATTTTAAACATATTCTTTATCATTATAAAGTAGTCTTGGTTGGTAATGCCATAAGCTATTATGAAACTTTCCTGACGGAACCAGATTTATTAAAAAAAAAAAATTAAGGTTGCTACTCCTTACCCTCAACTGCTCCCATTTATCTTTATTTGTACACTCTATACGTACTAGTTCAAAGATAGTAAGAACTCCTCATTATTTTGCAAAGATTGCCAAATCACTTGAATGGACAGGAATTGCAGATTTGTATTAACTAATACAGCTTTTAAGTACCTTGAAAAATGTGCAATTTGCTGCATCATTCGGTATTTTTAAGGCAGAGATTGCCAGATTCTTGATTAGTAAGGGTGTCATGTGTTATGGTGAGAAGGCAGAAGAACAGGGTTGAGAGGGAAAGATAGATCAGCCATGATTGAATGGGCAGAGTAGACTCTTTGGACCAAATTACCCAATTCTGCTCCTATGACATATGAATTTATGTGATTTAAGTTTTTAATGTTGCATTAAGCTAGTTACACCCAAATATTATTTCTCACTAATTTTATATATGACAGCAACTTCATTAAACTATTTCCAAATATTTTATCAATAAGATTATTTATGTACCATTAATTAATTTATGTTACTGAAACTTTGTACAATCAGATGCATTACTTTTAATTTTATCTTTGCAGCACTTGGTATAATGTATAGAAGTTAATTAAAATATTAACTTTTTGCATTCTGGAGTGGTGTTTCCTGATTTTTTTTGTTTTAAATGGTTGCTTACCAATTTGATGCATCAAGGATACTGGGTGCCAGGGATGTCTTGCACAGAAATTACCCATTGGGTACAAGTGCTGGACTAGGGGACAATTGTTATACCTTTATGGACAGCTCTCTACAAATGTAGAATTGAGATCCACTACCTTAGTGCTGACTGCAAATTAAGGGTCAGTATTCATCTAACACACAGTCCTGTCTCATTCTCGGCCCAATAACTACCGCAATATCAAATCAAATCTATTTGATTCTGGTGCACTGAAAGCCAACACCCTTGCCCTTCCATTGCGGCCTTTGCCGACAAGCCGAAGGCACTATAACAGTGAATATAGGCTGGACACAGATCAGAATACATAAGGACCAAGATGTGGTCAGGATCTTTTAAATTATTTGACAGAAAGCATCCTTCCAATCTCCATGGGTTTACATTGAAACTGAATGTAAAACAAATTGTAAATATTGGTGGCGATCACAAATTAAGCTGCATTAACACCACCAAAGCAGAGCGATGTAATCTTAGATACATGCTGCTTCTCCAAGAGCTAACCAATCTCAGATTTGGTTGTCATTTGGTTCCTCATATGACGTCAAAGAGCACACACAAGTTAAAGAGGTTACAGCCCAGATCCCAAAGGAACATGTCTGAAGAAGGGTTTCAGCCCGAAACTTTGCCTATTTCCTTCGCTCCATAGATGCTGCTGCACCCGCTGAGTTTCTCCAGCATTTTTGTGTATCCCCAAGGAACACCACTGGTCACAGACCTCCAGTCAGAAAAACACCATCCCACCTCCTGCTTCTGTGTGTAAGCAGTTCTGAATCCAAACTACCAAGTCACCATGGACCCCATGGATCTTCTGGATCAGCCCATCATGAGGCATATTTATTTGTTTTTTTTAAAAAACATTAATATGCCTGTAAATCTGCAGTAAGTTACATAGATCCATTCCAGTGCAAATGACAATTCAGCACATAGGCGTGAAACATGAAAAGCTCACACGTTTTAGATTCAGGAACAGTAAATGACAGTAGTTTTGGATGGAACTCGCGCCATTTACTAGTGAATTCCGGGCTCGGTTTACACTTACTGGAAGTTTTGGAATTTAATCAAATGTTATTGCTGGATTATCCCCGAGCTTTCTGCACTTACGTTCTTGTTTTCACAGATAGGTTTTCATGAATATATATTTGCATGTAAAACTTCAATTTTAATCAATTTGTATGCTCACACAGATATATAACAAAAGAAAAAGACGCAATCTATGGAATAACGAAATCATTCATTCATGGGCCTCAGTATTATTTATCATTTCAACCTGGCATTCTCCTGGTGTTGGTTTGGCAACAACTCTGCCCAAGACCACATTCAATTGCAGAGTCTTGAATGCAGCCTAGTCCACTTGCCCCCATTTACACTTCATGCTGCCTCGGGAATGCAGCCTAGCTAATTAACTGTCATTTTGACACTGGCCATTCCCTGTATGATACTGTACGCATTTTTCAATTGCTTTTAAAATCTATTGCATATGGTTTCAAAAATAAGACTGGACATGATGATTTAAATATATTTTCCTCAGGACACTTGTACATAATTACCATAATTAGGTTACTGGACTATATAATGACCAAGCAAAGGGACAAAGTGAGTATTTTTATTCAAGTGTTTATCTAATTACTTGGGCCCTTTTGAAGCTCTGCAGCACCATTTACACTCATGTATTAGTTTTACAGACCATCAATTACTCACAGACCTGGATTATTTTAAACTGATAAAATATAAAAACCAAAAAGAAATCAGTGAAAAATAAAAAGCAACCAATCATAATTTATATTTTGCTTTCAGAATGCTACATATTGCTATCCAAACACATTTAGAGTTGATCATCCAATCCAGTTTCCTTATGGCACAATGATGGGGAAATAAAACACAGCAAAAGTACAGGTCAAAGTAGAACAATAGAACAAACAGCATAATTATGTGAATGGAATTAGGCAAATAAAAGGAAAATCTCAAAACTTACAAACTAGCCTGTACATATTGCAGGATCCTGCCAGGTTTCCAACACTTGTAAAGGCTACAGGAATTGACAATGTCTCCATTTTAATGTTCAACAGTAAATTATCTATTCTGAACTTGTGAAACAGCGCAAGTTCATGAATAGATACATTAACTAACACAAAAAGAAAGAATGAGGAAGAAGAGTACTTTGCTTACAAATTCAAACCACTAATGGGCCCGTCTCACGGTGCGAGTCCACCCACGAGTGATCCCGAGTGAAAGAAAAAAAATCACACTCGCGGATGTCTATGAGATTCCAAGTTTATGTTCACGAGGTGAAACGAGTTCCCATGTGTATGTCTAAGTTTGCCATTTACTTCTCATTTCTGCGATGTACCAAGTTCCACTCCCGAGTTACCAAGTTCATCTTGTTGTTTGTACCATCGCCCGGTGGGGAATCGCCTCAGCGCAGAGGGAGAAGAGGGAAGAGACTGCAGCCCTAAGATTTTTGCCTCCACCACAGTGAGGAGGTGTTTGGAGGACTCACTGTGGTGGATGTTAATTTGTGTTTATTGTTGTTTATTATTGTATCATTCTATGTATGACTGCAGGCACGAAATTTTGTTCAGACCGTAAGGTCTGAATGACAATAAAGGAAATTCAATTCAATTCAATTCAAATTCAATTCAAAATTCAATTCAATTCATCTCCCGAGTCAACCGTGAATGAAGGTCTGTTTTAAGTATCAAATAGAGGGGTTGGACAGCATCTCATACAGTAAGTATATTCTGATTCAGTATTGAAAGTTATTCAATTTCAGAACTTAAAACTAGGCAGGATCTTGGCCCTGCACTCGCTGCAATTGTGCAGCAAGGAGGCGGTGGCGGCGAAGCAACAGTGTTAAAGAAGACAGCTCCATCCTGAATTTACTGCCAGGTCTACACACTGCGGGGAGACGGGAGATGAAATCTTTGAATGTGGAAGGGTGTCTCCGCGCCTGCTCGTTCTAAGCGGAATATATTTTTAGTTGCCTTTCAAGCCGTGCTTTGGTATTATTCCTTGTTTTTGTTTATTCGCACACACGTTTCGTGTGTGAGGGTGTGAGAAGTCCATGCCGGGTGCCGGCCAGCCACAGCCGCTGTTCTTTCACATCAGTTGCACATCAGATTGTTGGGAGACGGAGCTCAGGGTTCGCCTCCTGAGCTGCTTTGGTGCCCAGGCATGAGTTGAGGTGGAGGGAAGCTGGGGGGTGGGGGATGCGTAGGCGTCATTAATCGGTCTGGGGTGACAAGGCTCTTGGGTTAGGCTGGGATCATTCTCTGCTCTCATCGCTCTCTTTTTGTGTGTGCATTAGCAGGGGGAAGAGCTGTCTACCTCGCTGAGGCACAAGACCTCTGCCGCCTGCCCCTTGCAGCCATCAACTGGTTTGTTCCTTTGGTGTGCCTCATCTGCCCAGCTCCCATCCCAGCGCTGCCCCAGCTCTCTGCCCCATTCTCTTGGAAATGTTGCTTCCGCCACTGTAACGAGGAGGGGTCTGGCTGGCTGGCTTGGTGGGCAGGAAGAGGGAGTGGGTACAAACCACCAAATCCATTCTCAAAAGTCGGGCAGAGCCGTGTAGAACTCACGTTTCTCTCTGCTTCATATACGTGGGAATTCCCTCAGTATGGTCACTCAGCATCTCTGGGGAGAAGGAATGGGTGACGGGATGACGTTTTCAAAATTCTGTTGCGTCTTTGTGTTACTCCAGCACTGTGTTCACTTTTTGTCAACCAGCATCTGCCCTTCTTGTGTAAAACATTATTTGTATCCGTGGCAGTTGATTGTCGCTCCCTTCAGTTTCCCAGGGGCAATGGGACGGGACTGGAGTTGGGAGGGGGAGGGAGGTGGGGGTTGGGGTGACTTAGTACGGGAGACAAGTGTAGGATAGGTGTACTGACTGTATGGGCAGACACTTTTGATGTGATTGCCCACCAGTCTCAAAAGCCACTGTGTCTCCCTGTCCCTGGGATAGCAGGGGGCCGATCAAACAGCACAATACCCCCCTCCCCCTCCACGCCAACACAAAGGGCAACAATCCCAAGGCTTTAGCGTCAGAAACAGCGGGCAGGCGGCAATCACCCGCCATAACGCGAGAGAGATCATGCACTATTGTAGATCTCTTTTGCAAGTCAATGTTTCTGTCTTTCTCCATCTCATTCTTGGCCCTGTCTGTCGCCACCCCCACCCCCACCCCTCTGCTTCCCGCCATGCGTGTGACCCCCTTTCCTCCCCTCTCCAGCTCCCCGCCCATTGCACCGGGCGCGGGGGCTTTGCACCATCTTCACGTCGCCCCGGGGCAGGCGCTCGGGGGCTCTCTCCCAGCGTGGCCCCGGACCAGGGGGTGGGGGTGGGGGGAGTCAGCGGGCACACCGGCTCTGCCACACCATGGGCCGCCGCCAACCAAGCCACCCGTCCATGTCCACACGCTCGGTAGAACACGAGCTGAGACTGGGAACTGTGCTGCCCTTGCCCCCTCCCTCTGCAACTGCAAACAACCCCACTCTCCTGCTCACCTAACCCGCCCATCCCTTCTCTCTGGGTATTGAAGGCGCTTCTGGTCTGCAGTGTGCAATAGTCACCAAAATACACTGCATCTTTGGAAAGGAAAAATACAAAACATGTCAATCTCACTGGATAGGCCATAAGGTGCTGTACAACCCGGAAACAGGTCCTTCGGCCCAGCTTGGCCGTGCCGTCCAAGTTGGCGTCTTGGGGTAGTCCTATTTGCCCATATCCCTCTAAACCCTCCCCATCCATTAATCTGTTGTTAATAACCTCAAGAAAATATTAAGTCTACGTGAGCCTGCTTCAGTTTCCTGGGTCCAACTCAGAGAGAAATCTCCCTCCTTTCCAGGGTTAATCACTCTGTTTATAATACTCTCTGCATTATGAAGTCCTCGACAGTGAACCCCATGGGCAATCACTACCAACGTGTCTTCCCACACAGTCAGTACACCTCTCGTACACTTGTCTCCCGTACTAAGTCGCCCCCAACCACCCCCCCCCCCCCCCCCCCCCCCCCCCCCCGCCCTCCTCCCCCACCTTTCCCACCCAACTCCAGTCCCGTCCTGATTCCCTGGGAAACTGAAGGGAGCGACAATCAACTGCCACGGATACAAATAATTGTTGATGCTGGTTGACAAGAAGTGAACACACAGTGCTGGAGTAACACAAAGACGCAGCAGAATTTTGGAAACATCATCCCGTCACCCATTCCTTCTCTCCAGAGATGCTGCCTGTCCCGCTGAATTAAAGATTGCCTACGGCAGATTCACGGGTCACTACGGCAAACTCACGGGCCACTACGTTCTTACAACGAGTTTAAATGTTTCAAATTTTTAACTTCAAGAGTAAATTTGACTCGTGGAAATCTTTAAACATGTTTAAAATTTATCAAGAGTTTACAAGTTTCCCGGGTACCTGCCGTTAGCGCCACGAGTCGCTACGTTGCGTCCACGAGTTCCCAAGTTCCCGCTACGTTGATTGTACGTGATTACCATGAGTTTAATTTGTTTTAAACTCGGGGTCACTCGTGGGTCGACTCGCACCGTGAGACAGGGGTTTTATTAAAGAGTCAGTAAAGTGAAGATTTGCCAGTAAATCTGAAGGGCAATGCCACAAATATCTGTACATTTAAGTTACAGGAATTCAGGAGCATTGCTTGGAGAGTCGGATTGTTCTTAAAGGTATTTTTTATTTATTAAAGTAACAAGGTGGTAAAGGCTTTAATGCTTAGTGAAGCATTACTTGTCTGGATGTACAAAGAAAAATGTACCAAGACCAATTTCATTTTATTGCTTTTCATATATCTCCTGCTCTCCAACCACCTCCACCAAAAAAAAAAGCCTTTGAACAAACTTGAATTAAGAACAAACCACCCTTCTCTACTCACCATCATACGTGTAATAGGTTCCATCTTTGAACACCAACACAGCAGGAAGTTCCTGGACAGCGACATCCTGGTGGAAAAATAGAATAATAAACTCACAAACTGGCTTCAATATTCTCCATTGAAATGATAGGACTGAGAACTTTCTAACAAAGCAAATACTACAACTAAGGTACACAAAAATGCTGGAGAAACTCAGCGGGTGCAGCAGCATCTAAGGAGCGAAATCTGAAGAAGGGTTTCGGCCCGAAACGTTGCCTATTTCCTTTGCTCCATAGATGCTGCTGCACCCGCTGAGTTTCTCTTGCATTTTTGTGTACCTTCGATTTTCCAGCATCTGCAGTTCCTTCTTAAGTACTACAACTACATGGGCATGTCCCAGCTTGACAGACTATAACTAATGTGGTTATACAGGAATTAATGCATATGCCACAATTATCAATCTTACATCATTGCTTTGGATGAGGGGACCAAGTGCAGCATTTCCAAGTTTCTAATTATGTCAAACTTCATGAACAATAATGTAAATTATCCAAACCGTATTTTTCCAATTTCCAGAGATGATGAACACTGGATAGGCTAGATTAGGAATTTCCAAGTTTAAGTAACTTAAATAGTGTGCCATTACATCTATTTCAGCTTCTCGAATAGCTTGCAAAATTAGAGCAAAGTAAAAGGAACTGGTTTGCATTTCCAAGTCCCAGATTTGTTTGGTCCTCTTAATTCCAGGTTGAACACAGATTTTCCGGCACCCTCAGTTCCAGAGCTTTTCTGGAATTATCCCATTTTCTGGACCAACAAAGGTCACATGATAATGAAATGACAATTCACCCCTGACCCACTAATGACAACGCTGTCGTGTCTCTAAAGCACCATTGAGACTCTGTAACTTAAATAACACCAATGCAAAATGTAAACTGACCAGAAATGGAATGAGCTGCTGACCCATCCACCATGCCAACCATCTGCCTGGCCATATCTAGTTCTGGATTCTGACCCTACTCCCAACTCACAAAATGCACCAGCGGGCCTTTCTTCACCCTCTGAAAGGAGAAAGTGCTGGAGGTAATTCAATGGGTTAGGTTCTCTGGAGAACAACCGGTAGATGACATCGGGACCCTTTCTCAGATTGATTCAGTCGGCCAAGTTACTCCAGCACTTTGTGTCGTTTCACTTTAAAACTAGCCGCGGATGTTGCTGGTCTGCATCAGCGAGACCTTCATCACCAGTTCACACGACCGTTGTTGTGGCTCACATTGTAGCTCGTCAGTGTGCCCCTACCGACAGAATTTGCTTGGTCAACATAGGGCTCCCTCAACGCTCACCTGCTGTTGCTTCCAAGGTGGAGTATGTCAGTGACTGGGGCAGAAGGAAGCGGCAGTGGTGGGTGGAGCCCCAACTTCCAATCTTCAGGTCGCCGCCACCTCCTCCCATCGTCCCCCCTCCACCGGCAACGGCACCGGCACCTAGTTTTAAAGTGAAACGTCACAAAGTGCTGGATTAACTCAGCTGAATGAATCAGTCTGAGGAAGGGTCTCGATGTCAACTGTCCGTGTTTACCAGAGATCCTGATCCGCTGAATTACTACAGCACTTTGTGTCCTTTTGGTGGGTGAATAAAGGCTCGCCTGTGCATTTTGAAAACCGGGAGCAGGGTTGGAAACCAGAGGTCTAAACAGCCAGGGTGACAGTGGGAGCCAGGATGGGTCGGCAGGTCAGTCCGCTATATCCGATATGTTACAAGGGGGTAATTAAAATGACGGTTTACTGTATTGTCTTTGAAACACAATTAGGAGAGAAGATTGAGAGCAAAAGCATTGAAAACTTGGGCTTTCTTTGGTTGAAAAATTCAAATTCCTAGGAGTCAATGTCACCAACACCTTCTCCTGAACCATCCATTGTGGCGACACTTGGTGGCAACCCAAGGGCACAACGAACCATTGGCTCTAGAGGGCGGCGTCTTGGTGTGGGAGACGCTAGTCACAGGGTCGGTACCTGTTGGTATTTAAGGCCGGGCAACGAGGAGGAGTAGGGAGCTGTATTGGAGAGAATAAACACGTCTAGTGCACACAACTTGTGTCCGGCTGGATTCCTGCGAGTCCCCGCCACATTGGTGACCCCCGACGCCCAGGAGTGTAATCCTGGAAGGGAAATTGTTTTTAAATGCATTCTGCCGTTGCCGCCTAAGAGGCCGGACTCAACGCGGTCTCCCTGAAGCTGCCTACATTTTGGACCTTGCAGCTGAGGGTTTGGTTTCGACAGGCCGAATCCCAATTTTACATCCGCGGCGTTACAGCTGACAAGACTCGCTATCACTATGTGGTTAGCGCCATTGACCAGCAGACGGCCGGTCGGGTCATTCCTTACCCAGATAACCCGCTGGCGGCGTGCAAGTACACAGGCCTCAAGGAGCTGCTGCTCCGGATCTACGGGCTGAGCCGAATGCAGCGCGCCTGTCAGGTCCTTAACATGGGCGTGCTTGGCGACTAGATGCCCTCGGCACTCGGCACTCATGCTCAAGGGCGACCACCTGCCCTGCACGCTCATTGAATTTACCTACCTGCAGCAGATGCCGCGAGACCTCCGCCGGCAGCTCGTAGGGGAGTTTTGAAGATCCCATCCAGCTAGCGGCCCGCGCTGGAATACCTGGAACCGCTGGAATCGTTGGACCGGATTGATTCATCGCTCGGGCATGCCCAGCGACCCAGGACCATGCCCACAAGAGGGCCACGCCCACAAAAGCCACAGACAAGACAAGTGGCACAGGAGAGGAGGATGGCTGAGTACCAGAGCAGACAATTAGCACAGGAGAGGAAGATGGCTGAGCAGGAGAGGAGATCCAAAGAGAAGAATCTGGTGTTTTTACCACCAGCGCTGGGGTTCAGCAGCCCGCCAATGCCACCAGTCGTGTTTGTTTCCGGGAAATGGCAGCGCTGACCGCCGATAGTCACTACGGTGGCTGGCAGGATCCAGTGACTGCATGTCTGGGACCAGCGCTCGGGGCTCAGATTCTTCGTGGACACCAGGGCGGAGGTCAGCATATTGCCCCCATCTTGACTCGATCTTCGTGCTTGTAAAAGGGGCCCCCATTAACTGCTGCGAATGACAGTTCAATCCACACATATGATGTTCGCACGGTTCCTGTCATTTTCGGCCATTTCACCTGGCCATTCATCATCGCAGACGTGGCCTAGCCGCTGCTGGCCGCAGATTTTTTGCGGGCGCAGTCGCTCCTCATGGACGTCAGGGGCCAATGTGTCGTTCATGCGTGAACATTTGAGAAGATCTCCTTGCGCTCCACTGCGCCCACCGCACCGGTTAGGAACCCCATAGCGACGGTGGACAATGTCTACGCCCAGGTACTGGCTGAGTTTCCGGACATTGTCACCGCCAGGTTCGGCTCGGCCAGCCTGAGGCACGATGTAATGCACCATACTCTGGCCAAATTAGAAGTAGTGCAAAATGGAGGATCTTTGCATTTGCAGGGCCTGCTTAGCCTCTTTTTGTGAAAAGTTGCAAGCTGTGAGCTGGTGCCACAAAGTCTTGACCCTAGATGAATATTCAGGATGAGGTGAGGTCCAGATGTCCTTTCCTTTGTTAAAATGTATAAGAGCTTTTGCAGAGGAGCTCAGAGGAAGTACAAATGCATGGTCAGGATTGGTCAGATAAGGGGGAGTTGTAAATACTGTTAATTATGTTGCAGTATGTTTGGGACTGTTGTCTTATGATTGGTTAAACTGTGAAACCTTGTTCAGACTGTTTACAATTACCTGGGAACATGTTTCTCTACATATGTAAACTATGTTAACTGAGTTCCTGCAAAACTTTCTGCAGAAACAATGTAATGGGGTACGTTGTGATTGGGTTAGGGAACTGTCAATAATTGTATAATGACATCGATATTTGTGATTGGTTTATAGGGGCTGCCACTCCATCTAGTTTTGCGCCACAGGGTCCGATGACCTATAAAAGAGTGGACCACACGAGGATCGGAGTCAATCTTCTGGAGAGGGGCTTTGGACTGCATGAGCTTATGGAGGTGTCTGCTTGCACAAGGCTGAAGGGCTTGAACGAGCAGAGACCTGGATCGGACCCGCTGTGTTTAGGTATTGTATAGGGAGTTCCTTATTGTTGGAAAGAATAAAGAATAGTTGAACTGGTGCTTGACTCAGTGTTTTACTGAACTAAACGAGGAGCATAATTACAGGATCACAGCTTGGTTTGGGAAAAGTTCTATCTAAAATTGTGTGCGCAGCCCATACCATCACACAAACGAAAGGTAGACAGAAATGATGGAGAAACCCAGGTGAGGCAATGGAGAGAAGGTATAGGCGACGTTTCGGGTTGAGACCCTTCTTCAGACTGATTTTGGTGGGGAGGTGGGGCGGGGGGGGGGGGGGGGGGGGGGTTCAGGAAAAAGAAAGAGATGGAGACAATAGGATTTGCAGGGGAAAGCTGGGAAGGGGAAGGGAAGGAGGGAGAAAGCAAAGGCTATCAAAAATTAGAGGTCAATGTTCATACCGCTGGGTTGTAAACTACCCAAGCGAAATACGAGGTGCTGTTCCTCCAACTTGCGCTGGGCCTCACTCTGGCAATGGAGGAGGCCCAGGACAGAAAGGTCAGATGGGGAATGAAGTGATGAGAAGTTGATCCGTCTCTCCAGGTGAGGCAGCGTTCGCCTGCACCTCCTCCAACCTCATCTACAACATCCGCTGTTCCAGGTGTCAACTTCTCGACATCTACGAGACCAAGCGCAAGTTCGGCGATCGCTTCACCCAACATCTCTTCTCAGTTCGTACCAACCAACCTGATCTCCCGGTTGCTCAGCACATCAACTCCCCCTTCCATTCCCAAACTGACCCTTCTGCCCTGGGCCTCCTCCATTGCCAGAGTGTGGCCCAGCGCAAATTGGAGGTACAGCACCTCATTTTTCGCTTTTACACCCCAGTGGTATGAACATTGACTTCTCTAATTTTAAATAGCCCTTGCTTTCTCCCCCCTCTTTGCCCGCCCCAGCTTTCCCACAAAGCCTGCTGTCTCCGCTTCTTCTTTCTTTTCCCGCCCCCCCGGCATCAGCCCGACCAAAACATCGCCTATTCCTTCGACCATAGATGCTGCCTCTGAAGAAGGGTCTCGACCCAAAACGTCGTTTTGCTATTCCTTTCACTCCAAGCATTTCGTTGTCTCTGTACTGTCACCCAATGACAATTAAATTGAATCTGAATCTGAATCTGAGTTTCTCCAGCATTTTTCGTCTCC
Organism: Leucoraja erinaceus; assembly: GCF_028641065.1. Classification (NCBI taxonomy): domain Eukaryota; kingdom Metazoa; phylum Chordata; class Chondrichthyes; order Rajiformes; family Rajidae; genus Leucoraja; species Leucoraja erinaceus. The sequence goes on from NC_073380.1 coordinate 100,151,325, forward strand.
CTTCGATTTTTCCAGCATCTGCAGTTCTTTCTTAAACATCACACAAACCAACTTCCCTTCTATTGAAGATGGACACAAAATGGAGTAACTCAGCAGGGCAGGCAGTATTTCTGGAGAGAAAAAATGGGTGAAATTTTGGTTGAGACTCTTCTTCTGAAGAAGGGTCTCGACCCAAACGTCACCCATTGCTTCTCTCCAGAGATGCTGCCTGTCCTGCTGAGTTACTCCAGCATTGGCAACCTGGCCCTTAACTCCAAGAAGACCAAGGAGCTCATTGTAGACTTCAGGAAGTCCAGAGGCGGCACGCACATCCCCATCCACATTAACGGGACGGAGGTGGAACGTGTTTCTAGCTTCAGGTTCCTGGGAGTCAACATCTCCGATGACCTCTCTTGGACCCACAATACCTCTACTCTGATCAAGAAGGCTCATCAGCGTCTCTTCTTCCTGAGGAGACTGAAGAAGGTCCATCTGTCTCCTCAGATCCTGGTGAACTTCTACCGCTGCACCATCGAGAGCATCCTTACCAACTGCATCACAGTATGGTATGGCAACTGCTCTGTCTCCGACCAGAAGGCATTGCAGAGGGTGGTGAAAATTGCCCAACGCATCACCGGTTCCACGCTCCCCTCCATTGAGTCTGTCCAAAGCAAGCGCTGTCTGTGGAGGGCGCTCAGCATCGCCAAGGACTGCTCTCACCCCAACCATGGACTGTTTACCCTCCTACCATCCGGGAGGCGCTACAGGTCTCTCCGTTGCCGAACCAGCAGGTCGAGGAACAGCTTCTTTCCGGCGGCTGTCACTCTACTCAACAACGTACCTCGGTGACTGCCAATCACCCCCCTTCACTTAATAATAAATCACTTATTATTTCTTTTTAATCAAATCGTTTGCTATGTCGCTCTTCAAGGGAGATGCTAAATGCATTTCGTTGTCTCTGTACTGTACACTGACAATGACAATTAAAATTGAATCTGAATCTGAATCTGAATCTGAATCTGATTGTGTCTATCTTCGAATTACACCAGCATCTGCAGCTCCTTTCTACTCCCTTCTATTGACTCCATTTATACCTCACACTGCCTCGGCAATGTCAGCATCATAATCAAGGAGGAGTCACACCCTGGCCACGCACTTTGCTCCCCTCTCTTATCAGGAAAAAGGTATAGAAGTGTGAAACGCATGCCACCAGATTCAAGGACACTTTCTAGCTGTTATCAGGCAACTGAATCATCCTACCACAATCAGAGAGCAGTGCTGAACTACTATCTAACTCTTCGGTGACCCTCAGACTATCCTTGCTTGGACTTTGCTGGCTTTACCCTGCACTAAACGTTATTCACTTATCATGCATCTTTACACTGCAAATGGATTGATTGTAATCATGTATTGTCTTTCTGCTGACTGGTTAGCACACAGAAGCTTTTCATTGTACCTCGGTACTCTTGACAAACTAAACGGAACTGAAATGATGCCTAACTCGAAGCATTTTAGGCACTTCCTGTAATGCTTGAATACAAAACACTGTTTAGGTTATTTATTATCACGTGAAAAGATTTGGTTTGCGTGCTATCAAATCAGATAATACTATATGCAAATACAATCAGCCCAAACTTAACTGCAATGGATAGAGTGAAGGAAAAGATATAGTGCAGAATAAAGTTCTCAAATTCTAGTGCCACAATTCCAGAGACAATGTCTAATGTCTTCAATAAGGTGGAGGAGATTCAGACTATACCCTAGCTTCTGGGAGGACTGTTCAGAAATCTGATAAGAGGGGGAAAATCTGTGTCTGGTGGTGCCCAATGGGAGTGGAGAGAAGGAATGACTGGAGTAGAAAAAGTCCTTGATTCGGTTGGCTTCCCCCCCCGTGTGTAATGTTAGAGGCTGATGAGCAAACAAGCTAGTTCTGACAAACTGGAAAGTCTGGTTTTGCAATGTTGTTCATTTCACTGTACGATACAATAGAACTTTATTTATTCTAGGAAGGAAATTGATCTACCAACAGTCAGAAAACACAAGAAACATAAAATTAAAGAGAGTAGTGGAAAGGATTTGGAATATACAAAGATTTGGGGAGGAGGGGAAGGGGGAGGGGGTGGAGGGGAGTCAGTCTTTTCCACAGCAGAAGGAAAAGTTGTACAGTTTGATAGCCACAGGGAAGAAGGATCTCCTTTGCCGTTCTAAACAGCATCTTGGTGGAACCAGTCTGTTGCTGAAGGTACTCTTCACGTTTATAAAGATCAGATGATTGTAAAATGTCTTGATGGAAGATGTCATGCTAGTCATCACTATTCTAGTTGAGCCTCACCAGAATAGTGCAAGATAACAAAGGCAGGTCAGGGTAGAAGTGGATGAAGAATTAGATTAAATTAAACTGGAGGAACAGGGCCACCCTTGAGGAACAGAATGTTTTTTTGTGAAGTGGTCGGCTTTTGTTTCAAAGGGTAAAATAGAATGTCTCTATTTGAAGCATGCAAAAATATAAAAGGACTGGACAAGCTAGGTGCAGAAAAAACTAGCGGAATCAAGGGGTAGGAGGTGAAGACAGGCACAGGTTACTGATTGTGGATCATCAGCCAGGATCACAATGAATGGCGGTACTGGCACGAAGGGCTGAATGGCCTCCTCCAGCACCTATTTTCTATGTTTCTATATGCTGGCCAGTTAAGTATTTTTTCTTATATTTCCAGATACTGCAGATTTGTGCCCTTTGTTGCATGTTTACATCCCTTTTAACTCATTACGTTGTTAAATTTAGAGTAAACTAAAATGAAAAAGGTGAAGAATTATGTTTGAAGTTACTTGGATCTCATTTTTTTTTATAAATGGAGTCACTGTTTAAGTGCCTTATTTATATTTTAAGATCAAGTCACCATTCAGCAAAAAGATCAACTTCAATATGACTTTAATGATTTAGACGAGGGAATTGAATGCAACATCTCCAAGTTTGCGGATGACACGAAGTTGGGGGGCAGTGTTAGCTGTGAGGAGGATGCTAGGAGGCTGTAAGGTGACTTGGATAGGTTGGGTGAGTGGGCAAATGCATGGCAGATGCAATATAATGTGGATAAATGTGAGGTTATCCACTTTGGTGGCAAAAACAGGAAAGTAGACTATTATCTGAATGGTGGACGATTAGGAAAAGGGGAGATGCAACGAGACCTGGGTGTCATGGTACACCAGTCATTGAAAGTAGGCATGCAGGTGCAGCAGGTAGTGAAGAAAGCGAATGGTATGTTAGCATTCATAGCAAAAGGATTTGAGTAAAGGAGCAGGGAGGTTCTACTGCAGTGAGACCACACCTGGAGTATTGCGTACAGTTTTGGTCTCCTAATCTGAGGAAAGACATTCTTGCCATGGAGGGAGTACAGAGAAGGTTCACCAGACTGATTCCTGGGATGTCAGGACTTTCATATGAAGAAAGACTGGATAGACTCGGCTTGCACTCGCTAGAATTTAGAAGATTGAGGGGGGGATCTTATAGAAACTTACAAACTTCTTAAGCGGTTGGACAGGCTAGATGCAGGAAGATTGTTCCCGATGTTGGGGAAGTCCAGAACAAGGGGTCCCAGTTTAAGGATAAGGGGGAAAATCTTTTAGGACCGAGATGAGGAAAAAAAAAAAAAATCACACAGAGAGTGGTGAATCTCTGGAATTCTCTGCCGCAGAAGGTAGTTGAGGCCAGTTCATTGGCTATATTTAAGAGGGAGTTAGATGTGGCCCTTGTGGCTAAAGGGATCAGGGGGTATGGAGAGAAGGCAGGTACAGGATACCGAGTTGAATGATCAGCCATGATCATATTGAATGGCGGTGCAGTCTCGAAGGGCCGAATGGCCTACTCCTGCACCTACTTTCTATGTTTCTATGTTTACTGAATTTGATTTAATTTATGTTATTGCTTGATTTTTTCCCTCAAAGCAACCACAAGTAGTATAATTTAAGGAAGTGGATATACCGAGTGTGACCATACGAGGGGGCTAAATTACATACTGCCACAGCCTCATCTTCCGAAAGTATTTTTTTTTGAAAGGGCCATCTTTTACAGGAAACTTGTTTCTTACAGTAGTCAGCTTTCAATTAATTCCTGCAATTTCCTTAAAATATTTGTTTTTTTTAAAACCAGTAGATTAATAAGGATGTTAAAATATAAATGAAACTACAATCTGAAAAATTTTGAAAGACAAACTTGAAAGTGAAGAAACCTCATCTGTAGAATAATTGAAAAGGCTTTGAGGGGAAAAAGGTCAGAAAGGTGTTGATTTTAGGTATTTAACTACCTACTGCTATGTCATTTATATCAAAGAAAATTCATTAAAAAAATCCACATGATTATTAATGAGAAACGTACCTGTGGCAAAGCATCCTCTGAAGCAGAAAAGAAGTAGGTATACACAATCATTTCTGATGCCACTTCAAAGAACTTCTCCTGATGGGAGCAAAATTGTAAGAATGCCAAATGGTTAAAAATACTGTTCTCCATTCCTCCCCTCCATTAACCAAAACAAAAAATCCAAAGCAATACAAAAATACAAATGTTTTCCAGTTATCATTTACTGACTAATTCTATATATCTATAACTTGGAGACATGGAATTGCCAGCATTTCTTGGTGTAAATGCTGCCGTTTCCTGTGTGTACACAAAAGCTTTGAGAGTACAGAGCAAGATCGGTTATGCCCACTGGAGTCAAGTGGTAAATGCGCACTTGCTGAGATTTCCAGCAAAAAAGTTACTCTTGGAAATGGGTTACATCTCGTGGAAAATTGAACGTAATAAGTCCAAGGAACAGCCCTACGCTCAACAGGATCTGCTCATCAAATTATTTACTATTTCATTCAAAATTGCAATGCAATATTAAAACAGCACGGACTGATGTACGTTATGCTTCATTGAGCCATACAAATTTATAGCACAGAGGCAGGTTGGCCCAGACTATTGGTATTAGCTTTGATAGAATAACTGAAAAAACAAAAGAAAATATCAGTGAATTCAGAAAAACCATTATTTCATATATTCCAGGATTAATCCTGTAAACTTGTATGGTGCACCCTGCCTTAAACAACCAATCTGTACATATTTATGATTACTTTACATTTGTACTCATTTCGCCAAATTTCAAATTTCAAGATCCTTTCCATACAACAATTTTCAATGTTGGTGGCAGATTGAGTTAGCACTGGGCTTTGGGTTCATTCATTCCAATCCAAGCAAATCAAAATTATCCAAACTCATCCTTAATAGTTCAGCAAATTTCAATATGTTCAGTTAGATTTTCTTATCATACTTAACATTTTTAAGGATATCTCAATCAATTAACCCTGAGAATCCCTGCCCATAACACACACCTTAATCATGTCATTGACCACTTTCTTAAAGTCGCCAAATTTGTGAATAATTTTAACTTTTATCAAACAATCTGGTTGCCCAAATTAACGTCTTTTTCCAAGAAAATCATTAATTTTATATTATGTTTTCTAAATACTAAGAGCATGTTTGAAGTTGACTGCAAGTGTACTTATTAAGTTATTCAGTTTGTGACTTCCAAACAAGGTTACACAAAAAAGCTGGAGAAACTCAGCGGGTGCAGCAGCATCTATGGAGCGAAGGAAATAGGCAACGTTTCGGGCCGAAACCCTTCTTCAGACTGATCGGGGGCGGGGGTGGGTGGGGACAAGACAGGAAAAAGGAGGAGGAGCCCGAAGGCTGGGAGATGGGAGGAGACAGCAGGGGGATTGAGGAAGGGGAGGAGACAGCAAGGACTAACAAAATTGGGAGAATTCGATGTTCATGCCCCCGGGATGCAGACTCCCCAAACGGAATATGAGGTGCTGTTCCTCCAATTTCCGGTGCTGCTCGCTGTGGCCATGGAGGAGACCCAGGACAGAGAGGTCGGAGACGGAGTGGGAGGGGGAGTTGAAGTGCTGAGCCACCGGGAGGTCAGCTTGGTTATTGCGGACCGAGCGGAGGTGTTCGGCGAAACGATCGCCCAACCTCTGCTTGGTCTCACCGATATAGATCTGCTGACATCTAGAGCAGCGGACGCACTAGATGAGGTTGGAAGAGATGCAGGTAAACCTCTGTCGCACCTGGAACGATTGCTTGGGTCCTTGAACGGAGTCGAGGGGGGAGGTAAAGGGACAAGTGTTGCATCTCTTGCGGTTGCAAGGGAAAGTGCCCGGGGAGGGGGTGGTACGAGAGGGAAGGGAAGAATTGACAAGGGAGTTATGGAGGGAGCGGTCTTTGCGGAAGGCAGATATGGGGGGAGATGGGAAGATGTGGCGAGTGGTGGGGTCACGTTGGAGGTGGCGAAACTGACGGAGGATTACTTTTTGTATGTGATGGCTGGTGGGGTGAAAGGTGAGGACTAGGGGGACTCGGCCCTTGTTGCGAGTGGGGGGATGGGGAGAGCAGTGTTGCGGGGTATGGAAGAGACCCTGGTGCGAGCCTCATTTATGGTGGAGGAGGGGAACCCCCGTTCCCTGAATAATGAGGACATTTCAGATGTCCTGGTGTGGAACGCCTCATCCGTGGAGCAGATGCGGCGTAGACGGAGGAATTGGGAGTAGGGGATGGAGTCCTTACAGGAAGCAGGGTGGGAAGAAGTGTAGTCCAGATAGCCATGGGAGTCAGTGGGTTTATAGTGTATGTCGGTCAGAAGTCTATCACCTGCAATGGAGATAGTGAGGTCAAGTAATGGTAGGGAAGTGTCGGAAATGGTCCAGGTGTATTTGAGTGCTGGATGGAAGTTAGTGGTGAAGTGGATGAAGTCAGTCAGTTGTGTGCGGGTGCAGGAGGTGACACCAAAGCAGTCGTCGATGTGTAGTACAATACAAAAAGGTAGTACAATATTGGCTGCTCTGGAAGCTCGTATAATAATTGGCATGTTTGCAAGAAAGCAGCAAGAACTTATGCTCTCTCAAGCAGCTTAATATCTATGCTACAAGTGCCATTCACTTTTAACATTGGTGGCCCCACATGCTGGAAATCTTCATAATTTCTCTGGATTGGCCAATTTAAATAGGATGGATTGAGACCCAGGTGTCTTTACATTTATATTCTTCTTATAATTTTCTAAAATTATGGCAGGTGATTAAGAAAACGTGATGAATGCAGTTCTACATTTAAAGTAAACACTAATTTTCACACCTTCAGAGGAGATTCACCACCAACGTAAACAAAGAAAACCAGATGCCTCTGTTGCCTGTGATCAAAGAGTTGTTGAGTGGGAAGTGATCTCACTAACGGTCTATTAAAACAAACAAAATATATCAATGTCACAATTTTCAAAACGCATGTTTATTATTGGTTCTACATGTCAATACCTCACAATTAAGATTTGATGGTTCACAATAAACTCTTGTGAACCATCACAATAAGTGCAACCTCTTCTGATGCAGACTTTATTCTGTTGGTTTACATTTATTATAAGTTTCAAACACAAGCTCGGCTTCTCTATAGTGCACACGTGAACATTCTTCGAAACTAAACCCTATTAATAAGGCACGCTTGAAACGTTGGTGCTATTAAGACTGCCATATTTTTTGGACTATTAGATATTATCCCAACATTACGTTATGCAGAAGTATAATAATTTTTGCAGTCAACCTACTAAGCTTCAAGGGAGCATGGGAACCTTGATCTTAGCGTGCAAGGAGAGCGAGAAGCAGCACTGAATGACATGCTCAAATATTTTAGCTTTTGGCACTGTAGGTGAACCATCTTACACATCAAAGTTCACAAAAGATGAGTGCAGCATTGGAATGGTTGTCACAACATTTTCATATATTTAAAATATCAAAAATATCTGAAAACCTGGTATCCAGCAAAATTAAGACGATCTATGCTTTTCATCATCTATTTGCCGGTTCAGTGAGAGAACCAGTGCAAGAAACTCACTCCCTTCCCATGTCTCCCAACAGTTGACAATAGAACATTATCCAAAGCATAAAACAAATCCTTTGGTATTTATGGATATAAAGGCAAGGAGTAGGCACTTACAAAGCATATAAACATTGCAGTTTTTATTAGACAAACTAGCATTAGCTGCTAACATTTTGGAGACTATTCCTATAAATGTTATGGCAATTTTGCACCATCTGTTTTTCAACTGTACCCATCTCCGTTAACTTTTTTTTACATTTCTTTAATCTCATTTTTCTTTGGCAGAGATTGAAGCGAAGTGGAGAAAGGTCGAAATGCTAAGGCAGCATTTTCCAATGGAAGTTCTACATAAACATCACCTCTAATCCTTCGTTAATCAAAGAATAAGTAATGATGAAGACAGTGAGTGCCATATCTCCACGACGCATGACACCCAATGATAGACACAAAATGCTGGAGTAACTCAGCGGGACAGGCAGCATCTCTGGAGAGAAGGAATAGGTGACGTTTCAGGACGAGACTCTTCAGACTGATACCTTTGTTCAACCACACCTTTCCTTTGAAAACTTTAGTCGTATTTTTTCCCACATCCATCACCTATTACTATTAAACCTCTATTCACTTTCCTTTCAATCCCAAGGACTATTCAGCCAGAGATCTCCTCATTGTGAATTTACAGAGAACATGTATTTCTCACACAAAGACCCCATTAAAAAAGATACATACACAATCAATTTTGAGCTAAACTCCTGAACCTTAGCATTTATTTCGGATTAATTTTTCATCTAGTTTCTCAATTCCATATGCTTCTTCACTCCTCACACTCTCTGCAACCCAATATACATTTGTTTTTTCAAATTTCCAGTTCTGTTAAAAAGTTAAAATTGCACCCCAAGGAGGTCAAAATATTAAAAATGAAGACATACCCGTCACATTACCCAATTGAATCAATCTCTTAATTTATGACAAGTTAAAAAACCATGAAACTGATATGATGGTTCTAGGACAAAACTACTGAATGAGCCACTAAAATATAGAAAGCTTAAACATTGCATCTGATTACATGGAATGAGAGTAAGCATGCAACTGAAAGTAGGCACACAGGTACAGCAGGCAGTGAAGAAAGCTAATGGCATGTTGCCTTCATAACAAGAGGAGTTGCGTATAGGAGCAAAGAGGTCCTTCTGCAGTTGTACAGGGCGCAAGTGAGACCACAGCTGGAGTATTGTGCGCAGTTTTGGTCTCCAAATTTGAGGAAGAACATTCTTGCTATTGAGGGAGTGCAGCGTCGGTTCACGAGGTTAATTCCCGGGATGGCGGGACTGTCATATGTTGAAAGAATGGAACGACTGGGCTTGTATACACTGGAATTTAGAGGATGAGAGGGAATCTTATTGAAACATAAGATTAAGGGATTGGACATGCTAGAGACAGGAAACATGTTCCCGATGTTGGGGGAGTCCAGAACCAGGGGCCACAGTTTAAGAATAAGGATTTGGCCATTTTGAATGCAGAAAAAACTTTTTCACCCAGAGAGTTGTGAATCTGTGGAATTCTCTGCCTCAGAAGGCAGTGGAGGCCAATTCTCTGGATGCTTTCTGGAGAGAGTTAGATAGAGCTCTTAAAGATAGCCGAGTCAAGGGATATGGGGAGAAGGCAGGTACTGACTGTGGATGACCAGCCATGATCACAATGAATGGCGGTGCTGGCTCGAAGGGCCGAATGGCCTACTCCTGCACCCATTGTCTATTGTCTCTTGAATGGTAACAAATTGCAGAATAATGTACAAAGGAAATGATTGAGCCTCTTTTACAATGCAAGCATGCCAGCACTTTGTCACCTAAATACTTCTAATACAATCAAAAGTAATTTTGGAAACAATGGAATTACAAGTCTTCACAGACAACCAAATAGTTCATATACATTTGTTAATCAAAGAATGAATCATGGGCCAAAAAAGTAAAATTCTCCTGCTCTTCAAATTAATGTCATATGATCTTTTGTATCCACCCGAGGGGGGTAAACAGGGTACCTGTTGAATATTTAACCAAATGATGAGACTTTTGACAGTATAGCACTACTCAGTCAGTCACTGGAGTGCGTCTCCAGTGACTCAAACCTCAACCTTTTGATTTGAGGCCCGTGTGTTTAGTTTAGTTTCGAGATATAGCATGGAAAGAGGCTCTTCGGGCCACCGAATCCATGCTGACGATTGATCACTCACACACTACTTCCATGTCATCCCACTTTTGCATTGTACGCACTGAAGCAATTTACAGAAGTCAATTAACCTACAAACCTGTACACGTTTTGGAAGAACCCCCTCAGTCAAGTACAGGAAGAACTGCAGTCACAGGGAGAACAGAAGCAACAGCGTGTGACGTCTGGCACCGTGGGCGAAGTAAACTCTATCGCTGCACCACTGTGCTTTTAGCTTAGCCAAAACAGTAATTTTGAAAGGAAGAAATTTTACTCCACCCGACACCCTGTTACAAATTCACGGGGGTAAGGAGTTTGGTACTGAGTCCTTGTAATTATATGCAAGATCTCCCTTAATGGTATGAATAAAATTTCAAACACAACTTGATCCAACACAAATCAATATCACCCCATCTACAGGTGAGGGTACAATGTAGATTTCCACCTGAAGAATATGAATAACCTAAATGGGCGCAAAAAAGTAATCCAAATACTTTGAGCCTTGGAAATGACAGTCTGAGTGTCAATGAAGTAGATTGTGTACAACCTGGGCAGGGCTTCAACCAAATGATGAGACTTTTGACAGTACAGCACTACTCAGTCAGTCACTGGAGTGCGTCTCCAGTGACTCAAACCTCAACCTTTTGATTTGAGGCCCGTGTGTTTAGTTTAGTTTCGAGATATAGCATGGAAAGAGGCTCTTCGGGCCACCGAATCCATGCTGACGATTGATCACCCACACACTACTTCCATGTCATCCCCCTTTTGCATTGTACGCACTGAAGCAATTTACAGAAGTCAGTTAACCTACAAACCTGTACGTCTTTGGAAAGTGGGAGGAAACCTGGAAGAAACCCACGCAGTCACAGGGAGAACATGCAAACTCCACAAAGAGCAACAGCGGTCAGGATTAAGCCCAGGTTGCTGGCACCGTGGCGAAGTAACTCTATCGCTGCACCACTGTGCTTTTAGCTTAGCCAAAACAGTAATTTTACTGTTAACCCAAAATTTCAAAAGGAAGAAAATTTTACTCACCCCGACACCCTGTTAGAAAATTCAATTATATCCTCTTTGGTACGAGGTCCTCTGTAATTATATGCAAGATCTCCCTTTAATCTATGAATAAAAAAAACACACAACTTGATCCAACACAAATATGAGAGTTTATCAAGCATCACCCCACTGCTACAGGTGAGTGTAGTAGGTTCACTCTGAAGGACAAATAACCTAAATGGGTGCAAAAGCCCATCGTTAGTAAGTATGCAGATGATACTAAGATAGATGGTGTTGTGGATAATGAAGTAGATTTCCAAAGTCTACAGAGGCCATTTGGAAGAATGGGCTGAAAGATGGCAGATGGAGTTTAATGCTGATAAGTGTGAGGTGCTACATCTTGGCAGGACAAATCAAAATAGGACATACATGGTAAATGGTAGCGAATTGAGGAATGCGTCTTTATTCTCTGGAGCGCAGAAGGTTAAGATAGATAGAGGTCTTTAAAATGATGAGAGGGATAGACAGAGTTGACGTGGACAAGCTTTTCCCATTGAGAGTACGGAAGATTCAAACAAGAGGACATGACTTCAGAATTAAGGGCCAGAAGTTTAGGGGTAACATGAGGGGGAACGTCTTTACTCAGAGAGTGGTAGCTGTGTGGAATGAGCTTCCAGTGGAAGTGGTGGAGGCAGGTTTGATTTTATCATTTAAAAATAAATTGGATAGGTATATGGATGGGAAGGGAATGGAGGGTTATGGTCATAGTGCGGGTAGATGGGACTAGGGGAAATAATTGTTCAGCACGGACTTGTAGGGCCGAGAGGGCCTGTTTCCGTGCTGTAATTGTTATATGGTTATCAATAACATGGAATTCACCATCTTCATCAGATCCAGACTGCTATTAGGATATGATAAAAAAAGATTTGTTTTCATTTTAACAAATGCCATTGATGCAGGAAGCTTGGGGTTAGATCTATTGATCCTCTACTTCATCCTTGCATTGCTCAAAATTACCTAAATTGCTCAGTAGTTTGGACTTTAAAGAGAGATACAGTGTGGCAACATACCTTTGGCTTACCGAGTCCGCGCCAACCAACTATCACACGAGCACTATCCTACACACTAGGTACGATTTACAACTTTTACCAAAACCAATTAACCTACAAAACTATTTCTTTAGAGTGTGGGAGTAAACCAGAGCACCGAGAGAAAACCCACAATGTCACATGGTAAAAGTAGAAACTCTGTACAGGCAGCACCCATAATTAGGATGGACCCCCAACAGGTCCCTGGTGCTGCAAGGCAACAATTCTATTGTGCTGCCCTTAATTGTGAACGTTCCATATAATGCAAGTCTTTTCTGCATTCCAAAACTAGCATTTTGCGAACAAACAGAATTTAAACGCATTACAGAAACAATTAGGCCCCAACCTAATCTGTCCACCATTATACTTTACATGAGTGCTCCACCAGCACCTGCAATACTATACACAAAAATTAATATATTTTGAAATATACACAAAAAGTATTCTAGAAAGGAATTTGATATAATTATTAAAAGTGGTATATTGTTCTAATTTCTGGCAATCTGATCTAAGGAGCAGTTGAGTGCCAATCACCCTGGTGGGTCTAGAGTTACATCTAGATCAGGGAATTTGTCCCCCTCTCTCACCTTGTTTTTTTAAATTAGTTTAGTAGAGATACAATGTGGAAACAGGCCCTTTGGCCCATCAAGTCTGCACCGACCAGCATTCACCCCTACACTCGATGTAACCTACACATAGGGAACAATTTACAGACTTCAATTAATCTACAAACTTGCACGTCTTTAGAGTGTGGGAGGATGGAGGAATTGGGAGTAGGGGATGGAGTCCTTACAGGAAGCAGGGTGGGAAGAAGTGTAGTCTAGATAGCCATGCGAGTCAGTGGGTTTATAGTGGATGTCGGTCAGTAGTCTATCACCTGCAATGGAGATAGTGAGGTCAAGAAATGGTAGGGAAGTGTCGGAAATGGTCCAGGTGTATTTGAGTGCCGGATGGAAGTTAGTGGCGAAGTTGATGAAGTCTGTGAGTTGTGTGTGGGTGCAGGAAGTAGTACCAATGCAATCGTCGATGTAGCGGAGATAGAGGTTGGGGATGTGGCCCTGGTACATCTCGAACAAGGATTGTTCGACGTACCCTACAAAGAGGCAGGCATAGCTGGGGCCCATGCATGTGCCCATATTTTTATGGAGGAAATGGGAGGAGTCAAATGAAAAATTATTAACGGTAAGGACCAGCTCCGCTAGGTGGAGGAGAGTATCTGTAGACGGGGATTGGTTGGTTCTCCGATCGAGAAAGAACCGGAGGGCTTTGAAACCATCCTGGTGGGGGATGGAGGTGTGGAGTGACTGGACGTCCATGGTGAAGATGAGGGGGGGGGGGGGGGCCTAGAGAATGGAATGCCCGGAGACGACGGAGAGTGTCTGAGGTGTCTTGAACTTAGGTCAGGAGGGATTTAACCAGGGAGGATAGGATGGAGTTGAGGTATGTGGAGATGAGTTTGGTAGGGCACGAACAGGCAGAGACAATGGGTCTACCAGGACAGTCAGGTTTGTGGATTTTGGGGAGAAGGTAAAATCGGGCTGTATGGGGCATGGGAACGATGAGGTTGGAGGCTTGGGGGGGGAGAGCCGGAGTTGATGAAGTCAATTGGATGTTATGGACTTCTATAGATAAGGCAAGCTCAGCTAGTGATGTTTACAAAACACAGAAGAATGAAGACTTCGGAATCTTGTAAAATAGATGTATTCAAGTATTTGCCAGTTTGTTTTAGAAAAGACCTTCATAATAAACGGATTGTTTTTAAGCTAGATGTGCCGATAGCCAGCTCTGCACTTCGATAACGATCTGATAGTTAGCCAGGAGGATTAACCCATGGAGCGAGGGACAGGTGAGTACGAAGAGGAGCCACAAGGGGGAGCTGTGGAGTCAGAAGAGAGAAGATATGGAAGAGAGACCAAGCAAACTGAGAAGGGAGAAGCAGCCTATGCAGAAAGATGCCAGATGGTTAGAGAAAAGTTCTGGAAGCAGATGATCAAGAAAATTTAAATTCAGAACAAACTAATGGAATCCAAAGAGAATGCGATGATAGTGCAATATAATCAGGAGCAATTGCTCAGCCTTGGTCTCGAGGTTGGAGAAAAGCAAGACGCATTGCTGAAAGCACTAATGCCCAAGGAAGAGCTCAAAAGACACACCCAGTGCTTCCAAGAAAAAGTGGATTTTTTTTTGATGGTTTTGTAGAGTATGTGAGGAAGTAGTTATTTGAGATGGAACAACTTACGCACTCTACACTCAGAAGTGCGATACAACAAGGTGTTGCAGTGGGAGAAGAAATTGGACCACAGGATAGTATTTCAAATGTCTCAACACAAAGATCTGGATGAAAATCTGGTTCTGTAGCCAGTTCAACTACAAGGGTCTCTGGTCAAAGGAAAGCCTTGGAAGAAAAATATGAGATTCAGGAACAAGAAGAACAGCTGAAGAGAGGCTAAGGAATTAAGTGAACGAAAAAGGCAGTTGAGGAAGGAGAAGGAACGGCTGGAAATAGCCACGAGACTGGCAGTTGCCGGAGCAAGGTGGGAGATATTGAAGGGCCAAGGGTCATGATGTGGCGAGAGTATTTCAGAAGAAAAGTTCCTTAATAGGAATGAAAGCAGCACCTAAATTGAACCCACAGCCAGAGTCACTCTGGCCTCGACTCAGAGCTAGCATCAAATGGGTGGGTGGGCGGCAAATCTTCATTTAGTAATAAGGAGATAGACCGAAACAAATAACTTTTGGACTGTCTGTTGAGGCTCGTAATAAGTCGGCGACCCGGTACTCTTCTCAGAAGCCTGTTCACTGTTCCTCTGAGTCCAATGAGGGATTTAAACAAGAAATCTGTGAATTAGTGAGGAATCAAATGAGAATTAGTGAGTCTCTAGCTCAACATAATATCTCTTCCACTTTACCTCCAATTGAAATTCCTAAGTACGACAGTGATCCTTTGCAATATGAAACTTTCATAGACCAGTTCATGGAGGGAGTGGAAATGAAAACTACTAATGAAAGAGATCGCTTACGATTTCTGGAGCATTACACAAGCGGATATCCAAAGCAGCTTGTTGGAGGTTGTCAGAATTTGCCTGCAGGTGAGGGCTATCATACGGCAAGAGAATTGCTTAGAGAACATTTTGTTAATGAACACCAGATTGCTAATGCATACATGAAGAAGGCCTATGCTTGGACAGCTTCAAGGCAGAAGACGAGAAAGCATTGCATGAGTTCGCGATATTTCATAGAAATTGTTGTTGCTCAATGAAACATCTCAACTACATGCAAGAAATGAATGTTGTTAGTAATATGAGAATTATCGTTCTAAAATTGCCCTATAGGCTTAGAGAAAGGTGGAGAGATAGAGTGGGTCTGATACTGGAAGTTGAGAAACGAGAAGCCATGCTTCCCGACCTGGTGAATTTCATGGAAAAGGAAGTATGGTTAATGTCAAATCTACGCCATGGGAATATTGAAGATCCTAAACCAGCAAATGTTAAAGATTCTTCTACCTTTACTAAAACAAAAGGTAAATCAGGACCCAAGGAAAGTAATTTTGCTACCGCTGTAATACCTGTAGAAACAACAGGTGAGAAGAAAAGAGACACATCTGCCATTAAGCCACAAGGTTTTTGTTTGTCATGTGATGAGGTTGGTCACACCATAAGGTGGTGTCGAAAATTCAAGAAGGAATATAAAGAAAAGATGGATTTCTTAAAGGAGAAGTGAATCTGCTTTGGATGTTTGAAGAAAGGACATGGTTAAAGACTGCAAGAGTCATATAACTTGTAATAAGCACATCAAGATCATCCTGAATGACCTCATACTGAACAGAAGAATACGGAAAAGAAGCAGGAGCAGATAGAACAGAAGGAGAAGCCAGCTACTAGTGATGCTGTTACCTCGCCTCAAATAAATGCACATATTGGGGTCAAGGTAGAAACCTGTATTTTCTCCACCTTACCAGTAAAGGTAAGGAGCAGCCAGGGAAATACAGTGTTGCAAACATATGCTTTTTTGGATCATGGGAGCTTGGCTACCTTTTGCACAGAAAGCTTGATGAGAAGGCTGGACATCACAGAAGAATAGACCAAGATTCTAATGCATACCATGAATGAGAAATCCTGCGATAGTCATCATATTACAGGTATGGAAATATCCAGTCTGGAGGAAGACAATTTTATACAAATATCTGATGTGTTTGCACATGAGACCATGCCTGTTCCTCATCTAAATATACCCAAGCAAGAAGACTTGAAACAATGGCCTTACTTGAAGGATGTCGAGACACCTAAAATAAATTCTGGTATCGACCAACTTATTGGAACAAATGCTTTGAAGGCATTAGAACCTAGAGTTTGTCAGCAGTCTCGGGGACAGACCATTTGCTGTACAGAACGTTTTTCCTTCTATTATTTATTATGTAAAATAATATGTGTGTTATGATTGTGTTTATAATTTGTTTGGTTGTTTTGTTGTTCCGCGAGCATTGCCACTTTCATTTCACTGCACATCTCGTATGTGTATGTGACAAATAAACTTGACTTGACTTGACTTACTCGGATGGGTTATCTATGGCTCATTGAGAAGAAACAACAGAAACAGGAACAAGAATAACAACCCTGCTGCTGCTGTCAATCAAATATCTACTGCTAAATTAGAAGAGCTATTGATCAAGCAATACAATCACGACTTCAATGAAAGTACCAGTAAGGAATCAGAAGAAATGTCCAGAGAGGAGTTAAAGTTTTTGTATATTATGCACTACTCAGTAAAGATGATAGATGGACACACTATTGTCTAGACTTGCCTTCCAAACAGGAAAGTATTAGCCTGCCGAATAATTGTCACATTGCAGAACAGCGTACCCAGAATCTGAAACGCAAGTTTGGCAAGAATACGAAATTTCATGAAGAATATCCATCTTTCCCAAAGGACATGATTGACAATGATTATGCTGAAATGGTAACAACAGACCAGCTGAATCGAAGTGACAGAGAGCTTTGGTATATTCCACACCATGGGGTGTATCACTCAAAGAAGGGGACCTTGAGGGTGGTGCTGCAGTCTTCAATGGAATATCAATTAACTGTCAACTACTACAGGGTCCGGACCTTACCTACTCACTCATTGGTGTTCGTATTAAATTCAGACAAGAACTGATTGCTTTGATGGCTGATATTAAAGCAATGTTTCAGAAAGTATCAGAAAAGCATATTGACTATTTGCGATTCCAATGGTAGCCTGATGGGGATGCACAACAAGATCTTGTTGAATATCGGATGAAGGTACATCTCTTTGGAGCGGTATCATCACCAAGTTATGTAAACTTTGCATTAAGGAAGACCGCCGAGAATAATAAAGCTCATTTCCCAGAAGAAGTGACAAACACAGTAGAGAATAATTTCTATGTGGATGATTGTTTAAAATCCATGTCTACGGAACAAGAAGCAATTCAAATGGTAAAACATCTGACTTCCTTCTGCAGTAAAGGAGGATTCACGCTTTCCAAGTGGATCAGCAGCAGCCGTGTTGTGTTGGAAAGCATGCCACTAGATGACAGAGCCAAGGAGACCAGGGAGTTGGATTTGTACAAAGACAATTAGCCAATGGAAAGAGCACTGGGATTGCACTGGTGCTTTAAAACAGATGTGTTCAAGTTCAGAATCTCGATTCAAGAGCGACCATGTACTAGAAGGGGTATCCTATCCGTGATTGGTTCTGTTTATGACCCTTTGGGATTTCTTGCACCATTTACACTGCCAGCCATTGATTTTGCAGGATCATTGCAAGGAAAAACTTGGATGGGATGAGAGTGTAACAAAAACTTCCTCTCAGTGATGGACAGAATGGTTAACAGATCTCAACACAATCTCAGAATTCAAAATGGACCAGTGCATGAAGCCTACAAACTTTGGTCGAATCAGATATGCACAACTGCATCAGACGCAAGTGAAAGTGGCTACGGTACTGTTTCATATCTAAGACTGGAAAATGATATCAAGGAAGTACATGTTGCATTCTTAATGGGAAAGGCCAGAGTGGCACCATTGAAGCAAATGACGATTCCCAGAATGGAACTTACTGCCGCAGTCTTAGTTGTAAAAGTTGACAGAATACTGCAAAAGGAACTGCAGCTTCAGCTGGACAAATCTATCTTCTGGACTGATAGTACTACAGTGCTTAAATACTTTAACAATGAGAACAAGCGTTTTCTAACATTTGTAGCAAACAGAATCTCTTACGTAAGGAGAGCTACTAATGTATCAGAGTGGAAATAGGTTAACACAAAGGAAAATCTTGCGGATGAAGCTTCTAGAGGAATAACAGCAAATCGCTTCTTAAGCAATAAGAGATGGATCAATGGACCAGAGTTTCTCCCATAAGCCAGACAGAGAATGGCCAAAGCTTGAGTTGGGATTTGAAATCCCGAAATTAAACAAAATGTTACAGTGAATGTTATTGCTAAGGATTCATCGAACATAACAAATGACTTAATTACCCACTTTTCATCATGGAAAAAGTTGGTGACCGTGGTGGGATGGGTTCCTAAAACCAAAACAAGGTTATTGCGTTTGTCTGAAGGAAAGAGATTGCTGAGGATATTTCTGAAGAAGATCCTGAAAAACTGATAGAAAAGGTTGCGAAGATGCAAGTTTTTTTGGCATCATACCACGTACAGGGATTACATCCTGAGGATCTTCCCAGAGCAGAAAAGGTGATTATTTATTTCTGTCAAACAAGACAAAAATACAAAAAAGAAATATCGACATTAGAAGCTGGAGTACATGGTGCCAAAAGAGACAGTCAATGTATAAGCTGGATCCGGTATTGGAAGGATGACTTCTGAGAGGTGGTGGACGTCTGAAATGACTGGCAATGCCTGAAGAGGCTAAGCATCCTATTATTCTCTCGATACTTTCATACTTCAACATTACTGTTACGACATATTCATGAACAGATTGGACAGAGGAAGAAATCACATGGTGTCACAACTTCGTAAGAAATATTGGATTATCAAAACTAACTATTGCAAGAAAGATAATATGAAATTGTGTTGGATGTGGGCGACAGCGTGGAAAAGTTGGAGAAGAGAAAATGGCGATTTACCTCTGAAGAGGATTCAAACTAATAATCCTCCCATTTACAGATATGGGAGTAGATTGCTTCAGTCCTATTGAGGTTAAAAGTGGACGAAGCCTTGTGAAAAGGTATGGTATAATCTTCACTTGCATGGCAAGCAGAGCAGTGCATAGTGAAGTTGCATCTACAATTGACACAGACGCTTGTATTCATACATTACGGAGATTTCTCTGTCGACAAGGTCAAGTTTCATCATTAAGATCAGATAATGGTACGAATTTTGTTGGAGCAGAAAGAGAATTGAGAGAAGCGCTTAAAGGCTTAAATCAGAATAAAATTCAGAGTGTTATGCATCAGGATGGGATAGAATGGAATTTTAATCCTCCAGCAGGTTCTCATCACGGCGGTGTTTGGGAATGATTGATCTGCATGGTTAGAAATGTGCTATGCTCTGTTCTTAAACAACAAGTTCTGGACGATGATGGATTGCAAACTTTATTTTGTGAAGTTGAAGCAAATTTAAATGATCGACCCATTACTAAGAGTTCTGGTGATCCAAATGACCTGGAAGCGCTTACACCAAATCATATTCTTCTGTTGAAATCAATCAATCAAATGCTACCACCTGGGCTCTTTGTGAAAGAAGAATTGTATATGAGACGCAGATGGAAACAAGTACAATAGATGGCAGATCTTTTTGGAAAAGGTAGACACAAGAAAATATGCCTCTAATCCAAGAACGACAACGATGGTCGAGGGTTAGAAGAAATGTTGTTCCAGGTGATATCGTTTGTGGTTGTTGATTCTACTGCACCACGAGGTTCTTGGTTGATGGGAAAGATACTGGAGATCATGCCAGACGTTAAGGGTTGGTGCGTACAGTACGACTTCAGACTAAGAACAATGTCTTGGTAAGACCGATAACCAAGATATGTCTGTTACTAGAAGGCGAAAATGAAGATGGAAGAATCATTAAAGAAGTCTGACTGCTGATATAATGCATGTTATTTTTGTTTTTTGGATATATGTTAAGCTTTTACAGCCCCCTTTCTTAAAAATGTCTATTAGTAATTTTCTCATTATATACTCAGAACAATTAAGGGCTGGTATGTTGGAGCAATTAAGCTTAAGTTTATTATAGTCATGTCTAGTTACCTTTGATTATTATCTGCTTGTGTTAATGTGGGTGGGATTTTATACGTAGTCTGGGGCATGTTTTTGGCTAGAGGATTCTGGCGCAGACACTCAGGCGATTAGTTTTAGTTTGATGTCGGGCCATGGAATGAAAGTTTTCTACCATGACCATGTTGTCAGAAAATGTACTTTTACAAGAAGTTTTTTATGATTTATACGACATGAATGGAACGACGATTAAGAACGGAAAGTTATTTCATATTATTACAATAAAGAAGCTATTAATCAAGAGACTACTTCTGGTAGATTTATCTTTGCTGTTTCCAATGTATCGTGTAGTGCGTGAGACTACTTTTCTAGCCATACCCGACAAATTAGTGGCTATCGAAGGTCGAACTTTGCGAAGTTATAAAAACAGCCGCCACAAGGTGTCTAGATAAACAAATGAATGCAAAGCAACACACCTATACAAAAATAATTTAAAAAGGCAAATTAATGCCAAGTTTGTTGACCTGTACAAAAAAAGTAACCAATGATGCAGCTGCTTCCCATGCCCCAATAATTTCTGCAACACTGGCATATAAAATACAATTTCTTCAGATAAAGTGTTAAAACCAGATTAGACTGGACCACTTAATTGGATTGGTGCCCCAAACATGTACTGCTGCCACTTTCAAAAAGAACCAACTGTAATTTATGTCATAGGATTACATTTGAATGGGATATATTTGATAGCAGCTGGAATCTGGAACATACAGCCCAGTCGTTTTCCAATTCAAATCAAGTCATAATGGAAGCCTTCAACAATAACATGTCACACAAAAAGCACAATACACCAAAAAAACCCTCTGTAATTCTTAACTTACAATTTGATAGTTGGATATCCTCGGACTCCGAATTCAGAGGCAACACCTAGGGGGAAAGTGGTGAGATGATTAAAAAAAAACTGTTAACACAGTACATCTAGTTTAAAAATTGCATCTTTTTAAGCGTCTAAGTATTTGAAATTAGAATTTAAATTCAACAATACAAACACGTTGTGCAGGTTGGATTTCTGGTGTATTTTCTTTTAGTACAAGGTGTAAGATTTTTTAATACAAGAACCTTTAATAAAATGGCAATTAAACACAGTACAGATTCTAATGAGTGTCATTAAACTAAAGAGATGGTAGCTAAAGCAACTTGACAGTAGCGACTGGATATCTATATTTTTTAATTGATCTAAATAGAGGGTCTTGATGGCCATCTTTCTAAAACTACTTAATGCTAATGTCAGCCAAATGCAAATCAAAGCCTTTACAAACATCAAGCACAGAATGGCCGACTCAGCAGTTAGAGCAAATAAAACAACTTTTTTTTCTTTTTTTTAGGGAACACAGCGAAAAGGTTGGGTATAATAAACCATATAACAGCTATAACATTCACACTTGCAGGCCATCTCAACAAGTCCATGCCAAATGGTCTCGAATACCATAAATTCTTTAGAATTTATTTTTAAATGGGCCAATGACATGCCTTTCCACTGGGAGCTCGAACACCGCCACCACTCTCTGGTAAAGAGGGTTGTAGTTTTCTGTCCCTTACTGAAGTCATGTGAATCTGAACTCATACATGGGGCATTTTCAAATTGCTAAATGTAAGATAACTATGATACAAGTCACACAACCTGGAGGAGAACGTACAATGTAACCATTGGACTATGCACGAGGTAGAATACAAAAGGGATATCAAAATATATATTAGCCATTTCTAGAGGAACAACTTGATTTCCACAAACAGAGTTTTAAATTTCCTCAATGCTACATAGAAACATAGAAACGTAGAAATTAGGTGCAGGAGTAGG
This sequence comes from Leucoraja erinaceus, assembly GCF_028641065.1. NCBI lineage: Eukaryota > Metazoa > Chordata > Chondrichthyes > Rajiformes > Rajidae > Leucoraja > Leucoraja erinaceus. The sequence continues at coordinate 100,173,538 of NC_073380.1, forward strand.
CCATTCGGCCCTTCGAGCCTGCACCGCCATTCAATATGATCATGGCTGATCATCCAACTCAGTATCCCGTACCTGCCTTCTCTCCATACCCCCTGATCCCCTTAGCCACAAGGGCCACATCTAACTCCCTCTTAAATATAGCCAATGAACTGGCCTCAACTACCCTCTGTGGCAGAGAGTTCCAGAGATTCACCACTCTCTGTGTGAAAAAAAAGTTCTTCTCATCTCGGTTTTAAAGGATTTCCCCCTTATCCTTAAGCTGTGACCCCTTGTCCTGGACTTCCCTAACATCGGGAACAATCTTCCTGCATCTAGCCTGTCCGACCCCTTAAGAATTTTGTAAGTTTCTATAAGATCCCCTCTCAATCTCCTAAATTCTAGAGAGTATAAACCAAGTCTATCCAGTCTTTCTTCATAAGACAGTCCTGCCATCCCAGGAATCAGTCTGGTGAACCGTCTCTGCACTCCTTCTATGGCAATAATGTCCTTCCTCAGATTTGGAGACCAAAACTGTACGCAATACTCCAGGTGTGGTCTCACCAAGACCCTGTACAACTGCAGTAGTACCTCCCTGCTCCTATACTCAAATCCTTTTGCAATGAAAGCTAACATACCATTCGCTTTCTTTACTGCCTGCTGCACCTGCATGCCTACCTTCAATGACTGTGGTACCATGACACCTAGGTCTCGCTGCATCTCCCCCTTTCCCAATCGGCCACCATTTAGGTAATAGTCTGCTTTCCCGTTTTTGCCACCAAAATGGATACCCTCACATTTATCCACATTATACTGCATCTGCCAAACATTTGCCCACTCACCCAGCCTATCCAAGTCACCTTGCAGTCTCCTAGCATCCTCCTCACAGCTAACACTGCCCCCAGCTTAGTGTCATCCGCAAACTTGGAGATATTGCCTTCAATTCCCTCATCCAGATCATTAATATATATTGTAAATAGCTGGGGTCCCAGCACTGAGCCTTGCGGTACCCCACTAGTCACTGCCTGCCATTGTGAAAAGGACCCGTTTACTCCTACTCTTTGCTTCCTGTTTGCCAGCCAGTTCTCTATCCACATCAATACTGAACCCCCAATGCCGTTGTGCTTTAAGTTTGTATACTAATAATCTCTTATGTGGGACCTTGTCGAAAGCCTTCTGGAAGTCCAGATACACCACATCCACTGGTTCTCCCCTATCCACGCTACTAGTTACATCCTCGAAAAATTCTATAAGATTCGTCAGACAAGATTTACCTTTCGTAAATCCACGCTGACTTTGTCCAATGATTTCACCACTTTCCAAATGTGCTGCTATCCCATCTTTAATAACTGACTCTAGCAGTTTCCCCACTACCGATGTTAGACTAACTGGTCTGTAATTCCCCATTTTCTCTCTCCCTCCCTTCTTAAAAAGTGGGGTTACTTTTGCTACCCGCCAATCTTCAGGAACTACTCCAGAATCTAAAGAGTTTTGAAAGATTATTACTAATGCATCCACTATTTCTGGAGCTACTTCCTTAAGTACTCTGGGATGCAGCCTATCTGGCCCTGGGGATTTATCGGCCTTTAATCCATTCAATTTACCCAACACCACTTCCCGGCTAACCTGGATTTCACTCAATTCCTCCAACTCCTTTGACCCGCGGTCCCCTGCTAGTTCCGGCAAATTATTTATGTCTTCGTTAGTGAAGACAGAACCAAAGTAGTTATTCAATTGGTCCGCCATATCCTTGTTCCCCATGATCAACTCACCTGTTTCTGACTGCAAGGGACCTACATTTGTTTTAACTAATCTCTTTCTTTTCACATATCTATAAAAACTTTTGCAGTCAGTTTTTATGTTCCCTGCCAGTTTTCTTTCACAATCTATTTTCCCTTTCCTAATTAAGCCCTTTGTCCTCCTCTGCTGGTCTTTGAATTTCTCCCAGTCCTCCGGTATGCTGCTTTTTCTGGCTAATTTGTACGCATCATCCTTCGCTTTGATACTATCCCTGATTTCCCTTGTTATCCACGGATGTACTACCTTCCCTGATTTATTCTTTTGCCAAACTGGTATGAACAATTTTTGTAGTTCATCCATGCAGCCTTTAAATGTCTTCCATTGCATATCCACCGTCAACCCTTTTAGAATTAATTGCCAGTCAATCTTGGCCAATTCACGTCTCATACCCTCAAAGTTACCTTTCTTTAAGTTCAGAACCATTGTTTCTGAATTAACAATGTCACTCTCCATCCTACAGAACTAATTGACATGAATTCCAGATCAACAAAATTACATTTTCCCCCATGCAGAAATTTGCTCAAACTACATAAAATCAAAGTTGACAGGTAACTTTCAGCTAAAGTCAGAGAATGGAAGATCTTCCTGCCCTAAAAATCTTTACTCAAGAATCCATTTACAGTATTCACACGCTGATGCAATTTTTTCCCATAAACTTTCCTAGGTTCTACTCCTCATCCACACACTAGGGGCAATTTACCTAATAACTTACATGTTATTGGTATATGGGAGGAAACCAGAACATTTGAAAATAAACCTCACATTCTCCCCAGAGTTCGAATCAGAGTTGCTGGAGCACTGGGGCAGCAGTTCTACCAGCTGTGTCACTGTACCTCCCAGTTTTACTTTAAAATGTTATGCAAAATGAAAAACAATCTCTTTTCACTTAAGGGCAGCTCCATTGGGAATCACATGTTTTCAATTTGCTTTGCAGAATATTAAAACAAGGCAGTTAGCAGGTGTCACAGTAGCACTACAAAATTCTCTACAATATCATCTCTATGGTTCAAAGAAATGAATGCAATTGCATCCTTCAGTATTCAAACACTTACACACATTTTTAAATGCAATATTTCTCATTAGTTTATAGCAGAGTGAATCAATATGTATTATCATGATACTTTGTTCCAAATTTCTAATCTCATCTCATGTGATTGTTCTCAGGGACCAAAAAAAAATGGTGTTATAGCATGAGGTTTAATAACCTCATCACTTTTTGTGGTCTTGCAGCATTTCAAAAGCTTAACAAGCCTTGATGTAAATATAGGTAAACGAGAAACCAATACATCAGATTAGCAAATATTTAGTTCTCAGACATCTGATGTGAAAATACCATATTTAATGTTGCCATTTCTTTCCAGCGATAAATTTTTATTCAAGTGAAATTCATAATTTAGTGTTAAACAAATGACCTTTTGTCTTTAGGTTTACATTCATAATCCACATTAATGTAAAGTTGGTTAAGGTGGAAAATGGTATGAACAAAACAAAAGGACTTGTGTACAGGAGCAGGGATGTCCTAATGCTTGTACGTGGCTTGGCAAAAAATTGCCACCTGGAGCATTGGTAATCAAGCATGTCTGCAAAAAAAAAAAAAAAAAATGAGATAACTTAGTCCTATTTGAAAAAAACCTCACATTCTCCCCAGATTTTGAATCATAGTTGCTGGAGCTCTGGGGCAAGGTAAGAGAGAGGGGGCCAAATTCCATCGGAGAGCAGTGCCCCATTTTATCTTGAGGAATTAAGTGGTGCTACATCATGGACATTCTGGCACACAAACATTGGTTGGCATTGAACAGGACCTGATTGCATCATTGATCAAGGATAATGCATGGGCTACTGATGAAGAATGTGATTGCAATAAGGATTTTGCATCTTTACCCAAGCTTGTAACAAATGGCAAACAATGGTACCTGGCATGGTTCAAAGACAAAAGCACATGCAATCAGGGGCTTGATTCCTGGTCTGGTCAGGTCAGCCTAGACAAGTCAGCCAGCAGCATGTTGTAATTAGTCTCAATGTTTGAAACAGATCACATGACATTGTACAACCAACAATTCCTGCCCTTGGATGAAATAAGAATTGAAGTATTCCATGTGATAAGAATATAAGAACACAGAAAACATGGAGCAGGTGCATAGAAAATAGGTGCAGGAGTTGAGCCAGCACCGCCATTCAATACAGAGAAAAGTTGAACAAGTTAGGTCTTTATTCTTTGGAGCACAGAAGGTTAAGGGGGGGGGGGGGGGAGGGACTTGATAGAGGTTTTTAAAATGATGAGAGGGATAGACAGAGTTGACGTGGATAAGCTTTTCCCACTGAGAGTAAGGAAGATTCAAACAGGAGGACATGACTTGAGAATTAAGGGACAGAAGTTTAGGGGCAACATGAGGGGGAACTTCTTTACTCAGAGAGTGGTAGCTGTGTGGAATGAGCTTCCAGTGAAGGTGGTGGAGGCAGGTTCGAATTTATTATTTAAAAATAAATTGGATAGTTATATGGACGGGAAAGGAATGGAGGGTTATGGTCTGAGTGCAGGTAGATGGGACTAGGGGAGAATACGTGTTCGGCACGGACTAGAAGGGCCGAGATGGCCTGTTTCCGTGCTGTAATTGTTATATGGTAATATGATCATAGCTGATCATCGAAAATCAGTAACCTGTTCCTGTTTTTCCACATATACCTTGATCCCTTTAGCCCCAAGAGCTCAATCGAACTCTCTCTTGAAAACATCCAGTGAGTTGGCCTCCACTGCCTTCTGTGGTAGAGAATTCCACTCTGCAGGAATGGGCCAATCAATGTTTTGAGCCTGTTCTGCCATTCAGAATGGTCAAGGCTCACCCAAATCCCATGAAGTTCAAACATTTGTTAAGCAGCGTTGAATATAGTCTCCACCATAAAGAATCCCAATGAGATGTAACCATCAGAAGAAAATTTTGCTCAGCCCCATCTCTTTCTCTGAAATTATGCTCCTTTCACCTCTGCTAGTATTTTGATGAGATCACAATTCATTCTTTCAAATTCAAGTTCACAAGTTATAGGAGTGGAATTAGTCCATATGTCCGATCAAGTCTACTCCACCATTCAATCATGGCTGATCTCTGCCTCCTAATCCCATTTTTCTGCCTTCTCTCCATAACACCCATTCTAACCAAGAATTTGTCTTTCTCTGCCTTAAAAATGTCCGACGGCCTCCACAGCCCACTGTGGCAATGAGTTCCACAGTTTAACCACCATCTGACGAAAGAAGTTCCTCCTCACCTCCTTTCTAAAAGAGCGCCCTTTAAATCTGACCTCTGGTCCTAGACTCCCACCAGTGCAAACATCCTTTCCACATCCACTCTATCTATGTCTTTCATTTTTCTACAAGTTTCAATGAGGGTTCCCCCTCAACCTTCTAAACTCCAGCAAGTAGAGGCCCTGTACTGTCAAATGCTCATCATATGTTAACCCCACGCATTCCTAGAATCATTCATGCAAGCCTCCTCTGTGCCCTCTCCAGAACCAGCACTTCCTTCCTCAGATATGGGGCGCAAATATTGTCACAGTACTCCAAATGCGGCCTCACCACTCACTCTTAAGAGTATTAGCCGAATCTTCATACATCAACCCTTTCATCCCCAGAAATAATTTGGTATACCTTATCATCATCTCCAATGCAAGGAGATGTTTTCCTTAAATACAAGATCAAAACTATGCACATTATGCTAGTTGTGGTCTTACCTGTGCTCTGAAGCATCTTCAAAACTTGAGCACTTTTATGCTCCATAACTGTTGCAATAAGGGTCATTTTTCCATTAGTCATCCTAATTATTCTCTGTGTTTGCATATTCAATTTTGCACGTCATGTATTAGAATCTCTTAGACCCCTTTTGTAGTGCAATATTTGAGTCTCGTTCCATTAAAACAATTCTTTCTTTGAGGATGGATAACTTGACATTATCCCCCACATTCAATGTTGCCCATCAACATCTTGCCCATTCACTTAACCCATCTCTCAGTAGGCTCTTTGTATTCTCCAAAGATAACTTCTCCCTTGATCCAAATCATACAGAGAGTAAATACAGATCCCATACAAAAGATCACTGCATAAGGTAACGTTATGGGTTATATGATGGCATAGATCGGGGACAAGCTAATAAATAAATCAGTGAACATAATTTTCAGAATGGCAATCAACAATATGTGGGGTGACACAGGGATTGGTACTGCAACCCCATGTATTTAGTTTAGTTTATTGCCACATGTACCGAAGTACGGTGAAAAGCTTTTGTTGCCTGCTATCCAGTTAGCAGAAAGACAACCCGCGATTGTAATCATGGAAATGCTGCCTGACAGGCTGAGTTACTCCAGCACTTGTGTGCAGACCAGTTGACCACTTTTCTGAACTCGTTCAGAGTCGAGTGTCTAAGACCATGTCATTTTAAGTTGTTATCCCACTCCAATTCTGACATCATTCCTTAGCCTCCTATATAATTCCAAAGGCTAATACTAGCTTGAGGAACACCACTTATTTTTCTAAGTGGGCATCTTATGGACTTCTGGACTGAATAAAGAGTCCAACAATTTCAGATAGTCAGCCTTTCCAGCAATCATTTCTTCTGGCAAATCTGTTTCTTCCAAATACATATTTTTTTAATGTTGAGTAATTCATGAACTATCCTCTTTATTTATCCTTTTATTCACTTAGTTATCCTCCCATCCACACTATCACACATCTTCCCTTTCTCACTCTCCTTTCTTTACCTCTACATCTTTAAACTTGTCATATGTAACTTTCTTCAATTTTGTTGAAGGGTCATTCTAATGGTTTAACTCTTTCTCTCCAAAGCATTTTGTTTAGATAGACAATTATACAATGCAAGACAGAAAAGCACAGTTCACCTGCAAAAAGTTTCTCCAGCACTTTTGTCTACCTGGTTGCATCCCAAATCTTTCCAACTTGCACTTTTCAAAATAATCAAATGGAGACCAATATGCAAAATTAAATCAACTTTAAAATTCTTGATTACGCATTGTCAGTAGCTACCTCATCCACAGCATTTTGTCCAGTTCCACAATTTCTTGCAGTGGCCACACCAAGGTGCATAAAACTGAAATAAAACCACAGCAAAGGTTACTAGCTGACCCTGTAGTCAGTGAATTCACTATTGTTTAAACAATGTAATGATTTAACTTAATAATCGATGCAGTTTTAGATCATTTGTTCGGGCAAAATTCTTATTCACGCAAAAGCTTCTTTGAAAATGTTTTCAGAACACACATGTTAGCAGCCACCACTTCCTAATAACTAACCAAATTATCATTTTTCACTATGGAGTGCATTATATCTAATACTCTGGATCAGATCTTCACCAAAATGATCACAGGCATTTTTATTGCTTATTTGCATGCATTTGAGATGGAGTAAATGCACCAATATCTTCTGCTTTCCCCAACTTTCATAATCAAAAAACAACTTGTTACGTTTTCTGCTGTTAGAATTGGTTTCTGGTTAAACACATCAAATATCACAAGGTAGGGCACAACTGATCAAACACTAAAGTGAAAAAAAAGGAAGAATAGGATATCAATAGTTCAAGTTCAAGCTCACATTTATTGTCACATGCACCAATTAAGTACAGTGATATTTGAGTTCCATACAGCCATACAAGTAAAACAAGAACACAATAAACAATAATTTTAACATAACTATCCACCACAGTGGAATCAACATTCCTCAGTGTGGTGGAAGGCAATAAAGTTCAGTCATCTTCCTCCTTTGTTCACCCGTGGTGGTCACCGCCTTTAACCCTCAGCACGGCCCAATGATAAAGCCCGATCGTTAGGATGATGGCGTCAGGACAGAAACACTAGCATATAGCTCCCAAGTCGGCTTTTCTTACCGGAGACCGCGGCTTCATGGTGTTAAAAGTCCACAAACCCCGCGGTCGGAGTACTTCCACAGTGACGCAGCTCCGCGATGGCAAATCCGCGGAGCCTCGCTTGTGGCTTGAAGCTCCAGGTCGGTGTCCAGGAAAGGCCACACAAATCCAGTTGCTAGGCCGCGGGGGAGGGGATGGAGACGTGACATGGAGAAAGATCACATCTCTGTCGAGGAAAGTGACTGACAACGGTTTCCCCCTATTCCCCACACATAAAAACATACTGAGAAACATTAAAACATACATTTTAGACACATTAAAAATAACAAAAAAGTCTAAATCACACACAGGCTGCCATCTCAGCACCACCCGATGATGTGTATATATATATAAATATCTTGTGACAATGCTTCTGGTTTGTTAGGGATCATGACCTAACAAATTGTGCCTATTACTTTGCTTGACTTACTCAGTGTTGTAACAACTTAATAAAACATTTCATTTGACTAACAGACTGAAAGATACAGAGCTCATGTTTTGAGAAATTTATAAAATTAATTTTGGCATTTGTAAAACTAATTATTACTGAATATTTCCTTTCCTAACTAACCTAAACAAAATATAAATAACTGCTCTCTTTGCAAAGCACTATTTTATGTCTCCAGTCTGAAGAAAGGTTTCGGCCCGAAACGTTGCCCATTTCCTTCGCTCCATAGATGCTGCTGCACCCGCTGAGTTTCTCCAGCTTTTTTGTGTAACCTTCGATTCTCCAGCATCTGCAGTTCCCTCTTAAACACTATTTTATGTCTGCCTACTTCATGGAAATTAACAAAAAAAGATGATGATTAGGTACTAACCTATTGGAAACCCTGGAGCCTGAAAAATATGTGCAACTGTGGGTCTGTGACTAGGTGTGCTTCCATTTTAACAAAATGCATAATTTGATTAGTTTAGACATCTTTACATCAGTTTTGATCTGGGACCAGGTCACAAAATTCCCTGGGCTAAATCATTCAAGGATTTGGACTAGTACTAAAGACAATATGGATATTAAGTATCTAAAATTTGGGAGAAAATAAGAAGATTACAATTTATATAACCCAACCGGAATATGTGGCTTCTAAAATAAGCACATTTCACTTAAAAATCTGAATGTTTGCAGAACAAAAGTATATTGCACAACAATTAAATAATCTATTATCAACATAGGAAAATGATCAACTATTATCAACACAGGACCAGGTCCTTTGGCCCACAAAGTTTGTGCTGAACATACCTAATTACTCTGATCCCTTTTACCTGAATATGATCCATATTCCCTCTATTCCCTGCACTTCCGTGTGCCTATCCAAAAGCCTTTAAAATGCCAATATCGTATCTGTCTCCACCACCACCCCTGGCAGTGCGCTCCTGGCCTTCACCACCATAAAAAATGTGCTCTGCACATTTCCATTGAACTTTCCCTCTCTCATCTTATAGATATGCCCTCTAGTGTTGCACAATTCTACCCTGGGGAAAAAGGTTGTGACTAACTACCTTATCTATGCCTCTTATAATTTTATATACCTATCAATTCTCTCCCTCAACCTCTGATGTGCTAGAGAACACAATTCAAATCTAACCAACCTTTCCCTGTAGCTAAAACCCTCTCATCCAAACAATATTCTGGTAAACATCCTCAGCATCCTCTCCAAGGCCTCCACACCTTTCCTGCAATGGGGCGGCCAGAACTGCACGAAATACCCAAATGTGGCCTAACCAGTCCTATAGAGCTGCATAATGACTTCCTGACTCTTATGTGCAATGTTCCTAGCAATCAAGGCAAGCATATCATACACCTTTACCACCCTATCTACCTGTGCTGCTTCAGTTGGCTATGAACTTGGTCTAAGGTCATTCAGGACCTTGGTGGTGCCCTTCTTTGGGATGGGAATCACTGTTGAGTTTTTCCACATCGCGGGGACTGTGCTGCTGGTCAAAGAGTATTATTTGCACAGTATTAGACAGTTTAACATGTGATTACTTGCACTAAATAATTTAAAGCTGCTTTGAGGGTATAGCAAGCGGGGTTGACAATGGAACATATCACGTGCCACACACTTCATTTAAGATTAGGGATCATGGAATCGATGACACTGTATTAGAGTGGATAGCTGGTTGTTTAATTGCCAGAAAAGAAATACTATGGACGTATTTTCACAAAACAACAACTAACCATTTCTCGTCTTATTTAAGGGCCTGTCCCATTTGCCGATTTTTTTCAGTGACTGGCGGCATCGTTGACTGATGTATCAGGTCGCCAAAAAAGTCGTGGCGTGATGACGTATTGACGTATTGCAACATTTTTTTGTCGCTGCTGGATTTTGAAATGACACCAGCAGTCACTGGAAAAAAAAAAATCGCCAAGTGGGACAGGCGCTTTATGCTTGGTCTTCACCCATTTCCTTTTAAAAAAAAATGTTTATGTTGAGTTAGTAGTACAAAGCTTATTAGGAAAGGGAGCTACAAGGAGGTGCAAAGGGGCTACAAATGGATAAAAAAAACCTTCCAATGCAAGGGGAAAAAAACAAATTTACAACATTACTTCTAGAATCTGAAGGCACTCAAGTGCATGAGAGTCAATGAAATGCCACATAGTTCAGGAAAAAAGACTAGAAAGATTAAACTTTGTGCTAAAATACCACACTTATTGAAAAGCTTGAAGATCAATACATTTTAATAATCAGAGAACCTGGCTAGTCCATGCATACATACAATTACAAAGTTGAGACGAAGCTGTGGCAAGCAATTAAACAATTTCCGCTGTTGCTCATTCTGGCAATGGAGGAGACCCAGGACAGAGAGGTCGGATTGGGAATGGGAGGGGGAGTTGAAGTGCTGAGCCACCGGGAGGTCAGGTTGGTTATTGCGGACTGAGCGAGGTGTTCGGCGAAACGATCGCCCAACCTACGCTTAGTCTCCCCGATGTAAATCAGCTGACACCTAGAGCAGAGGATGCAGTAGAAGAGGTTGGAGGAGATGCAGGTGAACCTTTGTCGCACCTGGAACGATTGCTTGGGTCCTTGAATGGAGTCGAGGGGGGAGGTGAAGGGACAGGTGTTGCATTTCTTGCGGTTGCAATGGTGGAACATGTTTGGAACGCTAAATTATCTATTTCTGCACCAGCTGTTTCAATATCTTGCTTGTTGCTGCTTTCAACAATCATTCGGCCAAACAACAATTGCCTAAGAATGACTCAAAGGATAGGAAATTGCGATACGTCATTCATAGAAAAACAAAATTGTTTCTTGTGTGAGAGTTAACAACCATTTGTGCCAATTTTGTGATGCATCACTCCTTAATGCAACTAAATGCATTTGCAGATGTACAATCCAACAACTAAAACATTAAAATTGAATGCTTTATAACCATGTATATCAGTGTTGGGACATTTTATTCAGGTAATGATAATAGTAAATGAGTTTGATTCATAGGGTACAAAAATAAACACAGGAACGCAAATCAGTATTAGTAGTCACTTGAACTAGAATGAATTAACTGGGGCAGGGCAGCATTGTTTGTCAAGGCAAATTGGGTAGATCTAACTTGAGAAACTGGGATTGGTCTCCGAGCAAAAGATGAGGTTGAGTATGGATCTAAGAGTTACTTACGATGGTGGCGGATGTAGGCAGAGTAGAGAAAAACTGATGGCAGAATGATTTAAAAAAAAAAAAAAAAAAAAAATGGAATGTGCCACTAGTCGAGTTGTGGTGGCTGATTAAATCGGAGTTTAAACAGGGAACTAACCATAAAGTACTCAAAATAAAACAAATTGCAGAACTGTGGAGAGAAGGTTGTACTGTGATGCAAGGGCCAGACTGAAGAGAGAGAGAAAAAAGTGGTCAGAAGTGGAACTAGCTGGATTGTTCTTACATGGAGCAAAATAAGGATTTGGTCTCCTCCTGTGCTGTAAACCTGGACACAATAAAACTGACACTGCAGACTTATTAAGTTAACCCAAAAGGTTCAAAACTAGCTTTAATTATCTAAAGAAAAGACATTGCTATAAACTAAAATATATTCTTTAATGAACAGCAATTGCATTAACAACATTAGTAACCTCTAGCACAACCTGGTTTCTCAGGATTAAACTGACCCTTACAGATTGAAAAATGCATATGTTTCTTATTTTTTTCAAATAACTACTATTGGAGTAATGATCTTGAAATAAGCAAAAATAAATAATAATTGGGCTATTAACATTTTGCATGACCTAATCATACCTTTTGAACCAAAAATGTCAGTTGCTAAAGATTAATTACCTGCATGGACCAAATAAATTACGAAAGCAATATCAAAAATAGTGCAAGATATAGGTTGGTCCAGAGCTGGAATATTGCACACAGTTCAGGTCGCCACACTATGCGAGAGAATATGTTGCTGCGATGGAATGTTTGAATTACGAGGAACATCTGGATAAGATTCATTTGTTTTTCTTGGAGCAGAGAATTTTTTTGGGGAGGCAGAGGTGGGAGGAGGGGTGATGGGGTGGAATCTGACAATGATGTACAAATTTATATGTGGGCATAGATTTGTTAGATAATAGGAAACGTTTCCCTCTAACAAAAGCATCTGAAATCACAGAGCACAGATGTGGTGAGTGGCAAGATCATCACAGAGGATCTGATAATTTATTTTCCACCAGAAAGGGTGGTTGTGATTTGAAGCACACTGCTTGAGCAAATAGTTAATATTCTCACAACGTCTAATAAAAAAAATCTGGATATGCTCTTGAATTGTTAAGTACAGAAGGCTACAGTGCAAGTGCTGGTAAATGGGATTGCATGGATGGGCTCTTGATGGTTGGCATGGGCATGGGTCAAAGGGTCTAATTTTATCCTTATGAATATGATTCTATGCACATTTGTGTAAAATCAGTCGGCAGCAGATTTTTAAAACAATAAACAGCAGGTTGTAGTTGGGGTGCAAATATTCTAGTGTCATATTGTACAGTAACAAATCAGCAAAATGTTTCTTGACAGTCCTGAGAAGAGACATTTAGTATATAGGTCACTGGCCATTCTAGATTGCGAAGTAGCTTAGCTCTCGTAGCTCAAAATAACCTCACTTGCATAAGATGGCATTTATCACACAGTACCGTTGCAGTTTATGTGGTGCACCTGCATAAACAACTGAACCTGCTAACTGAAAAAACAAGCTAGCTGATCTCTAAAGATCACTAACAACTGTAGTGTTATTTTTTGGTGTGTTATTAGTCAATTAGCTGTAATGGAAAATGTCTATGAGCCTGACATTCTACTGCATTTAATTTTAAATTTAACAAATGGAAATAAGTCCATACTTACATCTACCAACCAAATGTCATCTTCTCTATTTTCTTTAAACCTGCAACAAAATCACCATTGTGTCAAATTCAGAATTCCAACATATATAGTATTCAAGCTAAGACTTTTTTTGGAAATCTCTCTCTAGTGGGATTTTGGTCACTGGAAGCCAAAGAGCCATTTCTGTCGCCAAACTGCACATAGCAAGACTTGCACTTGGTCCCAAAATACACTGGGCCAAATCGTACTTACCTCTATCTGGCAGTTCTTCAAGGACCACCAGAGACATCGTCCATACCAGCTTCAGCTCATCTCTGACCACTTGGCCTACACATTAAAATGCAGAAGTCAGAGGTATCAGACTTTCTACTCTATTGAGTCTAGTGCCAACATTCTGACTTTTTGCAAAATTGTAGAATCTGAACTGAATGTGTCATGGGATTTACTGATTTTTTAAATTTTATTTTTTTAAACTGATTAGGGATTATGCAGCCTAGAATGGATATGCAAGGTTAAATTATACTTTTAGCTGTGTCAGTACAAATTGTAAGCCAAGTACACAGTTTTGTGACCACAATATACTTATAGTTAAATGAAAAATAAATTATAATCTTTTTAAAGTACAGTAATTTTAAACTACAAAATGTTAAAGCAATATTTTAAAAGTTGTGCTTTTTAACTTCCAATTTTTAAAAGAAAATTAACAATTAATTTCAGCAGCATTTTAAATACTCTTCAATATTAATTCAAAACTTCAGTTTTTCAGCTGGCAAAGCTACAAACAACTCTGTCAGCTGCAAAAAAAACCTTTGATGGCATTTAAGTGCATAGTCTCAGCACTTTATTGGAATTTCAAATGCCATTCCAACCTGCCACAAGGCTTAAGTGCACCTAAATGTGCCAAGCAAAGACTGCAGATGGTAATACGGGGAAGTCCACTCCCCATATTTTTAATCACTGGACAAATACCTTATTTTAATTCCATAGATTTTATCTTCCTGTACGATATCACTGTGTGAAATAACGGAATGGTTTATGGCAGAGAAGGGAGAAACCTGCTTATTCAATTTTCTCATTTACCAGGTCATTCCTTATAGCCTACAATGAGCAACAACACAATTCCCCTTAACATACTTTCCATTCCTCGTCTCAGAGTGATTCCTCAAATCATAATTATAATTTCGACACCCATCCACTCAACATCCCCTTTATATCTTTTGCTCGAAACATTAAATCTGCAGTTCTTGAACCGCTAGTCAATATATATAGCTATCTGTTTCTCCAAATGAATCAAGATTTTGTACCTCAGTCATTATCAACAACTTTAGTTAATTTCAACCCTATTTTCCCATTTGCAATATTTTCTTCAATTTGTTGTTTTCTCAAATCTAAATGCAGAATATTTGTAAGAGGTCCTGTAGCACCTCTTTCAACCTCATCTACTGCATTCGGTGCTACAGGACACACCAATGTAAAGGAGACCACAAGTTTAGACTTTGCTTAGATTTATATGTAGGAAGGAACCGCGTTTACTGGTTATACACTGATGAGACACAATATGCCGGAGTAACTCAGCAGGACAGGCAGCATATCTGGAGAGAAGGAATGGGTGACATTTAAGATCTGAAGGGTCTCGATCCAAAATGTCACCCATTTCTTCTCTCTAGAAATGCTGTCGGTCCCGTTGTGTTGTTTAGATTTATTGTCACCTGTACAACAAAAAGCTTTGTTTTGCATGCTATACAAACAGATCAGATATACCATACATAAATGCAATCATGTCAAACTCAAGTACAATCGAAAGAGCAAAGGGCAAAATACAGCGTGAAGAATATAGTCCTCATCTTTGTAGTGCAGCAGTTCCATAGACAAACTCAAATGTCCACAACAGGATAGAGGTGAATCAGACACTACATTACCTTTTGAAAGGACCATTCCAAAGTCTGGTAACAGAGAAAGCTGTTCCAGAGTCCAGTGATGTACGCTTTCAAGATTCTGTAGTTGACCATTTCACCAAACACTTTTGTGCTCTGTCCCCCATGGGCAGCTGGAGTTCCTGGTTTTTTTTTTCCGGTAGATCTGGTAGGCGGCGCGGCTCTGGCCAGCAGCGGCCTCTGCAGCCTGTCCGCGTTTTTATTATTTTTTGTCTGTGTTTTTATGTAGTTTTTGTTATTTTATGTTGGGGTGTGTGTGGGGGGGGAGGGGGGGGGGAAAACTTTTGAATCTCTCCCTGCACTGGAGACCCGACCTTTTCTCGTCGGGTCTCAGGTGTCGTTGAGGCCGCAACGAGGAGCGGCCTCCAACGGGAAGAAGCCGGGGACTCTGGTGCCGACTCACCGTTGCCGTCGCGGAGCTGGCCGAGACCGGAGCGGGTGGAGCGGTGGAGGAGCGCTGCTGCTGCTGCTGCTGCCGATGCTGCTGCTGATGCGAAGGCTGCTACTGCGGGTCTGCGGACGGCGGCACCGGGAGCCCGCGGATCCCTGGAGGGAGACCGCTTTTCGGGGCTCCTGCAACGGCGAATTCTCCCGCCCGTGTTGCGGGGTCGAAGAGCTCCTGGAGCGGGGCCCAACACCACTGCCCCGCGCGGCTGGAATGGCCGCGGGACTTTGCGAGCGGACACCGGGGGCTCCAACACCAAGACCCGGTGTGCGACCTCGCACCACCCGGCGTGGCTTCAATGGCCGCGGGACAATTGCCATCGCCAGCCGGGGGCTTTGACTTTGACTCTGACATCGGGGGGGGGGGGGAGTGCAGTGGGAGAGATAAGTTTTTTTGGCCTTCCATCACAGCTATGTGATGGAGGTTTTTGTAAAAGGTAAATTTTGTTGTGTCCTGGGGCCTATCTGTGGGAAAGGTTTGGCGGCAGAAACGGCATTCCGTTTGGACCTCCAGGGGTCCAAATGACAATTAAATTGACTCTCTCTCTCTCTTGACTCTCTTGGTTGCAAACCATTTTAACTCCTCTTTCTATTTCTATACCAACCTTGTACTCTCCATTGCCAGACTGAGGCTACACACAAACTGGAAGGCCAGCACCTCATATCCCACTTGGGTAGCTTACGACCCAACAGTATGAACATTGTCTAATTTGAAGTAATGCCTTTTAACCAGCCCTACCTTTCCCTGGCCTTTCCAGAACGTAAACATTTCTCTCACCACTCCAGTCACCCTGTTCCTTTCTCCTCCTGCACACTCATCACCTATCCCCAGCCCTACATTTCCCTTTAACCTCTGCACTTGACCTGGCCCCGTGCTCTTCTATCCTCAGATTCAATGATGGCACTGGAGAATCTGTGAGTGCTCGTCAAAGAAGTGGCTCTAGAATCATCCAAAACAATCGACCTATTCTTTTAAATCTGAGTTCAGCTCAAGATTCCGGAATTGAAATTCCTGTGTCTGCAATTATGATAAATGTTGAGTGTTTGGCCTACTATATAATATTCCATTAAAAAAAATATTGTTGGAGGCCCTTTTTGTTCCTTTTCTAACAAAGAGTGAATCTGAAACAAATTAATCTGAAAGCTACTTTATTAATGCACAAAAAACTACTTATTATAGACCAGTTAGCCTGACATCGGTGGTGGGGAAGATGCTGGAGTCTATTATAAAAGATGAAATAGCAGTACATTTGGATAGCAGTAGCAAGATCGATCCGAGTCAGCATGGATTTACGAAGGGGAAATCATGCCGACTAATCTCCTGGAATTTTTTGAGGGTGTAACAAGGAAGATGGACAAGGGAGAGCCAGTGGATGTAGAGCACCTGGACTTTCAGAAAGCATTTGATAAGGCCACATAGGAGATTAGTGGGCAAAATTTAGAACACATGGTATTGGGGGGTAGGGTGCTGACATGGATAGAAAATTGGTTGGCAGACAGGAAACAAAGAGGAGGGATTAACTGGTCCCTTTCAGAATGGCAGGCAGTGATTAGTGGGGTACCGCAAGGCTTGATGCTGGGACCGCTATTTACAATATATATTAATGATTTAGATTAAGGGTTTACAAGTAATATGCAGATGACACAAAGCTGGGTGGCAGTGTGAACTGTGAGGAGGATACTATGAGATGCAAGGTGACTTGGGCAGGTTGGGTGGGTGGCCAGATGCAGTTTAATGTGGATAAATGTGAGGTTATCCACTTTGGTGGTAAAAACAGGAAGGCAGATTATCTAAATGTGTCAAGTTGGGAAAAGTGGAAGTACAACAGGATCTGGAAGTCCTTGTTCATCAGTCACTGAAAGTAAGCATGCAGGTACAGCAGGCAGTGAAGAAAGCCTGCTTGTTGGCCTTTATAAGAAGAGGAGTTGAGTATAGGAGCAAAGGGGTCCTTCTGCAGCTGTACAGGGCCCTAGTGAGACCACACCTGGATTATAGTGTGCAGTTTTGGTCTCCAAATTTGAGGACATTCTTGCTATTGAAGGAGTGCAGTGTAGGTTCACAAGGTTAATTCCCGGGATGGCAAGACTGTCATATGTTGATAGAATGGAGCGCCTGGGATTGTATACTCTGGAATTTAGAAGGGTTGGAGGGTATCTTATTGAAACATAAGATTATTAAGGGTTTGGACATGCTAGAGGCAGGAAACATATTCCCGATATTGGGGGAGTCCAGAACCAGGGGCCACAGTTTAAGAATAAGGGGTAGGGCATTTAGAACGGAGATGAGGAAATACTTTTTCCACACAGAGAGTTGTGAGTCTGTGGAATTCTCTGCCACAGTGGGGGGGGTAGAGGCTGGTTCTCTGGATGCTTTCAAGAGAGAGTTAGATAGAGCTCTTAAAGATAGCAGAGTCAAGGAATATGGGGAGAAGGCAGGAACGGGGTACTGATTGTGGATGATCTGCCATGATCACATAGCATGGCGGTGCTGGCTCAAAGGGCAATTGGCCTATTCTTGCACCCATTGTCTATTGTCAAATGAGAATTTAAGTTCCTAAAAATTTAAATATTTCTCCGATTGATTATTGAGCATCATTTTACTCAGAATAATCAGCCTTTGTTCTATGATACACAATTCATAGTTCCAGCCCCACTCCAGACAACTGTACCACACAACTAATTGTACAAACACCAATATATTTAATACTTCAAACCTGTGTTCTGAAACTAATGCTGTTCCAGTGAATAAAGTAAGCATAGTGATCAAGGACATGAATTCCAATAGCAAAACCTGCTGTTTTGTCTCGGGTGTATGCTGTTGATCTGTACCTTGTGTAAGATTTCTTGTTTGTGTTTGTTGGATCATAAATTCAAAATATCACCATGTACCCAGAGCAGAACAGGATACAGCTGGGCCCATTGCTTCAATGATTTGGATGAGAATATACAAGGCATGATTAGAAAGTTTGCAGATAACACTAAAATAGGTGATGTCATAGACAATGAAAATGGTTATCAAGAAATACAGCGGGACCATGATCAGCGGGGCAAATGGGCTGAGGAATGGCTAATAGTCCCGTCCCACTGTACGAGTTCATTCAAGAGTTCTCCCGAGTTTGCCCTGATTCGAACTCAAAGAGTTATGGTAATGGCCGCTCATAGGTACTCAGGGCTCTCATGGACATTTTTCAACATGTTCACGATTATTCCCGAGCTTACCGCATTTCCCAGAGTACCTGCCATTAGCATTACGAGCCACTAATAGACGTCACCGAGCTCCGATGTACCCGCTACGTACATTCTACGTGCTTACCACGAGTTTGATTTTTTTTTAAACTCGGGAGAGCTCTTGAATGAACTCGTACAGTGGGACAGGGCTTTAATGGAGTTGAATTCAACTGAGTGAGATGTGTTGCATTTAAGGATGTGCAGTCATGCAGTTTGGTACTAGAAATAACAGCACAGATTATTTTCTAAATGGGGAAAGGATTCAGAAATGATGTGCAAAGGGACTTGGGAGTGCTGTTGCAAGATTCCCAAAAATGTTAATTTGCAAGCTGAACTGGTAGTAAGGGAGGCAAATGCAATATTATTATTTATTTCGAGAGGACAAGAAAATAAATACAGGGATGCAATTCTGAGGCTTTATAATGCACTGGTCAGACATTTCAAATGTAGTCATTACCTCAAATTTTGAAGTCAAATTTATTTCAAAAAATGTTTGTTAACCCAATATTTATTTATTTTTTTGTTTTTCCTGATTTTTTTTTTGGTATACTTGGCAGCTGTTGGTATACTTACCTTCAGCAGTCATGGTATTGAGTATTGAAGTTAGAACATTATGTCACAGTCGTACAAGATATTTGTGAGGCCACATTTGGAATAGTGTGCTCAGATTTGGCCACCCTGCTATGGATGTCATTAAGCTGGAAAGAGCACAGAGATTTACAAGGATGTTGCCAGGATTTGAGAAGTTGACCCATAGGTGAAATTGGCCAGGCTAGGTGTTTATCCCTTGGAAAGCAGGAGGCCAAGGAGCGATCTTATAGAAATGTAAGAAATCATGAGGGAAATAGATAGGATGAATGCACAGTCTTTTACTCAGAATAGGAGAATCAAAAAAGAGAACATAGGTTTAAGATGAGAGTGGCAATACGAACCTGACAATAGACAATAGGTGCAAGAGTAGGCCATTTAGCCCTTCGAGCCAGCACCACCTTTCAAGGTGATCACGGCTGAACATCCACAATCAGTACCACGTTCCTGCCTTCTCCCCATATCCCCTTACGAATCTTACAGAATTTTTCGAGGATGTAACTAGTAGAGTGGATAAGGGAGAACCAGTGGATGTGTTATATCTGGACTTTCAGAAAGCTTTCGACAAGGTCCCACATAAGAGATTAGTATACAAACTTAAAGCACACGGTATTGGGGGTTCAGTATTGATGTGGATAGAGAACTGGCTGGCAAATAGGAAGCAAAGAGTAGGAGTAAACGGGTCCTTTTCAGAATGGCAGGCAGTGACTAGTGGGGTATCGCAAGGATCAGTGCTGGGACCCTAGCTATTTACAATATATATTAATGATTTGGACGAGGGAATTGAATGCAACATCCCCAAGTTTGCGGATGACACGAAGCTGTGGGGCAGTGTAAGCTGTGAGGAGAATGCAAGGAGGCTGCAAGGTGACTTGGATAGGTTGGGTGAGTGGGCAAATGCAGTACAATGTGGATAAACGTGAGGTTATCCATTTTGGTGGCAAGAACAGGAAATGGTGAATGGTGGCCGACTAGGAAAAGGCGAGATGCAACGAGACCTGGGAGTCATGGTACACCAGTCATTAAAAGTAGGCATGCAGGTGCAGCAGGCAGTGAAGAAAGCGAATGGTATGTTAGCATTCATAGCAAAAGGATTTGAGTATAGGAGCAGGGAGGTTCTACTGCAGTTGTACAGAGCCTTGGTGAGACCACACCTGGAGTATTGTGTACAGTTTTGGTCTCCTAATCTGAGGAAAGTCATTTTTGTCATAGAGGGAGCACAGAGAAGGTTCACCAGCCTGATTCCTGGGATGGCAGGACTTTCATATGAAGAAAGATTGGATAGACTTGGCTTGTACTCAGTAGAATTTAGAAGATTGAGGGGGGATCTTATTGAAACTTACAAAATTCTTAAGGGGTTAGACAGGCTAGATGCAGGAAGATTGTTCCCAATGTTGGGGAAGTCCAGAACAAGGGGGTCACTGTTTAAGGATAAGGGGAAAGTCTTTTAGGACCGAGGTGAGAATTTATTTTTTCACACAGAGAGTGGTGAATCTGAGGAATTCTCAGGATTACACAAATTGTTATGTGAAATAATGTGCGCACAAGTGCAAAGCTCGAAGTCCCTTGTGGCCAAGCTCTGGGGTTTTAGATGCTCTCTGGTGCATTCTTAGCCTTATTTTGGAGCATTTTTGCACCAGATTTATG